>NC_063178.1:31595460-32195460 GCF_023159225.1 Perognathus longimembris pacificus
CAGGGTTGGTAGGAAAGTAAATGGTATAGCCACTTTGGAAAAATATTTGGAAGTATCTTTTAAGGTTAATATTGGCATGCCTTATGATTCAGATAGTTCATTTTCAGGTTTATGCCTGACAGAACTGTGTATACTTAAGGTACCAAGAGAAATACACAAGAATACCTGTGGCAAAATTATTTGTAATAGCTCCAAAGTAGAGATGATGTGAAATACTTACAATATGGCTAGACAATAGAATGGGCATAAGTAATGGGTACAAGTGAACTACAACCAAGTGGATGAGGTTTGATCAAATGTTGCCAGATAAGCAAAAGTATCCTGTGTTTCCATTTATATCTTTTTATAATGAGGCAAAACTAAAATGTATTGTTTAAAGTTGTATGTTTAAGAGGTTGGGCACTGGTGACTAGAGACTGTAATCCTAGCTACTCAGGAAGCTGCGATTTTAGGACTGATGTTCAAAGCCAGCCTTGTGCAAGAACGTCTATGAGACTCTTAACTCAAGCACCCAAAATTTGGAAGTATATCTGTGGCTCAAGTGTTAGAGCACAAAACTTAAGTGAAAAAGCTAAGTAATAGTACTAGGGCCCCAAGTTAAAGTCCTAATACTGGCAAAGAAAAAAAAAGCAAAGATATGTGTATAAGTGATAAAAGGAAAATGAGAAAATATTGCCATAGTAATTAGGAGAGTAAACATCTTTGGTAAGAAGCATAGCCTATATTTTCTAGAAGTGGGCATGATGGCCCTTTTACTTGTATAAAATATTTTATTTTGTTGTGGCTACATGGGAAATTTTCTTTATAATATATGCTTGAGCTGAAATTTTTCATTGTGTGTATATTCCTATACAAGTGTTATAGATTACATTTGCAATGGGACAAAACCATATAGTGACCTAGGACAAGACACTTGTCCTAAACATTTAACTTGGTATATATAATGATAATTTTTTAAATTTTTTTTATTAATTGAACACAAATTTTTTTACAAGGTGTTGTGCAAAAAGGGTACAGTTACATAGTAGGGCAGTGTGTACATTTCTTGTGATATCTTACATCCTGTTTTTCTATCCCTTCTCTAGGTCAGGTAGACATACATACAATATACAATGTATCAAGAACATATATAGTATTCACAGACTTGGTCTCTACTGTCTCTCCATCTCCCTTTGTTAACAGTCATATATCAGGGAGATCATGCCCCTTTGTTTTCTGTGTTCTAGGCTTGTCTCGCTCAACATTATTTGTTCGAGTTCTGACCATTTCCCTGCGAATAACAATATTTCACCATTCCTAATCGCTATGTAGTATTCCATTGTGTATAAGTACCATACTTTTTGGATCCATTCGTCTGTGGAGGGGCATCTGGGTTGTTTCCATATTTTGGCTATTGTGAATTGTGCCACAATAAACATGGAAGTACAAATGTCTTTTTGATATCTTGGGGTTTGCTGTTTAGGATAGATGCCTAGGAGTGTTTTGGCTGGGTCATAGGGTAGGTCTATATTGAGCTTTTTGAGAAACCTCCATAATGTTCTCCAAAGTGGTTGTACTAATTTGCACTCCCACCAACAATAGAGAGGGGTTCCTCTTACCCCGCACCCCCTCCAGGATTTGTTGTTGCCTGAGTTCAGAGTATAGGCCATTCTAACTGGGGTGAGGTGGCATCTCAGGGTTGTTTTGTTTTGCATTTCCTTAACTACCAGGGATATTGAGCATTTCCTCATGTGTTTCATTGCCATTTTTATATCTTCTCTTGTGAAGTCTCTCTTTAGCTCCTTTGCCCATTTCCTAATAGGTTTATTGGGCTTGGAGGGCCTTAGTTTTTTGAGTTCTCTGTAGATGACAGATATCAGGCCTTTGTCTGTTGCTGTGCTGGTAAATACCCTTTCCCATATGGTTGGCTGTCTTTCTATTTTGGTGGCTATGTCCTTAGCTGTGCAGAAACTTTTTAATTTGTAATAGTCCCATTTGTCAAGTCTTTCCCCTATTTGTTGTGCCCCTGGGACTATATTCAGGAAGTTCCTTCCTGTGCCAAAAGTTCTAGTGTCTTTCCTTCTCTGTTCTTCAGTAGTTTCAAGGATTCAGGTCTGATATTGAGGTCCTTGATCCATTTTGAGTTGATCTGGGTGCATGGTGATAGGCTTGGTTCTACTTTGAGTTTTCTGCATATAGCTGCCCAGTTCTCCCAGCACCAGTAGTTGAAGAGGCTACGTTTATTCCATTGTATGTCTTTAGTTCCTTTGTCGAATATCAGCTGGCTGTAGAGTGCGGTTTTATTTCTGGATCTTCAATTCTAATCCATTGGTCTTCCGATCTGTTTTTATACCAATACCTGGCTGTTTTTGTTATGATGGCCTTGTAGTAGAGCTTGAAGTCTGGTATTGTGATACCTCCTGCACTACTTTTTTTGCCTAGAATTGCTTTGGCTATTCTAGGTTTTTTGCTGTTCCATATGAATTTATGGATTGGTTTCTCTATTTCAGTGAAGAATGTGGCAGGGATTTTGATAGGTATTGCATTGAATTTGTATAACAATTTGGGCAATATGGCCATTTTCACTATATTGATTCTGCCTACCCATGAGCATGGGAGGTCTTTCCATCTCCTTGTATCTTCTTTGATTTCCCTTATTAGGTTTTTGTAGTTTTCATTAAATAGGTCCGTCACATCCTTGGTTAAGTTGATCCCTAGGTACTTTATTATTTTTTTGCTACTGTAAATGGAATTGTTTCCATAATTTCCTTTTCTGTTTGTCTATTGCTGGTGTACAGAAAAGCTGCTGACTTTTGTGGATTGATTTTGTATCCTGTTACTTTGCCAAATTGGTTTATTAGGTGTAGGAGTTTGGGTACTGAGTTTTTGGGGTCCTTCAGATATAAGATCATGTCGTCTGTGAATAGGGATAACTTGATTTCTTCCTTGCCGATGTGGATCCCTTTGATGTCCTCCTCTTGCCTTATTGCTATGGCTAGGGATTCCAGCACTATGTTAAACAGAAGTGGGATTCCAGCACTATGTTAAACAGAAGTGGGGAGAGCGGGCATCCTTGTCTTGTTCCTGAGTTTAGGGGGAATGATTTAAGTTTCTCTCCATTTAATATGATATTAGAGGTTGGTCTGTTGTATATGGCTTTTATTTTTTTGAGGAATGTTCCATCTATTCCTGTTCTCTCCAAAGCTTTTAATAGGTATGGATGTTGTATTTTGTCAAAGGCTTTTTGCGCATTGACTGAGATAACAATGTAATTCTTAATTTTAGATCTGTTTATGTGGTGAATTACGTTGATTGATTTACGGATGTTGAACCATTCTTTTACTGTGGGATGAAGCCTACTTGGTCATGATGTATGATTTTCTTGATCAGTTTCTGGATCCTGTTAGCTAATATTTTATTGAGGAGCTTTGCATCTGTGTTCATTAGTGATATTGGTCTGTAGTTCTCTGTTTTTGTTGGGTCTTTGCCTGGTTTGGGAATGAGTATGATATTAGCTTCGTAGAATGAGTTTGGGATTTCTCTCTCTGTTTCTATTTCGCGGAAGAGTTTGAGGAGTATTGGTATTAGCTCCTCACTAAAGGTATTGTAGAATTCGTTGGTGAATCCATCTGGGCCTGGCCTTTTCTTAGTAGGGAGGTTCTTGATTACCTCCTGTATCTCACTGTAAGTTATTGGTTTATTTAGTTGATTTATTTCTTCTTGCTTCAGTTTGGGCAGTTTGTACTTCTCTAAGAATTGATCCATTTCTGTAAAATTATTGGTTTTTACTGCGTAGAGGTTTTGGAAATAGCTCCTTATGATTGTTTGAATATCGTGTGTACTTGTTGTAATTTTTCCGGTGGAGTCCTTGATTTTACGTATATGAGTCTCTTCTCTTCTTTTTTTTGAAAGTCTTGCAAGGGGTCTGTCAATTTTGTTTATTTTCTCAAAGAACCAGCTTTTATTCTTATTTATTTGTTGAATGGTCTATTTTCAATCAGATTTATCTCTTCTTTAATCTTTGTGATCTCTCTCCTCCTAGTCGTTTTAGATTCTGTCATTTCTTGTTTCTCCAGTTGTTTTAGTTTCATTGTGCGGTTATTCACCTGCTCTGCTTCCATTCTTTTAATGTGAGTGCTGAGGGCAATGATCTTGCCCCTCTTTACTGCCTTAGCTGTGTCCCATAGGTTTCTTTGTGATGTGTTTTTATTGTCATTGTGGCTTTTGAACTCGTTAATTTCATCTCTAATTTGGTCTGTGGCACAAGTGTTGGATAGCAGCGTGGGGTTTAGCCTCCAAGAGTATGTATAGCCTCTGTGGTATCCTTTGTTGTTGAGGGTTACCTTTAATCCACTGTGATCAGATATAATACATGGGATGATGTCAATACTTTTGTATTTGCAGAGGTTCTTTGTGTGGGCTATGATGTGGTCTCTTTTGAAATATGATCCATGGGCTGCTGAAAAGAAGGTGTATTGGGTCTCTGTAGGGTGGAAGGTTCTGTATTGGTCTGTTAGATCCATTTGGGAAATGGTGTTATTTAGGTCCTCAGCTCCCTTACTAATCCTCTGGGTGTTGGATCTGTCTCTTGGGGAAAGAGGGGTATTAAAGTCACCCACTATGATTGTGTTTGTCTATCTTGTTCTGTAATTCTGTGAGAATTTGCTTGACATATGTAGGGCCTCTTTTGTTCGGTGAGCATACATTTATCACAGTGATGTCTTGATTCTGGATTTTTCCTTGTATTAATATGTAGTGTCCTTCTTTGTCTTTTTGAGTTGACTTTAATGAGAAGTCTAGCTTGTCTGAGATCAGAATGGCTACACCTGCCCTTTTGGTGGGTGCATTTGCTTGGTAGATCTTGCTCCATCCTTTCATTCGAAGCCTGATTTTGTCCCTTGCTGTAAGGTGGGTCTCTTGTAGACAGCAGATGTCAACTTTTTGTTTGCGAATCCATTCTGCCAGTCCGCTCCTCTTTATCAGGGAGTTTAAACCATTTATATTTAAAGAGATCAAGGATAAGGGTGTTTTTTCTCCTTCCATTTTCTTGTTGGGCTGTTTTTTCCTCTTTTTTTTTTCTTGTCTTTAGTGAGCTGTTCTTTCTGTTGGACTTTGGCTATTGAAGTTTCTTTCTGATTCTGTCTGTTGGGTGGGGCTTCCCTCTTAGAATTCGCTGTAGGGCTGGTTTTTTATTCACATACTCCTTTAGCTCTTCATTGGTGTGGAAAGATCTGGTTTTCCCTTCGAATGTGAACTCCAATTTCGCTGGATATTTGATCCGAGGTTGCAAATTGTTAGCCTGAAGTACTTGGATGGTGTTCTTCCACTCACTTCGAGCTTGGTAAGTTTGTGTGGATAAGTCAGATGTTATTTGAATCCTCTTCCCATTGTAGAAAGTTTCCTTCTTCGCTTTGGCTGAATTCAGGATTTGCTCTTTATTCTTGAGGTCTGTAGTCTTGAATATTATGTGCCTTGGGGTGGCTTTCCTGGGATCTGGCCTGCCATGTGTCCTATAGGCTTTGGTTACCTGGATGGGGTCCCCTGTGAGATTTGGGAAGTTTTCTGCAATAACTTTATTGAGAACATGTTTAAGCCCTCTGCTGTGGTATTTGGCTCCTTCTTCTATTCCAATTATGCGCAGATTATATCTCTTGTCTTTGTCCATTAGATCCTGGATTAGTCTGCCCTGAAGCTTCACCTTTTCTTGGAGTGTGGTCATTTTCTGGTTGTTGTCAGCTGCTTCATCGTCCAGGCGAGAGGTTCTGGATTCCATATGGTCAACTCTTTGTGTTATGGTTTCGATTGCGGGGTTTATGGATGTCAGAGAGCTATTTATGGTTGTCAGATCAGCTCTGATCGTGGAAATTTCTTCCTTTAAAGAGTTGTATTTTAAATCTATTTTTTCATGCATTTCAATTCTCAGGATGTGGAGATTTTCTTTAAAGAAGGCTTGCATTGTATCCATTTTTGCTTCCATTTCTTTCTTGGCTTCCTGGGTGTCCTTCAAGATTTCCGCTCTAAACTCCTGGAATTGTTTTCTGATTTCATTTCTGACGCTTTCCATCATTCCTGTTAACATGGCCTCATTTGCTTTTTTAGTCTCCATCTCCTCTTCAGTCGTGCTGCTTTTTGGAGCTGGCGAGTTGGCTTGCCCTTTGATGAACTGTGTTATGTTTCTTTGTGATTTGCGCATCTGGAGATCTGTGGATAGCTTCTCAGGTTTGGTTTGTAGCTCTTCCCTCCTTCCTGTGTAGGCGTGTCTACGGAGCAGGTGCAGCCGCTGTGGCCCCGCCCACCAGTCCAGGGTACGCCTACCAGAGCGGGCGCTGTCACGGGGGCCCCGCCCTCCTGTGCGCTGTGTGTCCACTACAACAGGCACTTTAGTGGAGTATGCCTCCCAGAGCGAGCTCCGGGTTGTTAGGTTGTGTTTGCGCCCTCTTGCGAGTCCGTTGGGGGGGGGGGGCAGTATCTGTGGAGCCCAGTGGGATCGACTGTCCGGGTGTGGGTTTGCACCCTCAGACCTCGCCTTGGCTGTGAGTGGGGGACGTGATCAGGCCCAAGTGTCCCTGCTGTGCTGGTATTGTCCACCAGCGCCTGTGATTTTAGTTGTAAGAGTCCGAGAGGTCCAGGCACCTCGGGTGGGGCTTGCACTGCCGGCCGTCCCCCGGCCCCTGTTGGGAAGGGGACGGGGCCGGTTCTGCCAGTTCAGGAACCTGTGGGGCCTTGGGGCTGCTCTGCCCTTCCCCTGCTAAACTGACTTCCCAGCACCCGAAGGGACCTTCCCGCCTGATTTGGGGGTTCTTTGTTCCCATGGGGTGGGGAGGGGGAGTGAGGGAGATCTAGCTTCTTTGTAGGGCTTGGGTTTCTAATAGCTGGTCTCCCGTTGGGTGAGGGGGTAATGGGGGACTCACTGATCCTGCATTGTGTGTGTGTCCCGTGCAGCCGTTGGTCCCTCCGGGGATGGCGAAGTGTCGTGGTGGCTTCCCCGGTTCCCTCCTTCTGCTGCGCTGGGTTCCCCTGTCTGAACCCAGTGTGGAGCCGAACTTCTCGTCACTGCTGTTGTGTGTCTTGGTCTGCACCCTCCCTAGACCGTGGGGTCTCTCGCTATCTGGATTCTGCACTCTCGGCAGCCTGTCTGCCAATCGCCGGGTTCCCCTTTCCCAGCCTGGCACTGTTTGGGCCAGGGTCGGCTGGTGTGGGGAGGGTGCCCTGGAGATTCTCCGGCTCCGTGTAGGTTTTCGGGTCTTCTTTTTTGCTCCTTTTTGTTTTCCTGCGTTTCTCCACTGCTTCTGGGTGCTAGTTTTGCTGGGTTCTTGATGGGGTGTTGGGTGTTGGAGTTCCCAGCTCGCTATTCAGTTGGAGCGAGTCGGGGTGCCTCCCTACTCTGTCGGCACCATCTTTCTCCTTGATAATTTTTAACTATATGTTTATAGCTTAAATAATACCTTCACAGGGCTATGGTGATTAAATATCAAAAAAGGAAATGGAAATATTTCCTTTGAAGGCATACTCAACTGTAGTAACTTTTCAGTTCCTTGGATATTTGATAGTTTATAAGGCATTCATCCTTACAAGAAAGCTTTGACTTAAACTTCTTTTTTTTTTTTTGCCAGTCCTGGGCCTTGGACTCAGGGCCTGAGCACTGTCCCTGGCTTCTTTTTGCTCACGGCTAGCACTCTGCCACTTGAGTCACAGCGCCCCTTCTAGCCGTTTTCTGTATATGTGGTGGTGGGGAATTGAACCTAGGACTTCATGTATGGGAGGCAAGCTCTCTTGCCACTAGGCCATATCCCCAGCCCCTGACTTAAACTTCTTGAAGGAGCCATGATTTATAAGTATGCATCACAGAGTTAGGACAGTGTTTGTGCCTATACAATTAGAAAAAATTTGAACAAATTTTTTCTTTTTTTTTTTTTTTTTTTTTGGCCAGTCCTGGGCCTTGGACTCAGGGCCTGAGCACTGTCCCTGGCTTCTTCCCGCTCAAGGCTAGCACTCTGCCACTTGAGCCACAGCGCCCCTTCTGGCCGTTTTCTGTATATGTGGTGCTGGGGAATCGAACCTAGGGCCTCGTGTATCCGAGGCAGGCACTCTTGCCACTAGGCTATATCCCCAGCCCCTGAACAAATTTTTTCAAATAACACTTTCTAAAATATTCTCTAAGGCAAGTTGGCAGAGATGTATTAAGAATTCTTTCAAGTTATTGCAATGAATGTGAAAGATGAGTTTCTTTCCTTGGTACCAGTATAACAGAAACAAATCTTTTTTTTCTTATTGTCAAAATGATGTACAGAGCAGTTATAGTTCCATATGTTAGGCCTTGGGTACATTTCTTGTAGTCTGTTACCTCCTCCCTCATTCACCCCTCCTACCTCCCCTGTTCCCTGTCCTCTTGAGTTGTTCAGTTGGTTTATACCAAATGGTTTTGCAAGTAATGCTTTTGGAGTCATTTGTCTTTTTGTCATTTGTTGCTCGATTTTGATATTCCCTTTCACTTCCCTAGTTCTAATACCAGTATATACAGTATCCGGTGTACTCAGATGAGATACAGAGATAGTGCAGGAAGTACAGGAAGGGGATACAAGAGGGTCATCAACAATAGAAGCTATGGTTTCACATGGCATGTTGAAAGTGATTACGACAGTGATATAACCCTTGCTTCCATAGCATGGAGTTCATTTCACTTAGCATCATCTTATGTGTTCATAGGGGCATAGCTATTAGGCTCTTGTGATCCTCTGCTGTGACTTGCCTAACCTGTGCTAATTATTCCCTCTGAGGGAAACCATAGTGTCCATGAATCTTTGGGTCTGGTTCACTTCACTTACTATAATTTTTTCCAAGTCATTCCATTTTCTTACGAATGGGGCAATGTCATTCTTTCTGATAGAGGCATAAAATTCCATTGTGTGTATGTACCACATTTTCCTGATCTACTCATCTACTGATGGGCATCTGGGTTGGTTCCATATTTTAGCTATGACAAAATGCGCTGCGATGAACATTGTTGTGCTGGTGGCGTTAGTGTGTCCTTGTTTGTGGTCTTTTGGGTAGGTGTCCAAAAGTGGGGCTGCTGGGTCATAGGGGCGCTCTATGTTTAGCCTTCTGAGGAATCTCCATACCACTTTCCAGAGTGGGTGAAACAGTTTACATTCCCACCAACAATGAAGAAGGTAGGGTTCCATTTTGGCTACATCCCCTCCAACATTTATAATTGTTAGTTTTTCCCCAGAGGAAGTCAGGTTAATATACACTTGGAGACAGGGGTACTGAGACAGTTTCCAACAGTCTGGACCACAGTTGAAGGAGCAATTAAAGGTTTCTGTAATGGACACATTTAGCAAGGTGCATTGAGACTCTCCAGTTCACACACTGTGGAGAAAAGAGGAGAGTAAGAAGAAATCTAAGGGCTATGTGCAAGGAAGGAGTGGTTGGGAGGAAAGGTGATGGTGGGGGATCATTGTTCATTTCCAGGACCAGAGAAATCCTTCCCAAGGCTATGGTACACCTGTGGACGTATAGAGTTTAGATATTAGAGAAGAGCAGGTTTAGGCAAACTACAAGATACTGTAGACAAACATGGGTTTCTGAGAATTTCTCAGTGACATCATTAGATTGTGATATTCTCTAGTGCTTGATTAATTCTTTACTTATAGAATTCACTGAAAAGCATAAGGCAAGTTTTAAAATAACAACTGTCCTTAAACTATATTTATGCAACACATAAATTCTTACCATGGCCTAGTCCTTTTCTCTGTTAGGTTTTACTTTGCAATTTCTTTTAAAAATCCTGACACAGTCCAGTTTTTATGCAGAGAAAGTATAAGAGACAAGAGGTAAGATGACAATAGGGTGAAGCTTGACAAATAGAGTAACACTGATGTAGTATCTTAAGTTCCTTCTAATAAGGGAAATAATATCTCAACACTTTGATTATAGCAATAGCAGTAATTATGTCTGTTTTCCTTCTCATTGCTGATTTACCTAAGTTGCCTTTAGTCTTCGTGACAACTGCATAAGTTGGATGTTCTTGCTTTACAAAGATAAGTGAATTGAGAATGAGAGATGTCAGGTAAAATACAAAAACATATTTATGGTCATATTGTGATGTCGGTAAGGCCTTGAGGCATTCTCCTCTGCAGTGCTGACTCCTCATGAATGCAAGGGAAAAGAAAGTCTCTTGGTAGAAAAATGAGTCACTATTCTCCTAGGGCCTCTCTACTGGAAGATCCCTGCTGCTCACTGTTGAAGGCACATTGTAAAATGCCTTCTTTTTATGATGAAGGTGAACATTTTAAATTAACAAGTTTCACAGGTATCAATGTTTTGTTTC
Source organism: Perognathus longimembris pacificus (assembly GCF_023159225.1). Taxonomy (NCBI): domain Eukaryota; kingdom Metazoa; phylum Chordata; class Mammalia; order Rodentia; family Heteromyidae; genus Perognathus; species Perognathus longimembris. The sequence goes on from NC_063178.1 coordinate 31,605,770, forward strand.
TGGATATAAGCTAATTACCACAGTGTGTCGGGGTCTCAGCCCCTAACGCCCTCCCGGCCTGCAGGAGAGATGGGGAAGCTCGCCCCAACCAAGGTGGGCCAAAAAATGAGAAGGGTCGATGGACCACCTGGACCCAGCCCTCCCTTGCCAGAGGACAATCAGACAGAGTCCAAGAGAGATGTCAGCACATGCCTTGGTTTATTGAATAAGCTCCTCTCTTAAATAGGTCAGAAAGCTGCAGGAAAGGGAGGGGTGTATGTGCACCTATCTAGGGACTGTGAAGGGAGGCCTGAGCAGTCTGTCAAAGGTGGAGGGCCAAGGGACCAATCCTAAGAGGTGGCCTAATTCTCACAGGACCGCCTCCTGGTTCATCACCAGGCACCATCTTAGCCGCACGTGGTCCCAAGGCTTGGAGGTGGGGCCAGCTACAACTGCCTTTCCCAGTTGTGGGGCTGGCTGGGACCTCCTCTTCTGATGCTAGGCATCTGGGAATTCCTCACAACAGAGAATTGAAAACAAGAGAATTTTGTGCAGATTAATATCCTCTCTTCCTGCTGAACATGTATCAATGGCTGTTATATGTGTGAGGTTCCATGCCAGAGGTAGGCCATCCTAGACCCAACTCACTTTGTTGTGGCAAATTGTATTTTTCTGTAACATATACGGTCAGATTTTGCTAATACGATGAGGAGAATGTGTTATTTGTTTCTAAGCAGACGTGGGAATCTGAAAGAGGTTTTGGAGTCAGCTAAACTGGAGGGTCTAAGGCTTCACTACTCATTAGAAACAGTACAGCAAAAGGCCACTGGAGAATCAGCAGAGCAGCCAGGAATGTGAAAAGATGAGGTATTCATTCTAGCAAATATATTTCACCTAAAAATGAAAGTATTAATTTGATAGTGAAATGAATGCCCTGTAAAACTGGTTTTCTTTTGGATTGAAACTTCAACTTTTTTTATGAAAGGATCTTGTTTCCTTAAGGTGAGCAACTGTCAGACTTAATTTCAGAAATGGCAGGCTCATTTGTGCTCCAAGGGTTTAATTTATGAACATTAGAGAGCTAGAGATGCTGCTTAGCACTTATGTACTTAATTCAGAAGGAAACATACTTGTCTCCCTAATTATTTACCTCCCTATATCTTCAGCAAATATAGGGCAAATACTCAAATAAAAAAGGTTCCAGAATTTGTTACTTTAAATGTCTGATGCCTAACAGTGCTTTCCCCTTGAGAGTATATTAGAATCATTTGGAGAACTCTACAAGCTACTTCTTCTGGGTAGCTATTCAAGTCAGTTTCACCTGACCATCTTGAGTAACAGTGTAGACTTAGGTGTTAGCATTTTCAAAGTTTCTGAAGACATTAGAATGATAAATTGAGAAGTTTTGATGTAAAGGGTGATGAAGGGGAGAGTTGAGGTGAATGAGGGTAGAAAACAAAGGTATGACGTGCCGCAAATAGTAGCTCTACTCTTGTGGAATATGGGTTTGACTCTTAGGTATGTCTGCCACTTGCTAGAGCTCTGTGACATCAAGCAACTTATCTCTCCTTTGGAGCCTTTTGTCACAAATATATTAATACTTAAAAACTTTAGGAGTACCTGTGAGAATAAAACAAATAATGGATGAAAAATCTCTGGCATATTGTAGGCAATATAAACATAAAGCATCCTTAGCAGTATTATTAGACAACATCAAGTAAATGTACAAAAGAAACTTTTGGAAAGAAGGAAAGAGGTGAGAAAGATGACCTTAGCATTGATGGAACAAAGGAAGAGGAGAGAGGAGAGAGGCACCCCTCTCTCAGTCATCCAGCGACCTTACCTCTGCATGTATGAGCATAGGGGTGTGATTTCCAGAAGAATGTACATCATGATGAAACAAACCACCATGGCTAGTCCCAAGAGAATGGCCCGGTCTTCTCCAGCTTTATGTGCTGTGACTGTTTTCCTTTTGTCCAGGAGTACATGGTCCCTGATTTTTTTGGTAGATATTTCTGAAGTTGAAAACAATAGAGACTTACATGAAGTTTTGTTAATCAGTATACTCTTCCCTTACAGGAAAGTGTCTGTCATTGCACGTAGAGACACGTAGAGGCACTCTCCAAACTGGCCTGAGTATAATTCCAGTGAGTGGCATTTGCTTCCCAAAACACATGTACACCTAATTGTACACCTGCATACATGTATACATTCACAATTACACGAACATAAACACACACACTCACACACACCAACTGAATGGGAACTTAGCATTCTGTCTTTACCTTAGGACTCATAGCTAATCATCCATTTGTTTTATTCCTGTCCAATTCTAGAGAAAGCAATGCCTTACACTCTGAAAATAATGCTTTGGTTTTATTGACTTCACCATCAATCAAGGTGATTATGATGGATAGATTTTACCACTTTTGAGTATCTACTTAAGCATTAATTCAAATAAATGGCAATGTATATTAGGAATATATTAACTGAATCCCTATGTTCCCTCAGTAGAAATAGAAGTATTTATGCTTAACATTTATCTCAATATTATGATACCTTAGGGTTCTATTGAGTTGAGATTTATAACCAGGCTTCTGTTTTTATTTTTTTTGTTTTGGAGCAGTGTCATAAGATGAATAAATGAGGTTGGAGTCAAATGTCCCTTGAGTTGAAATCCCGATTTCACTGTCTACTGGCTGTGTGTCAATAGCAAGTTCCTTAATATTTCTGATACCTAGTTTTCTACAAAGGAGAAATAATGTTTCAATGAGGTATGGCTACATTAGACAACAAAAGTCAATCATCTGAGAAAAACTGACATGTGAGTATTTAATAAATAGTTCCATTCAAAAATGGAATGGAGAGCAATGGATAGATATACATTTACAACATAAAACTACTGTCATAGCCCCTCCCCCCCCAATTTCTAAAAGACAAGATGGTAAGAAATGGAATATCACTTAAATAGCTTAAATGCTTAGTAATGAGGGATTGGATTGGAAGAGATAGCAAAAAAATTAAAAATTCTGGGGTGTTGTCTTGGTTGTTCAGAGTAATGTACACAAGTGTAGGTTTGGAAATCAATGCTCAGGAATTCTACAAGATGGATCATCAAGTTAAAAGCTTACTTTCTCTTTTTTTATGCTTGAACTTAGAGCCTGTGTTGTCCCTTAGCTTTCTTGCTCAAAGCTGACATTCTATCACTTGAAACAAAAGCTTCTGGCCTCTTGGTGGTTAATTGGAGATATGAACTCTCCTGCATGGGCTGACTTCTAACCATGATCCTCATATCTCAGTCTCCCAAATGGGCAGGGGCCACCAGTGCCTGGTAAGTGTCCTCTCTTGATTTCTCCTTAGAGAAGGGTGTGTTGGATCCCAGGACACTGGTAGAGGAAATGTTTCTGGCCTTGTGTGTGAGAAACAGGAGAAAAATGAAATGCTCCAAAAATGGAGATGGAAGCTCTTAGTTATAGTTTTCAGCTTTAAACAAAAAGCCAAGTATGGCTTCAAAGGTTCCTTTGAGGTTCTTATTACTAATTACTCATGTTTTATGGAGGACGAAATGAGTAAAATCTGGCGTTCAACTTTGCAGGAGATGAACAAGGGTCCATTGTTTGCACACCTGTTTATAAGCAGCTTTTTGCTCTAACCTGCACTTTATTGTGCTTATGGCCCCTTAAACACTGTTCTGATTAGCTGGTAAAATATGGGACGGTTGTTAAATGGATATATGAGATTGGATCTATATTTATTTACAAAAAGTTCTGGGGGAAATTTCGATCAATCTCATTCCTAGTGTACAAACTTAGCTGATTAGCTTATTGTTACTGTTTAAAGTTTATTTATGAGGTAGCTTATATGCATCTTACTCTTTCTTCAGTGAGTGGAAAGAGGCCCATTGCAAGTGGATAATGACAGCTAAACTATATTTCTTCTTTTTTGGTGCCAATAATGGGGTTGAACTTAAGGCCTTACATTTTCACTCAAAGCTGGCACCTGAGCTACAACTTCATTTACACCTTTTTACTAGTTAATTGAAGATGAGAGTCTGGCTGACCTTTCTGCCCAAGACAGTCACCTGAGTAGCTAGCATTACAGATGTGAGCCACCAATACATATGTGAATTACTTTTTTATGGCCAAAGGTATTCGAGTTTTTTCCTACCCACCCACATTCACAATTGGCCACTCATTGGCATTTTGGGAGGACTACAAGAAAAGTAGCTCCCAAGAAAAGTGGTTTTGGATTAGTTTTTACTTTCCACAGATTGACAATCACCTTCTAAGTTTCTGCAATGTTTTGAAATTTTCTTTGGAAATTATAGGATTTATATCAAAGCTCTTTAAACTAGATCCTTTACAAAGTTGACAATAAATTGGTCCTATTAGAAGATAAGGACAGTAGGCAGGACATCTTCTGAAGCAGGAAAAGATGAGTCTAGGGCTGAGTAGCTTCAAATACCTTCTGTGACCAGTCTAGGCAGAAAAGTCTATAAGACTTAAAAAAATATTCAGGTAGTTGTCAAAAGGAGTTGACATTTAACAACAGAGTTTATGATTATCTCCAATTAACCACTAAAAAGCCAGAATGGAACTGTGGCTCAAGTGGTAGAGTACTACCTTGAGCATAAGAGCTCAAGGACAGTGCTTAGACCTTGAGGTCAAGCTCTAGGACACACACACACACACACACACACACACACACACACACACACACAATTGCAACGAGAATAGTTAACCAATAGTTTTCATATACTGTAAAGAAAGGGAGAAAATGATTGATTTTTGTATAGCCATAGGCATTTGGGAAATCAAGATATTAGTCAGTAAAATGTAAGTGGTGAGCAGGTGGCCTATACTTATGGAGTGATTCCTGAATAGGTTAGTGAATAAAGGGACTAATGAATGATCTGGAAGAAGAAGCGTTCTGGTAAACTTTTATGATTGGGGTTGTGGTCCCTTCCCAATTTTGTAAAAGGTAGAAAAATAAATATCAGTATGCTGGTGCCTTACATCTATAATCTTAGTTACTCGGGATGCCGAGTATGCTACCATCCTAAGTAAAAATGTCTGTGAAACTCGATCTCTAATTAACAAGAAAAAAAGCCAAAAGTTTAAGTATTGTTCAACTGGTAGAGTACCAACCATAAGCAAAAAGCTCCAGTGCCTGCACCAAAAAAATTAAAGGAAAAAATATCAGTGAAAGGTGGGAAATTAAATTAAGGAGTCCTGAGATCACAGGAGGGAAGCAGTGTTTCCAGCTTGTATTTACTGATCAGAGGAAGAATTGAGGTTAGAGATAGCTTCCTAGATGAATATTCTCTTAAATAGAAATCTTCAACATTGATTCAGAATTAACAAATGAGATGAAGAATTAAGGGTAATTCCAATAGGAAGAGCCACATGAATATGGAGACTTGAAAATGTATGGTATCAGAAATTACAATTATGGTAATGATATTGGGTAGAGTTTATTATGGAGAAAATATGTTTGGAAAAGGTTGAAGGGTTTTGTAAGTCATTCTATAGAATGTGTCCTTTATCTTGTAGTTAATGGGTAGTACTGAGGAGTGACAAGATCACAAGTGAGTTACTGAGTGATCACTGTAATTGCTGTGCAGATATTAGATTAAAAATGGAAGAAAACATATCAGAGAGAAGAATATGGAGATTTATGCTGTTTTAGGAGAGGATAGTGAGGGCTAGATCTGAGGTCAAAGGTAGAGGAGTTAGAAAAAGGATACACATTGAAATCATTAGGAGATCGATTTTATGATTATAGTTTAGATTTATGTCTCAGTGCTTAGCTTGGATGTTGAAAGAAATGATTGAGAGTGACAAAGTGGAATTAGCATTTTCTCTCCCTTTCAAATTTGAGAGAACTTTTGGTGATTTTTGTAAGTAAGGAGAGGAGACAGTAATACATTCATGACTTGCTTCCTGCAAACTTCGTGCACTGAGTTCAAGTGGGAGAGAAACTAATTTGATGGTAAGATGGAACAAAGCCAGAAAAATCAGAGCGTGAAAATCATCTTTTGGGTGAATTTTTATGTTACTGCCTTAATGTGACACACTTTAAAAACTTTTATAGTTGCCTTTGGTGAGATTTGGCGCGCCTTAAACTTCCCATGTCCTACTAAAATGCTGTGGGAACGAGCGTATACAGTCTGCATGTGAGTTTCTTAATCAAGTAGTCTCTTCCCTTCTATCCCCAGTTGTCTTCAATGGTAGATAGAAAAGGCAAGATGCTATTATTTGTGCTCAGTCTTAAGCATAAGCCTTTGTAATAGAAATATTTGTACCTTGGGACTTATTCAGAGCTTGTATTTTATTTTTTCTTTGGTTATGTTTTTTAAATGAAGCTACTGAAAAAGGGTGACTGATAGGGTATATGGTGGGATAAGTGGGGGAACAAAGGCCAGTACAATGAATGCATATTTACACACGCATCACACACACAGAACATTCTCTTCAAAACCTTTTGTAAAATCCTTTTGGTGTGATACTAAGTTTATAGGATAAGTCCAAGAATAAAGTTTCTGTAATAATTATCCTGTAAACAAACATTTTCAATTTTTATTAAAGTTTCGTTTTTGCTCCAAGGAAGTCAACACAGCACAATGTTATTGAGCTCAATACTTGAAAATTTTCAAGGGTGGTGTTGAAGCCTGCAATTTGGGGATGTTACTTGATGTAAGTATGGATGGCTAAGTGTTTATGGTAGGTTGGATACTGCAAGATCAGCACATTTTGGGTACTGACACTGTCAGAGATAAGGGTACTTGCGGGTATAGGAAAGAGAAGGTGGGAAGATACAAATTAGATGTGAAGAATTATGTGTATCTAAAATCACTTGGCATTCTGACTATTTGTATTTATGTGAACATTGAGTTGCCCAAGAATTCGAGCCACCACATTCATCTTTGTAGGCCCAGTCTCTTGTACCTATTATGTTCATAAAGTATATTTTCCTCTGGGCTGAAAATAGCAGTAATAAGCACAGATGTGAGCTGTCCATATGGAGGCTCAGTGGTCAATTAAAATCATATAAAGGAGGAACCATGGTTTGAACTCTTGGCTTTTCTATTTCAATTAGTATTCATTGTATTGCATCACCAGTGAATTTATTCCAGAGGGAATAAAAATCAAACCTTTCAGGCACTGAGAACCTCACATGAAAATTCTCTTCTGTTAGATCTGTTGAGAGTGAACTTTGGGCAGTGGATTAGTGAATGCCTTCACAGCTGATGGGATGGAAGATACAATACATTTTTGAACCTGTCATCTCATATGGCAGTGCTGCATTGAAGGATGAATTTAATTCTTCCTTCTGTACACTAAACCTTTTCACATTTTTGACCCATGTCATGTGTATTTTCATCTTCTTCCAGATTTCATGAATTTTTCTTGAACTATTAGTACTTATATATTTTAAGATCCAATTCAGATTAGCTTAATTACTTTTCAATCTTTTCACATTGCCTTAGAAACAAAGTGTTTTTTAGTTTGATAACAAATGACGTTATCTATAGCATGGTTATTAACACAGGGCTTATGCCCATGAACATAATAATGTTATTATCAACTTTTCCATGGACTTTGCAGAGCCATGTTTTATGGATAAGTAAAGCCAACTAAAGAATTGGTAAAAAGATGAACAGAGTGTACAGAGAAAAAGAACAAGAATGGAATTAAACAAGAGGAGTAATGAATGAAATAGAAGATAATGGTACTAAAAGTTCTATGATTTCAGAAGGGTTTATGTTAGCTAGGCAGATGCTCTTCCATTGTCAATACTCCCAGAATTTTTGTGATTTAGGATAGGATCTTCTGTTTTTATCCATGTTCCACAGTCCTTTCATGTCTGCCTAATACTTAATTAAGATTATGACATGCCACCAAGTGCTTTCTCTGAAATGGCATCTTTCTTTTTGCCCAGGTTAGCCTGTAATCACAGTTCTACTCATTTCTGCTTCCTGAATCACTCAGATTACAAATATATACCAGCCTGTGGACAGTTAATTTTTTGGAAAAAACTAAAGAAATACTTTTACCAATCATGCCAGAGTATAAGATGAAAAACAGAATTCTATTTAACCTCTTCATGAAGCTATCAAATTTTGATAACAAAGTTGAGTCAGAGCAAAATGTAATATGGAATTATAGCCAACCTCATTTGTAAACATAAATGCAAATTTTTGAAAAGTTAGTTCATTTTACCTAATGGTATATACAAGTGAAATTTATTGTAATGAAATTAAGGCTCTCATCCTAGAAATCTAATGAGTGTGAGTCATTGCTTAATTTTTATTTATGTAACATTTATACAATTATTCAAATTTGTACTCACATGATAATAAATCAAAAGAAATATATTTGATAAAATGTAACATTTATTCCTGATAAAAACTTTTATCAATTTGTACATAGGTATAGACATTGTTAAAGCAATACAGAATGTAGAGGAACTGCCAATATTAAACTTAATTCTTAGTGGTGAAATGTTGACAGAATCTGCTTTAGAGACAGACACAAAGCAAAGATGTCTACTCTCATTTGTTTTAACAATGATCTCTGAATTAATGGCTGGTATACTAAATAAGGAAAACAAAATAATATTAAATTTACTAACAGATTTTGTTTTACTCTTTCAAAGATACTCATGTCCCCAGGTTCTGGACGGCAATATTATGCTTGTGCTTTCATTGATGCTTTTTCTCTTTTAATTCATGCTATTCCATTAAATGGAGAAGCAGCAAAATATTTCACATTCCACTTGTTAGACAGTTTTGGTCACATAGGGGTACCACAACCATTAAAAACTAATAATGGCCAGGCTCCAAGGGCTCATGCTTATAATCCTCCCTATATGGGGGCTGAGATCAGAGAATAACAGTTCGAAGCCAGTCTAGGTAGGAAAGAACACAACTTCTTATCTTGAATTAATCAGAAATAACAACACAGAAGTGGAGCTGTGGCTCAAGTGGTAGAGTTGCTAGCCTTGAGAAAAAAAGCTTACCAATACTGCCAAAGCCTTGAGTTCAAGTTCCAGGACCAGCAAATGCATGTGTGTGCACAAGCACACACACAAGTGCACACACACACACATACACACACACTCCTGATAATAATTTTATACTGTTTTGCAGCAGCTGAAACACATTTATTTTGTTGCCAGTCCTGGGCTTGAACTTGAGCCTGAGTGACACTCAAGGCTAGCACTCGAGCTACAGCACCAGTGCTGGATTTTTCTATATGTAGTGCTGAGGAATCAAACCCAGGGCTTCATGTATGTGAAGCATGCATTCTACCACTAGGCCATATTCCCAGCCCACAAAACACCTTCTTAAGTAACTTAAACCCAAGGTTCTGGCAAAGGACCATCAAGAGGGTGGGTTCTGGAAAGACCTTCTAGGATTATTACATATCATTATATGCTTATTCTCTTTTCTACAGGACTACAGTGGCTGCCTGCTAGCTGTGCCAAGCTGCACCAAGAGCTGGAAAAAACAGCCCTTCAACTCTTAGCTATAAATAGAAAGATGACCTGGCAAAACCCCAGCAAGTCCACCTCCCTGAATTCCTGAAAATCAGTTTTAATCTTATTTGGCTAGTGACTCAGGGAGCTTACTTCCTGAGTTAAGACAAACTCATATAGTACAAATAATTCTGACAAGGCTGGATATCCTAGAATAAGGCATTGAATGACAGCAGGCTCTATTTGAGAGACAGCAACCCCAATATGATCTTGTTTTTGAAAAATGATGTGTAAATCCTTTACCTTATAATTCCTTCCAACATGATTGGAAACTAGTAAGAAAACATCACCATGGTGCTTTTTCTTATTCCTTCCCCCAGGAAATGGAAACGATACATTTCTAATTACCTCAAGTAAATGAAAATGATGCATATCAATCAGTATTCAAGGAACTGTAAAACCATGTCAATTGTCTTAACCTTAAAACTTAGTTCTCTGGACTCATATGTGGATTATTTGCTATGGGAATAATTGTTCTTGTTATTTCATTCTTTCAAGAAATACATGAAGCTATCTCCTGAACAGAACCAACTAGAACAAAGATGGTCATGCTGCTTTCTTCACAACAACAAATGGCTGTTTTAAAAAATGAAGATGGGAGAGATGTAGAATCCTCTGTCCCAGTGGGTGCTATGACTGGGATTGGGAAGTATGAGTGGGAAGTGCATGGAGAATCCCTGATGCTGGCAGAAAACCACTGGTTGTGTGTTTATCTGGTGTCTGAGAAAAAAAAAAAACAAGATCCAGCTGTTCATTTGACTTTCTGCAGTAATCCTGCCAAAGGACAGGATGAATGCCCAAATGTACTTATCTTACTCATGCTGATATCCTGTTAACAGTACCTTGGAACATGCACTTGATCTGTAACCAAGACCCTCCCCAAAGGAGTGTTTTAACCCCTAAAACTTGGAGGATGGAAAAGACTCCAGTTTAAACATTTCTGCTGATTAAACTTGTTTCTGGCTCTTATGGGCAATATATTGTTTCATGAGTAATTCTTCATCCTTCATCACAGCATCTGCTGGAGCCAGCCGGCAGCGAAGAGCGAATCCTGATTGAGGGGACGAGGATTAAAAAACAAAGAAAGATAGACAAGAGAAAAAAGAAGACAAGAGACAAAAGATGGGGTTCAGAGGTCTGCAGCTTAAGATGGTAACTCAAGACTGCAGCCACATTTATTCTTAACTTTCAGCTTATATGCAGTTTAGGAACCAGGGAATAGCATAGGGTTGCTAAAATTTAAGAACACAAAGAGGCTTTGAAGTTCTCAACATCTGATGGCAGTAAAGACAGGATGAGGTTGATTAACATAGGAATGTACTCCGGTGGTCATAGCAAAGCAATTCCAGATAGTGGCAGAGTTACTAGTAAACAAATGTCCTTGTACTTAGCATATCCTTGTGATAGCAACACAGCCAGATGTTGGGGCTCCGCTCTCAACATCTTAAAGAAGCGAGCCCTCCTGTCTTAGGTTGGGTGGGCCACCTAGCCTGCCTTACCCGTCACCAGGCACTTCTTCAGGGCAAAGCTGAAAGCCCTGTCATAGGTCGGTCAGACTGAGACCCCCTGTTACCCATCTCTGGCTGCAGTTCCTCTCAGGGGAAATTCATTTACTTGGAGCTTGACCTTATGCAGCTGACTGGCTAAACTCATGAAAGAGGTTTGCAATATGTGTACAATGCAAGGAAGGCATAGGGAAACCATCAGCAAAAGTATCCCTGGGCTGAGCAATGTCATTAGCAGCCCCTTATCATTAGTTCAAACAGTTCTTTTGCTGTTTTTGCCACTTCAGAGTACAGAGGTAGAGCTTGTTCTAGTCCAGCTATTTGCCTATGGAGTTGAAAGAAATCTAAGGACAAATTATTATGGTGCCAAATACCATTAAGATGTGCTACAACTTGTTCCCAAGGATAGCTCAACCCATTATACTTATGGAGGGTCACACAAATAAAGTCAAACCCAGCATGACAGCACGCCCGTTGCAGTTTGTAAAGCACGAATTTGTTCTCCCAGGGACAACACAGATTCATACAGTGCTTCTAATTTTTGTTCTACCTTATCATTAACCCTGCCTTGAAAGTGCAGGGTTTGCATAGTATTATGAGCAAGCTAATTAACATAGTGAGATGTCTGCACACTTTGTGTTAAAGCCACAGTAGCTGCTGCAGCAGAGGCAGCTAAGGAAATAAAGGCTACAATGCCTGCTATCAATAACCCTATAAATCGTCTAGGGCGCATGAGCTCTTTTAAGTGTTTTAACACTGAATACCTGTTTCTTCATACCAAGCTTCAGATATGTTCACAGGAAGCATGACAAATGGAGGCTGCTTAATACAATTACAGAATCAGTAAGACCACTATACAAGCAATTTGTAAAAGAACAGTTTACAAGTAACATTGAAATACATGGCTCCTATAGAAATATTAAAAGGTCCATACATAATGGCATAAGGAGGTGATACACAACTCATAATATTTTTTAAAGAAGTGGGCCAGGAGATATTATTTAGGGCAGCCACTAACATCCAGACATGACATTGAGGGTGTCCATTCATCCACCATGACCTGGGTTGTACTTGTTGGTGAGATTGGCTCTGGTCAAGTTCATCAGTTGATAATTACTTCCTGAAATATTGGTTATAAAAGGATGTTCATGTCTACACTTTATGGGGTGCAGTTCTCCCGTGGATTCGTATGCTGATCTGTTGACATGGACGAATACCTCAGCTCCTTCCCAAGTCGCAGGGTGTACAATCGGTGGATCTGGCACATAAGCCCAGTGTTTCAGTGTTTGTACCATTCTGATGAGCTTCCACAATCCGAACGCAATGCTCAGGTAGCCAGCGGGCATCATTTTCATCCTGTGAAAAAACACAGACATGTCCTCAACCCCATGTCAATATTAGATTGGGCCTGTGCCAAGAACCTGATAGAGGATCTTTCCACATAACTTGGGCAAAAGCTCTCTGCTCTCTCTTTTCCCAGAACCGCTGTGCTGCGGAGTGGCCTTTACAATTCAAATTTAAAAAAATTAGTACGAATAAAGCATGAGAAAGAATATTAACAGGAGAGAGGGGGTATAATTCCCCCCCTTTCAATTTAGAAATTTGGTGTTTTAACAAACCATTGGCCCGTTCAACAATTTCTTGACCTTGAGGATTATAGGGAATTCCTGTAGAGTGAACAATTTAGTAAGATTTGCAAAAAGTTTGAAAAGCTCGTCCAACATATCCCGGACCATTATCAGTTTTAATATGTTTAGGAAGTCCCATAGTAGCAAAGCAGCATAAGGCATGGGAGATACAATGTTTGCTAGCTTCCCCGATAAGAGGAGTAGCCATAATAAAATTAGAGTAAGTGTCTATGGTAACATGGACAAAGCGGAGCCATCCAAAAGAGGGAATGTGGGTAACATCCATTTGCCAAACATGGTGGGCCACTAAGCATCGAGGGTTAATGCCATTGGAGGGCACAGGTAGGACGGTAGTACAGTTGGGACAAGTTTTTACAATTTGACCAGCTGCCTCACGTGTGATATGAAAATGCTGACATAAGGCACGACTGTTTTGATGGTGGGCAGCATGTGATTGCCTTGATAAGTCAATTTGAGTGAGAAAAATTTGAGTAGCCTCATCCATAATGGCATTGCCCTTACTTAATGGTCCAGGAAGCTTAGTATGAGCATGTATAAATCCAAAAAAGCACAGACAGGTGCGTGAGTGAAGAAGAAGTATTTGGCGAAAAAGAGTTTGGATAGTGGAATTAGCTGTTCCAAGAAAAGGGATAGTTTCAATGACCTGAAGGGCTCGAATAACATAATGACTCTCCGAATATAAATTAAAAGCTTTAGTAGGTAAAAGTGTAAGGGCCTGTAAAACTGCTTGAAGTTTAACTTCCTGGGCTGAAGACCAGTGTCCCAAGATTTAGTTTTACCATCAATAATAAGAGCTGCCATTCTGTTAGAGAATCCGTCTGTAAACACCAAGGCAGCCAAAGAAAGAGGTGATAAAGATACAACCCAAGGAAATATAAAGGTGTAAGAAGAGGCAAAGTGAAGTAATTTGTTGGAGGGATAATAATGTGAAATTGTGCCCATAAAATTGGCCCAAGCAATGGCCCAGGAATCACAATGAATATAAAGCCATTCTTGCTGTTATAAAGTATTGGGTATATAAATAACCTGTGGAGCTCATCCAAGATACAAGATTCCACACGGCACATATGGACTAAGGTGGCCACCAATTCATAATAGCGAGTTAACACCTTTGAGGGAGTAGAAGGTAAGGAAAGCCATAGAAAGGGTCCCTTCTGCCAGAGGACCGCTGTTGGAGAATGCGGTGTAGTTAAAATATATGCTTCCCAAGGGGCTGTGTAATCAATATAATTTACGTGTTCGGAAGAAATGGCAGAATTTACTATGCTTAAGGGTTTAGGTGCTTCAGTTTTCATTTGTTTGGGAGATGTAGGGTCACGGTCCCCCTTTAATAGATCAAATAAGGGTTTTAATTCTGCTGTGGATAATTTAAGATAAGGGTGAAGCCAATTAATATCTCCCAGAAATTTTTGAAAATGATGCAAAGTATGCAAATGAGAAGTTTTAATCTGTAATTTTTGACTGGTAGAATAATAAGGACCTCAAATATGACCAAGAGGCATTTTTATTTTTCCCTGCCTGGGCTGGCTTTGAACTGCAATCCAAGGAGTCTTTGTTGGGGTTTTTTTCTCCCCTCCTGGTTCGGACTCTTTTTTTCTCTCTTCCTGCCCTCCGTAACGTCCTCTCCCCCAACTCCCAACCAGCAGGTAAATTAGAGTGAGACGTGGGGGTTCGGTCCGGCCTGGCGTGCGCGTGACCTACGTGGTAATGTGGCCGCTATCCTTCCCTGGGAGCTAGCGTACATAGACCACGGAGTTGGCTTCTGAGAGCGAACTAACTTTATTGAGAGAAGGACAAGGGGAGATGATTCCGAAGGAAGGGGGTTGTCCAGGATTCCGATAGGCCAAGAGCTGCCACCTGACCCCCAAGGGCTAGCGTCACTTGAGCGCACACAACCCGGGCAGGGTTGGTGGGCGCCTGGCTGGCTGGCAGGTTGGAGGGCTGTTGGCCCAACCTGTTTCTCTGGATTCCAATCTAGAGGGGGTAGCAGGGCCGCATTCCCCAGGGATGGGGGAGGTGCATCAAGCCCCTTCCATCAAGGCGAGAAAGATGGACCCCAACATCTGCCTCTTTTATATTTTTTTTTCTTAGAACAGTAGGAGGTGCCCTCCTCGAGAGCGCGCCATGTCTTAGGTTGCCCCCCCCCAAGGGGAGTCTTACCCGTCTTGGGCTAACGCCCTAGCTCTTCAGGCTGACCTTCCTGCCGGGCTGGCGAGGCCGATGAGAGGCCTTGGGGAGAGTAGGATTGGCACTCGAAAGAAAGCCCTTATAATTTTCTCCCATGCCAGCGGACCTCAGTGAGCAGCAGGTCCTAGGGGTCGAGTGACAAGCCTCTTGGGGTT
Organism: Perognathus longimembris pacificus; assembly: GCF_023159225.1. Taxonomy (NCBI): domain Eukaryota; kingdom Metazoa; phylum Chordata; class Mammalia; order Rodentia; family Heteromyidae; genus Perognathus; species Perognathus longimembris. Next base: position 31,620,785 of record NC_063178.1, read on the forward strand.
CCTATATGGCTAAAGGCCAAAGGCCATTTGGTACCTAGACAGCTCTGGCCCATCGATTACAACAAGAGACCCGTGTGTCTAGCACAGGGCAATGTAAACATGATGTAAATGGGAGCATAAAGCAGACATGAGCATAAGCAATCGTAATACAAGGAAAGTGCAAACATGAGCAACTGTAACACATGAGCAATTACAACACAGGCACAAAGCAATGAAGGGTCTCTTATCTGGGTCAGTCCATAAAAAACAGAGGAATTCTGGTCCAGTCTGGTGTCACTCAAGGTAGCGCAGATGGCTCTTCCTTCCCTCAATGGTGAGGTAGAGGGGCAGGTTCAGGTCCTGGCGATGTGCAGCCAGGATGCTGGAAACTTAACAACTGAGGTTAGTAAACATTGCAGCAAGGTACCTATCCCTTGCTTATTGTAAACATTTATCATAAAACATTAAGGTGTCCAAGTCCTTTAGCTCCTATTTCCCTCCAATGGGGACCCCTGAGATAAGCAGCAAAGGGGGGAGCGAAAGGAGGAACAATGTGCAACATTTCAATTTGGTCCTTGTGCAAGGCTGTGGGTCACGCTGCCACAGCAAACGTTACTCCAAAGGGCGTCAGGCAGGGTCCAGGGAAGAAACAGGGCCGACACTGAGTCCAGGTCCATCGCTGGTGCAGGCAGGCTTTCCCATTTCTCCTTAGAAAATTCCACCTCGGTCTTTGCTTTCCTGAGAGGAAACAAGGGGAGACATCCCTCAAGGGCAGGTGCCCTTGGGTGGTCATTCTGATGGACAATATTTTACATCTCTAGCCGGTATCCAGATTGGATTCAGTTCCCCAGTAGGGAAAACACATGCGAATCCCCTTCCTGCACTGATAATTGGGTCGGGTCCACGCCACGCCCCTGTCAGAGAATCCTTCCACCAGGCCTCCACTTTTAAGTAGGGTGTTTGGCTTGACCAGTGTCTCTGGAAAGCCGACAGAGGTTGGTCCTTAGAGAAATTTAAAATATTTAATGTAAACATCGCTGTCCTCAGCTGGTCCTGGGGGCTTCCCCACCCTTTTTGTTTTAATAATTGATCCTTCAGGGTCTTATTATGCCTCTCAATTATGGCTTGACCCTTTGGGTTATAAGGTATTCCAGTGGTATGTTTAATATTCCACATTTGGAAAAATGCCTGTAAAGGCTTACTGGTGAAACAAGGTCCATTATCTGTTTTAACCTGTAAAGGCAGTCCTAGGATAGCAAAACATTGTAAGAAGTGGCTTTCAGCATGCCATGCTCTTTCACCGGTATGCAGAGAGGCCCAACACACGCCAGAGCATTTGTCAATGGACATAAATATATATTTTAGCCTTCCAAAGGGAGTGTAGTGCGTCCCATCAGTCTGCCAAATTAAGTTAGGTTTGAGACCTCTTGGATTTAGCCCTGGAGATTGCAGAGGAGGGACTTGCACGAAAGGCATACACGATTTGCAAGTCCTTATAATCTTTTTTGAGTCTTTTATAGGAATTGAAGGAAATCTCTGATGTAACCCTCTCCAATTTAAGTGAGTACGCTCATGAAGTCCTTTGGCCATTTGGAGGTTTTGAGGTTGTACAATGGCCAGAGCTATGATGGTTCCATTAGTGGCCAGCTGGTCAGCCATACGATTACCTTGTGCCAGGTCCCCAGGCAGTCCGTGGTGTCCACGAAGGTGCTGTAAAAATATAGGCTCACTCCGCTCTTTTAACAGAGACCTGACTTGGATCATCAGAGGAGTGATTGGGTTTTCATCTAATTTGATGTATGAACATACCAGGTTGGGTAGCAAATTAACAACGTACAGACTATCAGAGAACAAGTTCATTGGTTGTTTAACATGGGTCAGTGCCAAGGCAACTGCATACAACTCTTTAAATTGTGCAGAGCCAGTGATGGCTTCAAAGAAGTGGGTGTTCTCTTTCCCACCGGCAGGGGGCAAGGCGGAGCGCACCACTATGGCAGAGCCGGCTCGTCCCCCATCTGTGAAGACATTGGCAGCCTTGACAAGAGGCTTGGTAGAGAAAAGCACAGGGGGTGTCCATTGTAGCCTGGAAAATGGGGTCACCCATCTTGAAGTGCCATAGTGGCAATCTATCTTGCCCATAAAGCCCTCCAGGGCACTAGACACACGTGCATTATTTCTTCTGACCCATTCAAAATCTGACAACCGGTAGGGAATAGTTAGCACATCAGGATCTCTTCCATAATGTCTCAGGGAAGTATCCCTGCCCTTAATTACCAAGTCAGCTAGCTGGTCTAGCTGGGAATAAACCCTGGGAGCTCCTCCCACTGATGCGTGCACCCATTGAAGGGGCTCGCCTGATTGTGTAATTACAGCTGAAGAAAGTTCGGACCCGGGGAGGATCCAAAGGCAAAGTGGGCACTCAGGCTTTTAGTGTGCCAGCTGTGCCTTATTTAAGGACAATTGGATTTTTTGGAAGGCTGTTTGAAGTGATGGAGTTATTGTAATAACATCAGTGGGCGCTTTGCCCTTCAAAGAGTCATGGAGCAGTAACAGCTCCTCTGTAGGCAGTTGAAGCCAGGATCTTAGTCAATTAATTTCACCTAACAGTCTTTGCATCTCCACCAGAGTATAAGTTGCCTGGAAGGATAACTGGGGCTTGAGTGGGCATACAGAGTCTAGTTTAAGCTCTGCCCCCAAGATCTTAAAGGGGTATACTTTCTGAACCTTGTCACTGGCTATACACAGCCCTTCTCTTTGAAGGAGTGTTTGGGCCTTGCTATAGGCCAAATCTAGCACATGGGCGTCTGCTGGTCCAATAATAATGTTGTCCAATTAAATGCATATGGTCCGATCTGCTCCTGTATTAATTAAGAATCGGAACTTTTTTCCAAATATCATGATTACTGTCTCTGGCCTTATCTCGGGGGCAATGGGGACTGCCCTCAGGCTGTTTATTGCCTTGGTTGGTGGGGAATCTGAAAGTCAGGCTGTAAAGCAGATGTTTTGTCCAGGGCGCGTTTCATCCGCCTCACTCAAGATCCATCCTCCTGGACTCATGGAACTCTGTAGTTTCAAGGCCTCTGAATTTAAAAGTGGCCAGGCCATTTTTTTTGTTTTGTTTTGTTTTGTTTTTTGCTGCGGGGCACAGCGGCGGCTCAGGGCTGCCGAAATCTGCATATGTATAGAGTCAAGTTGAGTCTCACATGGGGGGGGGGGGGGTAGCAAGCCTGCGGCTGCTCTGCTCATCTCCTGCCTGCCGCGGCTTGGATTCCTGGGTACCGAATGAGCTTTCGTCCCAGGGCCTCTCGGATTGGGGCTTCGGGGCCCGCTCCAGATCAAAATTCCCTCCGGCTTCCTTCTCCTGAATCCAGGGACTCCCCGCCCAGGTCCCAAGAGAGGCAAGCTTTGAGAGTCTTAATGGCTCGCAGTGGGAGTTTTCCCCATTGTGCCGTTTGTAATTCCCGCTCTAGTCGGTCCCAAGTTTCCCACGAGAGTGGGTTGGCTCCAGTTAGCCACAGGACCCTGTGGGTCAATTCCTCCCAAATTTGTATAGCACAGGGCTCTGAGATATTAATCCCCGCGTTTTGGAGGGTGAACTTTAGGATTTTAAGGGGTGAACTGTTTCGCCGACTCTGGACTTGTCCCATCCTCTTACCTGGGGTGGGAGGTTCACGCGTCTCAGGATTTCCAACCTGTTTCCGTCAGGGCCGGTCGGGAGCCGGGCTTCCTCGCGTGGATTCGTGCAACCCACGTGGGCGCCACAATGTTGGAGTTTTTTCTCCCCTCCCGGCTCGGACTCTTTTTTTCTCTCTTCCTGCCCTCCGTAACGTCCTCTCCCCCAACTCCCGACCAGCAGGTAAATTAGAGTGAGACGTGGGGGTTCGGTCCAGCCTGGCGTGCGTGTGACCTACGTGGTAATGTGGCCGCTATCCTTCCCTGGGAGCTAGCGTACATAGACCACGGAGTTGGCTTCTGAGAGCGAACTAACTTTATTGAGAGAAGGACAAGGGGAGATGATTCCGAAGGAAGGGGGTTGTCCAGGATTCCGATAGGCCAAGAGCTGCCACCTGACCCCCAAGGGCTAGCGTCACTTGAGCGCACCCAACCCGGGCAGGGTTGGTGGGCGCCTGGCTGGCTGGCAGGTTGGAGGGCTGTTGGCCCAACCGGTTTCTCTGGATTCCAATCTAGAGGGGGTAGCAGGGCCGCATTCCCCAGGGCTGGGGGAGGTGCATCAAGCCCCTTCCATCAAGGCGAGAAAGATGGACCCCAACAGTCTTAGCCATACAAACCCTTTTTATTTCCAATTAAAGCAACAGGAGAACAATAGGAGTAGAGTTTACCTGTAAGTTGTTAAGAATTGACCAACAAATAGTTGCCAGTGTTCTGCTGTAACACTTAAACAGCAGACTGAATGAGATCCATGTGCCACTAAATCAAATCATATCATTTAACCTTACCTTACTGGCAGGTGGAAGAGAACACAAATGAATAAAAATCAAGAGGGCAAAGGGTCAGCCTGCCAAGCCAGCCGGCAGTGAACGGGAATCCTGACTGAGGGCGGCGAGGATTAAGAAAAAGGAAAAATACAAGACAAGAGAAAAAAGACAAAAGGCAAAGATGGGGTACGGTAGGTCTGCATCTCGAGATTGAGACTCAAGACTGCAGCAACAGTTTATTTTCAACTCCCAGCTTATATGCAGTTTTGGAACCAGGGAATAGCATAGGGTTGTTAAAATTCCAGAACACAAAGAGGCTTAGAAGTTTGCAACATTTAATTACAGTAAACACAAGGTCACTAAGCAATTCCGGATAGTGGCTGTGGACAAATATCTTTGCATCTAGCATATTCTGGCGGTAACAGCCCAGCCAGAGGTGATAATGAACCTAGCTGCAAGTTTGGCTCCCGACATCTTGGCGACATCGGCACAGCCAGAGGTCAGGATGAGCTTAGCTGCTAGCTCGGCTCACAACAGGTCAGGATAATGTAAAAAATCTCAGCTTCAGTGGATCTTGAAGTAGAGTGGGGGCTCGCTACAATGAAATGGGGTCCTCCCCCCAAGGGAGGGGATTCCTGGTTCCCCCAAGAGTCCACCATACAGTCTCCAGCTACAAGATGACAAAAAGTCAGATTTATTGGGGAAGTAAAAAGTGAACAAAAAGTGAACCGACCGGCCTGGCCACAGCCCAGACTCGGGAGCTGAAACTGCTGACCACGTGTGCAGGATCAGGGCCCAGACTTGGGAGCTGGGACCACCCGCACGTGTGCAGTCCAGACTTGGGAGCTGGAACCGTGCGTCCGTGTGGCCTTCCAGCCTGGTTATAAGGCAAAGATCACAGACAAACTTGCCACACGCAGGTGACCAATGAAGATACAACACTTACAGAGCATGCTAGGCCACACGCAGGTGGCCAATAGAGTTACAGTCTGTCTCATAATATCTATTTGAACTAACTTATCATTATAGTTAGAATTGTCGAATGGATTTGGCTGGGCTCACATAATGCAATTGGATATGCCTGCTCATAGAAGGGCACACTTTCCCTTGAAGCTCCCAGGCCTCAGGTGGTCAATCTACATAACTTATCATAATAAAGGGGAGCTTCCCAGAATAGGGTGGGGGAGGGCTTAGTGGAGATGGAGTTGGTTTCTGCTCTAATCTGAGCTGGAGTCAACCTGAAGTCCCTCCACAGTTAATGGTGGCACTGGCCAGATCTCACCTCCCTATTACATTCCCCCCGTTTTTTTTTTTCTTGTACATAAAAATCAAATCATTGATTTTTCTTGGAGAGCTTAATCTTGCCTGTACTGTAACATGACTCCACCCAAAGGTTTCTGGGGAGAACAAGGTTGGTACAAGAGCCAGTCTGATGTGACTGCTGCTCTTAAGTTTGTACCCAGAAAGAACCTGGTTATCTATGAGGTCCATTCCCAGGACAGCTACAGGTGTTCTCACCTGTTTTAAATCTCCATCAAGTTACCTAGGTAACTGGCACACCTCCTCTGAGGTCACACCCTAGTTCATCTGGACACTCTAATACACTTGGATACACCTCCCACTCCAAGCATTTCCTGGGAGTGACTCTGTAGCCTGCCAAGCATGTTTTTCTTAATAGAGCTCCTCAACTCCAGTTAACTCAGAGGAGTGGATAGGTTACCACAGGAATAATGTCTCTCCAATATCTTAGCTTTACTACCCACTATCACAGATGACTGGCAAGTTCCTGCCCAGTAGATAGACATGGGCATTTAGAAAGGCATGCTTACAAACTATTCTTTTAGGACTTCCTGGCTCTGGTTAACTTTTGAAAGGCCAAACACAGGTGACTCTGAGATCTGACACTGTCTCTGCCATCCGAGCAGTGGCTTGCTGCCTCTGGATGCTCCATTTGTCCCAGGAGTGACTTTTGCACTCTGAGGTAAATGCACCTTTGGCATTTCTCTTGGTCCGTCACTGGACTTGGACTCAGGGCTTGAGTGCTGTCCCTCAGCTCTCCAGCTCAAGACTAGCACTCTACCACTTTGAGCCTCAAAGCAGCTCACAACTCTGTTCCCAGCACTCTGCTGGCTGATTAGAGACAAGACTCTCATAGGGACCTTTATTTGCCCGAGCTGGCTTCGAACCACAGATTTCAGATCAGTGAGTCTTACAAGAGGCCACTTTACTCCAATTAAGGCAACATGGTGGTCCACACAGAAATAGTTTTTAAGTATGCTCTTACCTGGAACTTATTAAGGGCCAATGTTAGGAATCACCTCTCCTCTGTGGGTCTGTTGAAAACTGTTACAAAATGCCTATAGACAGACTGGAAATGCATTTTTGATTTTAAAGTCTTTTCCTCAGTTGCTCCTTTGACAATGTAAAAAAACACCAAAAATTTGGTAATGCTCAAACTCGGAGTTTAAACTTAAGCTCACCCATTCTTACTCTTTATCAAAGTCACAAGAACATTACTAGTTCAAATGTTTCACAAATGTCCATTTTAGTGGGTCATCACCAGAATGAACCACCTTCCACTTGTCCTCCTTGTTCAGGTTAGCTGCTTTGACATGGGAAGCGTGGATCCAGGTCCTTAGGCCATCTACCTTGACAGCTGAAGGAGTGGTCAGGACTACAGTGTAAGGGCCTTTCCAGCTGTAACAAATGTTGGTTAGACAATTCAGCTAATGCTTTAGAACCAAGCTTAGGGCATAAGGGAGGAGGCCTCCCAAACATTATCTCATAAGGTGTGATGCTCTTAAAGTATGGTGTACAGCGTACCCGCAGAAGGGCAAATGGTAGGAGGGCTGTCCAGTTTTTGCCAGTCTCAAGGGTCAATTTGGTTAAAGTCTCCTTTAGAGTCCTATTCATCCTCTCTACCTGGCCTGAACATTGGGGGTGATAGGTACAATGTAATTTCCAATTAATCCCCAATGACTTACCCAAAAGCTGGGTTACCTGAGACATGAAAGCAGGGCCATTGTCTGAGCCTATGGCTACTGGGAGTCCAAACCTGGGAATTATCTCCTCTAGCAGCTTCTTTGTTACAGTCTGTACTGTTTCCCACTTGGTTAGGAAAGCTTCTGTCCATCCTAAAAAAGTGTCTACAAAAACTAGCAGGTACTTATATCCAGCAGCCACTTCCTGTGCAGCCTCATCCACTCTCTGGTTCTCCTTTGCCTCCTCTGAGTTTCCCTCTGATGTCCTTGGTAGTGTTTACAGCGACTGCCTTTGGCAACCATATGGCCTGAAGTAGACCTAATATCTGTTCTTTGTTTTTGATGGTTTTGCCTTCTGCTGTCAGCAGCCCACGTTCCTTATAAATGGCCCCGTGTACATGTACAGTGGCAAATGCATATCTGCTGTCCATATAGATGTTGACCTTCTTGTCCTTTCCCAGCGTCAAAGCTTGGGTTAGGGCAATGAGCTCAACTTTTTGCACTGAGGTGCTCACTGGTAACTGCTCGTCCCATATGACTTGGTCCCCTTCCACGACCGCTGCTCCTGCTAGCCTCACTCTGCCCATCACATAGCTGCTCCCGTTGGTGAACATGGTCTTTTCCACATGTGGTAGTGGAACTTCTGTGAGGTCTGGTTGAGTGCTGTGGACATGGGCCACAACCTCTGCAGAGTCGTGCAGCACTGTCTGATCAGTGTCTGGCAGCAGGGTGGCATGGTTGAGGGTTGTGGAAGCTCGGAGAGTCACTTTAGGCTGGTTGAGCAACAGGGCCTGGTACTGTGTTAGCCTGGCATTGGACATCCACCCGTCCGGGGGGCTTCGCAACAAGTTCTCAACCGCATGGGGAGTAGTTACCACTAGGTCCTGCCCCAATGTTGCTTGTTAGAGTCTTTCACTAGCTGAGCCATTGCTGCAATCACTCTAAGGCAGGTAGGCCATCCTGATGCAACAGGGTCCAATTTTTCAGATAAGTAGGCCACTGGCCAATACCAGGGTCCTAACTTCTGAGTTAGCATGCCTTTTCCCACTCCAGCCTTTTTGTCCATGAATAGGTGGAAAGGTTTGTGGATATCCGGAATGGCCAGGGCTGGAGCTGAGATTAGCTGCTTTTTAAGGGTCTGGAATGCCCGTTCCTCTTCTTATGTCCATCTAATATTTTCTCCTGGGCTTTTGGTAATCTAATATTGTTGTGCCAAGTCGCGAAACCACCACCAAGAAGACCACCGAGACTCAGACATTCCGAAATGCAAAAGCAAGGCAAGGCTTTATTTGAGAGAGCTGCAACTCGGGCCTCATCCTACCTACCGACACAGCGGAGGTTAGGAGGGAGCCCCGAGCTGTGATTACACAGGGCTTATAAAGGCAAAGAACAAGGTTACAACAATCAGGTGTTCAAGCAAGCAAGATTAGGACACAGGTACAAATCTGATTGGCTCAGGGTTCGATTCTAAAATGGGGTTCACGTGGTAAAATGGGGCCTGACTTCAAAGTCTGGCACTTCTATATAAGGCCCGTGCTACTTCAGCAAACCCCAAAATCCAGAGTCTACAGTACCCCACAGTTCCCAAGAATTCCCTTACTTGCTTCTGGATCTATAGGAGTATAAGTACGGTAAGCATCAAGAAGCCTTTCTAAATAGGCTGCTGGGGACTCACCCATTCCCTGTCTTACTTCCCCAACCTTAGACAAATTCATAGGGCACTTTCCAGTAGCCTGGAGACCACCCAGAATAGTCTGATGATAAACCTTTAGCCGCTCCCTACCTGCCGACGAATTTGGGTTCCAGTGCGGATTCCAGGAGGGCATGGCTTCCTCTATCTCAAGGGGTTCTTCTGATGGCCTGCGATTGTTTCCTGGGATCAGCTTCTTGGCTTCTGGGAGAATCCTGTCTTTCTCCTCAGTGGTGAAGAGGACGTCCAGGAGTTGTTGAATATCAGCCCGGGTGGGTCGATGAGTCATAAAGAGAGTTTCTAACAGAGGTTAGTGCCTGAGGCTTCTTTGAGAAGGGAGGGTTCTGCTGTTTCCAATTTAATAGATCATTAGACGCAAAGGGGACATGAACCTCATAAGGGTAAGCCTGAACCACTTCAGGGGGTCCTCACCTTTTCCTGTAAAACACATCTGATAACAACAATAAGCAAAAGTAAAAGCAAGAACAGACACAGGTCGAGGAGCAGTTCCTCGGTGGATTTTGCTCATCCTATGCTTCCCTGTAGAGAAAAGTCAATCACAGCACTAGTAAACAGGAATTAGAAGTGTGAACAGACACAGATAGACAAGACCACATGCAGAACAAGGTCAGAATTGCTGATCTTTTGACAAAATTTATACATGTCCTTCCCAATGAGGACCTCCAGAAGGGTGTCAAGGCGTCCCTCGACCACCCCGGCCTTAGAGAGCTCTGCCGCGTCCAGCTTCTCTCTGTCTTAGTGCACCTCCAGATTCAGACAGGCCCACTCGGCAGCACTCTCCAGCACCTTTACAGGCAGGGCACACTGCGCAGCCCCTTTACGAATGGGCCCACTTCGGCGGCCCTAAAGACAGGCCCGCTCAGGCAGACCTACAGATGGTGCCACTCAGGTGGCCCTAGACATACCTCATACATCTGGAGGTTCTTTTTCTTCACCTGGGTGTCTTCCCCAACAAAATATTGTGGTTAAGGACTCTTCCTGGCTAACTCACCAGTATGAAGTAGAGTGGGGGTTCGCTACAATGAAACGGGGCCCCCAACAAGGGAGGGGATTCCTGGTTCCCCCAAGAGTCCACCACACAGTCTACAGCTACAAGATGTCAAAAAGACAGATTTATGGGGGAAGTAAAAAGTGAACAAAAAGTGAACCGACCAGCCTGGTCGCAGCCTAGACTCGGGAGCTGAAACTGCTGACCATGTGTGCAGGATCAGGGGCCCAGACTTGGGAGCTGGGTCCACCCGCATGTGTGCAGTCCAGACTCGGGAGCTGGAACCGCGTCCGTGTGTGGCCTTCCATCCTGGTTATAAGGCAAACATCACAGTCAAACTTGCCACATGCCAATGGCCAATGACGATACAACACTTACAGAGCATGCTAGGCCACACGCAGGTGGCCAATAGAGTTACAGTCTGTCTCATAATATCTATTTGAACCAAACTATCATTCTACTTTTTTTTTGTTGTTGTTGTCAATCCTGAGGCTTGGATTTAGGGCTTGAGCACACTGTCCCTGGCTTCTTTTTGCTCAAGGCTAGCACTCTGCCACTTGAGCCACAGTGCCACTTCTGGCTATTTTCTATATATGTGGTGCTGGGGAACTGAATCCAGGGCTTCATGTATGGGAGGCAAGCACTCTTGCCACTAGGCCATATTCCCAGCCTCAACCTATCATTCTAGTTAGAATTGGTGCATGGATTTGGCGGGGCTTACATGATGCAGGTGGATATGCCTACTCATAGGAGGGCACAGGTTTAACCTTGAACATTCCTTGAACTTTCCATGCTTCAGGTGGTCAAGCAGTTTACACAATCTTATCACAGCAAAGGGGAACTTCCCTGGATAGGGTGGGGGAGATCTTAGTGAAGATGGAGTTGGCTTCTGTCTAATCTGAGCTGGAGTCAACCTGAAGTTCCTCCACAGCTAATGATGGCACTGGCCAGATTTCACCTCCCTATTACAGAAACCACCTCTCTCCTCTCATTCCTTGTCAAGGTGTGATTCATTTCCAGTCATTTCTTCAGAAAAGTGCTTAAATTACAGTTAACAGTTAATTGCAGTTAACTTGACAGATTAATAGAGCCCGTGGAGCTACTTGGGACACTAGATCAGAAGATTGAAGTTCAAAGCAAGCCTAGGCAGGAAAGTCTGTGAGACTTTTTTCCCCCAAGTAACCATCAAAAAGCTGGTTGTGTCACTGTGGCCAGTCTTAAGCACAAAAGCTCAGGAACAGAGACCAGGCCCTGAGTTCAAGTCCAAGTACAAGCCTACACAGAGAAAAACAAAACAACCTGCCCCCTCCTCCACAAACCAACTAAGGCCCACGGGCAATTGTAAGATGTACAAAGTTAGCAGCCAGAATTTCCAAAGCTGAGAGGTCAAACAAACAAACCAGTTTATCAGGGCAAACCCCAGATCTTTGTGCTTCACTGCAACCTTGTGCTGTCACTTGCTTTCATCCCCTGCCAACTCTAAAAGGGTATGCAAGGCAGTTTCTATTTACCTCTTAACATGCCTAAGAAGTCATAGCATGCTAGATGACGACAGAGCTGGAATTGACACTTGTTCTGGATGACCTAAGCTAATTCTTCTTTTTCTTCCAAATAACTCAGTGAGGCAGAATTAGCACACATACACACACCCTCCAGGGCAAGTATGAAATGCAATCACACAGGCCACATTGGCTTTAGGATGGAAGTGGAAAGGAGTGGTTAGTTGTTGGGGGTAGGGTGGAGTGGGGGTGGGCTTTGATCTCTTCAAGAGACCAGGATTCCTGTCTCCTTTTAAGTGCGTTGCCATCAACTACAGTGTGGCCTGTTAGCGGAATTCCGAGAGACTTCATGGGTAGTTCCATCGATGAGCAGGGAAACGCGATAGTGACAGAAACTGAGTTAAGAAAACGTCATGCACTTTGTGCCCGGGAACTCATTCTTGGCCCCTCTGGCGACCCGTAGCCCCGCCCGGTTCCCGGGCTGCGTCAGAGGCCTGCCTATAAAAATCTGCCTCAGCACGGCCGGCCCCCACAGTCGCTTCCTGTTTTTGGCGCAGCTGTTGTTACCTAAACCGCAGAGTCGGCGAAGACGCCTTCTACCATGTCGGGCCGAGCCGGGGTAGCCGAGGGACTGGCGTCGGGGCTTTCTTACTTTTTTCCCCTTGAGAACTAAGCATGTTGGGAATCACATATCACATTAATTTTCGGATTCCACAAAGGAAATTAACTTTTTCTTAAAATACTGTTGTGAGCCGGGCACCTGTGAGAATTGTGGTTCAGAGTCCACCTGGGCAGGAAAGTCTTTGACACTCTGATCTCCAGTTAACCACCAGAAAACTAGAAGTGGCACTGTGGCTCACTGGTAGGCTGCTAGCCTTGAGTGTAAGAGCTCTGAGATAATACGCATGTCCTGAGTTTAAGCCCCATGACTGACAAAACAATGCTGTTGTGTTCATGACATGACTTTAGTGAGAACAACATGTCATCAAAAGGATCTCTTTAATGAGCTCTTTGAGACAGGCTTGTTTGTTAGTATTCTAGTTGTTGTGCCAAGTTGCAAGACCACCCCCAAGAAGACCACCGAGATTCAGACACTCCGAAATGCAAAAGCAAGGCAAGGCTTTATTTAACGAGCTGCCAACTCGGGCCTCGTCCTACCCACCGACACAGCGGAGGTTAGGAGGAAGCCCCGAGCTGTGATTACACAGGGCTTATAAAGGCAAAGAACAAGGTTACAACAATCAGCTGTGCAAGCAAGATTAGAACACAGGTACAAATCTGATTGGCTCAGGGTTCGATTCTAAAATGGGGTTCACGTGGTGGGGCCTGACTTCAAAGTCTGGCACCTCATTTCCCCCTTTTTCTTTTTGGTACCTTGGGAGCCAATCATGGCTCCATTCTGTCCATTTCAATGGCTTGCATGTCTAGGATGATATAGAGGTAAGGCATGGGCCAATAGGGCCCAATGTAGTAACCAAAGGGCCTGTCACCATTTCTTACAAGAATAGTCTCTGTACCTCTGTTTTGCATGTCTCTAGTTTATCCTGCCTCATCTTCCCAAAAACAACTCTGGTCCCTTGATTTTAAAGGGGGGCTGATGGGTGAAGATCATCCATCTTCTGTCCTTGAGGCGAAGGTGAAGCGGCTGAGTTGGGTGCTTGGAGACCTCCCATGTTCCATCACGGTAGTTGTCATCCAGGGCAAAGGGGTCAGCTGGCCTGGCGTGGAAGCAATGAACCCAAGTGGCGATGCCGTCTAGTGTCCCTTCCACCGTGGTTAATCTGTTGATTGGGGGCATTGGCAAGCTGACAGGCCTTTAACAGATCTCAATAAGGACACAACACAATCTAAGAAGGCTGGGTGGGGGTCCCCCCAGAGTTCTTTCTGTGGACACTCACACTCTGATTGTGAACCATCGCCTGTACATCTTTCCAATGAGCTATGCAGGTTTGACACAAAAGAGACTGTTAGACTTACAAACAACACAGAGATGACAGCGCAGCATGGTGAGGTCACTCCCTGCCACCTGTGGGTGGCTTGGGCTGGCCCTATGTTCACCCTGTCGGCGGCTGCGGGTCAGGACTTGGACTTGGGGCTGATGCGTCCGTGTCCTGGGCTGTCGGCGCCGTTGAGTTGACTGGGCAGGACCCTCCGGAGCGGAGGGCACAGCTGAAACATTTTCCTCAGAGTCCTCCTCTTGTAGAGTTAACTGGGATGGGGAGTATGGAGCGGGAAACATTTCCTCCTCCGTGCTTCCTCCCTATGTCAAAGCTCCCTCAATTTCCTCAAAGGTGGACCATTCTGACTTGCACAGGGTGATCCACTTTTCCTTTTTAAGGGCCACACCTTGGTTCTGAGCTATCTCCTTAACCTCCCTCCAGTGAGCTAGGATCAAGTCTAGGGGGCTAGATGGAGGTCCTCAAGATAATACAAAAGGAGGAAAACACACAGGCCTAAGAAAAGCTACGAGTTGGAGATCTCCCAAGCTGGCCCACAACCTCCTACAAGGGTGCAGAAGGAATGGACCCGAGTTGGCCCACAACCTCCTGCAAGAAGGAGTGGACCCGAGTTGGCCCACAACCTCCTGCAAGGGTGCAGAAGGAGTGGACCCGAGTTGGCCCACAACCTCCTGCAAGAAGGAGTGGACCCGAGTTGGCCCACAACCTCCTGCAAGGGTGCAGAAGGAGTGGACCCGAGTTACGAGTTGGAGATCTCCCAAGTTGGCCCACAACCTCCTGCCAGGGTACGGGAGGAGTGGACCCAAGTTGGCCCACAACCTCCTGCCAGATAAGCAGAAGGAGCAGACCCAAGTACAAGGTGGGCGGGTTGAGTCTCGTTTAGGAGGTCCTCCTGGTCAGTTCCGGCCAAAACACAAACTGACTCGCGCCCTACAAGCAAAAGCAAAACAGACAAATTACAGGACAAGACAAATGAACAGTGCTGTTTTCTTACCTTCGGAGTCTGGGATCTCGGGGTCTCTGGGGCTATCCCGGACGAGCCCCAAATGTTGTGCCAAGTTGCAAGACCACCCCCAAGAAGACCACCGAGATTCAGACACTCCGAAATGCAAAAGCAAGGCAAGGCTTTATTTAACGAGCTGCCAACTCGGGCCTCGTCCTACCCACCGACACAGCGGAGGTTAGGAGGAAGCCCCGAGCTGTGATTACACAGGGCTTATAAAGGCAAAGAACAAGGTTACAACAATCAGCTGTGCAAGCAAGATTAGAACACAGGTACAAATCTGATTGGCTCAGGGTTCGATTCTAAAATGGGGTTCACGTGGTGGGGCCTGACTTCAAAGTCTGGCACCTCATAGTAAAGTTCTGGTGCATGTATAGATTTTAGGCTACTTTTAAGTTTTTAAAGTTAATTAATTAGAATTGCTTCTCGAATTAGTGCTGTTCATCTTTTGAGGAGTGCATCTGTGCTTGTCCTACCTTTTGAACCTTTCTCCTTATTTTGGGTCAAACAGTGCAACACAATATGTTATAATTTTCTTCAACTGATCTCCCTGCTTTTCCTTTCCCTGACTACTCTTATGGTATACAGAGATGGCAGATGAAGAACCTCCCCTCTCATCTTAGTCCTATTATGACTTAGATATGTCACAGATGTTAAGCTGCTTATACCCAGATGTTTTGGCTGATCTAAGAAAATTGAATTTACCCAGAATTTTTGAAAATTAATCATTCTGTTATACATTTCCCTGTTCTCTTAAAAATATACCACTAAGATTAGAATGAGATCAGTCTACTCTGTTATAAAAGATTTACCATGATCTGTACTAAGATGCTGTGTTCCCTCCATTCTCCTTTTTCCTTTGGATAAATGCTTGCAAGACCACTTCTATTATTTTCAAGTCTTACATGCAGATTAAAGTTTTAAAATGGATTCTTCTTATCACACACCCCTCCTCCCCCAAGAGAGAAACATTCATAGTATCTGCCAGCCTTTTTATTTTCATAGTAGTAAACAGGTAGTATAAAGCATTTACTTAGAACTATATTAAGTACTACAAATTAGCTCATTTAATCTTTATAATCTTTAAAATATGAAGTTATTGATGAAGGCTAAAGCTTAGGAAGTGATGGCATTTATATAAAGTAATTTGTTCAAGGCTGAGCAACAAATGGCAGAGATGACACTTGTAACCATCGTATTAACTGACGGTCAGTACCATAACTTCTTATAATTGCTAAAGTAAGGAATTTTTGTTATTCATTCCTTTCTCCTTTCCCATTGTGGTGTATGAGCAAAGATGAAAATGTGCTTTCTGATTTCATTTTATGGCAGCTTATTGAAAGATCTCATGGTTTATAAATTTAGAATAGACTCTGGAATCTGATGTACATTTAGGCAAACAGTGTGATCCTCAATAATTAGCATCATTTGTAATGAGGGTGTTACTTAGCTTTATATGGCTGTGAGGATTGAATGAGAGCATGTAAAAAGGGTACAGTGACTCCCATGTTTTAGTTCAGTGTTACTTCCTTTCCATGCTGAAAGTATTACCAGACATTTAGCTTTTCCCCCAAAGCAGTCATCAGAACCATTTGCTCATGCCTGTGTTTTGACGTGGTGTAGTTCCTTCCTGTGTTAAGATGAAAAATTTCCTATCTGGCTTGTTCCTGATTGCAGGTTTAATGTTTATATATAAATTATTCTCTAAATATTTTTCATTAAATAGTGTGAAACAAGGTTAGACATATTTTGACTTTTTTAGAAAGCATTCCCTATGAATACTTAGTAATTATGTGTTTTCTGTTTTTTTCTTTCCAAGTTGAAAACAGTGATTTATGTGTGTTAATCTGAATGTTTTTTTTTCTCCCCACATTGTTTTGTACCAAACTTGAATCTGAATCATTATTTTACATAAAAACTTTGCCTCATATGAAAATAGCTATATTAGCTATATGCTGTTGACTCAATGCTTAAAATCTTAGCTACTGTAAGAGGCTAGGATCAAAGGATCATGTTTGGAAGCAAGAATATCTGTGAGACTCTTATCTCCAGTTATGTACTCAAAAGCTGAAAGTGGAGCTGGAAGTGGCTCTAGTGGTCGAGAGTTAGCCTGGAGCAAAAACAAGCTCAGCAACTGTGCCTAGTCCCTGAGTCTAAGTTCCAAGATCTGCAAAAATGTAAAAAGAAATAGCTTTATGGTGTTGTTTTTTTTCTCTGTTGGTGCTGACCCTGCTTGGCTTAATTGCTGGCACTCACCTACCACTTGAAACATATCTCCATTTCTTTTGTTTGATTAGGATAAGATTTTTCTGTGTAGCCAGGTTGGCCTTGGAACTAAATCCTTCTAGCTCAGCTTCCATTGAATACTATTATAGGCACACACCACTGCACCTGGTCTTCTTTTTGCCTAATTCTCTTCTTTTTAAGGATTAGAATATGAATGAAAAATTATACCATATGGTTAAAAGAAGATTATTACTGGATTGGGACAGTAATCATAGAATGCTTTAGGACAAAAGTTTGAAATACGAAATTTAAGCCGGAACCTGGATGTTGAAATTTCCTGGGAAAAGAGGAGCAGATTTAGAGGTATTAGAGGTACTAGGTAAATCCTATCTTGCCTCTCTGTGATTTGGATGTGTGCTTATATTTTAGGCACTGCCTGCTTCCATGGGGATCTTAAAGTGAGAATAAGCCTTGCCAGTACTACCATTGTGAATGATATGGAGAGAGAATATCAAGTCAAAACTAGAGTCTATCTCTCAGATCCTTTTCTTCATAAAGCATGTGGCATAAAAAGTTGTTTACTGTCTTTGAATTCATATGGGTATGTCCTGTGAATATCAAGAATAGCTCATGCCAAATAATTGTGTAGTGATGATAAAGGTCTAAGGAAATGTAAAGTAATAATAACATAGTATGTAATCTATACTGTGTGCTCAGTAAATGATAGCAATTATTATGTCACACAATTTCCTTGACAACCTGGATGTTTTTTTTAAAACTAGGTTATCTGTTGAAAATAGTAGTGACACTATTCTGAGGGGATTAGTCGATCAAGGAAGTGTATGATATTTTAGTACTTTACATAGTCTGTTTTGAAAAAAATTGATTATATTTTCATGTTCTAGTTAAATTATGTATTAGATTTGCAAAACATGGTATAGTCTAGGTTTAAAATATATAACTATATATCAAGAAGTACTTGTTATGTTTGTCCTCTGAAGCCGTATAACAACATGGCAAAAAAGTATATTACAGATATTTAAAAAACATAATATCCCAATTGATAGAATTTTTATGCTTAGTTGGTTTGAATAAGAAGTACACATCTCAAAAACAAATGTATAAATAAAGCAGAGAGCTCAAACATGCAATCCTCACTACTCAGGAGTCTGAGATCTGAGGATTGTACTTTGAAGCCAGCCAGGGTTGGGAAGTTTGTAAAACTTCTATCTCCAGTTAACCATCAAAAAGCTGGAAGTAGAGCTGTGACTCAAGTGTTAGAGGACAAATACTGAGTGAAAAAGTTAAAGCTAAGGGACAGTGCCTAGGTCCTGAGTACAGGGCCCTATACCAATACCAAAAATAACAAAGAGGCTAGCTGCTGGTCGCTCACACCTGTAATTCTAGCTACTGGGAGGCTGAGATCTGAGGACTGTGGTTCAAAGTCAGCCCAAACAAGAAGGTCCCTGTGAGATTCTTATCTCCAATTAACCTTTCAGAAACCAGAAGTGGCACTGTGGCTCAAGTGATAAGAGTGGTAGCCTTGAGCAAAAGAGCTCAGGGAGAGTGACTAGGCCTTGACTGGAAAAAAAAAAAAGATGAATGACAGGAATGTAAAAGATAGGACCTATCTGGGTGAGGGTACTAGTGGGAAGGGAGAGAAAAGAGAGGGTAGAGACGGGGGTAGAGTGTCAGCCTTGAGCACAAGACTACAGGCCCTGAGTTCAAGCCACACAACCGACAAAAATAAATAAATAAACCGATGTTTAAAGTTTTAAAGCATTATTTTACATAGGGCACAGGAGCTGCAAGCTTTGATGAGTTTGGCAATTCCACGTACCATAATTGGAGAACAATGAGTAGTTCTGATTGAGCAATGATGAATGCATTCAAGGAAATCACTACTATGGCAGACAGAATCAACCTCCCTCGAAATACAGTTGTAAGTTCTCAACTGCCTCCTTTAAGCCATTCTGTCATTGATTTAGCATAATTTAATGAACACATGAAATTTTGATACTGCAACTAATGAAATAGCCTAGAGTTAATTAAACTTATTTTCTCTGCATTGAAGGATCGAACAAATAACTTATTCAAGCAAGTTTATGAGCAGAAGAGCCTGAAGGGAAGGGCTAATGATGCCATAGCTTCTGCTTGTCTTTACATTGCCTGCAGACTCGGGTTCCAAGGACGTTTAAATGTATGCCTTTAGTTGCATAAAGTAATAGATAAAAATCAATTTGACACTCAGAAGGTAAGTCATGTCTTTTTTTTTTTTTTTTTTTTGGCCAGTCCTGGGCCTTGGACTCAGGGCCTGAGCCCCGTCCCTGGCTTCTTCCCGCTCAAGGCTAGCACTCTGCCACCTGAGCCACAACGCCTCTTCTGGCCATTTTCCATATATGTGGTGCTGGGGAATCGAACCAAGAGCTTCATGTGTAGGAGGCAAGGACTCTTGCCACTAGGCCATATTCCCAGCCCCGGTAAGTCATGTCTTCATTTTTATGTACAGTAATCTGCCTGTACATATTTGCTGCTGCCTGATTATGTTGTTCCTTAACAACATAGTAGTCATTTTAATCCCTGCGAGTCTTGTGCACTTTGCTAGTAAAGTCGTTTGATTGACTGTGTGGTTTTGAAGCCTGGCATCATGTGTATCTTTGGTAGGACTTAGGTAGTAAGTCTGCACACTTGGTGATGAAAAAGAGCTTCCACTCCTAACACACAGGGAGTCATTGTACAAAGCACTAGTGAAATTTTTTCTCTTGTGGTGTGGAATTAGAAGTTTTATACACATTAGAGGCTTTGAGATATCTGATGTTTTTCATTGAATTTTCATACAGTTTCCCATGAATAAGTGACAGTATTTTTTTTTTTTTTTGTGCCAGTCCTGGGGCTTGGGCTCAGGGCCTGAGCACTGTCCCTGGCTGCTTCTTGCTCAAGGGTAGCACTCTGCCCCTTTAGCCACAGCGCCACTTCTGGCCATTTTCTATATATGTGGTGCTGAGGAATTGGACCTAGGTCTTCATGTATATGAGGCAAGCACTTTTGCCACTAGGCCTTATTCCCAGCCCTGTGACAATCTCTGAATCATGTCTTCATGATGCTTATACTTTCACTCTTCATTAATGCACTGAATTTTTTTTATGTTTTCTTATGGCAGTATGAAAATAGTATGGCCATTGTTTACTATTGTAACTAAAACAGTCTTTGGCTAACCTCATTCTGAAAGTGTTTAATGGTTGAATATTTCGAACACGGTCTAATACTTTATCTCATTGAGTTATTGAGCCATAGCAGCAAGGATTGCATGTACATATGGCATTGTGTGGATTGGAGGCATTCTTTACTATAATCATATTTTCTGTTGTTTTTTTTTTTGTTTATTTTTTTGTTTTTTTTTTTTTTACCAGTTCTGATGCTGTCTCTGAACCTCTTTGTGCTCAAGGCTAGTGCTCTGTCACTTGAGCCACAGATCCACTTCCAGCTTTTTCTCAGCAGTTTATTGGAGTTTTCAGGACATTTTTCCCCGGGCTGGCTTTGAACTCTATCCTCAGATCTTAGCGTATTAAGTAGCTAGTTTTATAGGTGGGAGCCACCAGTGACTTCTTTTGTTGTCTTCTTGGAACACTGCTTAAATACCAAAGAAGTTTTGAACTAGTTGAAGAAACTTAATTGCATGAGTTGAAACTGAAGAGTAGTTCATATTTTGAAAGATTAGGGCCTAAACTTATCTTTAAATAGTGAATATTCAAATTAGCCAAGAAATTTCAAATGAGCTATATGGGTCTTATTGCTAAGAGTATTAGGATTGCGTCTTTATGACATGGCTGAATCTTTGCAAGTATAGAATGCATTATTTTGGAGTCAGAAACAGTAGATTTTAGAATACATTCTGTATGACTTATCTGAATATTTACTTTTTTTTTCTTTCAGAAATATGTGCTATATCACGAATTTCTAAGAAAGAAATTGGTTGGTGTTTTAAACTTATTTTGAAAGCATTAGAAACCAGTGTGGAGTTAAGTACCCACATCTAGAAGGTACCAGCTATGTCTTCAGCATGAAAACTTAAGAACTGTTTTGCTCTGAAGTGACCCATAACTATAAATGTTTTATGCAAATGTCTTTTTTCTTTCTTTTTCTGGTGTTACTGGGGTTTTGGACTTGGGTCTGCATGCTTGGTAGGCAAGTCACTTCACCACATGAGCTATGTGCCTATTTCTGTTTTGCTTTAGTTGTATTTCAAATGAATGTCATGTTATTTTTCCCCTGGGACATCCTGGACTTTAATGTTTCTATTTACTTCTTGCATGTAGCTGAGTGACACTGCTATACCTAGCTAATGGTTGAGAACAGGAATCTCTTTAAATTGCCAGTCCTTGGGCTTGAACTCAGGGCCTGGGTGCTGTTCCTAAGCTGCTTTTGCTCAGGGCTAGTGCTCTACTACTTGAGCCATAGCACCACTTCCAGCTTTTTCTGAGTGATTTTTTGGAGACCAGAATCTTGGACTTTCCTGCCCCAGCTGGCTTTGAAATACAGTCCTCAGATCTAGGTTCAAAATGTGAGCGAAAAACGCCCATTTTAGATGGGGGGGTCTTGTAAACTTTTTGCCTAGACTGGCTATCCTGACCTCATTTGTTTCATTTTTAGGTACATTTTTTTCTTTTCCTGATCATTTTTCCTGATCATTTTTTTCTATTCCTGATCATTTTGAGTAGGAGTCTTCTCCCCTTCCCCATCTTACCTTTGTAAATCTTACTGTTCATGGGCATGCTGTTTCCCGCTGGCTGGTGTGTTGCTCTAGCAGTCACTACACCATAAATGTGTTTGTTGGCTAGAACCTTTAGCATTCTGTGAAGCCATGGTTTTTCCTCATTCTGTACAGTATTTACAATTTCTTAATGAAAATCCTAAAGTATGTAGACACAAGTAATTCAGCATTGTAGAAAGCTACTTTTAATTTTAATGTAGAGAAACTTTGTGGGAAGTATCAAGTAAGCTAAATTTACAAGTAAATATTCATAGATGACTTGAATGATCTTGAAAAGGAATTAAAACGACAGGGGGCATTTTGCTGTTTAAGAAGCCCACATATGAAGTTACTGGCTTCAGTTAACTAATGCAACCTTTTACTTCAGCTTAGATGTCTGTGGGTAAAAGCCATAAATGATGAGGAAGAATGGTTAAAGAGGTCAAGCCATCCAAGGGTTAGCTAAATAGGGCTTTATCTGCATTCTTTTGGCCTCTACTATTTTTTAAAGGACATTTTAAGTCTTGGTAAAATTGAGGGGTTGCAGCTGGGCAGATTGTTCTGACTTTGATCCTAGTTGTAAAGTTTGCCATTCACTACCATAAAAATGCATACTTGGGGGGCTGGGGATATGGTCTAGTGGCAAGAGTGCTTGCCTCCCATGCATGAAGCCCTGGGTTCAATTTCCCAGCATCACATATACAGAAAATGGCCAGAAATGGTGCTGTGGCTCAAGTGGCAAAAAGCCAGGGACAGTGCTCAGGCCCTGTGTCCAAGCCCCAGGACTGGTCAAAAAAAATGCATACTTGGTGTATTCTGATTCTTAATTTTATCATGAATGGTTTTCTTGAAATTTAAGAACCTTTCCAGGTAGGTGTGGTGGCCCATGCCTATAAAGTGAGGGCTAGGGAGGCAGAGGCAGGATCTACTAGTTTGAGGCCAATCTGACAGAGAGACCCTGTCTCAAAAAAAAAAAAAAAAACACAAAACTTTTTTCTCTATAGTCATTAAACAGTTTCTGCTCAAATAATTATCACTATTCATTTCAAGGATACTGTAAAGCAATGCAAGATAGGGAAATTTTAAATTAGTTAATTGTGTAATGATAGCAAGCATCTACACAGAAAAATCAGTAAAACTCAAGTTTTACCAAAAGACTTAGAATGTCCTAAAAAGTAGTGGACCCAAAGGGCTTGGTTAGTGACATATGTAAAGAACCCATGGCTAGCCTTCTTTAATTTCAGTCATATTTGAGCAGATCGAAAAGATGTAAAATGAGTTTGAATTAAATAATTGAA
This sequence comes from Perognathus longimembris pacificus, assembly GCF_023159225.1. NCBI lineage: Eukaryota > Metazoa > Chordata > Mammalia > Rodentia > Heteromyidae > Perognathus > Perognathus longimembris. Next base: position 31,643,614 of record NC_063178.1, read on the forward strand.
GTTTTTAGTTTTGTGCAATTTTAATAAATTGCTCATAATAGCTACATATTATAGTGGCAGTCCTTTGGTGGTTTACTAACCTTGAGCAAAAAAGCTCAGGAACAGCAACCAAGCCCTGAGCTCTAGCTTCAGCACTGGCATGCGCGTGCGCGCACACACAGAATGTATGGTAGATTACTTCTGTTATCCTTAAATGTATTTATAAAGAAAAATATAGCAATCAGTTCAAACATCATACCCAACATCATATCTGTAACACAGTGCCATATCCTGAGTTATCTTCTGCAAATTAAACCTTTTAATACTATTAACACTAGCATGACTAACATTACTGTATTTTTGTCATTGACTTCAGTCCCTGCTTTCTATACTGTAGTTTGTATTATCAGTGTTAAAAATGAGTATTCTGGGTTTTATTTTTCCTTTTGGTAGTAGGAAAGAGGTAGGAGGGTAGATGTGCTTAATACTTGTTTTTGTCTTTTAGAAATTGGAGATATTGCTGGGGTTGCTGATGTTACAATTAGACAGTCCTACAGATTAATCTATCTTCGAGCCCCAGATCTTCAAATTTGACACGCCAGTGGACAAACTACCACAGCTGTAAACTGAGTTAGCTGAGTTTAAAGGTCAAACTTCTGTACTTGAACTTTGTCTATTGTACATATTCTATACACAGTACTGAGGTTGAGCCTTTAATGAATGAGGACAGAGACATGGTAAGCATTCCAGAGCTAAATATTATTGCTTGGCATTCTGTATGTATATACTAGTGAAATATATTTAATGATTTTAATTTCTTACTGAATTGGCTTTCTTTTGTAGTGATCTAGGAAACTGTATTTTGGAAGATGTTTGAAATTATGTAATTCTCAAATAAAACTTTTCAAAACTAAAGTTTTTGTTATAATTGCATGCACTGTATAGGTTAAAGAGTTCTTATTCCAGCTATTACAGCTGATAAGGGTCCTTATTTTTCATATGTATATATACATATATACACATACTATATATTTAGGTTTTTTAATTTTAATAAAATGTAAATAGCAAGAGTTCTTGGAGAACCACTGTTAACATTTATAGCCTATTTTTATGAATTGAAAGGGTATGTGACAAGTTGGACTTGAAAGGCACTAGCTTGAGAGATTTATATATATATATATATACATATATGTGTGTATATATATATTCTCCTTGAGTTTATTGAACAGCACAGGTGATGCTGGTAAGAAAACAGCAGCTGATCAGCAGATTTAATTGTTGATATTATTTCATTTTGTAATCAGTTTGTCTACAGTTCTTTTCTTTATTCTTGTTTGGACACTTTTTGGATAGGTTATTTAAAATGGAGATTCCTGGTCATGGCCCGGAAATTTTCTTGGCCAGTACTTACAAGTAATTGTTATATACTGTATGTATTTTACATATGTTTCTTTGGGGAACATGGATAGGTAGACACAACATAAGAGAAAACCAACAAAAATTTGCTAATTACCTACAAGTAGCAAATATGTATGGGTGACTAAATCCATGTTAACATATCACATATATAACTAAGGAAGAAGGCATTTCTGCTCCATGTCTTTTTCATGGTCCTGTCTTTGATCCCCAGCCCCTCCCATTCCCCTGTCCTATGGGTGGACCAAGAGCAACCGTGCCCTCAATGTTCCTGGTACTCTACACTAGGCCACACAGCCACGGCAGCGACGATTGCAGGCTGCACTCACAGCCAGATCTTAAAGTTAATGTTTTTGCATTCACCAAAGATCCTGGAAAACTGGAAAGTAAAATGCAGAACCAGAAAATTTGGACAAATAAAACAAGTGATTAAAAATAATGGCTTTTGTCATTATCAATTTTTTTTTTTTTTTGCCAGTCCTGGGGCTTGGACTCAGAGCCTGAGTACTGTCCCTGGCTTCTTTCTGCTCAAGGCTAGCACTCTACCACTTGAGCCACAGCGCCATCTCTGGCCTTTTCTATATATGTGGTGCTGAGGAATTGAACCCAGGACTTCATGTATATGAGGCAAACTCTCTTGCTACTAGGCCATATTCATAGCCCCTTGTTTTGCTTTTTTTAAACTCAAGTTGAGGGTCTGATGGTGTAGCTCAGCAGTAGGGTCCTTGTTTAACATGTAGTAGGCCCTTGGGTTAATCCTCATCACCAAAAAACATTCCGTTGTTGTAATATGAGTAAATAGTAGGAAAATTGCAGATAAATGAAAAGCCTGTTTCCTGCCACTTGAGAAAATCAACATTTTGGTTTGTATTTCACTGTGTATACATTTATAAGACTTGAACCAAGAGAATTGATTTTAAAGATTAATCTGAAGACGGGGGTGCTTGCTGCTTTTTTTGTGGGCTTTTAAAAAAATTTATATTCTTGTAGCTAATTCTGAACAAGGAATTACACTTCCCATTTTTCTGAACTCTGTTATAGTTAAGTTAGCTTAGTACCAGATATTGGTGTGGGGAAAAATGCCTTTGAGAAGGATAAGCGGTGGCGGTGTGAGCTAGCTCACCACAGCGTGGGTGCTCTGGTATGATGTGTGCTGGGAACTGGATGCATTCTTGAAGAGGCTTGGGGGAGTCATTGCCTCTAACCACTAAGACAACTCACTTCTAACAGAGAAGTGGGCCTGTCAGTTCCTTGTTTAATACTTGGCCTTCTGAGCATTCTTTTTCTAAGGGCAGTCTAGTCCTTATTTTCCATTTCTTCTGAGACTTCAGCCTTTTTAATATGAATTGAAGCAGATGGCTAGAAGATGTTCTCAAGTCTTCTCTGTGGGCTAGAGGTTATAGCTCAGTGATATGGTGCTTCCCTACTGTGTTCCATCCCCAGCACCATCACCACGGCGCGCGCGTGTGCATACACACACACACACATACTCAAGATGGGTTTGGGTTTCTTCACAGCGTCATGCTTTGGCAAAATCACTAATATTTGGAAATTCAAAGAATTGCAATGCTCATCAGACCTTGTAAGTGAGAGGAATCTCACATAATTTGCAAACATTTTCTATACCAGTGATTGAACATGACTCCTATTTTGAGTAATGAAAAACCCTGCACATAAGTGGATACACTCCTCACTGATTATGCTTAAGACTTGAAGACAGCTCCAGTTTGGACTACATTTTAGCAAAACGGTAAAGTGCCCTTAGCATGATAATTTCCACGGCTCTGGAAATTTCCAAAGACACTAGAAGCCACTTCCATTAAGTCACTGCTACTACTCTTGGGGCTCAATAATTTGATTGTAAATTTCATGAGTTTCAGCACTCTATGATCTCCCCATTTATTTATTTATTTATTTATTTATTGCCAGTCCTGGGGCTTGAACTCAGGGCCTGAGCACTGTCCCTGGCTTCTTTTTGCTCAAGGCTAGCACTCTACCACTTGAGCCACAGCGCCACTTCTGGCTTTTTCTGTATAGGTGGTGATGAGGAATCAAACCCAGGGCTTCATGTACACTAGACAAGCACTCTACCACTGGGCCATATTCCCAGCCCCTCCCCATTTTTTTACCCTAGTTTACTTAACATCCATGATGGGACTGAGGTCTCTCCATTGTCACACCAGTGAGGCTTCTAGTACGTTGCCTCACTACTGACTGTATCTTTCAAATAAATGACTAAGTATTTTTAGAACTTGTACCTAGCTTATTAGGGAGCTTTTGAATGTCTTATTAAAATCAGCCTAGTGACAAGGAGTTAAGAGCTATAAATGGTTTTTTAATTCTTGCTCCAAACTAAAGGCTTCTTAAACTCCATGCCTGTTGGCAATAAGCCTTTGTGTTCAAAGCAACCAATGTCCTACACCCATAGTTGTCTTTGGTTCCTAAGCTCATTTTGCATTACAGGTGCAAGATTTACTTTAATTATCAAGATGAACAGCTGAGGGGGGTGGTCAGCCTATTGCCCATCTGGTCCTAATCCAGCCAAGAGGCCTCTGTGCCCCATGCCAATATTTTCAGTTGTCAGTGGCCCTGACTTTTCCTGCTGCTGGGTTTTAATCTCATCTGCCAATTGTGGAGTACTGAGAGATTCCCTGAACTCCAAAACACCTACTTTCTTCATCAGGATTTCTAGATTATAAGACACCACTATGAGTGCATCATTCAGCTGATCTCTAGGCCATAAGCCTCCAGCATTTTTCATAACCTTAAATTCATAATCCTCATTAGCCTTCCTCTGGCACTGTGTTGGAGGGATGGCATTTAGCCTTCTATTTCCAGGGCTTTTGACAAGAAGGGGAAAAGGTGACTAAGAAGAAACACCCATTGTATAGTTTTAGTGTAAGGATTAAATAAACTATAAATCATTTTTTTTCAATTTTTGAAGATACATTGAACTCATTTGTGTTTATTTGGAGGGTAAAGGGTTTGTAACTCAAATGTTTGTTTTCATGGAGTGACATTGTCCAAAAGAAAATGTACTCTTAGCCTGGTTTATGGAACTGTAACCCTTCTAACTTTAGCATTTTCAAATAAAATCTGTATCTGTAGCTTCTATTATTGATGATGTTTTTGTATCACCTTCCTGTGGTTGTACCTACACTATCTCTGTAATATTATCTGAGTATATTGGAAACCATGTATACTGGTATTAGAAGTAGGAAATTGAAAGGGAATGCCAAAATTGAGAGACACAAGGTAAAAAAAGACAAACAACTACAAAAGCAATACTTGCAAAACTGTTTGGTGTAAGTGAACTGAACACCTCAGGGGGGGAAAGGGAAAGAGGGAGGAGGGAAGGGGTATGAGGGACAAGGTAACAAACAGTACAAGAAATGTATCCAATGCCTAACGTATGAAACTGTACATCAGTTTGATAATAAAAATTTGAAAAAAAAAACAAAACAAAAATCAAGCCATCAAAGGTGTATAAACTGTCACTATACTTTGTTATTACAGTAATTTCTTTTTAAAATTAAGAGCATTGCCTTAGTCAAAAATCATATTTTATTTGAATCATAATAGCATTCCAAACACTACTTTTTCCATTTTGATAAAAAAGGAAAACAATATTCTTTTCACTTAAGGCAGGCTTATGGCAATGATTAGGGAGGGATTCTGAAAAAGTGTTTCTTGTTCTTTTTAAGAGTACTGACCCAACAGTATTTATTTGTAAAGGATTTTAAAACCAATTTTTCATTTAGCCTAAATGCCAGGAAATTGTTTCCAGTGCTCAGATGCATGTTGAAAACAACACCAAGAAACTTATTTTCCAGAAATTATTAAAATAGTACTCCTAAACAAATCTTCATGTGTTTTTTGAAAACAAAACAAAGCAAACCCAGAGAAGCTATTGGTGGCACAGAGAGCAAAAGGAGGGACACTATTTATTAGAGGTCTTCTTCTGAGTTAAGTCAGTCTGCTTGTTTTCACAGTGTCCAGGAACTTAACACCAATCAGTAATGTAGTCGAAATCTCTGAACATTTCTTGCTCCTCTTCTGAAAGTATCCTTGGTTCTCAAGGTGGAGTAAGAATAGGTGCATCTGAGGTAAATTCATCATCAAAATTACTAACATCTTCCCGGCCTCTGATGGTAGGTATAAATGGAGGCATGACTTTTTTGTCTATTAGAGCATTCTAATCAACTAGCTGGATCACAAAATACAAAATGACCAGGCTTGTAAACACATTTTATACATGTATACATATACACATACATACATGTACATATAATATGTATATATCTTGAATTTTAATTCTTACCTGAAAAAAAATGGGTGCTTTTTTTACATCCTCTGCATTCTTCTCACCAGCTCCAAGGCGCTGTTCAGGATTTCTTCTTAACAGCTAATACAACAAAGCAAAAAACAATTAAATCCAAAAAAATAAATGTCATTGATAGAATCCTCACAGCCTTAAAAAAAATTAGGTAGTTTTTGCTTGTACTTGTCTAAACCATGAAGCAAGTATAAATTTTAAACTTTCATACATCATCTCAGAAATTTTATCCAATCTGAAATTTTTAAGTTTACTTTTAATCTATTTTATTTTACTTTTTATTTATTACAATATTTGAAAGGAATAACAAAGACAAGTTCTTTGCCCTGGAAGAGCTGTCTTTTATTCAATGATTTTCTTCTGTCTCCCTCTGTTCCACTTTATTATAGTATGTGATACGGTGCATTTATTGGTTTACATATGCAAAACTGTTAAATCATCTTTTGTGTTACTGGAATGAAACCAATTTAAGTAAATTATGGTGTGCTCTTTTTAATGAGCTATTGAAGTTGAGCTGCAAACAGTTTGGTTCTTTTTTCCTTTAAAAAAAATTAGTGCCAATATATTGAAAATGAACTATACAATTTGTAGGTGGGGATGGTAGGGAAAAACTGGGAGAGTGTGAGGAAAGGGGTGACACTGTCCAAAAAGAAATGCACTATTTACCTGACTTATTTAACTCTAATCCCTCTGTACATCACCTTTATAAGAACAATAAAATGGTTAAAGAAATGGTGCTGGTAGTGGGCTTGAACTCTGGGCTACGTACTCTTGCTCAGCTTTTTTCAGGTAGCTGCTTACCAATGGAATGGAAAGCATCTTGAAAATTTCTGCATTAATGTATGTCTAAGAGGCTGGTCTTTTATGGGCGAGCATGTGTACAGTTTTAGAACAAGCAAACACTGGTTTCATGTAATCAGTAGGGTAGAATTCCTTCAGTTAAAAAAAGTTAGCCTTAATTTAATTCTTACCCTTCTCATTATGGAAATGGTTTCTGTAGATAAGAATCTTGGATACCTTACTTCATCATTTACAATACTGTCGAAAACTTCCTCTTCATCATCACCAGGAAAAGGAGACTAGAAGAATTTTTTTTTTTTTTTTTTTTGCCAATCCTGGGCCTTGGACTCAGGGCCTGAGCACTGTCCCTGGCTTCTTTTTGCTCAAGGCTAGCACTCTGCCACTTGAGCCACAGCGCCACTTCTGGCCGTTTTCTATATATGAGGTGCTGGGGAATTGAACCCAGGGCTTCATGTATATGAGGCAAGCACTCTTGCCACTAGGCTATATTCCCAGCCCCTAGAAGAAATATTTGGGTGGGGGGGGAAGAGGTGAAAATAATTTTTTTGTTGTCGTTGCTGGTCGTGGGCCTTGAATGCTGGGTCTCTGTGCTGTCCCTTTGCTGCTTTTTGCTCAAGGTTAGCATTGTATCACTTGAGCTACAGCACCACTTCCAGGTTTTTCTGTGGTTAATTGGAGATAAAAGTCTTGTGGACTTTCCTGTCTGGGCTGGCTTTGAACTATGACTCTTAGATCTCAATCTATTGGACAGCTAGGATTACAGGAGTGAGCTACCAGCACCCAGCTGAAAATTATAATCAGAATCAGAATTTCCTAAATGTTTTATTAGAGCAAATTAGTTGTACAAAGGGATTTTATTCTGACATGTCCATATATTCACAAATCAGACTTAGCACATGACTCTTCTTATTACCCTTTACTCCTTTCCAATCTCAATAACCTTACTATTAAATTTTCACACATTGTACACAAAATGTTTTGAACATTTTGATCAGAATTTTAAGGGTAATAAGAATAATTTTACCTATGATCAACTCTATACTTGAAAACTATTACTCTGTATGTCTCTTAAGACATACAGAAACATCTGCATATCTTATAATGTTAAAATACAGGCTTTCTGCCAGGTTCCTCTGCCTGTCTCAAGTGCATATAAAAAGATCCATGGCAGGAGGCATAGCTCAACTGTGCTAGCTGTGAACAAGTAAGCAGACAGAATGTAAAGCCAAGTTCAAATGCCAGTCGCAGCACTTAAAAAAAAATTAGTTTTTTCTGATGTCAACATTCATAGTAGAAAATGCCTGGGTTCAGAATTCCCTTCCATCTCTGTGATATATCTATTCTCATTTGGAAGAGAGGATAAAGGGCTTGGAGTATTAGTTTATTTCTAGAGTCTTTCAGCCCTTAAAACTAGAAGTGTACAAATAAAATTTTGGAAATGCAAACATGGAGTTTTCAGCTATTTGTTTTAATTATAATCGTCACACCTACAGTCCTAGTGACCCAGGAGAATGAGATCTGAGGATCATGATTTAGAGCCAGCCTCAGGGAAACAAATCCAACACTCTCCAATTAGCCAGTAAAAAGCCAGAGTAGAGGTGTGGCTCAAGTGGCAGAGCACAGCCTTGACTGAATTTCCTACAATTCTCCTAAAGACTTGATCAGATACCTAAATATAAAGAACTATTTTCAAAGCCTTTAAATATATTCCATAGATAACAAAAAATGTAAACTAAACCATTGAAGATGCCATAGGACAATCAATTATTAGCATACTACAAACCTTACAAAACTTAAGTTCTGCTTATGCAGAAGATATATGGAGTTGCTTTGTATAAGGCATGCTTTGTTATTTCAATCATCTTTCTTCTTCCCTATTCCGTATTTCCAACTGCTTACCTCACCCACGAGCATTTCATATATAAGTACACCAAGGCCCCACCAATCTACAGCCCTTGTATATGATGTTTCTGTTAAAACTTCTGGGGCAAGGAATTCAGAAGTGCCACAAGATGTGCTTGTTCGATCTCCATATCCCATTCCTGAAAAACATAAAATTTTAATTCTGTGTTTGCAAAGTAAAACAAACTAGCATGAAAATTAGATCATACCCTTAGGAATCAGAATTAAAGTTGCTATGCCTGGTGATCAAACACAGACATACGAAAGACTTTTTAAAAGTAAGTGTAGGACAGAGGGCGGGAGCGTCTGGCGTGCTGCGCATGCGTACTGCCGGGCTGCCCCGCGTACCTAGCGTGGGGTAGGAGTTTGTGGTGACCGGGCGCGGCCATGGCGGAGGCGACGGATCTGGGCAAAGACCCCAATGGGCCCACCCACTCGTCCACTCTGTTCGTGAGGGAGGACGGCAGCCCCATGTCGTTCTACGTGCGGCCCAGCCCGGCCAAGCGCCCGCTGTCGACGCTGACACTGCACGGCGGCGGCACGGTGTGCCGGGTGCAGGAGCCCGGGGCCGTGCTGCTGGCTCAGCCCGGGGAGGCGGCGGCCGAGGCGGCGGGCGACTTCAGCTCCACGCAGTTCATCCTGGAGTGCGTGGGGCGCAACGAGAGGCTGGAGCTGGAGGCCTACCGGGTGGGCTCGAACACCAAAGCCGGGGCTGCGGCCGAGGGCGCCGCGGAGCCTGAGGAGCCGCCGCCGCAGCTCAACTGGCGGCTGGCCTTCACGGATGCGGACGACATGGCCATCTTGACCTACGTGAAGGAGAACGCCCACTCGCCCAGCCCGGTGACCGGCACCGTCTTGTGGAAAGCCTTGGAGAAGTCCGCGGTCGCGCAGCACTCGTGGCAGTCCATGAAGCACCGCTATCTGAAGCACTTGCGCGGCCAGGAGCACAAGTACCAGCTGGGGGGCGCCCCTGGGAGCCCCGAGGCGCAGAGGCTCAAGCACAAGGCCGAGCCGGACCCCGAGGTGGCCGAGAGCTGGGAACCACAGACTAAGAGGACAGCAGACTTGCCTGAAGAAGAGTGCGCAAAGGAAGGCATAAAGGAGAATGAAGAAACAGTGAAAAACATGCTTGTGGAAGCTACCCAGGGGTTTGAGGAAGCTGTGGTAGATGATACCCCTGATTTTGAAATACACATAACAATGTGTGATGACGACCCTCCTACACCCGAGGAAAACGCAGAAGCACAACCTGAGGAAGAGGAAGAAGAAAAGATTTCTACAGCAGATGTGGGAGCTGCCATTACAATCATCCGGCAATTAATGGAGACATTTAACTTGGATCTGTCAACAGTTACACAGGCCTTCTTGAAAAATAGTGGTGAGCTGGAAGCAACTTCTTCCTTTTTAGAGTCAGGTCAGAGAGCCGATGGCCTACCCCATTTGGTCCCGACAAGATGACCTAGACTTACAAAAAGATGATGAAGATACCAAGAATGCATTGGTCAAAAAATTTGGTGCTCAGAATGTAGCTCGGAGAATCGAATTCCGAAAGAAATGAAGTAAATGAAATGAGAGTAGGAGAAAGTGAGATGGACGAAGCTATGAACAGTTGTAACTATTGAACTTTGCCTTGGAAAGACACCTTCTGACCAGTGCCGCTGCTGTTCCGAGTCTCAGATGCTGTAGCCCAGTAGAGTTATGTAGCTGGCCTAAAACAAATTGGACATAGTGAGAGCTATCAGTGGCAAGAATTTGTTTTATCTTTTTTTCCTGGTGTATGTGTGTGCCTGCCAGTAGTGGGATTTGAACAAGGCTTTTTCATTCAAGACTGGCATTATACTACATGGGCCACAGCTCTGTTTCCAGCTTTTTGTTGGTTAACTGGGATAAGAGTCTCACAGACTTTCCTGCCTCTGTCATTAGATCTCAGTCTCCTGAGCAATCTGTCCCCAACCTACTATCTATTTTTAAAGGAAAATCTAGACCTTCGCTAGAGTGTGTGTTTGTTCTATTGGTGATGAGGGCCTTTTGATAAAGTCAAAGGAGACAAATTAGGAGGCATAAGTTTTGTCAGCCAGCATGAGTGAAGAATCTGTCCTTTGGCAGAAGTTGCTCTAGATTGTGGTAGATTCTAAGTTGAGAATGTAATATGGAAAGAGTTCATTGCAGGTCTTTTACTGTGGACTTTTCCAAATCATCCCATCCTGCAGTGAACTGATTTCTAGATTGCTAGAAACCCCATACTTTTTGGACTTTGTAGTTGTTGGGTGTTATATTCAAGGCCTTTTCAGTCAAATGTCCAGTATGTTTCTTTATCTACCACCTACTTTTTTTTTTTTACACATAAAACCCTATAGTCAAGAATTGTCTTATTTATCTGCTGGTATTAATGTGTTTTTAAATAATATTGAGAATAATTTTGTGCTAACATGGTGTTAGAATTAAAAGACTGGATTGATACCACATTTGTTGTGTTACTTTCATTACTGAAAATAAATATAGCTTTGTATTTGTCTTAAAAAAAAAAAGTAAGTGTAAAGGAAATTGTGTAGTAATGAATGGGAATCTTATGTTAAAAAACCAACAGTGAAGAACAATGAGATTTTAAGAAACAGAAGCATTTATAACAAAAGTGTCCAATACAGAGAAATCTACTTACAAAAAAAAATGTTAGAGGGTACAGTAATTAGGTCAGCGATCATACGTCATGCTACTGATCTTTTAACATTTTTTAAATATGGTGCCAAGCACTATGTTATGCTCTATGGGAACAAGACTGATTAAAGAGCTACTAATATAGAGAAGGAAGAGATAATGTCCCTTATAATTTATTAAATGTAAAGATGAGTAAATCTTATGTATAGCATATTGAATAGTGCGTTCCATATTAAGTACTCATAAAGAGGAAGGACTAAATTCATTTTATAGATGAAGAAATGGATGCAAGGAATCAAATCAAGTTTTTCAAAGACATACAGCAAATGAGTGGGATGGCCAATATTGAAACTTAAAAAAGATGGTTTTGTTTGTTAAGCCTATCATTTATACTTTGTTATGTGAGATATGATTCAAATTTCCTAAGTGTGTTTACTTATTTTTGAGTGTATAGAGAACACTGAGATAGTAACATCTGTACATTTTCCAATTTAAATATTAATAGCTGTAAAAAGTCAGAGAGAAGTTATTTGGCTTATGTAATTCACTCTACACAGCCACAGGAAAGTGAACAATTTGGTGCTTAAAGCTTTCTTAAAGTAGTGACAAAACTATTAGTCATAAAAAGAGAATCTTAGCCTTATGCTATGTTTTCTGAAAGCCTAACCTATTTGTATCCATAAAGTCTTGATGTGTAAATGAGCTTATAGAAACATTATATTTTAAAGAATTAAAATAAAAACACATTGTTTCCACATACAAATCTGAAAACTACCAAAGTATAAAGGAATTATACTTTATTAAAACAGAAATTTAAAACCCAATTACCTATTTTGCAAAGACCAAAATCAGCAATTTTCACAAAGCCCTCTGTATCAAGCAATAAGTTATCCAGTTTCAAATCTCTGTTCAAGATGAAAATATTAACAAACAAAAAAAATTAGATCACATAGTAAAAAAAATTTAACAGAAACCTAATTTTCTCTTTATTAAGAAAAAGCTTTCCAAGTTATAATTTGATATTTAAATATTGAATCACATCAAGTTTCATCCTTCTATCAAATTTATTGCTGTATTAATATGGTTTCTGGGGCTGGGAATGTGGCTTAATGGTAGAGTGCTTGCCCAGCATGCATGAAGCCCTGGGTTTGATTCGTCAGTACCACATAAACAGAAAAGGCCAGAAGGGGTGCTTTGGCTCAAGTAGTAGAGCTCTGACCTTGAGCAAAAAAGAAGCTCAGGGACAGTGCCTTGGCATTGAGTTCAAGTCCCAGGACTGGCAAAAACAAAACAAAAACAAAAATGGTATGATTTCTATGTAACTTTTCTGTTATGCAGAAAAAAATGTACTTTTTCTTATCTTTTTAAATATATACTTTAAAATAAAGATTTCAAATGCTTTTAACTCATCCAGTACTGATTTACTATTTGTGACCATCTGGTGTAGCCTAATGTTGCAGTTTGTCTACATACCATCATAGGAAGAATTAAGCCAACATTATAAATAGGCTATCAGGAATGAGTACCTCTCTGTGCCTCTTGGTACTGCCCAAGGCACAGGGAATGAATACAGTGCCTTGAGCTTGCCAGGAAGGCACTCCACCACTTGAGCCATGCTTCCAGTTTTCTTTCTTTTTGTATGGTTATTTTTGAGGTAGGGTCTTGATTTTTTAATGCCCAAGCTAGTCTGGGCATTGAGTCTTGCCTTTCCCCCCACTGTGTTACTGAGTATCACAGACACAGTCTAGTATATCTAGACACTGATTCAGATAAATTGTTTGGTGCCAGTCATGGGGCTTGAACTCAAGGCCTGGAGTTGTCACAGAGCTTTTGTGTTCAAGGCTAGTGCTCTACCACTTCCAACTTTTCCACTTTCCACTTTTTTGGTACTTAATTGGGGTCTCATGGATTTGCCTTCCCAGGCTAGGTTCAAACTGTGGCCCTTAGATCTCAATCTCCTGAGTAGCCAGGATTATAGGTGTGTGACACTGGTGCCCAAGCCTGGTTCATAAACTTTTGTTAATGGTCTGGCCTCAAACCACACCCATTCCCCTCTTCCCCTCCCTGCATCTCTGCCTCCTAAGTAAGCTAGGATTACAGGCAGGCTCTCTACCACTTGAGACAGCCTCCCCAACAGAGAGAAGACTTAACTTTCTAAAATAATTGGGGAGAGAAAGCTGAGTACTAATTAAGCCAGTTAAAAAGATTTTGTCCTTTAAGCTAAACCGAATCATGAGGAAATCCTAATCTTGAGAACATTATTTATTTGTACTGGTTTCCCCCTAATTTGGTTTGCCTTGCCAGTATTATTTAACCCACTATTTTGTCAAGTGTAGAGCAAGACTATTCAAAGTGTGTTAGAAACTAGTTACTGGGCTATGAACCATGTGCTATGATATGCAGTTTAATAAAGAGCTATGCCAGTATTCATTGGCTATGTCAGTAACACATTTTAAATACAAAGACAGCAAGAAGCCTTTGTGTGTCTTGGGGGAGAGGGAGGTTAAGAGCCTGGGTACGGTCTTTTAGCCTTTTCTCTCAAATCCGGTACTCCACACTTGAGTCACCCCTCCACTTCTAGCTCTTTGATGATTAACTGAGATAAGAATCTCACCAACTGGCTTCAAACTGCAATCCTGAGATCTCAGCCTCCTATGTAACTAAGATTACAAGATATTTTTGATATAGTCTGCGTGTGTGTGTGTGTGTGTGTGTGTGTGTGTGTGTGTAAACTAGAGATCAAACCACAGCAAGTGTTCTGCCACTGAGTTCTACACTTGGTTCTTGAGACTTCTTACCAAAGGAAGTATTGTGGTGGTTTGCACTCTGGCATAAGCTACTTATCACATCACAGTTACATCTCAAGTAGTATAAGAGAGATTTTTCTACAGTGGATTGGTTACATGCAAAACATTCATTAGGATATTGTTAAAGAACTCTGTCATCATAGATGAACTCATCATTTCACTTTTAAAAAAAAACTGTTTTGTTTGTTTTGTGTTTTGCTCATTCAGTTTTTGGTACTGAGGACTGAACCCAGGACATTGTACATGCTAGGCAAGTGCTTTGCAACTGAATTACATCCCAGCCAAATTTCACTACTTCTTAAAGATTTTATTATAAACATGATGCACAGAGGAGTTACAGTTTCATAATTAAGGTACATTTCTTTTTTAACAGTGTTACTTCCTCATTTTCTCCCACTTCCTTTTCACTTCCCTCCCCTCCAAGTTGTAAAACTCATTTCCAGTGAGTATCACTGTTGCATTGGTTGCATTTTGTCCCACGGTTTCTGTGATTCCCTTTCCCTTCCTCAAATCAGATAAACTTACACACAAGACAAAGGGTACAGGGGAAAAAAAAGTGACATCAGGGAATAAACGAAAGGAGGAAAAGAAAGAACTGCAAACAGTACATTTCGATAAGCATAATTTTGTATGTTCATAAACACATAGCTATTGAACTATTGTGATCCTCTGCTAAGAATATCCTAGACATATTCTAGTTATAATAAATGAGGGAAACCATGTAGCCTATTTTCCTTGGGTCTGGCTTACTTTGCTTAATATAAATTTTTCCAACTCTTTCCATTTCCTCACAAATGGGGCAATGCCATTCTTTCTAATGGAAGCATAGGATTCCACTGTGTATATATACCACATTTTCTTGATCCATTTATTTACTGAGGGACATCTGGGCTGATTCCATATCTTAGCTATCATAAATAATGCTGCAATTAACATAGTTTGTGGTCATTTGGATAAATGTCTAGTAATGGGATTGCTGGGCCATAACCCCCCAAAACAAATCACCAAAGAAACAACTCCATTAATAAGTGGGCTAAGGGCTGGGGATATAACCTAGTGGCAAGAGTGCCTGCCTCGGATACACGAGGCCCTAGGTTCGATTCCCCAGCACCACATATACAGAAAACGGCCAGAAGCGGCGCTGTGGCTCAAGTGGCAGAGTGCTAGCCTTGAGCGGGAAGAAGCCAGGGACAGTGCTCAGGCCCTGAGTCCAAGGCCCAGGACTGGCCAAAAAAAAAATAAATAAATAAATAAAAAATAAGTGGGCTAAAAGAGAGATTTCGCCAAAGAAGAAATAAGAGTGCCCAGTAGACATGTGGGAGACACAAAGAAATCTTCAACATCTCTGTCCATAAAAGAAATACAAATCAAAACAACACTTAGATTCCAATACCTTACACTAGTTAGGATCTCCATTATCAAGAAAACTAATAATAAAAGATGCTGGTGGGGATGTACACAAAAGATAAAGCAGGTCTTGCCCCATTAATGGATATGGGCAATTGGGAATGACCAAAAAAGAGTGAGTTACTGTTCACTGGCCTACGTCCACCATCTGTGCAGTAGTCCAAGGATAGGAGTCAACTTTTCTATTGCTCCCTGGATTTGGGTCTTTACCCTTAGAAATGCTTCCCTCGGTTTCCTTCAAAACTGAATAGGTAGCACCTGTACCTATTAAAAATTCAATGTCTCCCCCTTCTCCCCCCAACTCTTACCATGGGCTCTGTGGCCTCACCAACCCTTAAAGTTCAGAATGACCTTTTTAGGTCTTGTCTGTGAATGTTCCTTTCACTGTGGGCATTCTCACTCCCAATGGCCTAGTTCCCTACAGTAAGCATATAGATCTTTCTCCAAATGAATTCTAGGAAGAGTCAGCCTATCCCTAGTGTTGGAACCAAATTCTTGCCTTTTCCTCCTCCAGTAACCTTCCTGTCCCCTCTCTCTCCTTTGCCTCAATAACTGCTAGGACAGTCCTCATAATCCTCCTTTCTTGGGGCTTTTCTACCTGTCTTAATTCTTCCTTTCTCTTTTTAATCTCTACTTCCTTGCGATTTACAAAACCTTTCTGTGCTACTTCCATCAATTCTGACATTACTTTTCTCTCAAAAGCCTCCAATTCCTGTAGTTTCCTTCTAATGTCAGGTGCCAACTGGTTAACAAAAGCCATATTTACAAGCCTTCAATTCTCAGCTAGCTCTGGGTCTAGAGGGATATGGACCTGGTAGGCCTCCATTGGGCATTCTAAGAATGCTGAAGGGGGACTCATGTGGTCCCGAAAGAACTTCTCCTACCTTGGTCATACTGGTTGGCTTACAGGTAGCCTGCCTAATGCCTATTACGAGCCTGGTGGTAACTGGGGATCACCTCCTGACCTTAGTCCTCATTGCAGTCCATGTGAGGTTAAGTCAAAGGGAACACCTAGGCCAGGCATTCAGGATCTGAAGAAGGGGAACCATCAGTGTCAAGAACATGGACTGGGCTTAGCTCCTATGTATATGACTGGGTGTATTTGCTTACTTATGACCCCGATAACCAAGTCCCATTATCAGATTTTCTTGCTGCCCCCGACTGCCATCCTGACCTACAAGGTTGTTTCCTTTTGATGTGCTATAGATATATTTCAGAATTCAAGTGAATTGACCCAACGTGCTTGACTTTCTGATCACCACTCAAATGTTGGGAGTTACCTAATGAAGTTAAATTGATGAGGAAAAAACATCTGAGAATTCTTAGCAATCTATTCCTTTCATTTTTTATTTTATGCTCAATTTTGCAGGGGGCTGCTGAAGTAGCAAAGGAAATTATGGCTGGAAGAGGTCTGTAACCTAGACTCCTGGGCTCCTGCTTATTATTAGTGACAATCAGCTTTGTGTAATGTTAAACTTTTGGTGGGGGGCAGAGGGGCTGGAGAAGGTAAGTGTAGATATCCATGTTCATGTTGTGATGCATGCTATAACCTAGATTCAGGTAAAGTCCTCTGGGTCTCAAGTCACAGCAAGCAGTGTGGGGGGTAGACTCTTCATTTTCAGGTTCACTGTTCTAAGGAGGCACCCACTGAGGGAAATGGGCAAATCCCTGGATGTGTACAATGGAGTACCTGATTGTTCCCACACAGGTCTTCTGCAAAAGACCTGTCCTTTAAATTTTTAATTGAAGGCCTTTTGGGCATTAGAAGATGACCACAAACTTTAAATTTTGCTCTTTAGGACCTTTGTCTTTGTCAGAGACATGGTTTTCACGTAAGGGCCCAGAAATCCTCAGCAGACCACAGTGATTTAAATATAATGGATGACACAGAACTGCTAGAGATGGTCTCAGTAAGAACTGCGCTGTAAAATACATGCATAATCATGAACTATTTTGTTGCTGGAACCTTTTTTTAAAAAAATTTCCTGATCAAGGCCGTATGTAATGTATTAAAGGCAGACTTGTTATATTTAAAACTGTAATGGCTAGACAAAAGCTAGATGTCCACAAACTTTGCACAATTCAAATAGTCTTGGGACTCCTGTGCATGCCCAGGAGGATGTGTGTATGGGGGAAACCAGAGTGTCCCTATACTCTGACCTCTGGCTCGCCTCAAGACTCAGCATAGAATAAAGGCTCAAGCAGTATTCCGACTGCCCTGCCCTAGAAGAGGCAGACAGTCCCTCAGAAAGTTCTTGAAGTCTTATTGATTGCAGGCATTTAAGGAAATGTGTCCTATCTGTGTCTAACCACTTAGATAGCAGAAAAGACTTCAGTGGTCATATAAAACTAGCATGCATATTGCAGAACAAGCAATGGGATACATCTTACTTCCAGATTTGCCACATTATTAATACCCAGTTTAAAAATGCCAAAAAAGCAATAGCAAAATTGAGACAACCCAGGTTTTCGAATTACCATAATGATGGTGCATCATGGATTTAAATTCTTTTCCAAGAAGGAAACTATATGCTTAACAAAAATCCTAAATGAGAAAGATGTCTTAATAGAAAACTTAAAGGTTATTTTCAAAGTTAAGTTCTGTAAAAGTCGACTTCAGCAGAGAGGTAATAGCAGATATGAATGGCAGGGGGAAGAATCTGTAAACTTAAAGACAGAAGAATTGAAGATGGGATTATATAAAAATCTTTTGATTGAAGGCTGAGGCAGGAGGTTCAAGGCCTAGCCTTGAGGGGACTGGAAATATGCCCTAGTGGCAAGAGTACTTGCCTTGCATACATGAAGCCCTGGATTCAAATACTCAGCACCACATATATAGAAAAGGCCAGAAGTTGCATTGTGGCCCAAGTGGTAGAGTGCTGGCCTTGAGCAAAAAGAAGTCAGGCCAGTGCTCACACCTTGAGTCCAAGCTCCAGGACTCGCCAAAAAAAAAAAAAAAGGTTAGCCTTGAAACCTATTCAGGCTCTTCTCAAAAAGAAATGTGGTTTCACAGCCTTGTGAATATACTGAAAATCCTTAATTTGTATAGTTTTTTAAACGGTGAGTTTTATGGCATATGTTGTAGCTCAAGAAAAAGAGAACTATAACAACTTAGATCCTACAAAGTATAAGTAAAAAGGAAACTTCGCTGCATGAGATGCAAGAATTAAGTAAAGCTATCTTACCATGTTTGCATCTCATGCTGGTGACAACGCTACTGGCATACACACGTTTTGTGGGTGTTGGCCTAAGTTGATTGTTTGCAAGGCAGTCCAGTAGTATCAACCATTAACAAATTCTAGTAATTTCTAGCAGTTCATAGCAGAGATACTAGGTTGAATATCTACCATCTAAATAACTGGAAAAAAGATTTGATAGCAAACAGATAAAATAGAATAAAATAGCAATACTGTGATTATAATCATGGTACCAATATACTCCTTCTAATTTGCCACAAAGTTTCACAAAACTTTCCAATGAAAAATTAAAGCAATATTTTAGCATAATATAGCTATGTTGTATTACTAATATCACAACCTCCTTTGCTACTGGCAGACTTCGAGTGTCCCTAAATTGTATCTAAAATATTTATTAAAAGGTCCGGGGAGAAACCTGGGTTATGCACTTGTTCTTTTTTTTAAAATTTAATTTATTTATTAATTGAACACAAATTTTTTGACAAGGTGTTGTGCAAAAAGGGTACAGTTACATAGTAGGGCAGTGTGTACATTTCTTTTTTTTTAAGTTTTTATTATAAAACTGATGTACAGAGAGGTTACAGTTTCATACGTTAGGCATTGGATACATTTCTTGTACTGTTTGTTACCTTGTCCCTCATACCCCCCTCCTCCCTCCCCCTTTACCCCCCTGAGGTGTTCAGTTCACTTACACCAAAGAGTTTTGCAAGTATTGCTTTTGTTGTTGTTTCTCTTATTTTATCCTTTGTCTCTCAATTTTGGTATTCCCTTTGAATTTCCTAATTCTAATACCAGTACACACTGTTTCCCATACACTCAGATAAGATTACAGAGATCGTGTAGATAAAATCACAAGAAGGTGATACACGAACATCATCAATAGTAGAAACTAGAGATACACATGGGATGTTGAAAGTAGTTACAACTCTGATATAACAATCATTTCCATAAAATAGAGTTCATTTCACTTAGCATCATCTTATGTGATCGTAAGTGTATAGCTATTGGGCTCTTGTGATCCTCTGCTGTGACTTGCCTAAACCTGTGCTAATTATTCCCTATAAGGGAGACCATAGAGTACATGTTTCTTTGGGTCTGGCTCACTTCACTTAGTATAATTTTTTCCAAGTCCTTCCATTTCCTTACAAATGGGGCAATGTCATTCTTTCTGATAGAGGCATAAAATTCCATTGTGTATATGTACCACATTTTCCTGATCCATTCGTCTACTGAGGGGCATCTGAGTTGGTTCCAGATTCTCGCTATGACAAATTGCGCTGCAATGAACATTGTTGTGCTGGTGGCTTTACTGTGATTTTGTTTATAGTTTTTTGGATAAATACCCCAAACTGGGGTTGCTGGGTCATAGGGGAGTTCTACATTTAGCCTTCTGAGGAATCTCCATACTGCTTGCCAGAGTGGCTGAACCAGTTTACATTCCCACCAACAATGAAGTAGGGTTCCCTTTTGGTCACATCCCCTCCAACAACTGTTATTGTTAGTTTTCTTGATATATGACATTCTTATTGGGGTGAGATGGAATCTCAATGTTGTTTTGATTTGCATTTCCTTTATGGCCAGTGATGTAGAGCATTTTTTCATATGTCTCTTGGCCATTCTCATTTCCTCATCAGAGAAGTCTCTTTGTAGGTCTTTAGCCCACTTGATGAGTGGGCTATTAGTTCTTTGCGGTTTTGTTTTGGAGGAAAGTAATTTTTTTAGTTCTGCATATATTTTAGATATGAGGCCTTTGTCCGTTGAATGGCCGGTAAAGATTTTCTCCCAGTCTGTGGGCTTTCTGTTTATCATGCAAGCTATGTGCTTTGCCATGCAGAAGCTCTGCAGTTTGATGCAGACCCATTTGTCCAACCTTTCTTTGATTTGTAGCCTTTCTGGGTCTTTGTTCAGGAAGTTCCGTCCTGCACCAAGGAGCCCAAGTGTTTCTCCTACTTCTTCCTTTAGTGTTTTCAGGGTGTCTGTTTTGATTTCGAGGTCGTTAATCCATTTGGAATTGATTTTGGTGCAGGGTGATATATAAGGATCTAGTTTTAGTTTGTTGCATGTGTTGAGCCAGTTTTTCCAGCACAATTTGTTAAAGAGGATAACTTTCTTCCAAACTATTGTCTTAGCCCCTTTATCAAAGATTAAGGAGGCGTGGTTCTGTGGGTTCATTCCCGGGTCTTCAATTCTGTTCCATTGGTCTTCAGGCCTGTTCCGGTGCCAATAACAAGCTGTTTTTGTTACTATAGCTTTATAATACAGCTTGAAGTTGGGTATTGTAATTCCTCCAGCACTGTTCTTTCTGCTTAGGATTGTTTTTGCTATTCTAGGTCTTTTATTATTCCATATGAATTTCTGGATTGCTTCCTCTATTTCATCAAAAATGGTGTTGGGATATTAATGGGTATTGCATTGAATTTGTAGATAGCCTTTGGCAATATTGCCATTTTGATAATATTAATCCTCCCAATCCAGGAGCATGGGAGGTTTTTCCATTTCCTTAGTTCTGACTTAATTTCGTTTTTCAAAGTTTTAAAGTTCTCCTCAAAGAGATCTTTCACTACTTTGGTTAAGGTTATTCCTAGGTATTTTATGTTTTTGGAGGCTATTGCAAAGGGGGTTGCTTTCCTGATATCAGCCTCAGTCTTCGGGTTGTTAGTGTAGAGAAAGGCCGTTGATTTTTGAGAATTTATTTTATATCCTGCAACTTTGCCAAAGTTTTGGATCAGCTCTAGTAGTTTGGGGGTAGAGTGTATGGGATTCTTTAGGTATAGGATCATGTCATCTGCAAAGAGAGAGAGTTTAACTTCATCTTTACCTACTTGGATCTCCTTTATATTTTCTTCTTGCCTGATTGCTCTGGCTAGGAATTCTAGTACTATGTTGAAGAGCAGGGGAGAGAGTGGACATCCCTGCCTTGTTCCTGATTTTAAGGGGAATGGCTTTAGTTTTTCACCATTTAGAGTTATGCTTGCTGTTGGTTTGTCATAAACTGCCTTGATTATATTCAGGAATGTTCCCTGGAATCCCAGTTTTTCCAGGGCTTTTAGCATAAGTGGGTGCTGGATTATATCAAACGCTTTTTCCGCATCCAGAGATAAAACCATGTGGTTCTTTACCTTGCTCCAGTTGATGTGGTGGATTACATTAACTGACTTGCGTATATTAAACCAGCTTTGCATCCCTGGGATGAATCCAGTTTGATCGTGGTGTATGATTTTTTTGATGACCTGTTGAAGTCGATTGGCCAGAATTTTGTTGAGAATTTTTGCGTCTATGTTCATCAGGGAGATCGGTCTATAGTCCTCTTTCTGTGATGAGTCCCAGCCTGGTTTGGGGATGAGGGTTATACTGGCTTCATAGAATGAGTCTGGAAGTGAACGTTCTCTTTCAATTTCATTGAAGAGTTTGAGAAATATTGGTGTGAGTTCTGTTTGGAAGGTCTTGTAGAATTCTGCTGTGAATCCGTCTGGACCTGGGCTTTTCTTGGATGGGAGATCCTTTATTGCTTTTTCTATTTCAATACTGGATATGGGTCTGTTTAGGAGGTTTAAATCTTCATGGTTCAGTTTGGGGATAGGAATTTTTTCTAGGAAAGCGTCCATTTCTTCCAAGTTCTCGAATTTGTTGGCATAAAGGTTTGCAAAATAGTCCCTTATTATTTTCTGAATTTCGGTTATTTCTGTGGTGATGTTACCTGTTTTATCTGTTATCTTGTTTATTTGAGCGTGCTGCCTTTGTTTTTTGGTCAGGTTTGCCAGGGGTCTATCTATCTTCTTGATTTTTTCAAAGAACCAACTCTTTGTTTTGTTGATTTTTTCGATGGTTTTTATCGTCTCTATTTGATTTATTTCTGATTTGATTTTAATTATTTGCTTCCATCTATTGACTTGGGGTTTGGCTTGTTGTTCTCTCTCAAGGAAATTAAGGTGGTTCCTTAAATTATTGAGTTGCTGTTTCTCCAGTTTGTTGATGTATGCACTCAGAGATATAAATTTTCCTCTGAGTACTGCCTTTGCTGTGTCCCAAGGGAGCTGTTACTTTGTGTCCTCAACTTGGTTGAATTCCATAAACATTTGAATTTCCGTTTTAATTTCTTCAATGACCCTCTGATGGTTCAGCAGTGTGTTGTTTAGTCTCCATGAATTGTAGCAATTTCTGTGGTGGCTGGTTGAGTTGAGCTCTAATTTTATTCCGTTGTGGTCTGAGAGAATGCAGGGAATGGTTTTGATACTTCTGAATTTGTACAGATTTTCTTTGTGCCCTAAGATGTGATCTATTTTGGAGAATGTTCCATGTGCTGCCGAAAAGAATGTGTATTCTGTCCTTGCTGGGTGGAATATTCTGTAGATGTCGATTAAGTCTAGTTGGTCTATGCAATTGTTTAGTTCTGTGGTTTCTTTGTTCAGTTTTTGGCGTGTTGATCTGTCCAGAGGTGATAGTGGAGTGTTAAAGTCCCCAACTATCAATGTGTTTGGGTCTATGAGTGATTTTAGAGCCAGTAGTGTTTGTTTGATGAAGTTGGGTGCTCCTGCATTTGGTGTGTAGATGTTTAGAATGGTTATTTCTTCCTGTAGGAGAGATCCTTTTACTAGTATGTAGTAACCTTCTTTGTCTCTTCTTACCTTTTTTAGCTTGAAGTCAACTTTGTCTGATACTAGGATTGCAACTCCAGCCTGCTTATGGGGGCCATTTGCTTGATAGATTTGTTTCCAGCCTTTCACTTTTAGAAGATGTTTACTTTTGCTGGATAGATGTGTCTCTTGGAGGCAGCAGAAAGATGGATCTTGATTTTTGATCCAACTTATGAGCCTATGTCGTTTGATTGGAGAATTAAGTCCATTAATGTTGTCAGTTAGGATTGAGAGATGGTCGTTTGTTCCTTTCATTATCACTATCTTGTTTAAAGCTGTGTCTTCCCATTTCTTGATCTGATGTTTACTAATTAGGGTTCATTTCTCTGTCTGTATTGGGATCTTGATTATTTTCCCTGTGTAGTACATCTTTAAGGATTTTGTGTAAACCTGGTTTGGTGGAGATATATTGTTTCAGTTTTTCCTTATTGTGGAAGACTTTTATTTGACCTTCGGCTATGAAGGAGAGTTTGGCTGGGTACAGAATTCTTGGTTGGTAGTTATTTTTATTTAGAGTTTGGTATACTTCATTCCAGGCTCTCCTTGCTTTCATGGTCTCTGCTGAGAAGTCTGGGGTAATTCTGATTGGTTTTCCTTTATATGTGATTGTTTTCTTTGCCCTAACAGCTTTGAGTATTTTTTCCTTGTACTCTGCTGAAGCTGTTTTGATCACAATGTGCCGGTGGGATGTCCTATTCTGGTCTGGTCGATTTGGGGTTCTAAATGCTTCTTGTATCTGTATAGGCCTTTCCTTCTGGATATTTGGGAAGTTCTCAGCTAATATTCTGTTAAATAGGTTGCCTATCCCATTAACCTCTTTCTCCAAGTTTTCCTCAATACCTATTATCCTTAAATTGGGCTTCCTGATCGTGTCTTGAATCTCCTGTAGCGATCTGTTTTGTTGATTGGACTGGATTTATATTGATTTTTTATCTTTCTCCATAGAATCTAAGGAATCTTCAGCTCCCTAAATTCGATCCTCTGCTTCAGTTAGTCGGGACTGTAGGCTAGTTACTTGATTTCGAATCTCTTTTGCTTCTGACTGGTCTTTCCTGATAATTTCCATGTCATTTCTTAGGTCTTGTATGGACTTCTTTACTTCATTAACTTCATTACTTTGGTTTTGAGAGTTGTCTCTCAAATCTTTAAGCTGGTTAGCTATCTTTTCATTTGACTCTTGAAGTTCATTTATCTTTCTATTTGTGTATGCCATGAAATTCTCCATTAATTTTTGCTTTGCCTCCTCACGCTCTAGAATAATTGACTGAAGAGATTCGAACTTTTCATTTATCATGTTTATCAGTAGACTTTGTAGAGCATTTTGAGGGTTCTCTTCTATGTCTTTCATTGGCTGCTCTGCTTCCTGCTTGTTTTGAGTGGGAGATAAGACTTCATTGTTTGCCATCCTTCTTGTGTTTCTTCTGCCCATTTGAATTGGGGATGCCAGCCTACCAGCACCTGTGAGCACCGGTTAAGACCCAAAGCAGCCCTTACCAAGCACTGTTGTGTAAATCTTACAAGTTCACAATTATGAACAGTTAGCCTGTATACTTGTCTATAAAATTAGATTTGGTGTTCCTATAGAATACAATTTCAATATAACAACTGATCCTGGGCCCTGTATTCAGTAGTTACTTATTTACTGTTACAACCCTATACACAATTCTTGTTTTTATATTAAGTTCTTTTAGGACTGGCTTTCTCTATGAACCCCTTCGATTCACTTGTATTAAGCTGGGATACCCTCTATCCAATAACCAGGAGTCATTGGAGACTGGAGGTCCAGGCAGTAAGTCAGGAGGGTAAGTTGGAGGTAGTAAAGAGAATAGAGTAAACTGTATTGGGGAGGGGAGGTGGTGATTTTGGTTTAGTTTCAGTGACGTGGAAGTGTCCAAAAAAGTAGAATCAGTAGAGAGAATGAGGTTGCAATGATAGATAATGGAGAGTTAGCAGAAAAGAGTGGAGGTGTTCTTCATAGGAAAGTACGTTTTAAAGAAAGAGAACGCAAAGAGAGAAATAAAATAAAAATAGTGGGAGACAGATGCACGCAACAGAGAAAAATTATTTTAAAAAGAAAATAAACTAAAAAGGAAAAAAATCAGAAAAGGAACAACCCAAACAAACAGAAAAGAAAAATAAAACTTTATAAAACAAACAGGTAAAAATAGAAAACATGGAAAAAAAACAAAAAAAACAAAAAATCAAAAACAAACAAACAAAAAAAACTGACGACATTTCCGAATTGAAAAAGAAAAAAAGTTAAAAAAGTTTAAGAAATGTTAAAAAGATAAAAAAAAAAATGGAGTCTTCCTTGTTTAGGTGGTCTTTCCCCAGTCTCTGGTTTCCTTGTGATGGTCTGCAGTCTATATGCCTGATTGTCTGAGTTTGGCAGAATTCAGCTTGCTCCTCTGTCTGCTGCAGAGCCGCAGCCTTTAATACCTGCCTTTGAATAGGCTGTGGACTGAGCAGGGCGGGGCGCCTCTGGCCTGTTTTACCCGGCTGAGAGTTGCTTGCCTGTGTGAGGCTTCTGCCTCCTGGGCGGGCCGACCTCCTTGGCTATGGAAAGCAGCTCCTTTTCGGGCTGGGAATTGGGCTTCCTCTGTGATGGGACCATTGAACTGTCTCAGGATCCTCCGTCTGCTCTTTCCCTGATGCGGGGAGCTGCTGGCTGCTTTCGTGTTAAATTTAGAGGTTCCGGCGGGCAGGGAGGGGCACCTCTAGCTGAGCCGTGGCCCAGGACGCACCTCCCACCTGGGCAGGGGGCTTTCTCCTGGGCGGAGCTGACTCTCACTGTTCCATCCCTCTTGCCCTTTTCAAAGATGGCTACTTTGACCTCACTTTTCCCAGGCCTGTTTAAGTTCCAATCTGGTCTGACCCTATGCCAGTGGCAAAGATGGTGCTTTGCTCTGGTGATGGGGGAAGGGATGCCTTGCCGAACCTGCTCTGTGTGTGTGAGTGAAAATATCTTTCATAGGGTACTCCCGCTTTCTCTGCGATCAGGTCGTCCGTGCTGAGCTGCCGCCTGGTCTCCGCTGTGTGCTTTACCTGCTTGTAGTGCAGGTTGTTGTGCCCGGGCACTGTGCCAGCGCCGGCACCGGCGCTGGGACCTGCATGGCGGTGGGATAACGCCCAGAGCTCGAATCTGTGTTTTCAGACGGGCAAAGTCGATTTTTCCTTTCTGGCCAGAGTCCCTGTACTGTTACAACTTACGCTGGTTGTCTTTCTAGTAGTAAAAGTTTCTATGGGGTGAGAAAACTGCGATGCTGGAGGGAGCTGAGCTAGTGCACTGCTGCTGCTCTGCTGTCTTCCCAGAAGTCCTCTACTTTCAACTTCTTAAACTTTATTTAAAAAAACATTTTTAGTCTACCAAATATTATGATCTACAGGACCTAAACTGTTGATATATGGCAAGCAACTCAAAATTGCTTTCTTCTCGAGGTTACTAAGTTTTAAATTGCCATTTATACATGAAATTTTATGCTAGAAAGTATGAAGATGTGTGTGTGTGTGTGTGTGTGTGTGTTTGCATGCATGTGTATATATATGTGTGTGTGCTCTCATGTGCACATGTAAGCGTGTGCACTAATGCTGAGCTTTGATCTGGGGACTTATGCATTGTCCTTAAATTTTTTTTTGCCCAAGGCTAGCAATCTACTACTTGAGCCACAGCTCCACTTCCAACTTTTTTGTGGTTAATTGTAGATTAGTCTCATGGATTTTCCTGCCTGGGTTGGCTTTAAACTCACATATTCACATCTCAGCCTTCTGAGTTGCTAGGGTTAGAAACATAAGCCACTGGTGCCTGGCTCTGAAGATGGGTCTTTAATGAAGAAAAACTATATGAAGATATAAAATACAGTTTTTGATGGTCAATTTAAAAAAAATAAATTTTCTCTAATTTTCCAAGTTTTAAAAGGATTCTTTAGATTTCTATTTAGTTAGCTAGCTAGCTAGTTATTTTGCTAGTCCTGGGGCTTGAGCTTCTTTTGCTCAAAGCTATCCCTCTACCACTTCAGCCACAGTGACACTTCCGGCTTTTTCTGTTTATGTGGTCTTGAGGAATGGAACCCAGGGTTTCCTGCATGCTAGGCCAGCACTCTACAACTAAGCCACATTCTGAGTCTAAAATGATTCTTTAAAAATGTAAATTGGAAAAAGAATGAAAAAAGATGGAAGGAGCCAGTTTAAAAAAAAAAAGCACAGATAAATACGGAAAAATAAGTTATAAGGATATGTTTTGAGTTAAACATTACCCCCCCAAAATAGAATTTTTCTCTGAGAAAAATTTTATGTCATAAAATAAGATTTTTTTCCTAAAGTAAAATAACAAATGAGAACAGAACTCTAGGTCTAAACAGACTAAAAGGAAGACTTAAAAAAAAACAAAACTAAATAAGTGGGGTGCCAGTGGCTCATGCCTGTAATCCTAGCTATTCAGGGAGGCTGAGATCTGAAGATCATGGTTCAAAGCCAGCCCAGGCAGGAAAGTCCATGAGACCTTTATCTCCAGTAAACTACTCAGAAAAAGCTGGAAGTGGCACTGTGGTTCAAGTGGTAAAGTGCTAGCAAGAGCAGAAAGAGGCTCAGGGTCAAAGCTGAGGCTCTGAGTTTAAGCCCCAAGACCAGCAGAAACAATAAAACAAAACAAAAAAAACAAAACTAAACTAAACTAAATAGCACAGAAAACCTACTTCCTGTTTTACTGCTTCATAGTGTTTCTGAGATAGAAAGGAAACTCCAGATCTTGGCTATAGATTCAGACTCAACCTTTCTCAAATGGTAGAGACTATTCTTCAGGCTTTCAACACCAAGATATATAACAACAGAGGAGGGAGGAAGGTAAGATAGGCTTCCCAATTGATAGTTATGCTCCAGATATCTCAAAAGAAAGAAAAAAGTCATCTCAAATGATCATCCCAGCTGCCAGTATGGCACTATGGGCCACTGGTATAGCTAGGGCCAAATCAGCGAGTGTTAGCAAGGAGGAGAGGGAGGGTAGGAAACCAACCTGCCTCCTTCAGTTCCCTCTGCTAAAAGAGGAGGATTAACAAGACCCTAGGCTTTCCTCTTTGGCTCATTTAGTGAAATCCAGATTTACTCTGAGGAGTAATGAGTTACCTCAAAAGTAACTGGAGGGCTGGGAATATGGCCTAGTGGCAAGAGTGCTTGCAACATATACATGAGGCCCTGGCTTCAATTCCTCAGCACCACATATATAGAAAACGGCCAGAAGTGGCGCTGTGGCTCAAGTGGCAGAGTGCTAGCCTTGAGCAAAAAAGAAGCCAGGGACAGTGCTCAGGCCCTGAGTTCACGGCCCAGGACTGGCCAAAAAAAAAAAAAAGTAACTGGAGAGAAATACTAAGTTTTGTCAAAATTAGAGCCACATACTGTACACTGGCAAAGATAATTTAACGTAAAAGAAGGTATCAGGGAAGCAAGATATAAAATGATTTCTTCAACCTCTGACCTACAAAATCAATTTGAAGGTTTAGAAACATTTATTTCTGTATGTTTCTAAGTTTCCCAGCCCTGCTGAGAAAAAGACAAATGATAGGACAGACACTGACTGACAGTCTGGATCCCAGCCAGAGTTCCTATGTTCTGTAGACAAAGGCCATTGTTAGTTGACAAGCAGCTGAAAGGTGTAGTGCCGGGCTCAGTAGTTAGATACCACCATCTGACACCAGAACCTTGCCAGACACTTGGCCCTGTGATTCTGCTGCCTGTATCACAAAAACCTGTAAGATCCCAAGAAACAAGCAAACCCGACCTTCAGAGAAAGTCCCTTCCAAACGCTAAAATGTATGATTTGTTAATGGGCAAAATTC
Source organism: Perognathus longimembris pacificus (assembly GCF_023159225.1). Classification (NCBI taxonomy): domain Eukaryota; kingdom Metazoa; phylum Chordata; class Mammalia; order Rodentia; family Heteromyidae; genus Perognathus; species Perognathus longimembris. The sequence continues at coordinate 31,672,576 of NC_063178.1, forward strand.
CATAAGGCTCCATGTCTGGCTCTTAAACATTGAGACTACTGAAGCAGAAGGCTTCTCTCATCTAGAAATTCACCTCAAGAACCTGAGATAACTGTCCTGAACTGTGTGGTAAAATTAAGATAAAGAGCTGGGCACTGGTGGCTCATGCCTGTATCCTACCTCCTCATGAGGCTGAGATCTGAGGCTCATAGTTCAAAGCCAGGATGAATAGGAAAGTCTTTGAGACTCTTATCCCCAATTAATCTAAGAAAAAGTCAGAAATGGCACTGTGATTCAAGTAGTAGAACAGTAGCCTTGTGCAAAAAGAAAGAGCTCAGGAACAATGCCCAGGCCCAGAATTCAAGCCCTAGGACTGGCAAAAACATTAATTAATTTAATTAAGAAAAAGGACAGGGTGGAAGGTATGGTTTATGTAATAAAATTTCCCCATAGTCTCACATAAAGAAAAAAATGAGAGTAAGTGTATGAACAGATTCTAGATATGTTTTCTTGGTGATCCATGCTCATGGTGGAGAAAAGAGAGAGGTCTTCTCAGTGCCACCAACCAAGCAATTAAAGATGGAAAGGAGATCCTTAGAATCCTTCAGCCAGTAAATACCCTAAGAAACTGGGCACTAGGAGTTCACACATGTGTTCCTTGCTACTCAGGAGGCTGTCATATGAAGGATCACAGTCTGAAGCCAGTCCAAGCAGAAAAGCCCACAGGACTCCATCTACAAAATAGTCAAGCAAAAGCAGAGTTAGGTGTGGCTCAAGTGGTAGAGTGCAAAACTAGCAAGTACAGGATCTTGAGTTCAAGCCCCGGTACCACCAAAAAGAGAGACAGAGAAACAAAGAGAGTAAAGAGAAGTAAGTAGTTGTACACTATAGGAGTCATCAGAAAGAAAACTTTTTTTAAAAAAAAAGCCTTAGCGACTATTAAATTTACTACTCATAGTTGAACTCACTCTGGAAAAGAAATTATACAATTGGATTCTTGGAATAATTAGGGCTTCAAGGTTAAAGGAGATCACAGCTAAATGAACGGCACAATGTATATACTGCCAGAAAAGTGGCATTCAAATTAGGCCACTCATACCTACATTAGAAAGGGCAGAACAAGCCACAGACATGCACCTTAGAGAGGGGTGATGGATTACAGTCATGCCAACCACTGTGGGAGGAATTAATATCTGTTTCTGTAGATACTTTTTCTGGGTAGAGAGAAGTCTTCCTTACTAATCTAGTAAAAAGCAGAAGCAATAAACAAAATTTTACAAAGAAATGAGCCCAGGTCAGTTACCCCAATCAATCCAGTCATAATGGCCCCACATTTGTTTTATTGGAGACTCCATGCAGCACAGATATACCTGCCATCACTCAAACGGAAAGTGTTCGTCATATACTTAATGTTACCTTGACCAAGCAGTGTCAAAAGGCTAATAAAAACTCACCCTTTATTTCTGACTTACATCAGCACTTTATGCTCCATGGAAGGGGCTTTCCAGAAGGAACAGGCTCTAAAGTACACCCTGAACTGGAGAATGCACTGGCAATAAAACAATCATCTGATAAGGTGGATAATACTGACTCTTCCTTCTTTGGTAGAGATGAGACTTCATCCTATGAACCACAACATTAGATATATTTAAAATCTTAGAAGTCAAAGTTCTGTCAGGACCAGGCCAGCCCAATTTGGACAGGACCTTATTTAACCCCACTAACTGCACCCACTTGTCCGTTAAATTGCAAGACAGGACTCAAGTCCCTGGATTCAGCAGCTGAAGAAAGAGGCTGTAAGAACCAAAAAAATGGGGCTGGGGCTATAGCCTAGTGGCAAGAGTGCCTGCCTCGGATACACGAGGCCCTAGGTTCGATTCCCCAGCACCACATATACAGAAAACGGCCAGAAGCGGCGCTGTGGCTCAAGTGGCAGAGTGCTAGCCTTGAGCGGGAAGAAGCCAGGGACAGTGCTCAGGCCCTGAGTCCAAGGCCCAGGACTGGCCAAAAAAAAAAAAAAAAAGAACCAAAAAAATTCAAGTGAAATTTCAGTCCTCCTCCTCCTCCTCCTCCTCCTCCTCCTCCTCCTCCTTCTCCTTTTTCTCCTTCTTCTCCTTCTTCTCCTTCCTCCATCCTCCTCCTCCTCCTCCTCCTCCTCCTCCTCCTCCTCCTCCTCCTCCTCCTCCTCCTCCTCCTCCTCCTCCTCCTCCTTCTCCTCCTCCTTCTCCTCCTCTTCCTTTCTTGGGCCTTGAACTCAGGGCATGGACACTGTCCCTGAGCTGCTTTTGCTTAAGGCTAGTGCTCAAGCACTTGAGCCACACTCAAGTGAAATTTCAAATGCCTACTGCTGTGAACCAGGAACCATAATTAAGAGAAATCAAGTCAAATAAGAAGAGTTAAGCAATAAATGACTCTCTTGGTCTGATTGTTGTTATAGATTTAATCTTCTGAAAGTTTATGTTCTTTTATGTTTCCCTCAGATGTTCAAAATCAATATCATCTCTTTTACCATGTTCAGTGCACTTTTATAATAAGACACAGCAATGAAATTTCCTTCCTCCTTGGCCTGTCTGCCTAAAGCACTTTGGCCTAGATACACCAGAAGGTTGTCTCTACTTTCTGAGCTAAAATCTGTTTACTGATAATCTACACTGTAATTAGATGTAGCTTAAGGTGTTTCAGCATATAGTAAAAGAACTCAAGATGGGATTAGACTGCCACTTACAATCCTGAAATATATCTTACATTAACATAAAGTCCAGGGCTGGGAATAAGGCTTAGTGGCAAGAGAGCTTGCCTCGTATACATGAAGCCCTGGGTTCAATTCCCCAGCACCACATATATAGAAAACAGCCAGAAGTGGCGCTGTGGCTCAAGTGGCAGAGTGCTAGCCTTGAGCAAAAGGAAGCCAGGGACAGTGCTCAGGCCCTGAGTCCAAGGCCCAGGACTGGCAAAATAAATAAATAAATAAATAAATATCATAAAGTCCAACTCTCTAAATGGGAAAAAAACAGTCCTGTCCCACACTGAATTCCAGCCAGAAGTACTTTCAGAAGAATAACTCTCATCCCTGAATTCTTCATGAATGAGAATTAAATGTCTCAGGGGGCATTGCAAGCAGGAAACACCAGTGCCTGGCAAGTTTTTTCATTTTTGAATAGTACTTAAATTGAAAGTGTAGATTAATCATTTCAAATCTGTCATCATTTTTATAGTACCACCTCTAAGACTTAGTATATATACAGCTTATCAAAATTTTATATTAAATTCATTGCAGTGAGATACAGAATCATTACTTTTATATCTGTATAATTTCAGTGGCTTCATCACCTATGTGCAATTATTTTCATATATGTCAATAATGACTAGTTCAAAATCCAGTAACAGTATAACCATGAATTTGTATTATTTTGTCATTTAAAGAAGCTGAAGGAGAAAGTATAAATTTGCTGAATTCCCTTAATTACAATTTCTTGGTCTTCATATTTCTTCTCGGTCAATATTTGGTGTCATTTCTTCATCAAAAACTGTTTTGAGGGCTGGGGATATGGCCTAGTGGCAAGAGTGCTTGCCTCTTATACATGAGGCCCTGGGTTCAATTCCCCAGCACCACATATACAGAAAATGGCCAGAAGTGGCGCTGTGGCTCAAGTGGCAGAGTGCTAGCCTTGAGCAAAAAGAAGCCAGGGACAGTGCTCAGGTCCTGAGTCCAAGCCCCAGGAATGCCCCCCCCCAAACAAAACAAAACAAAACAAAACAAAAACTGTTTTGATCTGACTACCTACTTTGTACTATCATGAATATATCACACGCTTCTTATGTCAAAGGCCCTGCAACACAATTATATTTTTTCCACATGATAATTTTAAATAGAAGGAGAGAGAAGAGATGTGGTCTTTTACATTAACCCAATTCCCTTAATAATGTTTTCTATTTTTCTTGTGGATTTGTATTAAAGCCAGTAAATGAAAGACACCTTTAGAGGCAGACTCCTATACTAAACCATCTTCAAAGTATCATTTCTGACAGCCTCTTCAATAAATGGTGCTGGCTACACATGTGTAGAGAACTCATTAGATCCTTATGTATCACCATGTACCAAAATCAACTACAAATGAATCAAAGACCTTGAAGTAAGAGTAGATACCCTGAAAACATTACAGAAAGCGATAGAGGATACATTAGGGCTCAAGTAGAAACTTCCTACATAAAGATCCAGAAACACAACAAATCAAAGAAAGGCTGAATAAATGGGATCACATTAAGCTACAGAACTGCAGAGCAAAGGACATAACTAGCAAGATAAATAGAAAGCTCACAGATTGGGAGAGGATCTTCACTAGCCATACAACAGACAGTGGCCTCATATCAAAAATATACCTAGAGCTCAAAAAAATAAACCTCCCAATAACAAATCAAATAATAAATCAATAACAAAGAAACAACCACCCCACTAATAAGTGGGCTGAAAAATTAAAAAGAGACTTCTCAAAAGATGAAATTGGAATAGCCAATAGACACATGAAGAAATGATCAACATCTGTGGCCATAAAAGAAATGCAAATCAAAACCACATTGAGATCCCACCTCATCCCAGCTAGAAGGACCATTTATCAGGAAAACAAATAATAGTAGATGCTGGCAGTGATGTGGCCAAAAGGGAACGCTAATACACACTTGGTAGGAATGTAAACTTATTCAACCACTCTGGAATCAACCTACATGCCCCTCAGTAGATGAATGGATGAAGAAAACGTAGTATATATACACAATAGAATTCTATGCTTCCATCAGAAAGAATGACATTGCTCCATTATTAAAGAAATGGAAAGACTTGAAAAAAAATCATACTAAGTGAAGTAAGCCAGATGGAAAGAAACATAGGCGCCATGGTTTCCCTCATTTGTAATAATTAGTGTATGTCTAGGATAGTCCTAACAGAGGATCACACTAGCTCAATAGCTATGTACAAATGGTCATATAAGATGATGCTAATAGAAATGAACTCCAAGATATGGAAAAAAGAGTTTATTTTTTTAAGTGTATGGTGTGAGGTTCTTTTTTATTCCTTTGGCTTATTCCCTGTTGTATCCTTTTTTTATTTTGGTACTTTGTATATTTGTTTATCTGATTTGAGGAAGGGTAATAACAAAATGTTAAAACAAAGGACAAAGTGTACAATGCAACAGCAACACTCACAAGACAATATGTTGGAAATGAACTTTATAACCTGGTGGGGAGGGGAGTGAGGGGAAAGGGGAGGGAAAATGGGAGAAAACCAGGGAGGGGTAACACTGTTCAACAACAAATGTACTCATTATCTTACTTATACCACTGTAACTCCTCTGTGCATCACCTTATATATCCTTTTTTTCAACTAAAACTTTATTGTGCAAGCACAGCATGCCCAGATCAGCCCCCAAAATCTGTCTGCCATCTTTTCTTCTTAAATTATAACCATCAACTGGTTATAGTCAGGAATATATTCTTTAATAGGCCTGGTCAGGAATGTATCCAACCCCAAAAGTGCCTTCTTATGTAACTATGTATTTCAGTCTCCTGAAATACAATCTCAGATTCCTTTGTTAGAATCATTTTTGCAGTGCATACCATACTTTACTTACACACAGTTGTGATGTAGGGCACCTGAATATACTGAGAATAGGTACAAGATTAAGGTGTTCAATGAGTGTGTGAGACATTCACTTTCCCTCACTTACTGAATCTCAGAATCAATAACATCTCTACTATGAATGGCTGTTATTCTTGGAATTAGACTTTAAAAAGAAATATGTTAACTGGGTGCTGGTGTCTCATGCCTGTCATCCTAAGTACTCAAGAGGCTGAGATCTGAGGATCACAGTTCAAAGCCAGCCTGGGTGGAAAAGTCTGCAAAACTCGTACACAGGCCCTGAGTTTTAGCCCCACAAAGAAACATGTTGCTTCCTTGATCTTGGATACTTGAGCTGACTCTTACTTTTGATAATCTTTCCCTATATTAATTTCTGATGGTTTTTTTATTGTCTCTTCTAACAAAATATTTCAGGGGTTTGGTTGAGAAGTCCTGTGAAACACTTTCACTGGGGTTGCTACATTGCCCTGGACTAAGCACTTTCAGTTTTCTACAAGTAACCAATAACAAAGGTCACTGTACTTTCTTAACCTTATCTAGATGATTTATAAATGATGTTATTCATTATAGGATTCATTTTTATATTCAGATACTGAGTGAAATCTAATGCTAGACTGAGAGAGTAAAAGTCAACCTACCCAGACGGAGGGAAAATCTCAGGTAAAAATGCTATATTCTCTCTAGCCATTTCTGAAGGAGCTCTATCAGGGACATGGGGACTATATGGTTGGGATAGAAGTGAGGAAGATTTTTTAAGGGATATTTAGTAATCCTTTTTAAATACTACCGGGGCCACAAGAGGCTGCAGCTGAGACTTAAGTAGGACACAGTGCAGTGCAGGATTAAGGACAGAAACTTTCTTTACCTTGGTCTCTCCATGACCTCAGACTTTTCATGCCTTCTATCTGAACCCCTGTCCAGACACTAGTCTCATTTATCACTTCTTGACTAACAGATCAATCACTCTTTCTCTCTGTCTCAATCTCTCTGTCTCTGCCTCTCCTCTCCTCCTTTCTCCCTTCCTCCCTTCTTCTCTCCTGATCCTTTGCTTTCTCTACTTCTTCCCTTCCTCCTCTTCACATTTCTCCCTGGTCCATTCCTCAAACAATAAAAAAGAAAAGAAAACCTAAAAGTGTGATGCTGAAAATAATCCATTTCTTTGAACAACTTCCTCAATGTTGTTTTAGCAACATCTAGCCTTTGTAACCCAGTACTCAAGGCCTCATTTTCTGTGATGCTAATGAAGCTTAAGTTACTAGCCACTGCTCTTCCATGTATTTCCTACCAGTCCTAGTTACCCGTTTTATATGTTCTCATGGTCAAATATTTTCATTAACTTTGTAAAAGCAAGATATGTTGGTTCTATTCTAGTATTGTTACATGAGAATTCAAGGATCTTCATGCTAGGGCAATAATCCTCACAACATGGGAACGCCATGGGAAATAATTGAAAACTTCTGAAAATTATCTCATTTATCAGACAAAAAAGTATTTATTTATCAGGATCTTTAGAATGAGTGAATCAATCAATATTAAGTATCTTCCATATATCCTGAAACAAAGAGAAATTCACTAAATTCTATATTTAGAGAAACTTTACTTCAAAAATAATGTTTTCTAAATTTTCTAAGTAGAATTTAAATTATTTTTAATTTCTTTCTTTTCTATTTTATGTTTAGTATAAATTTTTGCATAAAATGTCAAAAAAGAATGGCTAGGAACATGACTCAAATGGTAGAGCACCAGTCTGTGAGCAAGAGTGTGAGGCACTAAATTCAAGCCCCAGTCCCAACAAAAAATAAAAATAAAAAATAAGAAGAGGGGCTGGAAATGTGGCCTAGTGGTAGAGTGCTTGCCTTCTATACATGAAGCCCTGGGTTCAATTCCTCAGCACCACATAAATAGAGAAAGCCGGAGTGGTGCTGTGGCTCAAGAGGTAGAGTGCTAGCCCTGAGCAAAAAGAAGCCAGGGACAGTGCTCAGGCCCTGAGTTCAAGCCCCAGGACTGGCAAAAGAAGAAGAAGGAGGAGGAGGGAGGAGAAGAAGTATCCAAAAAGAAAAAAAGTCCATGGTAAATTATGGCAGATTTTGCCTAGTATAGTTGTTGAATTTGGATAATTCACTTTCTTATTAACTTTTAGTCTAATAGGCTCCTTTCCCATAGCTTAGCATGCTCTTCTCCCAGGCAACATGAGGTCCATTTGGTACAGGCAGTAAGTAATAGGCATGGATGTGAAAGAGTGCTAGGGGGCAGAAGGAAGTCACAAGGTGGCTGTCTGGGTCTGGCAGAGGTGACTCTCTGGGTGAAAGGGTAACTAGCACTGGGGTGATTTGGAACCAGGCTTCTCTGACAGCTCAGAGTTCCCCAACCCCCACCCCAGAGTTAGGGAGAGAGCAAAATTTACCCGCCATTGGCATCTAGATCAGAGTAACAGCACCATATGTTAGTCCCTGCCATGAAACCACACAGACATCCAGGCACAGAGAACAAAGGGTTTTTGCGAGCAAAGGAACTGGAAGGGCCCTTTCTTACTAAATGAAAAGAAGCACCAGCTATTATCTGAGATGACCTATGTAACCTACAATGCTAGGAGACAGGAACCCAGGTGTGGATGTGTGGACCATGGGTTTCATCATGGTGAACTGAGATTTATGGCTGCTGCCCAAGTGGCAGATAAGCAGCCTGCAGCTGCCCAGACTGAAGATCACTTTAAGGGATCTTGTCGCCTTATATGGCTGTAACTGCCCCAAAAGAGTAACATCTCAAGGTAAAGTGGGGAGGAGGCTGATTATTTACTGCCTGTATCATATGTGCCTATTCTTTGTTGCCTGGGAGAAGAGCATGCTAAGCCATGGGAAAGGAGCATATTGGACTAACATTAACATTTAAAAATCAACTCCACATTGTCATGAGAAAGGGAGAACAGATTTTCCCAACTCATTTAAACACATAAAACTTTTGCTCTTGCTGGAGAATTTTATGACCCCACTTCCTGAAACTGGAAATTTTAATTCTTCCATCTCTTCCTTAAAGACAAGGGACAACATTGGATATGGCCTCTGGAATGCACATGTCAAGCCCTATGTGCCTCATTGAGAACTTTAGAGGGAAATTACAGGTTAATCAAAAAGCTCTGGAAATCCTGTCTGCCATCATGCAACCTGTGGTGGTGGTGGCTATCGTGGGCCTCTACCGCACAGGCAAATCCTACCTGATGAACAAGATGGCTGAGAAGGAAAGAGGCCACCATAGTGGGTCTTGTGTCTTAGAGATGAGCATCATTCACTAGCTCTGCACCCTGTGCCTTACACACACTTTAAAAAGTATAAATTATTCCTTTGAATAAGTAAGAATGCTTATTTCATATAGCCAGAAATTATAAAGCTTTCATTAAAATGTCACATAGATGTATATTTCCTTTTTCTTTTCTTTTCCTTCTTTCTTTCTTTTCTTTTCTTTCTTTCTTTTTTTTTTTTTTTTTTTTTTTTTTGTGCTTTAACTCAGAGTCTGGGTGCTATCCCTGAGCTTCTTTAGTTCAAGGCTAGCACTCTATAACTTGAGCACAGCGCCACTTCTGGCCTTTTCTGAGTAGTTTATTGGAGATCAGAGTATCAGAGTCTCTCATGGACTTTCCTTCCCTGGCTGTAGATGACTATTTTCTATGTCTATTCATATCTAGTCATTTGTTGAAGAGATGATCCTTTCATCATTAAATGATCTTGGCACCATTATAAATATCATTGGGTCACATAAATGATAGTTCATAATTTGGTTCTCCAAGTAGGACCACTGGTTTATGTGTTGGTCTGTTACACTAGTATCACACTATTTTGATTACCACAATTTAAAAATAAGTTTAAGAAATCAAAAGGTAAGACATCTACAACTTTGTTCTTTCTTTTTGAGACTCCTTTGGCTCTTTTATGATCTCTTGAAATGTCAAATAAAAATTTGGACGGACTTAGTTCTACTTCTATTAAAATAAGCCACCATTGGAATCCTCATAGAGATTGCATGGATCTCTCTATCATTTTAAGATATACTAACATTTAAGATAATTAAGTCTTCCTAGCCATAAAAGTATCTTTCTATGTACTAGTTATTTGTATCCAATTTCCAGACAGGAAAGTATGAAGTTTAACTGCTATTAAAACTCCATCTTGAATATCTCCTCTTTGCATTACAGGTTTTTCTATGGGCTCCACTGTACAGTCTCACACAAAAGGAATCTGGATGTGGTGTGTGCCTCACCCCAAGAAGCTAAAACACACCCTAGTTCTGCTTGACACCGAGGGACTGGGCGATGCTGAGAAAGTAAGGATGGAGGGCTCAATTTTAGATTAAGCCCCTTTTCTGAATAATTATTTGTTGTCAAAGTTATGTACAGAGGGGTTACAGTTTCATACATAAGGCAGTGGGTACATTTCTTGTACAATTTGTTACCTCCTCCCTCATTTCCCCCCTCCCTCTCCCCCTTTCTTTCTCCCCGCATGAGTTGTTCAGGTGGTTTACACCAAATGGTTTTGTAAGTATTGCTTTTGGAGTCATTTGTCTTTTTTATCCTTTGTCTCTCAATTTTGATGGTCCCTTTCCCTTCCCTAGTTCTAATACAAGTATATACAGTATCCAGTTTACTCAGATGAGATACAGTGATAGCGAGGGGACAACCACAGGAGGGGGATACAAGAGGAACAACAACAACAAAAAAGCTACGGTTTCACCTGGCATGTTGAAAATGATTACAACAGTGATATAACACTCGTTTCCATAACATGGAATTCATTTCGCTTAGCATCATCTTATGTGTTCATAAGGGTATAGCTATTGGGCTCTTGTGATCCTCTGCTGTGACTAGCCTAAACCTGTACTAATTATTCCCTATGAGGTAAACCACAGAGTCCATGTTTCTTTGAGTCTGGTTCACTTCACTTAGTATAATTTTTTCCAAGTCCTTCCATTTCCTTACGAATGGGGCAATGTCATTCTTTCTGATAGAGGCATAAAATTCCATTGTGTATATGTATCACATTTTCCTGATTCACTTGTCTACTGAGGGGCACCTGGGTTGGTTCCACATTTTAGCAATGACAAATTGTGCTGCAATGAACATTGTTGTGCTGGTGGCTTTAGTGTGTTCTTGCTTGTAATCTTTTGGGTAGATGCCCAAAAGTAGGGCTGCTGGGTCGTAGGGGAGCTCTGTGTTTAGCCTTCTGAGGAATCTCCATGCTGCTTTCCAGAGTGGCTGAACAAGTTTACATTCCCACCAACAATGTAGTAGGGTTCCCTTTTGGCCACACCCCCTCCAGCATTTGTTATTGTTAGTTTTCCTGATAATGGACATTCTTACTGGGGTGAGGTGGAATCTCAATGTTGTTTTGATTTGCATTTCTTTTATGGCCAGTGATGTAGAGCCCCCTTTTCTTTAGGTGTCTGCAATTTTCACTTTAGCTTACTTCGTAGGAGACTAAATTTAGCAACCAGGGTTAAGGAAATTAAGGCAAAAATCCTACAGTGACAAAATAGTCCATGTACCATATTCTAATATTCTAATGTGATACTATTAAGTAAGTTACTTAAATTTCTTTGAACTCAGCTTTTTGATCTGTCAAGTGAATAGAAGAGTTCTATATTTGCTTCCCAATAATGTTTTGCCTAATTGGTAAGTTAAATAAATTTCAGGTTTGTTCAACAAAACAGGTGCAATAGGCTGAGATGCTCTTCACTGGTAGAGCACTTGCCTAACATGAATAAGCTCCTGTGTTCTATGCAAAGACTGTCAAAAAGTTTTTAAAGAGAAAGAACAATACTATAAATCATACATAATTTAAAGTTGCCATAAAAATGAAAAATTTGTTTAAACCTTAAATTGTATTTAAGATTGTAGAATAACTACCAACATTCATGTTCATTTTGCAATCATTTGCCAACAATTGTAAGAAAGCCTCCTGACAATCAATGTAAATTAACATTATGAGTCAAAAACATCCAAAGTCTGAGTATTATGGACAGTGTTTTTTTTAATCGCATAAGTCCATTCTGTAGATTGTAAAGATATTGTAGGCTTTTCTAGTTAATATAGAAAACCCTTGAGTACATGAACCTAGTTTTACCATTGCTCACCTAGAAAGATCTTGAGAAAGAATTAAGCCTAATCCTGGTTTCAAACTTCTTTGATTCCCAGGGGGACAACCAGAATGACTGCGGGATCTTTGCCCTGGCCATACTTCTGAGCAGTACCTTTGTGTACAACAGCATGGGTCCCATCAACCAGCAGGCCATGGACCAGCTGCAGTATCCTTTTTGTGGTCTGGAGTAGCACAAAGTCAGAAGGGATACCTAGCTGAACAAACAAGCCGCAGGACTCTGGATCCCAGCCCCAAAAGACAAAACATAAAATTAACTAACCCACAGTGATCTGTTAAGTACCTATTGAAGGATTTACACTTAGGCCAGACTAAAGGCAAAATTAAGTGTAGGAATATATGGAATCAAAATATGGTGGAAGACTCTGATATTTGTCCTCATTTTCCTGTGTGTGTGTATATGTGTGCACACACAAGCATGCCCATGTGCAAGCACCAATACTGGGTTTGAACTCAGAGCCTGAGCACTGCTATCCTTAAGTCCTTTTGTGCTCAAGACTAGCATTCTACCCCTTGAGTCATAGCTCTACTTCAGACCTTCCGGTGGTTAATTGGAGATGAGTCTCTCCAACTTCCCTTCCCTGGGCTGGCTTTGAACCCCGATCCTCAGATCTCCGCCTCCTGAGTAGCTAGGATTCAGGCAATTTCTCATTTTCTTTTTAAAAAATATTTTACTTTATTTTATTGTAAGGGTGATGTCAGAGAGGTTAAAGTTACATAAGTAAAGTAATGAGTACATTTCTTGTCGAGCAGTGTTAACCCCACCTTGTTTTCTCCCATTTTCCCTAACCTCCCACTCCCCCTCAAGTTGTTAAGTTCATTTCCAACAGTGTCTTGTGAGTATCACTGTTGCATTGGTTCATTCTTTGTCCTTTGTCTCACCATTTTGTTATTCCCTTTCCATTCCCCCAATCAGATAAACAAATATATGAGACACAGGGTACCAAAATCAAGAAAATGGAAAGACTTAGAAAAAAATCATATTAAGTAAAGTAATCCAGACCCAAAGAAACATAGGCTCCATGGTTTCCCTCATTTGTAATAATTAGTATATGTCTAGGATAGTCCTAGAAGAGGGTCATAATAGCTCAATAGCTATGTACATATGACCATATAAAATGATGCTAATCAAAATGAACTTCAAGATATGGTAACATAAGGGCTTTTTGTTGTTGTTGTTTCTTGTTTTTTTTTTTTAATATACTGTGTGAAATTATTTCTTTTTCCTTTCATTTCGTCCCTTTGGTTTATCCTCTGTTTTTTATTTTGGTACCCTGTATCTTGTATATACATTATCTTTATTTTCTTTAATTAGCTACTCAGCTATGTGACAGAGTTGACCAAGCAAATCAGAGCAAAGTCTTCACCGGATGAGAATGAGGCAGAGGACTCAGCTGACTTTGTGAGCTTCTTTCCAGACTTTGTGTGGAGTTTGAGAGATATGACCCTGAAGTTAGAAGTCAATGGACAATCCATCACAGCAGATGAGTACTTGGAGAACTCCTTGAAGCTAAAGCAAGGTAAAGGGACTACTGATTGGAAAACAGAAAAAAAAAAAAGGAAAATCATAGTTTATGTATACTTACATTCAATTTCCTATTTCTATGTTGTGTTCTATTCCTAAGAAGTAATTCTTCATTATTCTAAGTCTTCATATACTCAATTTTAACTACATTAAGTGGCAAGCTTCTTTTGCTTTCCTTTTCCCTATTAGATTGCCTTCATCTCTCTTCTTAGGTTTTATAAAGCTATACTTAGCCAATCATAGGTGTTGAAAGGAACCTTTACTTGAAGACAGTTTAAAATGGCACCTTGAAATACTGTTTTAAAAAATACTCTACTAGCTATTTCCACTCATTTTTGTATGTGTTTGTCCAGGTACCAGTGAGGAAGCTGAAAAATTCCACTTGCCCCGACTCTGTATTCGAAAGTTCTTTCCAAGTAAGAAATGCTTTATCTTCTATCCACTCACTGAATGGAAGAAGCTTAGAAACTTGGAGAACCTGCATGATAATGAGCTAGATTCTGATTTCGTGCATCAAATAACAGAATTCTGTTCATACATCCTCAATCACTCAAAAATTAAAACTCTTCCAGGAGGCATCAAAGTCATTGGACCTGGTGAGTCACCTTCTCAATCCTTCTGTTTATTGTAAGGAGATGTGAAGGTAAACACTCCTTTAGTTTCAGCTTTGGGAAATGTCGAGTCTCAATTAAGACCTAATGCTCTAGATTAAACAAAAATGAAGTAAAATTCAAATTACACAATCTTCTATCCAACTTCAAGAGCTATAATGGAAATATATACACTGAGCAAATTATTTATCTCATTTTTCTTTGGGCAGTACTGATCATGAATAAACCAAAGCAAAAATTCCTTTTGATTAAAATGTCTTGTTTTACAAAGATTAATCAAAGATTAATAGGGCATGGTACAATGGACTGAACACAGACATACAAAGGGAGGATCTTATGCTTAGGGTGCTTGAGGATAAATTAGATTCACATTCTGCAGCTCATACCGCATGTAGATCTTTACCTGGGTGTCTCTCTCTTCCATCATGTCTGACTTAAAACCTATGATTAGTCTGCCTTTATACCAGGCTCCTCAAGGATGTTTAAAGCCATTAATGAGACAAATAACTGGCCACAGACAGGCTCTGCATATCAAAGAACAGAGAATGTTTTTCACTCTGACAGAAGTAAATGTCTTTTTCTTTCCTATTTTCAGGTCTAGTGAGCCTGGTGCAGACATATGTTGGTGCTATCAAAAGTGGGGAGCTGCCCTGCATAGAGAACGCAGTCCTGGATTTGGCCTGGGTAGAGAACTGGGCTGCAGTGCAAAAGGCCATTGCTCACTATGACCAGGAGAAGAGCCGGAAGGTGCAGCTCCCCACAGACACACTCCAGGAGCTGCTGGAACTGCACAGGGCCTGTGAGGAAAAGGCCATTGAGGTCTTCATGGAGAATTCTTTCCAGAATATGGACCATTTGTTTCAAAAGGAATTAGTGGTAATTTTCTCTCAAGTTTTATGGATGAATTTTACAGATGTTGAAACAGTACTAGCGTTTATTTTGAAGAAAGCAATTCTACAAAGGTTGTACAATGATGTAAATAATCTTTTGTGATCAAAATGCTAATTTTGTAAGCTAATTTTGTGAATTACTTTTGTAAACTCGAAACACTAAGGCAATTTTCTAATACTCTTTAAATTAAACATATGAAATGATGATAAAAATCTTCAATGCTTACAATCAACTTACATACCCACTGTTATCAGAGATTTGTTATCATACTAAACAAAAGAAATGAAATCTGAACTCTCAGTTCCCTTCAATGGGCTTATGCTTGACTGTATATTCCATTTAGTCCAATCACCAATTTGAAAAGCAAAATTTAAACATGTAAGTTTAACACACATTTTAAAATTTCTGCTCTGAGCATCAGTGCTAAGTCAAAGGGACTTCCAAGAAATAAAAATGATGGCCCATGTCTGTATTCCTTAGATGTCAGAAAGATTAAAGTTTAAGGCCAACCTGGGGTGGGGGAGGGGGATGAAGAAAAAGAAAAAAGAAATTAACAGACACCATTTCAACAAGCCAGTCATGTTAGTACATGATTGAATTGCAAGCTATATGTGAAGCATGGATAGGAGAATTATAGTCCTAAGCAACTCAGGAAAAAAATATGGGAGACCTGAAGTGAAAGATGATGTAAAGTTAAAGGAGCAAGAATAGTAGATCAAGTGGCTTAGAGAAAGCCCTAAATTTAAGTCCTGATATGGCTAAACAGAAAAAAGTTCAGGTCAAAAGCAGAACATAGTTCTTATTTATGTTTAGATTTCTGGGGTACATTACATTTTTTTCAAAGACATTTGTAAAACTTCTGAAGCCTTGCTAACATTTTACCTGGTCATAATCTTACTCCTATTTTTTTTTTTTTAATTGAAGTCTCAACTAGAAAAAAGGTGTGATGAGTTTTGCAAACGCAATATGGATGCTTCCTCAAGTCGGTTCAGGGCGTTACTTCAGGATCTTTTCAGTCCTCTAGAAGAAGATCTGAAGCAAGGACTTTTTGCTCGGCCAGGAGGTTACAATCTCCTCATAAAAAAGACAAAAATGTTGACGGAAAAGTACCTTGAAGAACCGAGGTGGAAGGGTATCCAAGTAAGCAAGATTCTAACTCGTATGTTCTGGGAAACTGCTGAGCATGCTTCCTTGAAACCAGTGTGCCCACAGCCACATGTAGCGAAGTTTGGCTTCCTATTCAGACAGCACACTCTCCTGTTGGCTAAATGTTATAGAACTCTGGTTTTAATCGATACATCAAAGAGAATATGCTTAACTAAAATTTAACTATAATTCAATTTTGAGATTAAACACTATGCTAGCACATGATTATAACTAAACATTTGACATTTCAGTGACATAAGCCACAGATTGTTGTTTAAGTGAATGTAGTAGTATCTAGTGAATTTAGTGATTTCAGCTATAAAACAGGCTTTTAAATAAGCCAGCTCCAAACATTCAAATAACATAATCTTTTCCTTCTCTATCTGATACTTACATTTACTACCACATTTCCTTCTCTTTCTTCTTCCTTCCCCATCTCTCTGATTTTCTTTCTTTATGAACACTTCCTACCCTAGTATATTAAGCGCCTATAAGACTAAGACACCAATAACTCTAGTCTTATAAGCCTGGGTAAAAAATGAACAGTCTCTTTGTTCATTTCCAAAGATCAATCTTCTATTAAGGATAAATCTTAGTAGGTTAATCTCATTGACAACTGAAAGAAGTTGCCTATTCTTGTGGCAGATAAATATGGAACACTAAGAGAAGCATTCCCTAAAAGGTAGGAGCAGATAGACAGGCACAAATGTTGGCAACATTTCCTCCTGCTAACTCCTTGTTCTCTGGACTCTAAGGCTGAAGAGATCCTGCAGACTTACTTGAAGTCCAAGGAAACTATAACTAATGCAATTCAACAAACAGATCAGGCTCTCACAGCCAAAGAGAAGGATATTGAAAGTGAGATGACCCCAAATACTAACTATTCACGAAGTTTCTTCCAAGTTTCAATGTTTGTCTAGATTAAAACTGAGATCATTATCTACAACAAGAATAATAAATATAGCATAGCTCATTTGAACTCATTTTCCAGTGCAGCATAGGTAGTCACTGACATAAATAGTTTCTTCTAGGAAAAAAGTGGTCCCAGGAAATTTTCTTCAAATACTAACAAAAACAAGAATTATGGAAGGAAGAGAGGCCATACAATGTCTCTTTCCTCATGAACTGCTATAAGAGAATGCCCCAGATATGAGGTTGAGTCCAATGTCAAGGTACCATTATGGTCAAATTCTTGTTGATGTATGCCTTGTTACTCTATCCTCAGATGGGGGGGGGGAGAGAGAGCTCTAATCTAATCTTCTCTCTCTCTTTCTCTCTCTTTCCCTCTCTTTCTCCCTCTGATCTCTCTTTCTCTCTTACTATTATGTAACAGTATATATTAATTGAACAGAGGAGATTTATCATGCTATTTCCATATATAAAATGTAATTTGATCAAATTCACCTCTTCTATTACTATTTCTTATGCTTTCCCTCATTTTTTTTGTCAGTCATGGGACTTGAACTCTGGGCCTGGGTGCTGTTCCTGAGCTTTTCAGCTCAAAGCTAGTGCACTACCACTTGAGCCACAGTGCTGCTTCCAGTTTTCTGGTGGTTAATTGGAGATAAGAGTCTCACAGACTTTCCTGCCCAGGCTGGCTTTGTACCATGATCCTCAGACCTCAACCTCAAAAGCAGCTAGAATTACAGGCATGAGCCACTGGCACCCAGCCCTTTCCTTCCTTTTTAAAACATGTTTGATGAGTTTTGGTATTCTATAAATATGCATTGGTATAAAGTATTTCAAACAAATTAAAACTCTCTCAATGTTTCCAGTCACCCTTCCACAAATAACCAATAGAAGCAGGAAGGAAGAAATGCCTTGCATCTTTAACCATAGAGGAAATGTAAATAAAAACTACACTGAGATTTAATCTCACCATAGTTAGCACCAATGTCTCAAGAGGAAAAAAAAAAGAACCCGCCTACATAATTGGTTGGAACTTAAATTAGTGTACCCACTCTGAGAATCAGTGTGTACATTCCTCAAAAAACAAATAGAACAACCATATGATCCTGCTATATCACCCTGTGGACATATATTCAAAGGAATATTAGTCTTTGTTTTCTTACAATCATAATGATCTCATTGCAGAGACTTTGATCTCATGATTTCATACAAATCTATAAAAATACAAGTGCCCAATGACAAAGATTTATTGTATTTTTAAACTGCTTTGTTGAATGGTAACTTCTTTGTACAACTACTTAAAGATAATAAAAATATAATTTTATATTTTGCCAATACTTTGAGAATAAGGTTTCAAAATATGGTTTGGAGGGGGCACTGATATTCAGCCTGTAACACACTACAATCCTACATAACATTTCTCTGCCTTTTCCTTTTCAGTGGAACGTAAAAAAGCTGAAAGTGTACAGGCTACTGCAAAACTGCTGGAAGAAAGAATAAAGAAGAATGAGCAGATAATGGAACAGAGAGGAGTCATCAGGAACATATAAAACAGCTGATTCAGAAAATGGAGAGGGAACGGGAACAGTTACAGCAGATCAAGAGAAGACTATTGCTCTTAAGCTCCAGGTATTTCATTATATCCTTAGCACTCAAAATCTATATTAAAACCATAGTAGAAAGGTTACAGAATCATACAGAGTAAAAAGTGCTCATGCCCATGTATTCTAGTACCACTTTTTATTGCTTTCCTATGCCAACTCTGGCTATTACAAGCTATTTGGTTGTAGAATATAATCGTGTGCAAACCATTTTTTAATAAAATCAATCATTTAGATTGTAATGAATTATATTTATATTTGAAAATTCCAGAATTCAGTTTTACAACAAAAACATTTAAGGGTTTATAAAAAAAAACCGCATTCTTAACCTAACAGAAAATTATAACAAGTGTAGAAGACTTCAGAGAGAAAGATGAGTAATGGACTGATGGAAGACAGAATTTAAAGTCAAATGGCAAAGTTCTTCAGCAAATATTGGAAGCAATGTGGAATGTATCCATGAGGTTTATAATCTTCAATATTCCCATTCCCTCTTAGGAACAGAAACAACTACTGGAGGAGGGATTCAGAGAAGAGAACAGAAGATTTCAGGAGGATATTCAGAAGATGGAGAGGAGACACAGAGAAACATGTAATAACATCTACATCGTAATTATCACAAAATGTTTAGGACAGGGATTTAGTTTACATTCCTAGAACTTCACATCCAAATTTAATGAAAACACTGAAAACTCACATGATTCTACTTATCTACATTTGAAATTGACACTTGTATATTCGTTGAGCTACAAAATTTGCAAAGATGAAACAAAACAGTTATCATCTAACATTTTCTGTTTAATGCTTATCTACATTTTAATTGATTGATATGAACTTTCCTGGATTCTATATTTAAAACCATCAACGTTTTCTATTACATAATAAATTATTTAACTGAGATATATTTTATAATGGCAAGCTATTGGGTTCCTCCTGATAGTAGATTACTTCTTCATCCATAGCATACTTCTAGATTCCTCAACCTAATCTCTTGATTCCTCAACTCCATGTTCTTCCTCAAAGAAACATGTGTGTCATAAGGAGTTAAAAAACTTTTGGGGTACAGTAGTGTACTACTACTGCCAGTGGCCAATACATCATAGGCTATTGCATTTAATAGGCAGTCCTTATTAGCCATCAATGCCAGAACATACTAGTTTTAGTTTATAGACTATGTACAGTTAATAACTGCATAGTCAGGGCCGGGATGTAGCTCTATGGTAAAGCACTTGCCTAGCAAGTGCAACATCCTAAGTTCAATCCCCAGTACCAAAAAGGAAATGACAAAAATAAATAACTGCATGGTCAGTGGGGAAATGTCCTACATGGACTCTGGATGAAGACAGAGCTGGCATCTGTGTAAGTACTTATATCACAGAAGGTTTATCCATCTTTCTATATTAGTCTTTGGAGTTATTAGTGCTTAAGTCACCTTGGACGTTTGAACTAGAGCAAAACAAGAAATACATGTCCTTACCCCTCACATCATGTCTCCATGTGAAATAGTAAGTCAGAGGCATTGTGGTCACCCCATAGAAACATTTCTCCTGGTGAAACTCTTCTATATAGTAGCAACCAGACAATAAGTGTTTAAAGAAAGAGGAAACAACATTGTTAATTCTATATAACTTCATTTCTTCATTTGTTTTTCTTTTCTTCAGTGGATCAGATGAAAGCTGAATCTGCACAAGCAAGTGAGAAAGTGTTGGAGGAAATGCAAGGGAAGTATGACAAGATAATGGAAGCTAAAGAAAGGAATTTTCAGGAACTCATCGAACAGTTGAAAGCAGAACAGGAAAGATCTCAGTTAATGGTACAACAAGGCAGGAATCTAGCTCTAAAACTTCAGGTACTTTATGTGTTTGCCTCATTTTCTTTAATCTGATGGTTATAATACACAAATAAAAGATTAAAGATCTTAAACAGCCAGGCATTTTGCTATAGATTTAATTTTCTTTACATATTTACTCCTGTGTGTGTTCATTAAATGTCTTCCTCACAGGAGCTTCCCTCCTGGAGCTTGTGTTATAACATCATGGCAGACATATTAGCCATCAATTGAAAAGAGCCTTGACAAAATGCTCTGCATGTGCTATACAGATTTGTATTCTCTACTAGCAGCACAGAAACTATTGTATGATCACTTTTCAAATGACAAAGTAATAACTGCAGGAGAAATTAAGGGCTGTCTCATACCTCATAGAACAATAGCATTTGTTTTATACCTAGTGGATTCCATAGTGCTTTTCTTTTTAGTTACCTAATGTGACATCAGATCATGGTATACCCTGAAGATATACAAAGACTTTCTCTGAAACTGTCTCTTCCCTTGAACACATTGGTTAAATGCCCAGACCACTACTCCCTGCCTGTTCTCTGATTAGAAATGGGGAAATATTGGTATTCGCAGGGAAATGGTCAGAACTTGAACAAATAATGTTGAGCGAGACAAGCCTAAAACAAAGAAAACAAAGGGGAATGATCTCCTTGATATATGACTGTTAAGGTGGGGGTAGGGGGAGACAGTAGAGACCAGGTCTGCGAAACAAAAAACTTCTTGTCAAATGGTATTTCCCACAGGTTTGGGTCAGCGACCTTAAAATATGTAACTAAAACCAAACAACTACTCCACATATAAAGGTAAAAAATAGACCTCTCAGTGGATCACAATAGCTCAAAACCTATGTATGTATGATCATATAAGACAAGGATAAGCAAACTCTATTGTTGACATTATATTTAAAGTCCTAGGTGAATTTCCTTTGGCATATGCCAAAGTGCCATATGTGGCATATGCCACTGTGGCTACTGTATATGTTTTTGGTACACTGTGTATTGTATATATGTCTACCTGATCTAGGGAAGGAAAAGAAAAACAGGGTGCAAGATATCACAGGAAATGTATACACTGCCCTATTATGTAACTGTACCCCTTTTGCACACCTTATCAAAAAATTAATTAATAAATAAATTAAATATATATATGTAATATCTGTCTCTGTCTCTGTCAGTCTGTCTGTCTCTGTCTGTCTCTGTCTCTCTCTGTGTCTCTCTGTCTCTCTCTCTTTCTCCATCACTCTTCTCATCCCCACACTTCTCTTCCTTTTTTTTGTGTGTGTGCCTGTCCTGGGGCTTGAACTTGGAGTCAAAGAGATGTCCCTGAATTGCTTTTGCTCAAGGCTAACACTCTACCACTTGAGCCACAGTGCCACTTTGGGCTTTTTCTGTTTATGTGGTACTGAGTAACTGAACCCAGGGCTTCATGCATGCTAGGAAAGCAGTCTATCATTAAGCAATCTTCCCAACCTCTTTTCCTTTCCTACTTCTTTCTCTGATCTTTCCCCATGAGGGCTTCATCCTCTAGTATGCTAACCAGATACAGAATACCATACCACGAATCCCACTTATAGCCTTCTGTCTGAGGAAGAGAGAAGCCATTTTCCCTAGTACAGAATCCTTATAAAGGGCATTGTTAAGTGCTCAAACTAGCCAGGCTAGATCATATGACCATTCCTGTGACAGGAAATCTTGGCCACTCGACACATCAAGGGCAAAAGGTGCAATTAGGAAAGAAATGCTAGGGAGACAGGATGGATGGCTCTTTTTTGATGCTGATCCCATATTCTCTGGACTTTAAGGCTGAAGAGATTCTGCAGCAATACTTACAGTCTAAGCAAGATGTGAGTGATGCACTCCTACAAACAGACCAAACTCTGTCTGAAAAGGAAGAGGAGATTGAAGGTAAGGAACAAATCTCAAGACTAGATGGTCTAGAAAGATCTGAAAAAGTTAAAGGAAACATGGCAGCACCCTTTACATTTTCTTCCTTTTCCTCTTCAGTGGAACGTGTGAAAGCTGAGGCTGCACAAGTGTCAGTAAAAATGTTGGAGGAAATGAAAAGGAAATATCAGCAGGTGATAGAACAGAGTGAGAGGAGTCATCAAGAGCATGTGTAACAGTTGACTTTCAATGTACCACCTTCAGGTTTCTTTTTGTTTTCTCTTTATTGTACAAACTGAATGTGAGAGGGAGAGCTTAAAACACCCCAAATGACCTTGTCTGCTCTCTTGTGAATGCAATTAGGTCCATTATGTCAAACTCCACTTTTTTTCAGTACTTCCTTTATGGATAGAATTCTCTGCTCTGAAACATGAAAATTTTTCATTTGCTTAATACTACCTGAAGCAAGAAATTTATCTTTATTATGTAAGAGAACAAACACAGATTTAGATAAGAATAAATAACTTTTATAAGGCCATAGAGCTGCCTACATATTTGAAGCTATCTTTACCACATGGTAGAATCCACAAGGAATTTTTCTGTCATAATTTCCATGACCTACCTCTAAGGAAATCTTTGTGAGAAAAACTTCTCAATCTCCATGATTGTTTGCCATTATTACCTGTCTTCTATGTCCTGCTCCCCCTTTGTGTTGGGTTGGGAGTTAAGTGCAGAAATTCAGTCTTCTCATTCTGTAATTCCGAGTGCCCTTTCTATCTTATCCCACCCATGGGACCAAGGCATTAGGCTTAGAGCAAATTTCCTAGACTAAGATACATGGATGCAATCAGAAGTAGCTGGATGCTGGTGGCTCACACCTATAATCCTAGCTACTCAGGAGGCTGAGAGCTGAGGATCATGGATTGAAGCCAGCCCAGGGAGAAAAGTCCTCATGAGAATTTCCTCTCCAATGAACTAGTGAAAAACCAGAAGTAGAGCTGTGGCTCAAAGCAGAGCACTAGCCTTGAGCAGAAGAGCTCAGGGACAGTGCCCAAGTCCTGAGTTCAAGCCCCACAACTAACAAAACAAAACAAAATATTTGAAGCCAAACATATGACTAAGACTTCTCACACAGGTTATATACAATTAGTGGGGGGGGGGAGGGGGGGAAATCAATACTGGTAATTTTAGGTTCATCAGTATATTAGAAGGTGCAGCCAGAACAATTTTGTAGCTACAGGACATTCAGAAGATGTCATCACATTGCCCAGCTTTCCAAGAAGTGTAATAAAAATTAAGAATAAAGAAAATGTCACTTAAAAATTACGTCGTATAAATAAGTAATTATAAAAAATGTATAGTTTATTTAATGTCATGGCGCTCAATTATCCATTTATCTTCCTTTTATTTTTTTTAATTTAGGAACCGGCCCAACTACTGAAAGAGGAATTTCAATCAGAGAGCAGACAGCTTCATAACGAGATACAAAATCTCCAGAAGAAGCTGTCAGCATCAAAGCCTTTATGTGTCATAAGTTGAAGACCTAAAGAGTACATTTTTAAAAATTTCTTTTGTGTTTTGTGAATCAGGACCATGATAATTAGTTTGCATATGCAAAATTATCTTGACTAGACAGATAATACCTGGACAATTTTCAGATAACGGCATACTCATTATTGTACCATACACTAATCCTTTTGTTTTGCTTGTCTCGCAGATATTTCTTTCCTTTTCTGGGACAATGGGGTGGGATCACCTCTGGGGTGTTTGTCATGGATAACAACACCTGGTGCCTCCAATTTCTTTATGCCAGGAGCACCTACCCCCAAGTTTGGCAGCCCAAATACCCCAGATATGGCTCAGAAGTCCTGCTACCTTGGGAGTGAGTGCAGTCTGCTGCCCTGGCACCAGGTGAACACCTCGTCGCATCAGCCCAACTTTCTAGATTGGCCACCCCAACACCCAGGGTCTACTTAGACAAGATTTGCTCTCTAGGGCTGGGAATATGGCCTCGTGGCAAAAGTGCTTTCCTCATATACATGAATCCCTGGGTTCAATTCCCCAGCACTACATATATAGAAAACAGCCAGAAGTGGTGCTGTGGCTCAAGTGCCAGAGTGCTAGAATTGAGCAAAAAGAAGCCAGGGCCAGTGCTCAGGCCTTGAGTCCAATGCCCATGGCTGGCAAAACAACAAACAAACAAACAAACAAAAACCCCAAAACAAAGATTTGCTCTCTAGCCTGCCAGGTTAATCTTAGCTATTCAGGAAGCTGAGGTTGGAATCATGTTTGGAAGCTGTTAGGTTTTTAAAATAAGTAGCTGATAAAGGAGAACACCACATGGTATTCAGGCAGGAAAGAAAGTTCATTACAGAACTTCTGGCCTGTGGCTGAGGTGATGCAAGGCTGGAGAGAAGGGCAAGAGTACATTATTTTTTTAAAATATCAACCTATCTCAAGACATAGATAAAGCAAGTTCAGAATTTGAAACATATGTCAGTTCCCTTAGTAGTAAGTAGGTCTCCTATCATAACAGCAAAAACATTCAGAACAATAGCTGAAAGTATGTTGACCTTCTTTAAAAGATGGCAAATTGTGCAAAGATGCATTTTACCTCTGTGTCCATACAAGGAGTATCCGTGAGATCATCCACGAGAAACAGAAGCCTACAATGACCACCAGTAGGCAGACCTTGAACAAAGTCTTAAGTAGAAACCTTGGTAGATTGGCACCAATTTAACCCAATCCATGGGTCCAAAATGCCAGGGAAGCCATCCTAGTTCTTACTAAAGATATACAGTTCTCTGTTACATCAAGACTGCTTAATCTATGAGAAAATGTGATTTCTAAACATAGATAATGCTCACTGATGGTTTCCAAACTGAACTAATCCACATTATATAGAAATACGAAATGACTATTCAGTCTCCACAAAAAGATGGGGGGAGCACATTAGCATAAGGAGTTTGATTATAAAGACTTCTTTCTTCTTGCGCAGTTCATCTACATTATAACTTTAATGGGATGGTTTAGACAGTTGACAATGGGTAAACAGTAACACAATATTAATCATATATAGTTTATTCCTAGCAAGGTATGAGTTGGAAAGATGTATTTTACCTTTTATGCAGTATTGAGATTCAAACACAGGGCCTTTTCTTGTTAAGCAAGTACTCTATGCCTCCAACCCTGCAAAAGTAGATTTTTTTAAATGAGTATAGTTAAGAGGGAGGGGAGTGGGAGAAGAAACTGGGAGAAAATGAGGGAGGGGGTAACAGCATACAAAAAGAAATGTACTCATTATCTTACTAATGTAACTGAAATACCCCTGTTCATCACCTTTACAATAAATAATAAAATAGAAGAAAAAGAAAAAAAATCTATTTAATAGTTTGTTTGTAATTGGAAAGCCTAATTAGGCCAGTCTTTTTCTAGTTATTATTACTAAAGTTCAAAATTCTATTGATTTTTCCAGAGAGACTTTGCTTTGATATATTGTGGCCAATAAAATATTGCTCTTATTATTTCATATTCTAATTGCTAAGATTCCAAAGTAAATGGTTGAAGTTGTAAATTTGTTATATGTTTCTTCCCAAGACTTTTCTTTTTCTGTTTTGCACTAAAAATAAAGATTTTAATTTTCATAACAATGGTTGGCTTTTGTGTGAAAAACTAGACAGCAACTATTCACAGCTTTGCAAGCTATAGGCTTAGTCTTCTCAACTCTGCCTCTAACACAAACACAGCCATGGACAATACATAATTTGGCTGTATTCCAGTAAAACATTGTCTTCCAAATAGATACCCATAGATTGTACACCTCTACTTTACAGAAACGCTGATCAAAGTTCTGTATAGCCACTTTACATTGTTTAAATTTAGACAAACCACATGAAGGCTGGGAGCCATCTTACATTGTTTACATTGAGACAAACCACATGAAGGCCCAGCATGATGGCATATGACTGTAATCTCACCGGGATGGCTAAAGCAAGAGGATCACAAGAGACCAGCCTGGGCTACAAAGTGAGATTTTATGGTAGGCTGCCTATATTAGGAACCTGGAAAAAAATCATATGATATTTCAAAGTATTATTTGCTCAGGGAAAAAATGCAGAGAGATAGTTAATACCATCACTAAAAGCCCTGCTTCTCTTTCCCCCCTAATTTCTTTAGGGCATTTCTTTACCTTAAGCTTCCTTCCCCTTCTGTTCCATTCCCTCACCTCCCTTACCCTCCTCTCCTTCCCTGCCAAATGCCTCTCACAGTTAACTAGGATGTTGCCATTCAGTATCTCGTCACTTGAACTTGAACTTCATAGTGGTCCAAGCAAGACTACAGCACTAGATGGAATATTTATGTAGATACATTTTATCTTTTCTTTCTCAACTGGCATTGTTACAAAGGAGTAAGCTTATTATTAATAATAATTGAAAAACGTTTATGGTAGAAAAGAGTAATACTGCCTTCAAAACCAACAATGATCTGGGTGCTGTTGATTTGTACCTGTATCCTAGCTACTCAGGAAACTGAAATCAAAGGACTTCACTTTGAAACCAGATCAGGCAGAAAAGTCTGCTAAATTCCATCTCAAAAAGAAAAAAAAATCCAGGAAAAAGTAAGGATAGAGAGGCATGGCTCAAGTAACACAGCATGAATCAAGCAAGTAAAAGTCGCTAAGTTCAAACTCTCAGAAGAAGAAGATAAACCCAACAAAATTTAAGCCCCTTGTTTCCTAGATTAGAGCACAAATGTCCAGCTAAATTTCAAATCCTCTGTCTTCTGTTTTTTTTCCTTCTTGACAATATTTTTTAAGAGCGGGGGTGGGGGGGGGGAAATCCCCTCTTTCTTTAGGGATGCATTGCTGTGCTGTTTCCAATCCTGCTGTGCATTAGCATCAACTTAGTAACTATAAAGATTCCCTCCTGGGGCTGGGAATGTGGCTTAGCTGTAGAGTGCTTGCTTTGCATGCACGAAATCCTGGGTTCAATTCCTCAGCACCACATAAACAGAAAAAGCCAGAAGTGGCTTTGTGGCTTTGTGGCTCAAGTGGTAGAGTGTTAGCCTTGAGCAAAAAGAAGCCAGGGACAGTGCTCAGGCCCTGAGTTCAAGTACCAGTACTGGCAAGAAAACAAAACAAAACAAAAGATTCCCTCCACTCTGCCCTTCCCTGGCACACAATAGGTGTGAGAGTCCCTGGGAACAATAAACACATGGAGAGGAAAAGGAATGACTTCACTTGGTTGCTGCTACACAGGCTGCACTGCCTAACACTCAGGTTGCTTTAGTGTCAAAAATGTTCTGAATTTTAATATTCTTTTTTAAAAAAAGTTTAGCTTAGTTAAGTATATCTTCTCTTGTTTAATCTACAAGGTGCTACTTTTCATTCTGTTGTGTATGTTTTTTCTTTTTTTTTCTTTTTAGTGAAAAGAAATACAAGTTCCTTTGATGTAGGGAGCAAAGCAACATATCAAACATTGAGGTACCAATGAAAGAACAGAAATTTCTCAAAGTCTAAGCTCAAGAATCAAGCAGACCAAGTAGAATGTACTTACCAAAAACTAATAATCGGCATAAATATTTAGCAAAATATTTCAGTCTTTTATACATCCAATAGGCAAACAAAAAAACCCAACATTTGTCAGTCTTTTATTTCAAATCCAAATACTGAAAAATGAAACAGCAACTTCTTAGGCTACAGGGACTTATTCACTTAATAGATACTGACTATCTATAACGTATTCTGCCAAAGATTGGATGCATGGTTGTGGTCTATCTCATAAGGAGCTAACAGTCTAGTGTGGAATATAGATATTAAGACAAGCAAACATATATGTACATATAAGAAATTAAGAGAAAGACATCTGTGACTTAGGAAGGATTTACTCTACTTACCCTACACTACTACCCTCACGATTACACAGCTCCTTTGTACATCTTAATCCTATCTCAACTTGTCAGTTAATTGGCTGAAGTGGGAGGTGAGAGTAAGAGAAAAAAACCTACCACCTTCACCCCCACACAGCTTTACTAAGCTGGTAGCATCTGGTCAGGGTTGAGTGAAATAGGTAGGGGAAAGAAATTAAGAAAGCAAGGAACTCATCTACTGACCTGGTTTTTAATCTATCCTCAAGTAATTATACATTTATTTATTTTTATTATATATCATTCATCACTATCTTTATTATATGCACACTTATTTATTATCTTTATTATATATCTACTGGCTTCTGTTTTATTCTTCCTGACCATTATTATTGTGCACCACTTGCTGCCTGTATCCCCCATGATGACATCAACACTGGTGAGCTGTTTATGATGGAGATTGTATCCCATGGATACTTTGGAACTTCCAGGGTGCCTGAGGTGCCTGGGCTCTTCCCCATGCTCAGGCCTAGGCAGGCCTGTGCTTTTCACCCAGGTCACAGTGCTGCCCTGAGATATCAAAGTGGGCCAGAGCAGCCAAATTCGATGATGGAAACCAAAGGAACTTAGCAATCTCAACAAAACCAACATCAGGTAAAGTCGTTCTGTGATCATAAATGAAATGACCAAAAATAGCAAATAGTCTTGCCTACAGACGGAGAAACAAATGCATCTTGCCAACTGCAGGATGCTCCTCCATCTAACACTGGTTTTGCTCATTCCTAGAGGTCTCAATTCTCATGTCACCCTACCTCCTACCATACCTAATCTTCTTAAAATACAAGAGGAAGAAAATGAAAAAAAAAAAAAGGCCACTTAAAAGAAACTCACCTTTTGGAACAGGGCCCTTTCTTACCTAAAGAAAGCAGTCTGAAGGGAACAAGGATTCCAGGTTCTTCATAAACAAATGATGCTTTTTTGACTAAGAAAACAAAAGCTGTTAGCTCATCTCAAACGTGAATCCTAGTGGAGTTCAAAGTTTTAAACGGACAAAAAGCAAGCCAGTCTTGCCCCTGAGAAGGTAGCAAAAAAAAGCTACAGGTCTGAGCCTCCACACACAGAAGTCCTTCCTTCATCCAACAGGTGGACATGAGGAGAGAAGTGTGGGGGCAACCTCACCGCCACACCAGACACCCCACCCCATTGCAGGCCAGCTGTTAAATCCTACCTCATGTACGAAGTCCTAGGAATTGCATGCCATGATGAGGTGCTCAGATTGCACCAGGAAGCCAGCCATGGTCTTCCTTTGGAGAAACTAATTACAAAAATCCCATTTCACTTGAGCAGTTCAGTAATTTCTGGATGGACCCCCTTCAATCTTGTGAGGATTAACTTCAGCAGAAATGTTCCCTAACAACGTGGTTTTGACGCTTCTTCTTCTTACCTTACTTACTTTTCCAGCCAGCATTTTGCTCACCTCTTAGATGCTCTCTGTTGTAACCATACATTCTAGAAGTGGACTAACTGGAGTAGCATGAAGTGAACATAGTCTTGCTTAGTTATTCTTTTAATGAATATGGTTTGAAGTACTTATCCCATTGTGCAGTTATCTGGTGGTAATCTGGCTTTAGTTTACAGTTAACCTGAGCCTCCTGGAATTGTCAAACAAAAGCCTTTTCAGCCTACTCCATATATATATGCATACACTATATATGCATATATATGAAAATGAATGCTTGATATTGATCATTTAAATTTAAACCTAGAGCATTAAACATTAAAACCTTATTAATTGTCCACCATAACGGGTTTCATTATGACCTTACTATATTTGACTACTACTTTCTTCTGTCATTCATATACCTCCCATTTTACTCTCTGGTCACTTTCTGCTGGTCTCTCACTTCTTTCCCCCAAACACTCCCTTTTTCTTTTATGCTTTATTATTTGTTTTATTTAGGTGTCACATATGAGACAAAATATAATTTTGTCTTTCTGAGGTTGGCTGATTTCACTTAATATAATAATGTTCAGTCTGATTTTTCTGAAAAATGATATAGTTTTGCTCTTTGTGATTCACTAAATCTCCACTGTGTATATATGCAATGCACTACTTTTTCTCTATCTACTCATTTCTAATGAGCGCTTAGGCCGAGTCCACAATTAATTTGGTCCTTTTGAATAGTGACCGGTAAACACCAATATGAAAATATGTGGGTTTATGTGTGTATACACATATATATGTTAACTTTGATTCCCTCAAGTATGTCCATACTTGAGAGTAGTGTAGCGGGATCATAAGGTAATTAGTTCTATTTTCAATTTTCTGATGAATCTCCATACTAACTTCAGCAATGGCCACACTAATTTATATTTCTACCCATAGAAAGAATGTAAAAGTCCTCTACCCCATCTTTACCAGCATTTGTTATTGGGTTTCTTGATTATAACATTCAAACTGAGGTGATTTGGTTTACATGTCTTTTGTAACTAAAAATGTTGACCATTTTCTGAATTAAAAAAATAGTTTTTGTCATTTTTACTTTTGAGGTCTGCTCAATTCATTTGACCATTTGGTTGGACTGTTTGTTCTCTTGGTATTTAATTTTTGAGTTCTTTATGTATTCTGGATATTAGTCACTTTGCCAGCTAACGTAGATGTTCTTCCATTATGTAAACTATGTTCACTCTGGTAATTATTTCCTTTGCTGTGAAAAGACTTTTTACTTTGATGAAATCCTATTTGTCAATTCTTGCTTATATTTCCTGAGCTATTGGGATTCAGAAAATTCATTGCCTATGTCTCTACCTTCAAGTGTTTTCTCTGTGTTATCCTCCAGTAGTTTCAAAGTTATCAATCACTTGCTAAGTTCTGATGCATTTTGACTTGAGTTTTGTAAACAGTTAAAGAGAAAAAAATGTAGTTTTAGTCTTCTATATGTGGCTATCTAGTTTACCCAACCCCATTTCTTGTAGATGTCTTCCCTCCAATGTGTTCTTTCAGCAATACTGTTGACAATCAGATGGCTGAAACAAATTCTAAATTTTAATCCATTGATCTATCTGCTTTGTGCCACTACCATATTATGTTATGTCTCTGAAGTATAAGTTGAAATCAGGTACTGCAACCCCCTGCAAGGTTGCTTAGTCTATTATTCAGTGTCTTTTGTGCTTCCATATAAACTCAAGGATTGTTTTTCCCAGTTTTGTGAAGAATGACAAAGAAATTTTGATGGACAGGCACTATATCTTAGATCACTTTTGGTCGTACAGCCATTTTTACAATATTTATTGTTCTCATCAGTGAGCATGGGAGGTCTTTCCATTTCCTAATGTTTTTAATTTTATTTCTTCAGAGTTTCATAGTTTTAATGGGCTTTGGATCCTTCCTATAACCATTCACCAGTCTTCCTACTTCCCAGTTGTCCTCAAATGTGTCAGGCATGCCTTTTAACTATTATAAAATGTATATAAGGTAAACATTATATACACTACATCATTATTACATTGAATGTATCAGCCTGATTCATAGTTGCCTGATTTTTATCAAAGAACATTACTTTTGGGGAAAAGCTAGAAGGATACAGTGAAAATATTAACATTCAAAGGCAGATGGGGCTGGGGATATGGCCTAGTGGCAAGAATGCCTGCCTCATATACATGAGGCCCTGGGTTCGATTCCCCAGAACCACATATACAGAAAATGGCCAGAAGTGGTGCTGTGGCTAAAGTGGCAGAGTGCTGGCCTTGAGCAAAAAGAAGCCAGAGACAGTGCTCAGGCCTAGAGTCCAAGCCCCAGGACTGGCCAAAAAAAAAAAAAAAAAAAAGGCAGATGGGGCTGGGGATATGGCCTAGTGGCAAGAGTGCTTGCCTCCTATACATGAGGCCCTGGGTTCAATTCCCCAGCACCACATATACAGAAAACGGCCAGAAGTGGCACTGTGGCTCAAGTGGCAGAGTGCTAGCCTTGAGCAAAAAAAAGAAGCCAGGGACAGTGCTCAGGTCCTGAGTCTAGTCCGCAGGACTGGCCAAAAAAAAAAAAAAAAGGCAGATAACTTCAGGTTCTTTCCAACTTTTCCTGGAATTCTAATGTATCTGTTTGTGTAGCTTATTAGTGAATATAGGCACATTCACTATAATTCTAATTGCATTAGAAAATGTTTATCAAACACATTTGCTTCGTGCACAGGAGAAACCTGGTTTGCTTCAAAGATTCTCAATGTAGAACTGAACACAATGGGTTCTTCCCTTGGTGAGAAAAAGCCTAGAGATGAAAGTTAGGAGACTTGAAGCAAGTTAGGAGCACACTAGAAATAGTTCACAAAATAGTGCCTTCCCAGACAAAGAAAGCAAAGAACTTTCAAAGGAAAAATATGCACCTCCATATAAGAAAGGCCTATCAGCCCATGTGTAGGCATGTGTATTCCTGCGCATACTCAGTTTATACATCACATGCTTAAAAAATTTTTTTAAAAAGGCAGACAGGAGTGCCTCTGTGTGGGGCATTTACTATTATAATCAAGTTTACTCTAGGTCATGTAAAAAGAGTAAATTAAAGACTAAATGATTTGGGCTATTGTTTGTTGAAGAAACCAAACATTTGGGGGAAAAACACACAAAATAAAACTTTTTTTTTTGTTTTGGCCAGTCCTGGGCCTTGGACTCAGGGCCTGAGCACTGTCCCTGGCTTCTTTTTGCTCAAGGCTAGCACTCTGCCACTTGAGCCACAGCGCCACTTCTGGCCATTTTCTATATATGTGGTGCTGGGGAATTGAACCCAGGGCTTCATGTATACGAGGTAAGCGCTCTTGCCACTAGGCCACATTCCCAGCCCCAAAATAAAACTTTAAAAGAGCATTAACAGCCAACTGATGGTGCCTCAACCTGTAATCCTAGCTACTCAGGAGGTTGAGATTTGAGGATCAAGGTTCAAAACCAGCCTGTACAGTAAAGTCTGTGAGACTCCTTTTTCCAGTTACTCACCAAAAGCTGGAAGTAGTAGAAATGGAGCTGTGGCCCAAATGGTTTTATCAGCCCACTCTGATTTCTTTCTTAGATTGTGCCACTTTTCCCAGTTCCACCAGGAGGTTACCCAGGAACCAAGTGAAGTGTAGAAAGTATGGTGGTACTGGCTCTGAGTGTTGAATGGTGGATAGGTGAGAGATACAAGGAGAAAGAGGGATTATAATGTGGCAGAAGCCAAGGGAGGATGATGTTTCTGGGAGGAAGGGAGCTGGACTATCAATCTCTTACACTTCACAGCCTCAAAGAAGGTGAGAATTGCTAAATGTCCACCAGACTTAACAACTTGGTAGTCAAAACTAACTTTGGCAAGAACTGCTTCAAGGAAGTAATGTTATAGAAGTCAGGGTACACTAGATTGAGAGAAAGGACACAACTCAGGAAATAAGCCATGGGAGAGTTTTTTGCTTGTTTTTGGTTTCTTGTGGAGCTGGTCCTAGACTTGAACTCAGGGCTGGAGCGTTACCATTGAGTTTCTTTTGTTCAAGGCTAGCACTCTACCATTTGAGCCACAGCACGATCAGCTTATTTGGTACTTTAGTGGACCTAAGATTCTTACAAATTTTCCTGCCCAGAGTGGCTTTGAACTGTCATCCTCAGATCTCAGAAGGCTGAGTCATCAGTGCCCTGCTCTGTGTTCTTTTTTAATTTGAAAGAGCATGAGGTTGAATATAGAAAACAAAGTAATAATAACTGAAATAGGTCACTGTAGAGTTATGAGATGCGATTTGACTTTGAGTGCAGTTATGTACTGATAAGTCAAAAATGCCACCAGCCATTGTACACTATACAGCATGATACACTGTAGAGTGTGGGTTGAGTCTCTCCTGGCGGTGTGGCTGCTCGGAGCTGTGGCTGGCCGCTGCTGCCTCATATCACTTATCCTTAACCTAGAAAAACAAAAAATGGCAAGTAGTTTCTGCCAAATACATCCTGCTCTCACTTCATCATTGAGTTGAAAACTCATAACCCAAGCCATGGAGCAATGGAGAGCATCTGGAGGCAGGGCAGGTGGAGGGGTGATGCTGTTGTAAGAGGGTCCTTTCCTTTATTGTAAGATGGCAGTGGCAGAGGGGTGTGGAAGGGACTTCAGGGTTGGGCTTTTAGAGTTGAACTATTGATGACGTAATGATTTCCCTGGGATAGGAAGCAAGGTCACCTGCATAGACTGAGAAGAATGGTGGAAGTTCTTGGGTTAGAGTGTGGAAAAGGTATAATCATTTGGACTGTGAGAGAGCAGTATTGACTACAAAATTTAACTGGAATCCTGGGGTCAGTTTGAGATTGATGTCTCTTGTGGTCACTTGTCCAAGGCAGCAGTGTTCAAAGGTTTCAGAGCATGGTGAAATTATGGGATCATGAGGTGTCTGATCTTATCAGTGGATAAGTTCATAGTTTCATGTGCTATCAAGCTTAAAGGCCTGCCTAGCTGCAGTTGAAAGCTCTGCCTATCTGCAGTTGAAAGCTCTTGAAGCATGACTTTGAATAGTATAGTTTGCTAGTTTCCTCTGCCTCTTTCTCTGTTTCTCTCTGTCTCTGTCTCTCTCTCTCTCTTTGCTCCCTGACTGCCATGAGATGAGCAGCCTTGTCTACCACAGCTTCCTACTGCTATGATATTCTGCCTGACCCCAGGCCCAAAGAAATGGAGCCAGCTGATGTTGGCCTAAAACCTCTAAGCCATGAGCTAAAGTACAAGTTTTTCTTTTTAAATGAATTTTTTTTCAGGTATTTGTCTTTCACGGTAATGGAATGCTACATAAAAGGATGACCATCAGTTGTTAGGTAAACCAATTCTACTACCTCAAGTGGCTTTCTCTAGCAGCCAACTACATAGCATACCTATAGGAGAGGCCTGCGGAGCTTTGGCTTTGAGAGATCCAGGTGGCCACAGGTCATTTTGGTAGCTGTTCCCTAAGAAGATGGGCACATGGGCTGGTGACTACAGGGCTTGGCTCACCAAACCTGCAGAGCTATATTTAAGCCCACAAATGACTGTCCAGTAGCTTGACAATGCCTTCTAGCAGGAATTGATTTTTTTTTCTGTTTAAGAAAAATTGATAACACTGTAGAGGTGGGGAATCCATTTATTCATTTGTCTTAAGGAAAAAATGATAGATCATATCAAGTTCAGTGAGTCTGACTTGCCAAAGGTAGAATATCGTGACACTTAGCCCATTTATCTCAAGAAGCTAAAATATGTTTCTCTCACTTATCTACAATACAAAAAAAGAATTCCACTTAACGTTTGTTTAAATACCTAGGAAATCAGGTTGAGTTAAATTAAATTGGCATTTATTTGATGAAAAGGGTATCATCCCGAAGTACTCATGATAGTTCAAGCTGCTTTCTTTTTTCCTTAAGACTTTCCTTTCACCTAATCTATTTAGTCTCTTTTCCAGAATAGCTTTTCCAGAGTAGCTAGTGCTACAAGAATATGTATATATGGATTTAAGAAAATTTGGTCTTAGGGGATGGGAATATGGCCTAGTGGTAGAGTGCTTGCCTAGCATGCATGAAGCCCTGGGTTCGGTTCCTCAGCACCACGTAAACAGAAAAAGCTGGAAGTGGTGCTGTGGCTCAAGAGATAGAGTGCTAGCCTTGAGCAAAAAGAAGCCAGGGACAGTGCTCAGGCCCTGAGTCCGAGCCCTAGGACTAGCAAAAAAAAGAAAGAAAGAAAGAAAACTTGTTCTTAGACCTGAAGACATAAAATATAAGGGGACAACTATTTACTTTTTAAAAAGTCAATCTTTTATAAGAAAATCTTCATAAATAGCTCACTTAAATCATTATAATTATGTGTATGCGTGTGCACATGCATGTATGTGCCTGACCTGGAGTTTGAACTCTGGGCCTGAGCACTGTCCCTGAAGTGTTGGGTTTTTTTGTTTGCCCCAAGACTACTGCTCTGCCACTTGAGCCACAGCTGTACTTCCCAGCTTTCTGCTGGTTAACAAAGATAAAATCTCATGGACTCTCCTGCCCCACCTTGTTTTAAACCATATTCCTTAGATCTCAGCCTCTTGAGTAGCATTATAGGCTTGAGCCACCAAGTGCCCAGCATTAAATCATTCATATTTTTTAAAATGTGAGTTATTCAACCTTCAACAGTTACTTAATAGACTGCTTACTGTGTGTGCTAGAGAATACAGTGGCAAGTAGGACACACCAGCTCCCTCCTAATGAAACTGATAAACAAAAATGTTCTGCAGAGAAATGATAATAGGCATATGGAACTGTAACCCCTCTGTACTTCACTTTGACAATAAAGGAGAGGAAAAACTTTAAAAAAAGAAATAATAATGGGCTAGTTATGCAGCTAGTAATGGTTATCTAGCTGGGGAAGGCCTTTATAGGGACAGTCATTTAAGTTTACATTATATTGATGAGCAGGATTTTGTGTTCTTTTATTTATTTATTAATGCTGAACATTTGGACCCACATCTTTAAGCATGCTAAGTATATACTCTATCAAGGAGCTCTCTACATTTTAAGGATCATCTCCAATATTATTATTGTTATTTTTATTTTTATTTTCATTATTATTGTTAGCCAGTCCTGCGGTTTAAACACATAGCCTGGATAATGTCCCTGAGCTTCCTTTACTCAAGTTTAGTGCTCTACTACTTGACCCACAGTGCCACTTCTGGCTTTTTCTGTTTATGTGGTATTGAGGAATGGAACCCAGGGCTTCATGCATACTGGGCCAACACTCTACCACTAAGCCACATTCCCAGCCCCCTGTGTTATTCTTTACAGTTTTCTGCAGCAGAAGTGTTTTGGTAGCTTAGGAAGATTCATCATGAGCTTCAGTATTCTTTTGAACACACAGATTTCATCTGCTTGGCTAAGGTTGGATGAACTGTTGGAGAAATGCCATCCTCGACACAGCAGCGATAGGTACTGAAGAGAACAGCCAACTCAGAAAAAATCTTCACAGGACATTGCTGTTTTAACCTAGCTGGCTTTGTGAGGTTTCATTGCTTTGATCTAACTGTACTTACTCATGACTTGTAACTGGTTCCTGCAAGTAGAGAAGCAGTTCCAAAATGCCTATCTGTTCTGTGACTGGAATCAGTTGAAATTGCTCCCTAGCTGTCTATGGAGTTGTTGAGGGAAAGTTGCCTTTGAAAAAAATAACGTAAGATTCACCCATGTAGTTTCTCTGTTTACAGAGCACTTGTCATCCACCTTTCCTAACAACTGAATAACCTGTTCCTAAGCACTTTTGCCATGTTGTTATAAGCTGTGCTTGCAGGTTTATAACCAGGCTGAACTTGAACTCATGAACCTCTAATCTCAGTAGCTGAGATTATAAGTGTGAGCCACCACACCCTGTGTATATATGCGTATACATGCATACCTGCTTTCAGTGGTTTCTATTATCCAGGATTCTGAAATTTGAGTAGATCCTACATTGATGTGTTCATTATACTAAAGATGCTAGAAGTTAACATTGTATTTACTGAAATCTATTGCTCTTAACTAGATAAAAGTAGGTAAAAGCTTTGCTTTTTTATTGCATTCATTTTCTTTTTCTTTTTTAAAAATTTTACTTGTATTTATTCTTATTTGTTGGGTTCCAAGCATATTGCATTCATATATACACATATAATATATATAACATATTACATATGTTGAGTTTTTATACAAAATATTGATTAGAACTATATGAATATTTGTCCCTGAGTTATTACAACTTGACAAATACTGTCTTATTTTTTAAATTTTTTATTGTCAAACTGATGTACAGACAGGTTACAGTTTCATACATTAGGAATTGGATACATTTCTTGTACTGTTTGTTATCTCCTCCCTCATTCCCCCTCCCCCTCCCCTTTTCCCTCTCCTCCCATGAGTTGTTCAGTTGATTTACACCAAACAGTTTTTTTTTTTTTTTTTTTTTTTTGGCCAGTCCTGGGCCTTGGACTCAGGGCCTGAGTACTGTCCCTGGCTTCTTCCCGCTCAAGGCTAGCACTCTGCCACTTGAGCCACAGCGCCGCTTCTGGCCGTTTTCTGTATATGTGGTGCTGGGGAATCGAACCTAGGGCCTCGTGTATCCGAGGCAGGCACTCTTGCCACTAGGCTATATCCCCAGCCCGACACCAAACAGTTTTGTAGGTATTGCTTTTTAAATTCAAAATTTCTGTAAAGACCTCTAGTTTAAATGACATAAGTATTGTTGACCTAATTATAACATCAGTGTATCACAGAGACATTCTCCAAGAATACTGATGTTTATTTGGGAATGGCAGAGAATTGTGATAAGAATGCCTACATAGGAAACTACAGACAAAACCAAAAATAATCAGACAAGGAGGGTTTGAAAAACAAATAAGAATTACATCACATATTTTGAAAGGATAATCAGCCATAAATGATTAATAACAAGAGTTCCCTTAGTTCTAGGTTGAACCAACAATTATTCAAACAAGTATTTTTTCCATTTATTGTCAAAGTGATGTACAGAGAGGTTACAGTTTCATATTTTAGGCCTTGGATAAAGTTCTTGTACTGTTTGTTACCTCCTCCCTCAGTCCCCCCTCCCCACTCCTCCTTTCTCTCTCCTGCAATGAGTACTTCAGTTGGTTTACACCAGATGGTTTTGCAAGTATTGCTTTTGGAGTCATCAAACAAGTACTTTTTGTATGGTTGTAGTAGAGTATGGGAAAGCTTATGGTTCTGTCTTATGTAATATAATTCCCATTAGACACCAAGTGTAAATCTCTTCTTTTTTAAACTTCTAAGTATAGAAAGTCTGTGTCAGTCTTTGTACAATCTCTTTAAAGAAGACAAAGACCCTCTAGAGCACCAGCCCTTCCCCATGCCTGGCCCTGTGAGAGCCACTGTGTCCATGTGATAAAGGGGGAAGGTGACTACCACCTGCTCCTAATTCACACTCCTCTACCTATGGCTGCAGTTCAAAAGGCTATACTGACTGCAAAGGAGGTGGAGGGGGGGTGGAGAATACTGGGGATTTCTAACATTTTCCTGTCCTACAAGACAAAGGAAACTGGCAGTAAGGTATTCTAAATTTTAAGGAATTAAATGAAATTAAGATTTCCACTGCTCAATATGGGGCAACTGCTCCCTTTACTTTATCTGTAATTTGGCCCAGCAGGCATTATGCCCAAGGGATTGGAAGACAGTTGCTTGGGCCTGCCTCAATGGGGGCGATTATTTGTTATGGAGGGCAGAATGGATGGAAAGGTCTGATCAGATGGCAAAATACAATAATCACACCAACATCCCTGTATCCCATGACATGCTGGTGGGTGCAGGTGAATATTCTGACGTTCAGCAACAGGTCAATTACCCAGAATTTGCTTATGGGAAAATTAATAAATGTGCAACCAAAGCCTGGAAAAAGCTTCCTACTTCTGGGGCCAGGGCTGAGGAGTTGTCTAAGATCAGATGGGCTGAATGGTGGTTTTTAAAGACTTTTCTTTCTGCATCAGTAGGGTTAGTAATGAGCAGGTCAAGGGCTGGGAATATGGCCTAGTGGCAAGAGTGCTTGCCTCTTATGAAGCCTGAAGCCCTGGGTTCAATTCCCCAGCACCACATATATAGTAAACAGCCAGAAGTGGCTCAAGTGGCAGAGTGCTAGCCTTGAGCAAACAGAAGCCAGGGACACTGCTCAGGCCCTGAGTCCAAGGTCCAGGACTGGCGACTGGCAAAAAAAAAAAAAAAAAAAAAAAAAAAGAAAAAAAAAGAATCCCATAGACTCTACCCCCAAACTACTAGAGCTGATCCAAAACTTTGGCAAAGTTGCAGGATATAAAATAAACCTTCAAAAATCAACGGCCTTTCTCTATGCTAACAACCCGAAGACCGAGGCTGAAATCAGGAAAGCAACTCCTTTTGCAATAGCCCCCAAAAACATAAAATACCTAGGAATAACCTTAACCAAAGAAGTGAAAGACCTCTTTGAAGAGAACTTTAAAAGCTTGAAAAATGAAATTAAGTCAGAACTAAGAAAATGGAAAAACCTCCCATGCTCCTGGATTGGGAGGATTAATGTAATCAAAATGGCAATATTGCCAAAGGCTATCTACAAATTCAATGCAATACCCATTAATATCCCAACACCATTCTTTAATGAAATAGAGGAAGCAATCCAGAAATTCATATGGAACAATAAAAGACCTAGAATAGCAAAAACACTCCTAAGCAGAAAGAACAGTGCTGGAGGAATTACAATACCCAACTTCAAGCTGTATTATAAAGCTATAGTAATAAAAACAGCTTGGTATTGGCACCGGAACAGGCCTGAAGACCAATGGAACAGAATTGAAGACCCAGAATTGAACCCACAGAACTACGCCTACTTAATCTTTGATAAAGGAGCTAAAACAATAGTATGGAAGAAAGATAGCCTCTTTAACAAGTGGTGCTGGCAAAACTGGCTCAACACATGCAACAAACTAAAACTAGATCCTTACATATCACCCTGCACCAAAATCAATTCTAAATGGATTAAAGACCTTGAAATCAAAACACGCACCCTGAAAACACTAAAGGAAGGAGTAGGAGAAACACTTGGGATCCTTGGCACAGGACAGAACTTCCTTAACAAAGACCCTGAAAGGCCACAAATCAAAGAAAGGTTGGACAAATGGGACTGCATCAAACAGCAGAGCTTCTGCACGGCAAAGGACATAGCTCGCAAGATAAACAGAAAGCCCACAGACTGGGAGAAGATCTTTACCGGACATTCAACAGACAAAGGCCTCATCTCTAAAATATATGCAGAACTAAAAAAATTACCTTCTTCCAAAACAAAACCGCAAAGAACCAATAGCCCCCTCATCAAGTGGGCTAAAGACTTACAAAGAAACTTCTCTGATGAGGAAATGAGAATGGCCAATAGACATATGAAAAAATGCTCTACATCACTGGCCATAAAGGAAATGCAAATCAAAACAACATTGAGATTCCATCTCACCCCAGCAAGAATGTCATATATCAAGAAAACTAATAATAACAATTGTTGGAGGGGATGTGGCCAAAAGGGAACCCTACTTCATTGTTGGTGGGAATGTAAACTGGTTCAGCCACTCTGGCAAGCAGTATGGAGATTCCTCAGAAGGCTCAATATAGAACTCCCCTATGACCCAGCAGCCCCACTGTTGGGTATCTATCCAAAAGCCCACAAACAAAATCACAGTAATGCCACCAGCACAACAATGTTCATCGCAGCACAATTTGTCATAGCGAGAATCTGGAACCAACCCAGATGCCCCTCCATAGATGAATGGATCAGGAAAATGTGGTACATATACACAATGGAATTTTATGCCTCTATCAGAAAGAATGACATTGTTCCATTTGTAAGGAAATGGAAGGACTTGGAAAAAGTTATACTAAGTGAAGTGAGCCAGACCCAAAGAAACATGGACTCTATGGCCTCCCTTATTGGGAATAATTAGTACAGGTTTAGGCAAGCCATAGCAGAGCATCACAAGGCCCAATAGCTATACCCTTAGGAACACATAAGATGATGCTAAGTGAAATGAACTCCATGTTATGGAAATAATTGATATATCACAGTTGTAACTACTTTCAACGTCCTATGTGTATGTGTAGTTTCTATTATTGATGATGTTCTTGTATCACCTTCCTATGGTTGTACCTACACTATCTCTGTAATCTTATCTGAGTATATTGGAAACCGTGTTTACTGGTATTGGAAGTAGGAAACTCAAAGGGAATACCAAATTTGAGAGACACAGGGTAAAAAAAAGAGAAAAAACTACAAAAAAAAAAAAAGAAAAAGAAAGAAAGCAATGAGCAGGTCCAGCTGGACTATGAATGGACTGTCTATTCAGGTGTTATTGATAATAATTATACAGGAAAAATTTAAATCATGGCTGGATCGGAAAGGGGAACCTTGCTTGTTCCTGCACATTACTCAATTTTACTTCCTTTAGTTCCACTTTTTACTGAGTCTCTTCAACCTAACCAGGGAAAGAGAGGCTTTGACTCTCCAAATAAAGCCTTTTGGCTTCAGAGATTTGGACAGGAGCAACCCATATTAAAACTTTATATGGGATAAAAGCTTTTTACAAGCTGAGTTGACACCAGAGCTAATGTTTCTGTTATACTTGGTCTACAGTGGCCCCCCTCCTGGCCAAAAGAAGATAGCTTCACCCTGCTGCAGGGTATAGGAATGTCCAAAGTTACTCAAAGTTCTGCCACGCTATGGTGGCTAACCAAGGAGTCATTCAAGTGTTTTTCTTTTTTTTTTTTTTTTGGCCAGTCCTGGGCCTTGGACTCAGGGCCTGAGCACTGTCCCTGGCTTCTTCCCGCTCAAGGCTAGCACTCTGCCACTTGAGCCACAGCGCCGCTTCTGGCCGTTTTCTGTATATGTGGTGCTGGGGAATCGAACCTAGGGCCTCGTGTATCCGAGGCAGGCACTCTTGCCACTAGGCTATATCCCCAGCCCCAAGTGTTTTTCAATCCTTTGTTTTGCTTGACTTCCCAGTAAATCTATGGGGCAGTGGTGTGCTGTCTCAGATGGTTGCTTACATTCACAGTCCCAGTCCATTTGTTACTCAACATATGCTTAATCAAGGGTATGATGGATGTCAAGTCTAGGACCAGAAGAGAAAGGAGACTGAACAGTTGCAAACTCTTAATAATTTTTAAAAGTTACTGGGGGACATTAATTGGATTTGCCCCTCATTAAAAATTACTTCCAAACAGTTACAACCTCTTTTTCAGATTTTACAGGGAGACTCTAATCCAGCCTCTCCAAGATTTCTTACACCTAAAGTGGTTGAGGCCTTAAAAGTCATTGAGTGTACAATTAGTGAGACCTAACTTGTACATGTAGATTATTCTCAATCTATGTTTTATATATTTTAAATCCTAGTAAATTCCCTATTGCTATTCTTTGGCAGGATGCTCTCATTGCATGGATTTTCTGACTTTACATTCCATGAGTGTAATTGACCCTTTGATTGCTTTGATTTCCTCACTTATTTCTAAGGGATGCAGGCTCGTATTCAGTTGGCTGTGTGTGAGCCTGATGCCTTAGGCCTACGTATAAGTAGTACTAAGTTTCATAGTCTGTTACAAACTTCCTTGGAATGGCAAATTGCCATGACCTATTTTCACTTGCCTGCATTACCATTATTATAGTTTGCTGATGAATACTATATTACTATCTGCTCCTTTATTTCCCCCAGGCCTATTGCTAATTCTCCCAATGTGTTTATTGGTGGGTCTAAAAAAAAGGAAAAGTAGGGCTTGTGTTGCAATGCCCTCTTCATACTTTTACCACACAGGTTCAACATAATAGAGCTCCTGCACAAAGGATGGAGCTGTTTGCCACCATTTTGGCTTTACTGCAGTATTCTTTTGCTATAAATTTGTACCCAGAGTCAGGATGTTGTTTCTGTTTTAGAACACACCCAATATGCCATTATTCTTACTTCAGATGAGGAGCTCATTCTCTTTTGCCTGGACCTTTAACATAGGACAATGCCCTTGCAAATGAGTTAACTCAGCTTGACATGCTTATTTAATTTCCTATTGAAGCTGCCTGTGATGCCTATCAAAACTTTCATCAAAATGCAGCCACCCTTTGTAAACAGGTTAGATTGACACATGAGCAAGCTGGTGCTATCCTTCATTCACCAAGTGCCCATTGTCCATTTGTTCATGCTGTTCCCATCATTGGGGTTAATCCACAGGGTTTCCTGTCTAGACAGTTGTGGCAAATGGATATGACCCATGTTTTTTCTTTTGGCTGATTGTCCTAAGTTTATGTTTCTATAGACAACTGCTTTTTACCTCCTGTCACACAGGAGAGGCTTATGAAGATGTTATTACACATTTATTTATGACTATTGCTTTGTAAATTTGCCTCAACAAATTAAAACTGATAATGTTCCTCCCTATACTTCTCAGGCCTGTAAAACATTGTGCTCACAGCTACATAGTACTCTTCCACAGATATTCCCTACAATCCCTAGGGTTAAGGTATGGTAGGAAGGACTTATAAAACGTTAAAGGCTTAAATACAAAAAGAAGGGGGAACTCAGGGAAGAACTCCCCCAAAAGTACTTACTTCCACACTATTTACTTTATATTTCTTGACTTTTGACGCATCTGTCCTTACAGGAGCTTACAGACATTGGGGCCTGATGTTATGTATTGCCATGAGATTCTATCACGCAACAATGGCAGGAACCCGCTCCCCTTTTAACACAAGGAAGAGGGTTTTCTTGGATCTTTCCAGAGACAGAGGACAAGCCCCTGTGGATACCTGCTCCAGATGTCTGGCCAGTACCCACCACGGGAGAAGGAGATCCGGGAAAAACAGCAGGAGATGACGCTGGAGGAGACGGAGGAGCTGGAGGACACCACGACAACTCATCCACCATCACGCAAGGGGGGACGTAAAGGATGCAGACCTAGAGGACATATGGCTCAACATCACATGCAGAAACATCAAGAATCTCGTGAATATGGCTCAAGAGATGGCACCTGATGCTAATCCTGTAGCTGGGACTCTGTTTTTGCTTATGTGTACAAAACACATAAGAAACAGTAAATTCTCTTTCCG
The DNA here is from genome assembly GCF_023159225.1 of Perognathus longimembris pacificus. NCBI lineage: Eukaryota > Metazoa > Chordata > Mammalia > Rodentia > Heteromyidae > Perognathus > Perognathus longimembris. The sequence continues at coordinate 31,717,189 of NC_063178.1, forward strand.
CTGATATGGCAGAGGTTTTTAAAAAAACAGGAACTGATAAGCCAACAAGTAATGACTGGGATGGGGATAATCCAACAGCAATTGGACTTGGTCAGGGAGGAGTTTGATCAGCAGTGTAGGATTGCTATGCTATCCTGCCATCCAAGATATACAGCTATCTGTGTCATACCTTATAAGGTGCATGTTAGTGCAAAAACAAATCTTAAAAAATATGTCTTTATTCATGCGAGAGCCTTGGAATTAAATGTTCCAGCAATTCATGCTACAAATGCAACAAGATATTTTAATGGTCAATAATAACGGAGTGGATATAGGAGATACTGCTGAGGCTTTGCATGGGTTTTTTGGCGAGGTGTGGAATGCTTTGACTGGATGGTTTAGTTGCTTCAAATTAGTGCTATCTGCCTTGCTTGGCTTAGTTATTTTAGTGTTGCTGCTGTTATGGAAATGTTTCTTACAATTTAAATGAGCCCAGGAAATAAACACAGCCTTATAATCAGAAGTAATGCTTGCTCAAATACAAAAGGAAGGGGAAGATGTGGGAGGCAAGCGTGGCCTTGGAGTGTATGCTGCTGCCCTAACAGACATGGCGTGACAGCACACTGCATGGCCCTTAAACCACACAGAACACTGTGTGTTGTTTGCCCTGGGTCATGAGCTCCTCCATATCAGGTATTACCACACCTTTCTCATTCTTGAGAACTGAGCCAAAGAACCTGGTAAACAACTTAACCTTTAAGGTAATAAGTTTCATTGGATTGCTAGGGTGAGTAGGGTATTATAATTAGTTTAAAATGTATATAGGCTGCTGTGCTTCTGCAATGAAGTAGACTTGTCCCTTGAGACCTGTCTTCGGTGTCTACATCATGACTCATTGTCCTTACCCCCTGAGGAAAAGAACAACGATCTGATGAAAGAACAACAGTCATTGGTAATGTTATGACTAGATTTGGTAAGCAGAAGCTGCATGGTCTATGCACACTGACAAGACAATGGCAGCTACTCTTCCTAGTGTTAGCCACCTCAGATCTAGGGAAAGTCTAGCATAGATGTGACTTCATTGTAAATGGGACAGGAGCCTGAAATATATGTTGGGGTCAATTAATAATTACCCCAATAAAAACACTATTTCCTGTATAAAGCAGCAACATAAATAAGCATGGAGGAGACATAATGAAAAATAACTTTTTTCGTCTTTAATATTTCAGGTTGAAAAAGCAAAAGCTGATCATTCAGAAAAAATGAGAAAATTATTGGAAGAAGTGGAAAAGGAGTTTATACTGCAGCCATGCAAAGACAGAAATTGGCAAAGAGGCACAGTAGTAAGGTGCCCCTCGCCCCCACTTACCGGCCAGTGCAACTGTGCTGGGTCCCTGAAGATACACAACTGGGGACAAAAGAATAAAAAAAGGCAAGAAGAGAATCTCGTGACTGGCACATCCAAACTCACGAGTACCTTACTGGAGACCCCTGCCTTGGGGGACCTCCTCCTGTGATGATCCAGAGTGCCTGGACCAGATCCCCCACTTGAGAAGGGGGGCTCTATAGAGGGCCGAGAAACAAGCTCTTTTCCCATCCCTTATCTGGCTACCCATGAAAGACCACTGGGACAAAGCCCAGCTCCTGCACCAAGGGAACAAGACCAAGGAGTCCTAAAAACTCCAGCCCTTCAACAGCACCCCATGGAGTGCCCATAGCAGGGAGGCCCCTGGGAAGGGAAATCCAGGTACTTGACCTGCACCCAGACCGAGAAAGACTGCTGAAAGTGTTATACTGCTAACCCTACCTGTGCTGTCTGAAAAATCATCAGTGTAGCAACTGTCAGAGAGGACTTCTAACCCTGAATTAAGGAACTTAATCTGACACTGCCCCCACTAACAGGAGACCTGCAGATCATAGAGGGGAACAAAAACAACACCCCAGTCCTCTAGAAACTATCTCAGAGCAGCTCCTATCTCTGATACACTAAGTAGAAGAGACCATTTTTTTTCTTCAATTTTTTTGGGGTGGGGCACAGAGTGGCTAGTCCTGGGACTTGAATTCAGGGCCTATGTGTGGGTCCTGAGCTCAAGATAGCACTCAACCACTTGAATCACAGTGCCACTTCCAGCTTTTTCTACATCGTTTAATGCAGTTAAGATTCTCACAGACTTTCCTGCCCAGGCTGGTTTCAAACCATGATCCTCAGATTTCAGCCTCCTGAGTAGCTAGAACTATAGACCAGAGCCCCACAACAACTGACTTTTCTTCATTTTTTAGAGAATGGAATCTCCAACTTGATTGTTCTGTATTTAATGATGTTTGTTTGAGATGTGTATATATGTATTATATCATATATAATTATGTCATATCATATTATAATATAACCCTACTATAATATGTAATTATATGATATATAATATTATATAACAATATATAATGCATATTGTATATGATATAATTATACAATATACTAATTATATATAACTGTATATTATGTTATATATGTATATATATACAAAATCCTTTTCTTTTCAATATTCCATTTATCTTTTCAAAGATGGAGGTGTAGTTATGTAGGAAAGCATAAGCAATTGCCTTAGGCTTTTTGAGTACTTAGGATTAGTGTGCAGGGTGTTTTTTTCCATTTTCTCTCTAGTTGATGTTTTCCTTCAGTGTAGAATATAAGGTTTCTCTTCCTCATTTGTGTCTTTCATTGCACTCATTCCCTATCCTCCCTTGCTTCTCCTCTCTTGTAATCCCTCTATAAATGTAGACCTCTCTGACTCATAGATATGTATGGAAAATTCTGCTCTTCATCTTAACATTGCCTGACAACCTCATCTCTTTTATTTGAGAGACAAATTTTAACAGCATAGCTCCACACCACAAATGAACTCTACTTCTGTACTGAGTAGTCTGATAAACCATAGTATAAATACCTTTGAAGTTACAAATACCAACATGTGATACAGTTTTGCATGCAAGTGACAAATGACTTCCTTATCTTTGGTAGTAGAGGTAAGCAATGAATATCTTCAAATTTGCTTAAGCTTTTATCTACCCCCATGCTCCCAGACAGCTTGGGGCCTGACCAACTCGCACTTTGGGTAGGAATGTGAATTTCTGTACAGCCAGGATGGTTTGATCTTTCCAGGGCAACCCCCAGCATTCTGAGAGTCTTGTTAGAGAATGGTGTTCCAATTTGCTTTCCCTATCAGACCTCACTGTTTGGTTTCCAGAGATTCCTGCAACCTTCAAAGGAGAATTATCACCCATTCTCCTCAAACTCTTCAATGAAATAGACTGGGAGGGAACACTACCAAACTCATTGTATTTCACTCACCCTCAAACCAGATAAGGAGAACTTTAGACCTATTTCCTTGATGAACATTGGTGCAAAACTTCTCAACAAATTACTGACCAGTCCAGTCCAACAACTGATCAAGAACATCGTACACTGATATCAGACAGGATTTATTCCAGTTGTGTAAAAGCTGGTTTAACATACATAAGCCAATTAACCTATTATAACACATCAACAGAAGCAAGGATAAGAACCACATGATCGTCTTGATAGATCCCCCCAAAAAGTCTTTGTGAAGATCCAACATCCTATTATGATAAAGAGCTCTGAGGAAACCAGGAATATATGGAACATTTATCAATATTATAAAGGCTGGATATGACAAGGCTACATTTAGCATTATACTTCATCATGAAAAACTAAAGCCATTTCCCCTGAAATCAGGAGTGAAACAAGGATGTCCCCTCTCTTCACTCCTCTCCAGTATAGTATTGGGATTCCTAGCAAGAACAATAAGGCAAGAGGGAAAAGGGATCCAAAATGGAAGAAAGAAGTAAATCTATCCCTTTTTGCAGAGGACATGATCCTATACTCACAGGACCCCAAAATCTCTTCTCCAAACTAAATATAAAATAGTGTCACATTTTTGCCATCCAGAATATTAAAAAAATGGAAGTGTATGGACAAGAGTAAAATGTCTATTCAAAGCATTTATCTACTAAGTAAGACTTCTGAAGTTTATATGTTACTTCTCTGCAAATTAGATGTATTGAATGATTTTTTTTTTAAATCAGTTGTGGGGCTTGAACAGGGCTTAAGGTCTGTTCCTAAGCCTCTTTGTGCTCAAGACTAGTGCTCTACCTCTTGAGCAACACTGCCACTTCCTTGAATGCTTTTTTGGTGTATGTGCCTATACTGGGGTTTATACTCAGGGCCTGGACATGACAGTCTCTTAGCTTTTTCATTCAAGGCCAGTGCTCTATGAATTGAGCCACACCTCTACTTTAGAATTTTGCTACTTAGTGGAGATAAGAGTCTTTTAAATTTGCCTGCCTAGGCTGACTTTGAATCTTGCTCCACAGACCTCAGCTTCCTGAGAGACTAGAATTAGAGCTGTGATTCACCAGTATTCCGTTTCATAATGGTATTTTTAAGGTAATTTTATTTCATTGTCTGTAATCTTTCCTAAGCATATTTACATAATCCTTTATAAAGTCACTTATCTCATTTTTTTTCAGGATCGATTATTACCTTTACTTGTGTCACAGTGACTTAAAGTATTTTAAATCTCCACTTTTGTCCTAAAGGAAGGCATAAAAATTTGAAACATTTCTCAAACATCTCAGGTAAGAATAGCAAGTCTGTCAATCGAGTCACAGGCTGCTTATTTCTATCCCCAGGTCTTTAGCCCATTAATTAATGGGGTAGTTGTTTCTTTGAGGGCTTTTGGGGGGAGAACCTAATTTCCTAGCAGAGGATCACAATAGCTCAATGACTATGTACATAAGATCATTCAATATGATACTAGGCAAAATGAACTCCAAGATATGGAAACAAGTGGTTTTTCATTTTTCTTGTTATTTTTAACATACTATGTGAAATTCTTCTCTTATATTTTTCTTCTCTATGACCCCCTTATCTCTGTATTTGAATCTGGTACCCTGGGTGCTATATATATGTTTATCTGAATTAAGGAAGGGAAGGGGAACACCAAAATAGTGAGATAAAGGACAAACCAATGCAATAGCAGTACTTACAAGACAATATGTTGTAAACTAATTTACTAATTGAAGGTGGGAGAAACATGAGAGAGATGGTAACAACTTTGACAAGAAATGTGCTTATTACCTTAAGTATGTAAATGTAACCCCTCTGTACATCACCTTGACAATAAAATTAAATTACAAAAACAAAAAAGATGCACTGTATTCATAAACTGCCTCAGTGAATGCCGACTACACTGTGCAACTTCTTAAAGATATTAAAATATGTTTAAAAGCAGTATTGGAGCAATTGTGGAGAGACTGGAGCTTTAGTGTATGCTGATGGGAATGCATAATGACATGGACACTAACAAACAATATGGAAGTGTTTCCAGAGGTGCAATAAGCCATTTCTGTGTTATCCAAAAGTTCCACTCCCAAGTAAATAAAGAATAATGAAACAGAATGTCCACTTCTGGGTCTTCTATTCTGTTCTATTGAACCTTGGGCCTATTTTTGTGTCAGTACCATGCAGTACATTCAATTTAGGTAAAGAAAATTTGAAGGCAGAATATCTACTACAGTATTCATTATCTTCATGGTTCTTTCTATGCAAATGGGTGATTGCCAGAGGTCTTTTACAAAGAAATTATACTCCATGGAGTTTGTGTTATTATACCCATTAATATACAAAATAAAAGTATTGTTGAGCCAAACACACAATGCCTTACATGCATTTCATACTGTGTCTTTGATGTCACAGAGCTATTATATTTTTTCAACTAAAGGTATGATTATTGACATAGAAACTATTCTGGAACATAATTCAGAAAAATGTCCAACATGTGTATCCTAAGTAACAGGGTCCCTGTGATATTTTGCTCTATTATAGATGTCTTCTTGGAAGGCACTCTAAGAAACAGGAAGAGTAGGAATATAGACAACATATTTCTGAAGCTTTAAAGTAGTTTAGTCCAGAAAAAATATAGTAATAATATTAATGAAATGAATGGGAACTTGTTGGAGTCTGTTGAACAAATTTAGAGATTTCATTCCACCAAGTATTCCTCCTTATTTTCTCTTTTGAGGAACAAAAGTAAGCTTCAGACAGAAACTCGAGAAACAGAAAAATCAGCACCCTGAAGAAATGAGAATGTGATGAAAAAACAAGAAGAGTAGGCTGAGTCATGTCCCTTAATGTGAAAAAGAAGAAAGAGTAGGTTAAGTCATGTCTCTTAATGTGAAAAAGAAGAAAAGCAGTTCTCACCTTCTGCTCTTTTAAAGGCTTGTTTAATGAGCCAGTTTAGACTTCACATTTGGAATTAAGTCACTGTCAGGAGCCAAACTTGCAGCTAAATTCATTCTGACCTCTGGCTGTGTTGTTATAACCAGGATATGCTAGATGCAAGGACATTTGTTCACAGCCACTCTCTGGAATTGCTTTGCTATGTCCTTTGCTATGTGCCTTGCTATGTCCCCTGGAGTACATTCCTATGTTAATTGACCTCATCCTGTATCTACTGTAATCAAATGTTGCAAACTCAAAGCCTCTTTGTTTTCTTGAATTTTAGCAACCCTATGCTATTCCCTAGTTCCAAAACTGCATATAAGCTGGAAGATAAGAATAAACTTGGCTGCAGTCTTGAGTTACAATCTTAAATTGCAGACCTCCCGACCCCATCTTTGCCTCTGCTCTTTTTTCTCTTGTCTTGTATTTTTCCTTTTCTTTAATCCACGCCCCCCTCATTCAGGATTCCCTTTTCACTGCTGGCTGGCTCGGCAGAAGGACAGAAACTTGAGAAACAGAAAAATCAGCACCCTGAAGAAATGAGAATGTGATGAGAAAGCAAGAAGAAGCTCTGCAGTTTGATGCAGTTCCATTTGTCCAACCTTTCTTTGATTTGTAGCATTTCTGGGTCTTTGTTAAGAAAGTTCTGTCCTGTGCCAAGGAGCCCAAGTGTTTTTCCTACTCCTTCGATTAGTGTTTTCATGGTGTCTGTTTTGATTTCTAGGTCTTTGATCCATTTGGAATTGATTTTGGTGTTTACAAAAGTTCAGTATTTCTGAAGTCTTCTGAAAGAGTTTTGTTCTTGGAATGGCTGAAGATTTAGGAGCAAAATTCTGCAGCTTGTTGCACAAACTAGGGATCTAGCTCATCATGAAACAATGTTTCAATCTGGCCAAGCTTCTTCCATTAGTGGATGAGTCAAAGATAAAACATGTCATTGTTGGGAAGAACTTTTGTCTACATAAAATTCTGAGTTCTTGAGAAGTAAAAGTAGCATATGTTTTGTATAGAATTAAAATTCATGGCAATAATTTTCTTTTAAACTCATATTCTTACTTCTCATGTTACTAAGGTTAATATCTCTAAAACCCTACTGAAAAATACTAAAGGAAATTCATCATGAAAAGAAAATAAGGAATAATATTTGCTGTAAGGTTGAGGGGAGAAATGCAATTTAATATTGAATTTGTCCCTTTCTTCAAAAATTGTTAATCAAAAAATTGGGAGAGGGCTGGGAATGTGGCCTCGTGGTAGAGTGTTTGTCTCATATACATAGAGCCCTGAGTTCATTTCCTCAGCACCACAAAAATAGAAAAAGCCAGAAGTGGTGCTATGCTCAAGTGATAGAGTGCTAGCCTTGAGCAAACTGAGGCCAGGGACAATGCTCAGGCCCTGAGTTCAAGCCCCAGGACTGACAAAAAAAAAATTGGGAGAATATGAGGGAGGGGGAGACACTGTTCAAAAAAATGTCCTCATTGCCTGGCTTACATAACTGTAACTGTTCACTATACTAACTTTACAGTAAAAATTTAAAAACCCTAGTCAGACTTAGAACAATGTGAGTAGATCTTCTGCTATTAATGATAAGTGTTCTGACATTTGCTCCGGAGATTTTGGTGGCAGATGTTGCTAACTGTGGCATCTTCTCTTAATATGCATCGAATGTATTGCTATTTTTCTTGTCTATAACACTATAAAGTCTGGAGCTAAATCTTTCAGATCCTGAGACTTTAATATAAAAGTGCTTTCCAGTTCATAATTGATATGGGTTCCATTGATTTCTCTAAGAGATCTTTGTTTTGTTTTTCATTTTTGCCAGTCCTGGGTCTTAGGACTCAGGGCCTGAGCACTGTCCCTGGCTTCTTTATGCCCAAGATGCCCTCAGTAGAAGAATGGATCAGGAATATGTGGTACATATACACAATGCAATTTTATGGCTCTATCATAAAGAATGACATTGCCCCATTTGTAAGGAAATGGAAGGACTTGGAAAAAGTTATACTAAGTGAAGTGAGCCAGACCCAAAGAAACATGGACTCTATGGTCTTTCTTATAGGGAATAATTAGCACAGGTTTAGGCAAGTCACAGGAGAGGATCACAAGAGCCCAATAGCTATACCCTTATGAACACATAAGATAATGCTAAGTGAAATGAACTCCATGCTATGGAAACGATTGTTATATCACAGTTGTAACTACTTTCAAGGTGCTATATGTAACTGTAGCCTCTATTATTAATGATCTTCTTTTATCACCTTTCTGTGGTTGTACCTACACTTTCTCTGTGTCTTATCTGAGTGTATTGGAAACTGGGTATACTGGTATTAGAACTAGGAAATTGGAAGCGAATACCAAAATCAAGAGACACAGGGTAAAAAAAGACAACCAACTACAAATGCAATACTTGCAAACTGTTTGGTGTAAATGAACTGAACAACTCATGGGGGTGGGGAAAGAGAAAGGGGGAGGGGAGAGGGGGAGAATGAGGAACAAGGTAACAAACAGTACAAGAAATGTATCCAATGCCTAATGTATGTCCAGAAGAAAGGCTGAGCAATAGTCAAAAGATGCTTCCAAATTTTTCTTACACATATTTTCCTGCTTTGCACACTGCAGGAGCTTCAAGGAGATAAAATACACACAGTTGTTTTTGCTATTCTAGGTCTTTTATTGTTCCATATGAATTTCTGGATTGCTTCCTCTATTTCACTAAAAAATGGTGTTGGGATATTAATGGGTATTGCATTGAATTTGTAGATAGCCTTTGGCAATATTGCCATTTTGATTATATTAATCGTCCCAATGCAGGAGCATGGGAGATTTTTCCATTTCTTAGTTCTGCCTTAATTTCATTTTTCATGTTTTTAAAGTTCTCATTATAGAGGTCTTTCACTTCCTTGGTTAAGGTTATTCCTAGGTACTTTTTTTTTTTGAGGCTATTGCAAAAGGAGTTGTTTTCCTGATTTCAGCCTCGGTCTTTGGGTCGTTAGCATAGAGAAAGGCTGTTGATTTTTGAGGGTTTATTTTATATCCTGCAACTTTGCCAAAGTTTTGGAACAGCTCTAGTAGCTTGGGGGTAGAGTATATGGGGTTCTTTATGTCATCTGCAAAGAGAGAAAGTTTAACTACATCTTTTCAAATTTGTATCCCCTTTATATTTTCTTCTTATCTAATTGCTCTGGTTAGGAATTCTAGTACTATGTTGAAGAGAAGGGGAGAGAGTGAACATCCCTGTCTTGTTCCTGATTTTAAAGGGAATGGCTTTAGTTTTTCACCATTTAGAGTTATGCTTGTTGATGGTTTGTCATAAACTGCCTTGATTATAGTCAGGAATGTTCCCTGAAATCCCATTTTTTCCAGGGCTTTTAGCATAAATGGGTGCTGGATTTTATCAAATGCTTTCTCTGCATCGAGTGATATAACCATGTGGTTCTTTACCTTGCTCCAGTTGATGTGGTGGATTACATTAATTGACTTGCGTATATTGAACCAACTTTGCATCCCTGGGATGAATCCAGTTTAATCGTAGTGTATGATTTTTTTGATGACCTGTTGAAGTCGATTGGCCAGAATTTTGTTGAGAATTTTTGCGTCTATGTTCATCAGGGAAATCGGTCTATAGTCCTCTTTCCGTGATGAGTCCCTGCCTGGTTTTGGGCTGAGGGTTATACTGGCTTCATAGAACATGTCTGGAGGTGAACGTTCTCTTTCAATTTCATTGAAGAGTTTGAGAAATATTGGTGTGAGTTCTGTTTTGAAGGCCTTGTAGAATTCTGCTGTGAATCCATCTGGACCTGGGCTTTTCTTGGATGGGAGATCACTTATTGCAGTTTCTATTTCAATACTGGATATGGGTCTGTTTAGAAGGTTTAAATCTTCATGGTTGAGTTTGGGGATATGAATTTTTTCTAGGAAATCATCCATTTCTTCCAAGTTCTCGAATTTGTTGGCATAAAGGTTTGCAAAATAGTCCCTTATGGTCTGAAGTTTGGTTGTTTCTGTGGTGATGTTACCTGATTCATCTCTTATCTTGTTTATTTGAGTGTGCTGCCTTCATTTTTTTGGTCAGGTTTGCTAGGGGTCTGTCTATCTTGTTGATTTTTTCAAAGACCCACCTCTTTGTCTTGTTGATTCTTTCGATGGTTTTTTTCGTATCTAATTGATTTAATTCTGATTTGATTTTAATTATTTGCTTCTGTCTATTGACTTGGGTTTGGCTTGTTGTTCTCTTTCAAGTAAATTGAGGTGCTTCCTTAAATGATTGAGTTGCTGTTTCTCCAGTTTGTTGGTGTATGCATTCATAGATATAAATTTTCCACTGAGTACTGCCTTTGCTGTGTCCCAAAGGAGCTGTTACTTTGTGTCCTCAACTTGGTTGAGTTCCATAAACATTTAAATTTCCGTTTTAATTTCTTCAATGACCCACTGATGGTTTAGCAGTGTGTTGTTTAGTCTCCATGAACTGTAGGATTTTCTGTGGTGGTTGTTTGAGTTGAGCTCTAATTTTATGCCATTGTGGTCTGAGAGAATTCACGGAATGGTTTTGATACTTCTGAAATTTGTACAGATTTTCTTTGTGACCTAAGATGTGATCTATTTTGGAGATTGTTCCATGTGTCGCTGAGAAGAATGTGTATTCTGTTGTTGCAGGGTGGAATATTCTGTAGATGTTGATTAAGTCTAGTTGGTCTATGCAATTGTTTAGTTCTGTGGTTTCTTTGTTCAGTTTTTGGCATGTTGATCTATCCAGAGGTGATAGTGGAGTGTTAAAGTCCCCAACTATCAACGTGTTTGGGTCTATGAGTGTTTTTAGAGTCAGTAGTGTTTGTTTGATGAAGTCGGGTGCTCCTGTATTTGGTGTGTAGGTAATTAGGATGGTTATATCTTCCTGTAGGAGAGATCCTTTTACTAGTATGTAGTAACCTTCTTTGTCTCTTTTTACCTTTTTTAGCTTGAAGTCGATTTTGTCTGATACTAGGTGTGCAACTCCGGCCTGCTTATGAGGGCCATTTGCTTGATAGATTTGATTCCAGCCTTTCACTTTTATAAGATGTTTATTTTTGCTGGATAGATGAGTCGCTTGGAGGCAGCAAAAAGATGGGTCCTTCACATCATACATGGCTAGTTTTATGGTGGTCTCCTCAAAGATGGGGTACTCGGATGGGAATATGACACCAGTCAGAAACAGTGGGTCTCTTGTTCCCTGAAATAGCACATGCAGACAACTTGGTTTCAGTAAAGCAGCAAATGCAGGCAACAGCATGCGATGACACACAAGTGTGCTGAATGTGATCCACTCTCCTAGAAAATGGTTCCATTTGAAGGGGGCGCTAGGCAGCCAATGATGGCCATGGTGGTCCCGGCGCAGGGCACCATGGAGCTGTGTGGATTGTACCACCACATGGGTTTCTATATTGTCAGCGCAGTTAATGATATGTTTTGAAAACATGCGTTTTATTTGCTGCCTAACCTTTCTTTCAGGCCTGATGTCAGTCAAGTGAAAGCGTACTTAACAGGTATATAGTTATATCGCTATGACCTATACTTTATGCAGGTAGGCAAAGTTAAATGCAAATTATTCTCTCAGCTTTATTTGGTAATTCTATGCTATCTAACCTATGTTCTGACAGCATTTGCTTTTTGAGGTTCAGTGGTGCATTTTTTTTCTCCAAACCAATTCAAAAACTAATGAAAGAAACTAAATATGATGGATTAGAAGCTCAGGTTGTAGCAAAGAGAATATTTCAATTCCTTAGAAGGCATTAGTAAAGAGGTGATATCCAACCTTAAGTTTTACACACATATACACATTGCATGTACACACATACTTGCACACACACACAATTCTCTATGGAAGTTTCTAAAAGCTCATGTTATTCTCTCAGCCACTTATTTCTTCTTCCATTCTTTTACTTACAAAGCAAAATGCAGTTTTCCTTGGCTCTTGGAGGATCCACAATGAGTAAAACTGCCAAAATATAGCAACACGTATTCAAATATAAATTTTTGAAATGATCAAATAGAAATTACTTTTATGCAAAAGATAATACTTCATATATGCAACTGACCACAATAAAACTTAGAAGAAAAAGAAAAACTGCATCAATACAAAAGTATGTAAGTTTTAAATTTTGGCAAAATTTTAAAAATAATAGTCCAGGTGCTTGTGGCCTATGCTTGAAATCCTAGCTACTCAGCTCAGGCAAAAAAGTCCGTGAGACTCCTATCTCCAATTAACAACCAAGAAAGCCAGAGTGGAGCTGTGGCTCAAGTGGTAGAGCACAAAAGCTAAAAGACAGCACTCAGGCCCTGAGTTCAAGCCCCGAGACTGGCACCAAAACAAAACAAAACAGAATAGTCCTTGAAAATACTCTTCAGAACAGTTTTATGACTTTAGCCAAGAGAGCTTTACGAGTGAGGCTATTATCTGTTAAGTCAGCTGAGGCATTAACAGCACATCACCCCATCACCACCGAACTCAAAAGTTTCCAAAGTGCAGAATCAGGGATGCAGACAGGATTTGGGTCAGTCCCATAAGAGAAGTGACTCAAGTCCAGTGTGAATCACTCATTCCACCAAAGCAGGCACAGTCCACCCCAGGCAGCCAGGTCTGGAGCCCGCTGCCTACAAGGTGCCACCGGCCACTCCTCGCGCCAAGCAGTCACCATGATGACAAGTCTAAGGAAAGCAAGCAAACCTGAGGGACCGACTTGCAGTCAGCTTTCTCCAGGTCTCTCCCCAGTCACGCCATGCATGCAGCGTGGGATACAAACCAAACAATCAGAACGGAAGCATTTCCTCTTTTGGATTGGATCCAGCACAATAACAAGTTTCCTCTTGACACATCCCAGCCATCTATCACTAACCCTAAATGTTATTAGGAAATATCTCATCATGAGGGGTGATCCGTACACACCTTCTGCCTGGAAACATCACGGATTCTCAGGTGCATCCATCTGCCTTTCTTGGAAACCCATCATCCTTTGAAACACACACACACATTCACTCACACACATACACATGCACACACACGCACACGCAGCAGACAGAAACCAGTGGCTTCTAGAAATCACACTGAAGGACACAGGGAAGCCCTCCAGGTGGGTCCTTGCACCACTTCCCCCCCACCCCATCCCCACCCCAAGGTGAGTACGTTCACCCCACTCCAGTTCCCATCGAGGGCTCCTCTTTGCCTTGTTGTGTTTGCCTTGTTGTGGGTTTGGGGAATTCCGTGTGGAAGGGAAAAAGTCTTTCCATCAAGGGGGGTGATTTCTTTCCTCCTGATGATCGAAACCAGGGGTGCGCGCCTTTGGTAACCACAGGTACCGGGTGCTGCTTCCTTCCTTAGGTGACAGGAAAATAACAGCTCTAGACCACAGGGTAACTTGTGCTCAGGGAGGCAGGGAGGAACGCGGGGGGGGGGGGGGGGGTGGAGGGAGGGCACCGGCAGAGCGCGCTCCCGCGTGCTCACCTCCACCGTCTCGGTGCTGGAGTACCGGGTGACGCTCTCCTCCCCGGGCTGGATGACTGAGATCTGCACCGCGGTGCTCAGCTTCCGATGGCGGCCGGGAGTCTCGAAATCCTTGCATGCTGGCCGTGGCCGGGAGAGAGAGAGAAAGAACAGCAACTGACACAATGGCTCCAGGGCTCGGGCTGGGGCGCGCGGCTCTGGGCCAGGGTGCTGGCACCCGGCGCCGCCGAGGAAGTACCGAGGAAGTCAAGAACACAACTAGGAAGTCACGTGCCGCCGGGGCAGAATCCCGGGTTCACGCCCCCGGACGCCTCCCCCCCTGCCCGAGCGCACCGGGGACTCGGATTCCCCCCCTCCGTCCCGCCCGGGGCTCCGCGCGCGGCCCGCGCCGGCCCGGGGTGGGTGAGGTCCGACATGTGAGCGCACATGCCTCCCACACCAGCCTGGGCCTCGGCTCCGCTTCCACGGGTGCGCACACTGACAGTCACGGGAGCCCCGGCTGGGAAGCCCAGGACTGGGTCACCGAGCCAGCGGTGGGCGACGCCAGCCGAGCGGGGGGGGGGGGGGGGGGGGGGGGGGAGGGGGGGGAAGCACGGTGGCGGGCTTCCGGGTTCCAGTCATTCTTGCCCCAGGCGGGGGCCACAGGTCTTCCTGGGGAACTTTCTCTAGGGACTCCAGGCTCAAGTTACAGACAGTAGCCACCATACCACATTTCCTGAAGTATTCTGCCCTTCGCAGATCATCCTCCCAATTGGGAGAAAGAAAAGGCAACGACAACAACAACAACTATGCTTTCTTTTCTGCAATCTAGTCCCTGCCCTCCCCCTGGTTCTGAAGTTAGTAATTTCGCTTTGTGAAGCCGAGTTGTCCTTGAGTGGCTCAACTACTGGCTTGCCAAGGACTAAAACTCCCAGGAGGGCAGCCCTGAGCCCTAACCAGAATGCCAGGGGCTTCCCCTGGGCCCTGCCCCATCCCTGGGTCCACAGCCAGCCGAGAACAGGACCAAGGTGCTTAAGCCCTGCAGTGGGGTTGTGGTCCTGGGCAACTGGGACAAAGGTAACATAGGCATCTATATCTTGAAAGCAAAGGAAATCGCAGAGACAATTATCACCCTTCAACTTCTTACAGATCATCTCAGAAGATGGAAAAACACAAGTGCTTCAAAATCAAACCAGCCAGGGTTCTGTTCAATCCTAATAGCTAAGCGATAACTGGCAAAATTATCATATTTACTTTTGCCAGACAGTGGGATCCTCTTTCCTCTATCTAGATAGTATTTTTTGATTTACATTTGTCTTAATCAACCCCCATGACTGTCGCAATACAGGAGAGCTTAGCAAGAGACATGTGGAAACACTAATTGCCACAGTTGATTTAACCCTCATGATTTGTGAGGCATTCTGTCTCCCATCTCTTTATTATTCAAAATGATACTTTGAATTATTACTTCAGCTTTGCATGTTAGAAAAAAAACCAAGAAGGTTTGCATGTCACCAGCGCCAGGGAACTAGTGGTTCATGCCAGCAATCCTAGCTAATCAGGAGGCTGAGATCTGAGGATCATGGTTTGAGACCACCACAAGCAGGAAAGTGCATGAGAATCTTATCTCCAACTAAGCATCCCCCCCCCCAAAAAAAAGAACCTGAAGTGGATCTCTGGCTCAAGTGGTAGAGCCCTAGCCTTGAACAAAAAAGAGGGACAAGATTCAAAAGCCCCAAGATGCAGGAAAGGGGAGGGGGGAACACAAATAGAAGCTCAGAAACACTACATACTATATTGTACTATATTTACATGACTAGGCCTTTCTGGAAGCTTGCTGACATCAACACCTACTAGCTCCATTTCTTCCTTGGCATGCTGACCCGACATGTTTGGAAGCCACTGTCACTGAACTTTCTTGTTCACCTCAAGGGAGCTGCCCCTTTAAAAATTACTGAGGTGAGGTCTCAAGAACATCAACATATCACAGAAAGGAAAGGAAAAGCACTCTTTAGACTGCACTGTTCTTTGGTAGCTATTTTGATCATTTGCTTTTGTTGTCCTTTGAATGTGTTTAATTTCTCACTCCCCAGTTTTCTGCATACCATGCACATTGACTGAGGATGCTATGTGTTGGTTTTAAGATTCCCAAGCTTGGGCAGAGCTGTTCTACCTTCCCTGTGAGCTCCTGACATTGGGCTCAGAATATCTCACTTCTGTTCTGAGTTCTTATTGGGCTGGATTGTGGTCTATGGTTAATTCCCAGAAGTGAGCAGCCATTGCTCCATTTCATCAGAGAAAATTCTCAGCCTCACACCTCATAAGAACAGAGAGAATCTCTACTAAGTTGACATGTTTTATGCAGAGGTTCAGATACCCCAATACTGAACAAGGAAAAAGTAATCATGGTAATTTGCCTTTCATTATATCCAGTGCCTCAAAGCAGTCACACAAAACCTCAGTAGTAATTAGCCAGGCACCAGAGGCTCAGTCTGTGATCCTAGCTACTCAGGAGGCTGAGATTTAAGGATAGCAGTTCAAAGTCAGGCCAGGCAGAAAAGTGTGTGCGAGTTAAATTTCTAATTAACAAAAAACTAAAAATTGGAAATGGAGGCGTGGAAGTGTGGATCAAGTGGTAAAGCATTGGCTTTGTGTGACAAAGCCAAGTGAGAACTTGCGACCCTGAGTTCAAGTCTCACTACAGGCACAAAGAGAAAATGAAAGTCATAATAAAAATTATGTTGGGGGCTGCACTTTTTTCTTTTCTTCCTAATAGCCAGCAGCATTCACTCTTTCCTCTTGCTAAAGCAGCAACATTTCATGGGAGAAAACTGTATGTAGATCACAGAGTTTCTGAGACATGAACCTGGGGTCCCTGGGTTTCTAGTATGGCCACATTGAGTCCATAATGAGTTTACACTCGATCGCTTCCTCCAACAAGGTGGGCAAATGAAGAAACTCGGCTTTTTATGAATCAACTTTTCCATGAAGAAATAGGTTTGCTAGTAACACTTTCAGTATGTATAATTCCATCCTGTTTATAGGATCATGGTTTGAAGCCAGCCCAGCTAAGCAAATCCAAGAGACTCTTATCTCCAATTTACCAACAAGAAGACAGAAGCAGAGCTGCGGCTCAAGTGGTAGAGCTTCAGTCTTGAGAGAAAAAAAACAAGGGCTGGAAATCAAGCTGCAGTACTGGTACCAGAAATAAAGTTTAAAAAATAAAATCTCCTTCTTCCTCAAAATACTGCTGATGTGAGTTTTTAAATGAAATATCAGATTGTGCTCCACTCGGCCAGCCTTTCTGAATCACGTCAAGTCTGTCGGCTTCATAGGTCCTTTCTGTCATTCCAGCCAACCTCGGGTGGGATTCCCAGTGTCCGTGGATGCCTATTGGTGAGCTCAATAGCATCGACTACGTCAGGTGGCTTTGGACCACTCAGTTACAAGAGTTGCAAACCTACGGAATGTCTGCATAAACAGTTCAGGAGAACCAAGGCAGCCTGATATCTAAGCTGGCTATAAGAAATTGCCCTTCACTGTAAGATCATATTTTTCTACAAATCTTGGTCATTTTTCTTCCCTTACCTGCACTGATCTCACTTCCTGCCCTTTTATGTAAGTGACATCTGACAAAACATGTTATCTTTTCCCCAGAACAAACCATCTGGGGAGGAGGATGAAGAGCTTTGCGAAGAAGCTTTGCATCTTTACAATTCTTGACTGAAAGGAACCCAAGGAAATGTAGGCCTAGAGGCGGCACCACCCAGCATTGGCTGGATTTTGTTTGATGCTGGTCTGTTTGTAATAAGGATCACATGTTACTACCCTAGCTTGAGTCTCTTATACAGATGAGATGCTGAGATTTGGCCCTGACAGGCATTAGATTATGATCCTCTTGCTTTGGAGAATAACAATAACAGAATAACAGGGAAATGTGGCTGCATCCACCCCAAGAAATGTGCTCAACTTTTACTTAAGATAAAATTGTACTTGATTCCGGAGTCAGTCCGAAGAGCTCTATGGCCTTTTCTAAATTATTCAATAGCTCTTTGAGTCTCTGGAATTAAATGAACAGACTCTATAAAACCTATATAAGAATACTACATATAAGAAAGAGATATAAGAATACTAGGCATTTAAGAAGTCTTTGAATATGTCATCATTGTCACAATACCTTTTTAAAAAGATGTAATAAAGAGTAATAGGGAATGAATTTGATAAGTGTATATGTATGTATGTATGTATATATATTTTTCTCAAAATGAAATCCCTTTTAAAATTCATTTATGATCATTTTCTTTTTTTTTTTGGCCAGTCCTGGGCCTTGGACTCAGGGCCTGAGCACTGTCCCTGGCTTCCTTTTTGCTCAAGGCTAGCACTCTGCCACTTAAGCCACAGCGCCCCTTCTGGCCGTTTTCTGTATATGTGGTGCTGGGGAATCGAACCCAGGGCCTCATGTATACGAGGCAAGCTCTCTCACCACTAGGCCATATCCCCAGCCTTTATGATCATTTTCTACCCAGCGTACATACTTAACTAATCTCATTAGGTTGTTGCATCTGTGTTTATACATTGAAAGATGGAGTCGGGTATTGTTTTTAATTGAAGATTAATTTCATCTTTAGTCATGAGATACCTGTAGCTCATGGATATTGTTTTTTTATGATCACTTTCTGGTTTGGGTATCAATGAGTCTTATGACATGACTGAGTGTAAGTTCTGCTGCTGTTTCTTGAAGGAGCTCACAGATGATCGGTGTCTTCCTTTCATTAAATGTGGTACAGGATAAAGGAGGAGGATGAAAGCGTGGTCCTTAGTTACAATGGAGCCTAGTGGTGACCCATTCTGATTCGGGTGTGAGTTTTCCTTTTCCGCTTCACTGGGAATGGAAGACTTAAATGCCAAAGGACAGAATGCCCCAGAACATGAGTGTGGCCTCCCACACAGGGCCTTCCAGAAATGACCACCAGCTTTGTGCCCTCCACGCGACCTTCTTCTTCTCCCTCCCCCTGCCACCACCAGGACAGAATTAACCGAGGTTCAGGGAACATGTTTGCCCCTTAAGTACATTTCTTTAAATTCACTTCTCAGATCCTTAACATTGGAACAAGTTTCTAAAAACTGTCACACACACACACACACACACACACACACACACACACACACACACTTTCTCTTTGCAGTCCTCCAAAAAGCTGGAGTCTACTAATCAATCAATAAGTCAATATTTTTCCAGTCAATATTTGACTCCACTATTTGGCTTCACAGTGACTGTTTCAAACCAGTGATTACATTTAGATTAAATGAATCCACATCACACATGAAAAAATGCAACGCTTAAGAGCCTAATAGCTCCTTTCCCTGATGATTTTGCTAGTATAGGAGTCTTTCCCATTTTTAGTTTTCTCTGCCTTCTTGTTTGTCTATTCTTCCGTCCCTTTGGAATTTCAAGAAGACAGGAATTTCCTACTGCCTGAGGTGCCATCCACAGTTCAGATCCCCTGAGGAGATTTACAAAATTATGCTGCATACCATCCAGGGGAGTTTATGACATGATAATTCAGTAGTGTGTCATAAACCTACAGTGTTCTTACTTCACAGTGACATCACACAATCCTAGGTCCATAAGCAAGCAGAGCATACTCCACTCAGGTTTGGTGATTTGCTTAAGGTTAGGAATGTGGTTCTAGATTGTACTAACCAATTTATGAGCATCCTTCTACCATCCTGAATTTTCTGCAGCCTTTGAGTCTTTCCTTCAGTGAATATATCCAAGGTCTTGCCAGCCATGATCCTTTCAGATTCTGCTCAGTTGCCTATCCTGCTCACTGTACTTTTTCTCACTTGCTATTATTTCTATTTGTTTTCTCAAATTTCTCCTCTAACACATGTTCTTCTCACATCATTCTGTAATATAACAGTCCTGAAAGTCATCACTCCTTTATTTACAAGACCTGGGCTCTAAGGGACAAGGACACATTGCACATAACAAGCTACAGCTAGTGCTGGGATATAGCTCAATGGCAAAGTGCTTGCCTAGCAAGCACAACCTCCTGGGGCAAATCCCCAGTGCCAAAAAAAAAAAAAAATCTATAGCTTCTCCCCTTAGTTGACCAACCGCATTGAAGTCTTCATAGAAATGCAACAATAGTGTATTATTTTTCCCTTAAACATTGTGGCAAATATTTTCATAAATGCACATTTCCCTAAAGAGTATGGCACCATGCATAGCTGCCAGCATAAGCTATGTTTGTTGACAAGTGCCAGTATGTGTATATGAGGCAGAAAACAATGTATTTGAACACTTGCAATCTTTTCTTATTTCTAATTTTCCATTATATTTACAGGCACTGAATGAAGAAAAAACATGCCCCAATTCAAACTCAGGACCTTTCTTTCTAAAAAGGATAAAACTTCCATAATATGTGACCACAGTAGTCATTTTAGGTTCCTCGATGGTTGTGGGGAAAACAATAATTCTGTGTTTAAGGGCAAAAAGTAAGAAATCTTCAGGCAGTGGTGGTTCATGCCTATCCTCCTAGATACTCAGAAGACCGAGATGTGAGGATCACGGGTCAAAGCCCTGTCAGGCAGGCAAGTCTAATGTCTCCAGTGAACTAGTAAACAGCAAGAAGTGGAGCTATGGCTCAAGTAGTGAGGGAAAATGCCAAGGGACAGTGATCAGGCAATGCATTCAGCCCCAGGACCAACACATACATGTACAAACACATGCATACACACATGCACACTGGATGAACAAGCGACTACACGAACATCCTAATGCACCAAGTCCTTGGGGACTCTGAAATAATACACTTGCTCATTTGCAGCCACAAAGTGTGAATATCATACGTATTCAATCTTAAGATGATACATGAACCACCCCAAGTATGTGCGTGGGGGGTGGGTTAGAGTCAGGAAATTAATTTCTTAACTATGAGTCTGCGGCGTAGTCAATGCATGTAGATTATGGTGGCTAGCTCAAGGATGAAACCATCTTCTCATTTTACCAAGAGCTCAGTATCTAGAGTTTGAGTTAATTTTTTTTTTCAATAGCATCATTCTATTCCACCTGGACCTCTGGCGATTCGACGGTGAGTTAGCTTTGTAAGGAGACTTTAAGACACCCCATACAAGGATAATAGAATCCAAATAAAACTTGAAGAAAGGATGGATTTAATACCATTGGGAGGAGGAAATGGATGACAGGGTTCTTGAGGAGTACAAGTCATAATTTACCAGAGCGACTTGAAGACGCTCTTCTTATAGAAATATGGCCCTGGAATTCTTGCTATATTGAAATTTGAGTCCCGGTGCCCCTAAATTCCATTAAAATTGATTCACTTATAAAAACTAAACAGATTTCCTGGATGGGAAAGGCTCGGTTGGTAGGAAAATCCACCCTGAAATCAAAGGTATTACTTTGTCCCATCCCAGAACAATGAAAAAAAAATACACCAGCAAATTTTTATGTGTCTCTATGCATATTAAATGGAAACATACCAGTCATTTTTAAAGGAAGAGAAAAAATGACTGAGGTGATAACATTCATCTCTTGAGTCGGGAAGATTATAGATGCTAAAAAATCCACTTGGCACCTGACACCCAGGCTATTTCAGTATCACTGGCGGATGTGGAGGGAAGTGGCCTAGGCCCACAATAAGGAGGCTCTGAGGAAGGTTCCAGATTGCCAGGACTGGGAGCCAGCTGCACTGCAGACAGCCGATTTGCATATGAAAAGAACAAATTTCCTTTAAATCACGGTGGAGGTGGAGGAAGAGGAGGTGGAGGAGGAGGAGGAGGAAAGTGAGCAAGCAAATGTGGGCTAGTTGCAGGGCATAAGTGTTTTAACTGTTTGGAGCAAAACCTACTACTACACAAGTCTATGGAAACAGTTTTACAAGTTTCTCTTCAAAGAATTTAAGGCACCAAAACTGACACTGGTAATAGTAATTCTGTAATTCACTGTCAGACAAGATCAGACAACTTAAAGTGAGAGAGAGAGAAATAAAGAGAATATTTTATAAAACATTTGGGATCTCGGGATCGCTTCTCCTCGGAGAATGTGTCTGTGTGTGTGTGTGTGTGTGTCAGTATATCTGAGCTATTTGTACATGGGTATATCCAGAATTAGAATGTGCATGAGCCCAGGTATATGATAAATTTCAGACCAAAAGAGAAGTGCCCTGATCAACATACATTTGCTCATAACCCGATTTGTTGCTTTGGAAAATAAAATAAAATAACAACTTTTTAACAGAACAAGAAATAAAATAAACAGAATAGCCCTCTTGTCTATTTTAAGACAGCTAGGGGACAGGTGAGATGAGAATGAAAGGGATTTTATGTTTAAGGGTTTCCTTGGCAATTCTCAAGTTGCTCCCTCTTTAAATAGCCAGTCCTGACTATGTGACTTTGGATTTTATGTTTCAGTATCCTTATTTGGAAGTGGAAATAATTATATTTATTCTCACTGAGACCTTGTAAAAGCTCAATAGCATTTGTGTGGAAAAAATTTATTCAATTCCTAATACTGTATTAATAATGTACTCACTTTATGGGCTTAGCTCAAACAGCTTGTGAAGTGGGAGCTATTATCCATAATTCACAGATAAGGAATCAGTGTCAGACAGAGGGAGGGATTAACACAAAATAATAATTAGAATTATACTATGAAGTGATTTCTTCTACACCTAGTTCCATCTTAGTGCTCTAGGTGAGCTGTTGAATTTAATCTGCAAAGCAGTGCAGTAAGAAAGAGTGTGTTAGGCTCACGTAGGCAGCCAGAGGCAAAATCAAGATCCAAAGGCTCTAAAAACCATCATCCGGGCTACTGCTCTCAAACTGCTCAGTGCTGTCTTCCTCACTGTGATGTGCTGAAATGCAAGCTCAAATTTTCTGACTGGTCCACTTCTATTATTTCAGTTGTCTTCTTTTCCTTGTTGCTGTTGCAATGTGTTTAGTCTTAAGGACATCTCCAGGAGAGAATGCATGGTTCCTGGGGCTGCCATCATAAAGCAAACTCGAAGTGACTTCCTGGAGAATCTGATGCATCATATTTGACACTGGTGAATCTATACTTCAGCGGCAGGCATTGTTAAGTTTTAGAAGCAACCTTGATCAGCTCAGCCTTCATTAATTCATCCAGGTCAGGGTGCTCTAGTAGAACTGGAAAGCTAATAAGTCTCTATGCTTCCTACCTAGAACTTGTGAACAATGAAATATCCATAGTTAAATGGTTTTCTCACTCAGAATTTAAAATTCAGAATGTGTTATCAACAATTATCAAACATTTCCCAGAGCATCTACAAATATATTGATTCGTCATGTTAAAAAACAAAACAAAAACCTATGAGCTGAAGCATAGGAATTCACGTAAGCATCGAGCCACTGGGTCACACACTGAATGTCGAAATTGGGTCTGGCTTGATTCTCAGTTTCACTGCTGTGCAAATTTCCTTAGAATCCTTGCAGCTATGGAGAAAAGTCAAAAAATTATGAAAGTGCGGGGTGTGTTGGCTCAGACGTGTTATCCTGGCGCTCGAGAGACGCAGAGGATCTCAGTTCAAAGCCAGCCTGGACAAAACATTTGTGAACCTCATTCTCAATCAATGAAGAGCTGCAGATGGCAGAGCACCCATCATCCCAGTTATGGGAGGAGCAGAAACTGAAGAAGATTTTCAGCCCAGGCCAGCTGAAGCACAAATGCAAGACCATCTTCAAAAAAGAATGAAAACGCAGAAGGCTGGAGGCAAGGCTGTTGAGCTCCAGGATCACAAAGCCAGGTCCCCCAAGACAGAGAGACAGAGAGACAGGGAAGACCAGGAGACAGGGGACAGGGAGGCTGGACACAGTGAGACAGTGGAGAATATTGGGGGGGGGAGGGGAAGCTTCTGTGATGAGCTGACATTCAAGCAGCTCCCTAAAGGAGCCACAAACATAGCCAGTTTTCCCTGCTTGGGAAACAGGAAGTTGGGGCAGCGTAGGCCACATTAGTGAAAGACAGGGAAGGATTGATGGGTTCTGGAAGACTGTATGACGCGGCATTTTCATATGACCCTAAGCCAGTGGAAGGCACTGAAGGGTTTGCACTGGGGAACTGAAGAAATTAAAGCTCTCACAAATAATGTGTCTATCCAAGAAGGCGCAATCAGTTGAAGCCCAGGATGGGGTTACATCTAAACAAAGACATTGCAATTAAATGTCCCTAGGATAGGCAACTCAGAAAGCAAAATGACAAGAAGAGTATGTGTATGGTTGATGGGACTACAGATCAGTTTAAGTGACACAGTTGTGGTAGGTGAAAGCAGAAAGCAGAGCTCAGTTTCCCACACTTCACACGTATAATATATTATAATATCACTTATAATATCACTTACAGTGTTGCAACATGGACACTGCCAGCCAGCATTGAGATGGGTGTCAATGAGTAAAATCTATGATCCGGATGCAGAACACATTAAATCTCTGGTTGCCAGGAATAACTACCACACGACAGACCTGGGGAGATAGTCTAATTGGTTCAGTTTCTCTTCTTGCAATGAAATCTCTGTTTCAGCAGTACAAACACCATTATGCACATATTAGATAACCTTTTATTGCTCTTCCTTTCCCCATTTTCTGTACTTTTAATTCTCAACTACAAAGATGTTGGCCTTTGGAGTTAAGAAACAATCTAGATTCCCTCCACACCCTTGTGCTATGCCCTTGTACAAAGAGCTGAACTCTTCTATGTGAGGTAAATAGTGAGGATGGGGAGAAATTGTAAAATATGTGCAGCCTCACAACTGATATTTAGGAGGAATTCAGTATGTGGCAATCATGAAGCAGAGAAAGTTCAGGACCAAAATTCCTTGCTCTACAAAGGATCCATTGAGGGTGACAAAGTGATTTACCTAAGGTAATGTTCATAATAATCAACAACAATCACTTATCATACATCTCACACCAGAGTAAGTGCTTAATAGGAACTCATTTGATCCTCACATGACCATGAAGGTGGAGAGTGTACATGTCTAATTCTGCAGATGAGGTCCTGAGGCATTGGTGTATTTTCTAAGGCCATACAGTCAAGGAGTCATGAAGATAAGATTCAAATGCTGGCATGTTAGTATCATAGAGCCTGAACTCTTAGGATCTAAGCAAATAGCCTTTCCCAATCACACTCCACTTCAACCTAAAATATGAATCCACTTTTAAGAGTTATTTCAATTTTTGGTGTTGTCTTTTTAGCAAATGGTTGCTCTGAGAAATATTCATTCATTTGGGCAGCTAGAGACATGTTGCTGTCAAAACTGAGACCAGGGGCTGGGGATATAGCCTAGTGGCAAGAGTGCCTGCCTCGGATACACGAGGCCCTAGGTTCGATTCCCCAGCACCACATATACGGAAAACGGCCAGAAGCCGCGCTGTGGCTCAAGTGGCGGAGTGCTAGCCTTGAGCGGAAAGAAGCCAGGGACGGTGCTCAGGCCCTGAGTCCAAGGCCCAGGACTGGCCAAAAAAAAAAAAAAAAAAAAAAACTGAGACCAGAAGAAGATTGCTTAAAGAAAGACTCACTAGGGAGATTCTTCCATATAAAAAGTGCACAAGCTAGAGTAAGAGGCATGGTACCTACACAGTCCTTTATGTCCAGCTTTGAATGGCCTGAACTTCCACCAGTTTCATCCAGCACAACCCTAACACCAGTGAAAACCCACTTTTTCATATCTAAATATAAGTTATGAGCAGAAAGATGGTGTTTAAAGACTTCATTTAGAACTTTAAACCAAATTCCTCATATACATAAAGTAATTGTAAAATTCTGCAAGACAATGTCTAGAGCTTTAATTTATTTTGGAATGGAATGCTAAGCAATAAGAGAGAAATGTAAACGAGCATTAAGTGAATCACCTTGGCAAATGAGCTCTTGGGTTTTATGTTGTTTGTAGTTTTCTGCCCCCCTTTCCTGAATCCTCTCGGGAGCTCCGTCTGAAATGGGACCACACTCATTTTTCAATACCTCATCTCAATGCATTTTCTAAGATTGCTGATTTGGGTGCAAGCCATAAATGCATTATAATGTCTACTTGTTCGGTAATTTCATCCCTGTTGGCTAAGCACCTGTTTCTCTCTTACCACAGTTTGCCTGCCATTACTATGGTCTTTATGTTTGTTGTTTGCTTTTTGTTTTTGTTTTGTGCTGGTACTGAGACTTAAAATTCAGGGCCTCACACTATTGCTTAGCCTTTTTACACAAGGCTAGTGCTCTCCCATTTGAGCCACACCTTCACTTCCAGCTTTCTTAGTGGGTAACTGGAGATAAGAGTTTCATGGACTCTTCTGTCCAGGCTGACTTTGAAGTTCAACCCTCAGTTCTCAATTTCTGAGTAGACAGGATCACAGGCATGAGCTACCAGTGTCCAGCTACTATGATTTCTGTACTGTCACTGGAAATTTCTGGAAGAAGAAATCAATAAGTGGGCAAGGGGGTATAGTCCAGTGTTTAAATACAGGAGCTTCACAATCGGAAACTCTCTTAGTTCCTGACTCAGCATAGGTCTTAAGGAAAGTCAGCTTTGGGGATTTGGAGACCTTCACCTCTTGAGTAAAGCTAGTATGTGAGCACATGGTCTGGGCACAAGATTCCCAAACTGAAGTCTTAGGCTCATTATCAACTCATGTCTACATTTTCTTACCTGCAAAAGAGGGCTGAGACTAGAGCAATGGCTCATCAAGAAACCATGCGAATTGAGGTAATTAATCAATGTAAATTATTTAGAATGCCATATGGCAAACAAGATAGCACTCAATCAGGCTAGTTGCTCTTTACATTATAATCTGGTGGAATTATGGTGAGGAATACTTGACACCAAGCTTGTAAAGAACAAACATCAGGTGTTGCATCAAAGGCTTCTTATCTCCAATCTCAGCCTCCCTCAGGACTTGGCACAGTGCCTTGTCTTTGAAGCCTCCCAGAAAATGATTTTTAGTGGAATATAGTGCATTATATAAGATGCAGCATATTGTAAGAATCAAGAAAACAGCCATCTATTTATAATGAAGGGCACAATAGCCACAAGCCTGACTGCTGTTCTGCAGGTGTTTCTCTTACTGCTCTGAAACGCTCTTATTTCTTATATGGAGAAGTACTCTTTTTGTCACTAAAGTGAACACAAAACTATCTTTCTGTGCTTGGTATCCCTGTCAGCTGACCCAGAACATCTTGTAAAAATATGATAATATTAAGGAATACATACCCAAACCTTCCATTCTCCAAGTGGTGTTGTAAAAGTGTCTGAGCTTTATGACCATTTATAGAACCCAGCCAGTAAGACAGTAGAAGTGTGAATACAGACAGTTGGTAAGTTAGATCCTCTAAGGTTGTTGTTTTTAGAAACATAAAATAATGCCTGATTTATGATGGTTCACAAAATATAAATAGACCTGACATGCTGGTTAAAGAAGACCTTTGCAGGTAGCAGAATCTGTCTCTTAAGAGATTAGACTGATTTTCGATGAGGCTTGTCATCTGAGGAATAATTCTGCACAGTTTAACATGCCAAACACTAGAAACTAATCATGTTTTTTTCCCCTTAACTGGATGGTTAGAGATACAGTGGCTCTGTCTATAAAGTCGGAAATCAATAGACATAATCTAATACCAACACTAGAACTAAATAGTTCGAGCCAGCCTTTTCCTGAACCAAGCCTTAACAAGCAAAGTGACTGTAAATCAGGGGATAATTGAAAGAACTTACCTAAGGACATTTTGTCATTGTACCAAGACCTAATGTGATAAAAAATGAATTACAAGCATTTATTTATTTGGCACAAGTGTGTCCTGGGTTGCATAACCACAGGGCTTTTTTTTTTTAAACCATGCATTTTCACAGAGAAAACAGAACTCCTGTCAGCAGTGTTTCCCACTGTCTCTGTTCATTGCGCTAATGGTGACTTGACCCATGGCACAGATGATAGGACATGTAGAGTTAAAAGCAAAGGGAATTTTCTATGAACTGTATGGAATCACCAGTTCTGCATCCATACCAATATCCACAAAGGATTAGGAAGTAAAATAAAACATGAATCCTCTTCGTTTTCATTTTTCCTTCCAAGAAAACCACATGGCTGGCTATAAGTACATTAAAAACAAGAAAACAAATGTGAATGCAGAGTTATCATTGTAAGGGTCAATTAATGTATATGCAGTCAACCATGAGAAACATGATTAACAATGGACATGAGACAGTTTTTTTAGTACATGCTTGTGCGGTGCTGTTGAGACATCATGAGCCAATTTCCTTACTCAGTTAACTGAGTGTCTCTTAATGCATTTACTGGAATGAGGAGGTAACAGAGAAACTTAGGCAGGGCACAGTGGTTTTATATAGCATATGTACCAAACAAGTTTTCATAGAAACAGCTAAGGCAAGGCCTAGAAACATCACCTAGAAACAGAAAATGTGGCTGTAATCTTCATTGGAAAAACAAAGAAGAAAAAGAATTGGGAAAGGGGTGACATTGATCGAGATACACTGTATCCATGAACCTCCTTGTTAAATGGCATTTCCTTTGCATACCTACTTAAAGGAAATAAAAATAACTTTAAAAAAATGGGGTGAGACAGTTCCTTTTCCTTGTTCCTATTTTTCCCCCAGAACATGTTCTTCTTTTACTTTTGATGAAATAATTATGTTTATCCTCAAATAATAGTAAATAAATTTTAGGAAGCAAATTTTTCTCTCATTATTCATCAGGCAATGAATAGAAGTTAATTATGGATAGGTAAAACCAAAGGATTTGGGAGCTTAAAAATAAAAACCAAACTAAAAGGAACAAAAGTTAAAGAAGTGTGTGGTGTTACCTACAAGAATTTACCTGCTGTGCCAGTGCTCGCCTAGGGAGTTTACAAACATGCTTCAAGAATAGGTAGAGTTTCGTAAGTGCTGAGGAGCCCCACAGCTTGGTGCCTATAACTTCTCAAATCAATAATCTTATTCCCCAAAGATTCTAAGTGACTTTTTTTTAGTGAATACATGTTCACTCCTCAGCCATTTCTTGCCATTTGATAAGATCACAAATGTCTGCACTTAAGAATTTTAGCGTAGGGGCTGGGAATATGGCCTAGTGGCCAGAGTGCTCGCCTCCTATACATGAAGCCCTGGGTTCGATTCCCCAGCACCACATATACAGAAAAAGCCAGAAGTGTGGTTCAAATGGTAGAGTGCTAGCCTTGAGCAAAAAGAAGCCAGGGATAGTGCTCAGGCCCTGAGTCCAAGGCTCAGGACTGGCCAAAAATAAAAAGAGAGAGAATTTTAGCATATCTTTGAATACATCTGGGGGGAGGGGAAACCCCAAAGCTTCTTAAGCGGCAAGAACACGATTGTGAATAAATTCTCACCGTTGTGATCTTTTAGGTCTATGATTCAAAGCCAGAAATACTAGTGACAGAGTTGCTACCAAACTCCACAAGGCTTTGGGAACAAGCCGCCGGTTGGATCTCTATACCCGCAGGGAGTGAAGTTGGAATGGAAGGCAGGCTCTGCCCCAACACCCCCCCTCACCCCCCCCCCCACCCCCGCCGCCCTCCCCAGCAGCCTGGGGCCCAGTGCTATCCCCTCCTCCGCCCATCCCCTTCTCCAACACACACCAACAGGGCTGTGCTGATGCTTTGAAATCTATCACTCTGCACTAACAAGCTTTCTTTCCAGAAAGCACTGTCGCAAAAGTAGAAGACTAGGAATTTTTTTCTCTGAAAAGTGAAAGGTAGATGGTCACATGACCTCCCTTCTAGCTCCGTATGCACACTCTGCCTCGATATTTTCCCAAAGCCAATTCTGTCCACAGAGGATACCACATGAAAACACACGGAAGTATGGCGCAGCTTTATCAGCCTGATCGTCAAAGTTTCCTGACTTTTTTTTTTACAGTTTGGCCTCTGTGCCTGGGAAAATTTGGAAAAATCAATTCGTGTAACAAAAGTTAAAAAAAATTCAAAATATAAATTCCATCTAATCGTGATCTCATTAACTATACTTCAACGTGGAATATTCTGAGCAAAGGACATAAATTGGCAGCATCATTACCAAAGAAGCTAGATACTTAAGATAATTTGGATTTCATCCCACTGAAAATCACCATAGGATATAAATATATTTAAATCTGGCTCCAAAATTTGAGAAAATATGTCCGTTCATATAAAAAGATGGGAAATTAAAAGGTATCACATCTTTGTACATTAAGTTGAATGTGAGCATCTGTTAGTTTATAAAACTCAAAAATATAATGTATTGTGGTAGATGGAGGAGGAGAAACATTGAAGCAGTCCTATTGATCAAGGAGCAGTGTACTGAAAAAAAAATGAATGGAAATCCCTTTGGACAAAGACTTAAGTATTTAAAAGATTTCTAAGCAATGAGAGGAAGGAAATAAAACCTCTCTATAGTTCATATAATCCTTATCCTTAGCCTTCTTAAATATACTGTTGCAACTAATTTCCTAACAATAATGTTGCGGCCATACTTCATTCAAGTACAAAGCAATTGCCCCTCGGTCCTGGAATGGCAGACCATCCTCAGGGCACACAGTTTTAATCCATCCTTTGAGGAAGTTGCAAAGTTCTACAGCTGACAGAGACTTCAATTTGGTTAAACAAGTCAGAGCTCGCATTTAATGTTAAATTCTTGCTAAGACAAAGAGCCAACTGGAGAACCAATAAGGAAGAGTAAGGGGTTACTTGTTAGCAAGACAGAAAGGGAGCACGGAAAGACAATGGAAACCCCAAATAGAAAATTGCACAAGGAGATTCACAGTAACATTCTCTAGCAACAAAGTGCAGTGCTTGTAGCAGAAGAAGTCCTCCTGGACACAGGCTCCAGGGAGAGGCAAGTTTGTCACTGAAAGCCCTTAGCCTATGGTAGAAAACTGTCTTTACTAGGCAACAGTTCTTTTCACTTACAAATCAGAGAAAAGAGGGACACATGTAGTGGTGCACGCCTGTGTTCCAAGCTGTGTGAGAAGTAGAGATGAGAGGATGGTGGGTAAGCATCAGCAAAAGTTATTAAGACTTTATCTCCCAAATAAACAAATAAATGAATAAGCAGGACTTGGTAGTATGTGCCTGTAATCCCATCTACTTAAGGATGGCGGTCAGAGGGTCATGGTTAAAGCTTAATCCTAGACAAAAATGTGTGACTTCACAAACAAGAAAGGTCCAGAATTATATCTCAAGTAGTAAAGTACTTGCTAGCAAACATCAAGATACTGAATTCAAACCCCAGGACAAAAATTTGGAGGAAATAACAACTACTTTTGTAAGATGATTAAAAAAATAGAACAGCATTCACAAAAGTGAAATTTTATGCTACAAGTAATGCACATTTAACCTGAAAAGTACTATAAAGTACTGAAAAGTTCTTAAAGTTACTGATATAAATAAGATGGAATTGCTTACCAAGGATGAATTCCAGCTGTGGCTCATTCGGCATCTTCTGAATGCCTACAAAAAAATAGGGGTTAGTTCAGATTTTATAAAAATTAACTAATTGTCAATACTAGGGCAATGTCAGCTACTGTTTCCCATGACCGAATGTTTAAGTACAGTGCTTGGTAGGATGAGTAAGTAAACTCCGGTTATTGATCTTAATAGCTGTCTCTAGAGAGGGCACATGATTTGTCCCAGGCTTGAATATTACTGATGGTGTTCTGTAGCCATAAACAATCGGAGAAACACTCTGTTCACAAGCCATGACAAATATAAAGCTTATTTTTCAGCTATTTCTGCAGAGAGAAGTAGAACATTTCAAAAGAGCTACCTCATCAAAGTCCTTCCTTAGATGGATTGTCCTTCAGGTGACTCTGAACCTGTCTCCTAAGAAAACCTTCACTACATGGGCGGGGTGGCATGGGCCTGGTTGTTTTGCTCTTTTGTTGGCCGTATACACTAATCCTCCAAACAGAATTACCAAATGGAATGGTAAATGTTTCCACTCTGTTTTTTTAGGTCTAAAACAAACCCAATGCAACATGGCTAAGTGATTTAAGATGAACTAGGGAGAAAGTGAGTGTGGGCATTGGGTCGGTAAAAGGGAGGGCCTTTGGGAGGGGTGATTGATGCCTAATGGCCACACAGTGTGGGAATTTCCAACCGGAGAATGTGTGAACCGTCAAATATTATTTCTAAAGGTTTGAATGAGGATAAGAAAGAGTAATAGAGGGGCAAACTTGATCCAGGAACATGATAAACATGCATGGAACTAACACAGGAAAGGCCCTTTGTATGATCAATATCCACTAAGGAAAAGCATTACATTTATAACCAAAAGAGAATGAGTGAGGACTTGCCACTGGGATAATATATGTTTAAAACTGGGATAATATTTGTTACAATTCCAGGCAAGCCAAAGAAGTAGACATGAAACATAGGAATATAGGAAGAAAACCATTGTAGCGACAGTGATACACATATTATAGAAAATACTCTACTTGTTTATTTTTCTGCTACATCCATCAGACGCTATCTAAATTTATTGACATTTGGTCACTAATGTATTTTTAAAAGCCACCTCTTTGCAAAAAAGTAATGTTTATTCATGGAGTTAGAATTTTTTTGCATATAGGCATTTTTTCTTGCTGACATTTAACACTGGTTTGGTTAACAATTTCAGGCTTTTCAACAAAGGTAGAAGGACATTGTGAAATTTGAATAGTCTGAATTTTTAAGGGTTATTAATTATTAACTCTGCTGTGCCGTAAGTCCTGACAACCAAATTTATTGAAATATACCCAACAGGTACTTTTTTCTAACGATAATTTTTAAAACATAAATGAAATGAGGTGGTGTGTGTGTGTGTGTGTGTGTGTGTGTGCGTGTGTGTGTGTGTTAAACAACTAGGAAGCCAGATAAATCTTCTGGAAGAGAGAAAAAGATAAAAATCATACTAAAAAGTAAAAGCCCAAACCATAAGTTTTAAAGCATGGCTTTAATTACTGTAGAAACACAAAACCCAAGTAGTTCTTATGGTCAAATGCAAATCATGACCAAATGTCCACATTTATACCAGTCGTGTAATTTAATGCTATCTGATAAAAGACCAGCATCCTGTGATTTTTTTTTTTTTAGTAATGCTTCCACCTTAAATGCCTTTGAGGATAAAAATATCTAGGTTTCCAAAATAAAATGATGTAAGAATACATAAATACCAAAAAGAAGGTGTTCTTTAATACCTTCTTAAGTGTTCCATAGTGCTAGTGTCCAAAACATGGCTTTATGAAATTTATGTGAAATTATTTCTTTTGTCTTTGGTTTATTTCTTTCCTATGGTTTATCCCCTGTTGTTGTCACTGCATTTGATTTTGGTACCCTGGGTATTGTATATATCTTTATGTGAATTTGAGATGGGAAGGGGAACATCAAAATGGTGAGACAAAGGATAAAGGGCGAACCAATGCAACAGCGATGCTACCAAGACAATATGTTGGAATTAACGGTACAACATGGAGGGAGGGGACTAGGGGGAGCAAAAGTGTAGAAAAATGAGGGAGGGGGCGACAAGTTGGACAAGAATGTACTCGGGATCTTATGTATGTGACTGTAACCCCTCTGAACATCACCTTGACCATAAAATTGAATTTTTAAAAAAAGCATTGAAAAGGAAGTTCATCCTGTTCAGTCACATGATTTAATCACTAAGCTGAATGGATACATGATGATTTGTTAAATGGAATGTTAACTTACAAAAACATATATAAGTTAAAGTGCAAAGGAAACAAGGTGTGTTGCTCTGCACTGAAGCGCTGGGATGTAAACATTGCATGAGCTACCATCCACCTGGTCTCAGATGAGGGCTCTGGGAAGACCATAGCCTGACGACCCCCAACGTACAGAATGAACGGTGCAAGGGGGGAACACGGGGGCAGCGTCCTGCCATTGGTTAGGACCCAAGTGCCCGTGGGTGCTGGGCTATGTGTGTTCCATGAACCCCATCTGCAGCTCCAGGCTGAGCCGGCGCCCCGCTTACTGGTGAACTGCGTGTCCCTGGGGTCGTTGGCCTGGGCGGAGGGAGGAAAGAAATGCTGGCCTTCTTCAGACGCTCCTTCTTCTTTGATTTCCATGGGGGAGCTTCACCGCTGTTGACTGTCCCAGGTGTTCTTATCCACACGCGGGTGGATCTTCACCTGAAATAATCTGATACCCCGCTCTGAAATTCTGCACCTGGGAGACATCAAGAATGAAATTTGCGGGGCTGGGGATATAGCCTAGTGGCAAGAGTGCCTGCCTCGGATACACGAGGCCCTAGGTTCGATTCCCCAGCACCACATATACAGAAAACGGCCAGAAGCGGCGCTGTGGCTCAAGTGGCAGAGTGCTAGCCTTGAGCGGGAAGAAGCCAGGGACAGTGCTCAGGCCCTGAGCCCAAGGCCCAGGACTGGCCAAAAAAAAAAAAAAAAAAAAAAAAAAGAATGAAATTTGCCATTACACTGGATTCCAGTCTAACGCTAAAAGGTAATGGTCCATTCGAAATACAACCACTTGCAAAGAAACTTCCTTCCAGTTCTGTTCCACTCCCACATTAAGAATCGGGCCACAGGGGCTGGGGCTATGGCCTAGTGGCAAGAGTGCTTGCCTTGTATACATGAGGCCCTGGGTTCGATTCCCCAGCACCACATATACAGAAAACGGCCAGAAGCCTTGAGCAAAAAGAAGCCAGGGACAGTGCTCAGGCCCTGAGTTCAAGTGGGCCCAGGACTGGCCAAAAAAAAAAAAAAAAAAAGAACCGGGCCACACAATCGTGTTGTAAGCTCTAGGCTGGTTAAATGCTTTCCAAATCCTAAAACATATGCTTTTTGCTATTTGCCTAGGCACCTACTCTAGCAATGAGGACAGGTAGCCTCTTGTCACACACCTGTGTGGTTTGCCATGGTGCCTCTCATGACCATTCTGTCCATTATCTTTGCCCTTCACACTCATCTCTCTGTTGGCCCTGTTAGATTAGTCATGACCACAGAGAGATAGATTGGCCTGATATTCTCCCCTCTAAGATGGCTCAACAGGTTGACCGGGGGAATTTCCAGCTGCGATAGTCTCTTGCTGTTCTGCTTGATAAAGATTTAATTGTTTAATGATTTGGTGTATAGGGTGAAAAGAATGAATAATAGTTTTTCAAAGCCAAAAGCTCAAGAGGACATGAAAGTAATAGCAAATTGATGGGAATAGCATGGGGGGAAAGAAAGCTACTCCCCCAATTTAATACCCTGTTATACAGACAGCCTCAAATAGTTGCAAATTCATTTTGATACTTAGCATGATCTACATTACCCAAAATGAATTGGGAAAAAAAAATCGATGTTGTTTTAAATCAAGTTACTAGCTGAATTAAAATGTGTAAAAATCTTTAAATGTCTAGCCAGCGCTGTGTAATGAGGCAGCGGCGGTTGAGCTGGGTGTGGAATACTGATGTGGTCTCGAGCCTCAAGCCACACAAGTCAACAGCCCTACACTTTGTGAGTCTCGGCAACGTGGCTGCATTTCACATGCAGCTCTAGTTCTGAGAATCCATCTGGCGAACATTAAACCCAGAAAGCATCTTTAGGACATGTTACCATAAAGTTGCAGATCATACTGATTGGGTCTTAACGATGTAAGGAGGAACCTTTTCTGAGACGCACAGCTTTCCACCATTAATTCCAGTGGATCTGTCTATTGATAAATGATTTCTTTCACTCAGAATTCTTTCCTGATCAGGATGAGCCTGTCACATCATGCCACATACTTCCAAGGGAGAGCAGGCTCACACAGAAAGCAATGGCACAAGGCAAAGCATTTTTCACTTGGGAAAGAAGGACCATGCCAACTTCACTAGTATTTATTTATTTGTTGGTTGGTTTGTCTATTGGTTCCAATAGAGGCTTGAATTCAGGGTCCCATACCCTCAACCAGCTTTATGCAGGTGGCCAGTGTTCTACCACTTGAGACATGCCTCTATTTTGGGCATTTTGCCGTTACATAGGAGGTAAGAGTCCCTTGTATTTGTTTGTCTTGGCTGACTTTGAACGTTGAGCCTTAGAGCTCAGCTTCTTGAGTACTTAGGAGTATGGGTGCGGTAGCCAGTGCCTATCTTAATGTCATGATACACACATGCACACACGTTCTGCTTTTTAATCAAAGACTCTACTTTTAATTTTGACCAGACATCACAAAACTTTAAGAGGAGACCTAAAGGAGGTATTACAAATGAAAGAATAATTGGAAAATAACAACTCAGTTCAATAACGATGAGTGATTTGTAGGATAACTGCCAAGCTCTGGTGTGTGCGTTGTGTTACTTGGAGCTGAGGGAAGAGGTTTGCAGGAAGATGCCTGTGAATTCAGTGCTGTGTTCCCACTGGAAGTGTGAAATGCTCTCTCAAAACTAGCTCAGTAAGTGTAAATAAGTGTGCAAAACCAGGATTCAGAGACCATTTCTGACCCTCCACTAGCATCCTCCCACTGTTGCGTTGAGGTGTCACTTAAGGCTTGATACCTGTTATCAAAATACAGGAGGGGTTAGTGACAAACTCCAGAAATGACTGCCTTTCTAGGTGGAAGTAGAGTCTTTACCTGGTTGCTGCTGGGTTCCTCTTCTGGGTCAGTCTGGAAAGTTTCTGGTTTGGCTATCATGCACAAGAATAAACAGTGGTTTTCACATACCACAATTATATTTAAGAGAGACAACTTGTAAGTAGAGTGACTGTTCAGCGTGGCTCTCATACCTTTCGTCCTACTCAGAAGAGCAAGGAGCCAAATGCTCAGAATATTCAGGAAAATATTCTTGGTGTTCTGCTGTCCCAGGGGAGAGAACTATATGGTAGTGATATAATGAAATTGTACGAGCTAGATACCAGTGTCCCATGTCTGTCATCCTTGCTTCTCAGGAAGCTGAGATCTGAGGACTGTGGTTCAAAACTAACTCAGGCAGGAACATTCAGGAGATCATTTCCACCAATTAACCAGTAAAAAGCTGGAAGCAGAGATGTGGCTCAAGTGGGCAAAACAAAACAAAACAAAAACCCCAAGAGAGATAGTACGTAGATCCTGAACTTAAGCCCTAGTGACAGCACACCTCTCTCTCTCTCACACACACACACATACACACATATACACACAGACACACAGACATACACACACACACACACACACACACACACACACTGAACAATATGTCTCACCAATCAGGGTAAAAATGGGAATTTGATCATGTACTGTATGCCTTACACCGTAAAGGACAATCTGTCAAGCACTTAAAAATGATCCAAGGTGATTATGATTAATTAAAGAAGAGTAAGTGCAGATATGGAGAAAATAATGAGACATTCCATGGGTGGGGGGGCGTGGAAGGCCAGATCAGATGACACCCAGGCTTTCTTCTGCCTGCCAGTGGGCAGGATGTCCCCGGTGTCAGAGTCATCACTAATGGGATGTGCGTGACTCCTCAGAGAACAGGAAATCAAACAGCATCATGGGTCAAGGAAGAGTTCGGGAGCTGAATTCAAGTTCAGGAGTTGGCGTTAGGAGGACAGGCCAGCATGTCCTGAGCTAACTTGACACTTTTTAAACAGCATGCTCATTCCACAGTGTCACACGACATAGTTCCCATCAAACATGAGAAACTTGTAAAGAAATGAAGATTAAAAGGAAGTACAAAATGACTGAGAAAGTGTAACAGAAAGTACAGAAGATGAAAGAAGGGAGAAGAGGACTCAGGTCGGTGGCTGATTGCATGTAAAAGGTTGTAATAAAGGTAACTGTTTTACAACTATTAAATATGGCAATTTAATGATTTAAAATAGTTTCTTCCTCAAATCTATCAGAGATCAAGCTTTGATATTGGTTATTCCAGTGCAGGAGGAAAGGGAAGGAAATCAATTAGGTCTGAGAACACAAGATGTGCCAAATTACTTTCCTTTGATCTTCCCATTATTGGGTTATAAAGGGTTCGCAACATTCTAGAACACCGATGTAATGGGTACTTGTGGCATCTATAAAGCTAGAACCAGGGCTGGGGATATGGCCTAGTGGCAAGAGTGCTTGTCTCGTATACATGAGGGCCTGGGTTCAATTCCCTAGCACCACATATATAGAAAATGGCCAGAAGTGGTGCTGTGGCTCAAGTGGCAGAGTGCTAGCCTTGAGCAAAAAGAAGCCAGGGACAGTGCTCAGGCCCTGAGTCCAAGCCCCAGGACTGGCCAAAAAAAAAGCTAGAACCAGAGTAGACAGGGAGAGGTGAGCAAGAGGGCAGCCACGGAGACACAAAGAGACTAGAAGCTCAGAGCGAGATGGCGTTGAGGGGCCTGTCTCCTGCTGGATCATTCAGGTCACCCCGGTGCCAACACTGGGCATCCTCCTAAGAGCTCAAGAGAGCAATCCACGTGGGCAGACGGGAGACAGGGCTGAGAGAGAGCAAACTCTGTGGATGGACGGGGGTGGGGGGACTCCAGAACATAGGGTCCCCTCTTCTCCTGCGTGGATGGACACAATGAAGACAACTCAGCTTTCATTGTGGGGACCAGGGGAGGGGCAGGGGAGAGGAACCAACACCTACCAAGTTGCTTCGGGGTTCCTGACGAAAGGGATGTGGTAGGCTTGGTACGGAGATGGGGGCATCGGCTTCCCAGGCTGAGAAGCAGATAGAAGGTGTGGCCAATGTGCCAGTCGGCTTCTCTGTCATCTACAGCCCAGGAAAGGCCCAGTCCAGCAGGACTGAGTAGAATGAGAGATGTGGGAGGATGGCTTGTTACAGCCAGCTTGAGGGGAAGCAACAGGGCCAGGCCTGCGATGACCACTGGGTCATGGTGTGAGAGTAGGCACCTATCTGATGGTCCAGTGTCACATGCCCTCTTCCCACCGGAGGAGGAGAATGGAAGCGGGAGAGTGGCTGAGATTCTCAAGCAGAACAAGGGATTTCAGATGTCTCTCAGACTATATTTTCAAACGTTGCTTCAAACCCTGGTGGAGTGAGCACGAAAGAGCTCTCAGTTTTGCTTTGTTTGGCTTTCCTGCTCTCTGCGAGAAGATACTTCTGAAGTTCCAGAGAAAAGAAAAGAAAAGGAAAAGGTCTGTTCCATGAAAGTAAAAGTCGCCATACGTGGCACGATTCTTTTTTTTTTTTTTTTGCCAGTCCTGGGCCTTGGACTCAGGGCCTGAGCACTGTCCCTGGCTTCTTCCCGCTCAAGGCTAGCACTCTGCCACTTGAGCCACAGCGCGGCTTCTGGCCGTTTTCTGTATATGTGGTGCTGGGGAATCGAACCTAGGGCCTCATG
Source organism: Perognathus longimembris pacificus (assembly GCF_023159225.1). Taxonomy (NCBI): domain Eukaryota; kingdom Metazoa; phylum Chordata; class Mammalia; order Rodentia; family Heteromyidae; genus Perognathus; species Perognathus longimembris. The sequence continues at coordinate 31,756,194 of NC_063178.1, forward strand.
TATCCGAGGCAGGCACTCTTGCCACTAGGCTATATCCCCAGCCCCTGCACGATTCTTTTTTGAATGCCAACCAATTTCGCTCTTCAAAAGGATCCGATCGGCAGTAAATAAACTGGGAAGTAAAATACATGATTTAGGATCTGCCCTTAAACGAGGTCATTGTAGCTGGGAGACAGTGGCTGAAGCCTGTGATCTTTGCTGCACGGGAAGCTAAGATCCGAGCACTGTAGTTGGAAACCAGCCTGTGCAGAAAAACTCTGCAAGACTTATCCAATGAACTAGCAAAACTTAGAAGCGGAGCAGTGGCTCAAGGGGAAGAGCAACAGCCTTGAGTGAAAGGCCATGAGATGGTACCAGGCCCTGAGTTCAAGCCCCTGTACCAGCACACACACACACATACACACTCACACGCACACACACTCTCAGGGCGAGAAAAAGAGAGTTGTGAATGTGACAAAAACACGAGTGAAGATGTGGAGGGGAAGGAAGCAGCACCTACTGGGAGCAACACGCCTTCAAGGTTACCCCCAGAGCCCCGGCCTGACCAGAGACAGTGTCCACTTGTACGGCAAGTGTGGCGTGATCTGCACACACGAGTGAGCTGCCCAGTAAGGAGTGGAAGCTTGATGGTGTTCTACTCATGAGCTCATCATTTTTCCTATTAAGAAAAGGGCATATTTACAAATGAAACAGAGGAATATGTCTCGATCCAACTCCAAAATCCTGGACCATACAGGAAAAGATGAGTCAACACCACGACATGAAAATAAAAATGTCCCAGCAGCAAAGATACCATAAAATGGAGAACACACACTAGACAGGGGGAATAAAACACCTCAGACCCTCACCCCACCGCTAGTGAAGACAGAGATGCAGAGCTTTGCCCTTGCTCGACCCATGAGAGACAACGGGAGAAGGTGTCAGCACGCAGATTTTCCTTAACTAATGAGAACGGAGAGCTATGGGCAAACACCTAGCCTGGACTGGAAGGACAAACAAAAGACCCCATGGGGGCAGCAAAGGCAGGGAAGGAATGCCAAGCCCCAAACCAGCAGCGAATCACAGGGCAGCCAGAGCACTTACTGAATCCCTAAAAGGCTGATGGCTCTACCTCAAGGGCTGTCCACACTCTCTAACAGGCTGCTCTCCACGGATCTTACCCAAGGGCTTATGGGAAAGGCTGAGTGCAAAGCAGGTATTTGGAGAAAGTCCCCTTTCATGACCTGTGCTCATGGGAAGGAGAGAAGCACAGCCATGGAGAAACATAAAGCACTACTGGAATACTTACCTTTACAGAATACAAGTAACCTGTGCTTCATGGCCTCGGGCAATATCACAACCAACAGCAGCAGCAACAGTCATAATAATAATAATAAAGTCATTGCAATGAGAGGCTGGGGATGAGGGAGAAGGAAATCCTCCAGGGACTAGAGCATCTCTTCCTTCTGATCAAGGAGCATGCCTATATTCCAGAGGACCAGACAAAGAGGACCAGAGCCAGAGTGCCTGCCATGCCTTCCTGCCTCCTGGAGAGCAAACAAAAGGACACAAGTGGCACGGGAAGAGGCATGGAAATAGAAACACCAGCCTCCTCTGATGAAGAAACTTCTAGGAAGAGCCTGAAGTGGAGTGAGCAGAAGTCTCCAGCCACCTAGCCCCACGCTAAGCACCCGTAACAATGGAGGAACGTGCAGCCCGGGATGACTAGAGGTAACCATGGCAACAGCAAACCCCAAACCCAGCTGAATTCCTGTCTAGCTGGACTCAAACTTCCTGGCATACAAATTAAAGGCCTAGCAGAAATGTGGAACAACCAGTTCTAGGGATAAATACTCTTTCCTTCAGACCCTACTATCATACCCAACAAACATGCAAAAGGAGGAGGAGGAGGAGGAGGAGGAGGAGGAGGAGGAGGAGGAGGAGGAGGAGGAGGAGGAGGAGGAGGAGGAGGAGGAGGAGGGGGAGGAGGAGGAGGGAGGGGGAGGAGGAGGGGGGGGAGGAGGAGGAGGGGGGGGAGGAGGAGGAGGAGGAGGAGGAGGAGGAGGAGGAGGAGGAGGAGGAGGAGGAGGAGGAGGAGGAGGAGTGAGTAGGAAGAAGAAGAGGGACAGAAAAATCACTACCGGCAAGAGAAAATGCAAAAAGTAATCCAGAGAGCTAATTAAGATATTACCAAAGTGCAGATTCCAAACCAGAAGACTCCTAACAACCCATCACCTGCCTATGCCAAAAAGCAGATGTTCAGAGAAAATGATTGTGTGGAAAAGTGAGATCTGAGCCACATCAAATGCTTGAATGTCTTTCTGAACACGACACATGGACATCTAAGACCTGACAGTCTTCATGGGGCCCGGCCAAACAAAAGCTGATTATATCCTTCTGACATGGACATTTCTAAAACAGGTATCACCAGCAGTTATTAATTCACAGGGCTGATTGAACTGCTCCCAAGGATCCATTTTTCAGGTTCACATTAGTATGGACTGAATTATGTGTAGTTTCTGATGGCGAATGATGAATTTTCTTTGGAAAAAATTTCAAAATTTCAAAGCAAGACAGATAACACGTTTAATTAAAATTTTATGTTCTGCTTTTCTGTGACAGGAAAAAATAAATGTATATGTCTGGAGATTGTAATTTCACTTTAGCTCTCTAGAGAAGTTCAGAGAGTGCCTGAGGTTATCTCTGGTGAGGATAATAAGGCATTGCTAAGTTTTCTCATCCTTCTTGCTACAGAATACAGATAATGTGCTTATATTCTCTCATCACAAGGTTTCCTTACACTTTGATACATGTAAAACCACACAGTCTATCCTAAAGTATCTACTTAATAAAACTGCAGAGCAATGAGAATAATGACAAGGTATAAGGAGAAGGAAAAACATCTGAAATAAGAAGAAAGTAATATTCCTTTGCAGAACACACAGGCAGGAGAGCCACAAAGAGAACCAGGGAGAACAGTGAAGTTCTAGAGCACCACTTCACCTGGAAACTCACCCACAAGTTCTCTGCTGCATTTCATTACCATAAAGAAGATAATGGACAAAAGTCACAAGCCCCCTCAATGACACAGGTCCATCTGGGATCTGACAGGAGGGACATTATCCCCTTGAGATACTCGGGGACCCTGAGCTCAAATTCAGTATGGAAGCCTATCAGTGACTGGTGCCTGAATATGGAATAAAACACCCTATGTCTCTTTTCCTATACCTTTTCAAGCCTTCTTGACCTCGCGTGGAAAGTTTTCAACTTTTACAATTTTGGTCCTCTTTAAGAAATGAAGAAAAGAAATACTTTAACCATAATTCCCGTATTCGTATTTACTGAGAACCTACTGTGTGCAGTGTGTACTACTGTACATAGAAAGGTCTTCTTTCATATTCCACCCATGCCAGACTACTAACAGAGTACAACCCTTAGTGAGTACAAAAGGCATAACATCCATTTCTAGACATCTCTCTCTGGGCCTTCTCATTTCTTCATCCTGCCATTTTATGATAGAACACTCTTGGCTCCTTTCCCATAGTGGACTCTTCTGATCATTTTTTACAAGTTTGCTTTCATTTGCCAAGGTCATAAGCCTGTTTCTGATTGGCTTTTTCTTTTTTTTTTTTTTGCCAGTCCTGGGCCTTGGACTCAGGGCCTGAGCACTGTCCCTGGCTTCTTCTCGCTCAAGGCTAGCACTCTGCCGCTTGAGCCACAGCACTGCTTCTGGCGGTTTTCTGTATATGTGGTGCTGGGGAATCGAACCTAGGGCCTCGTGTATCCGAGGCAGGCACTCTTGCCACTAGGCCATATCCCCAGCCCTCTGTTTGGCTTTTTCTTACTGACATTGTTGTATTCTTTTAAAAAAATATTCTCTGCCACAAAAATCAGTAACCTTTCTGGACACCAATAATATACAAACAGAAAAGGAAATCATGAAAACATCATTCACAATAGCTAAAAAAAAGAATAAAATATCTAGAATTAACCTAACCAAAGATGTAAAAGATCTATTTAGTGAAAATGAAATAAATATCTAAAGAGAATAATCAATGAAGACACCAGGAATTGGAATTCATAGATAGGTAGAATCAATATCGTGAAAATGGCCATATTGCAAAAGATGATATACAAACTCAATGCAATCCTCATCAAAATCCCAATGCCAATCTTTACTGAAATAGAGAAAACAATCCAAAAATTCATATGCAACAATAAAAGACCTAGAATATCCAAAGCAACTCTAGGCAAAAGAAGCAGTGCAGGAGGTATCACAATACCAGATTTCAAGCTTTATTACAGAGCCATAATAACAAAGACAGCCTGGTACTGGCACAAAATGACCCAAAGATCAAGAGAATGGGTTAGAAGACTCAGAAGTAAAACCACATAATTACAGTCAACTGATATTTGACAAAGAAGCCAAAGACATACAATGGGAAAAAGCATAGCCCTTTCAACTATTGGTGCTGGGGAAAGTGGGCAGCCACATGCAGAAAACTCAGAGTACATCCCAGCCTGTCACCATGCATTAACTCAATATGGATTAAAGACCTCAACATCAGAGCTGAAACTACTGCAAAACAGAGTAGGAGAGACGCTAGAACTTACAGGCACAAGCAGGAACTTTCTGAGCAAAGTCCCAGGGGCAAAGCAGATTGGAGAGAGACTTGACAAGTGGGACTACATTAAAATAAAAAGTTTCTGCACAGCTAAAGGCATAGCTATTAAACTAGAAAGACAGCCAACCAAAATTGGAAAAAGATCTTCACCAGCAATGCAACAGATAAAGGCCTAATATCCATCACATACAGAGAGCTCAAGAAATTAAGCCCTCCCAACCTAATAAATCAATCACTAAATGGGCAAGAGAGCTAAAAAGACTTCACAGAAGAAGAAATAAAAATGGCAAAGAAACACGTAAATAAATGTTCATCATCCTTGAGAGTAAAGGAAATGCAAACAAAAACAACCCTGAGATACTACCTTACCCCAGAGTCAGAAGAGCCTATACTCTGAACTCAGGCAACAACAAATGCTGGAGGGGATGCAGAGAAAGAAGAACCCTACTGAACTGCTGGTGGAAATGTAAACTAGCCCAACCACTCTGGAAAGCAGTCTGGAGGTTCCTCAAAAAATTCAACATAGACATACCCTATGATCCAACCATATCGCTCCTAGGCATAGATCCTGAGCAACAGGATTCAGGATATGACAAGGACACCTGCACTTCCATGTTCCTTGCTGCACTGTTCACAATAGCCAAGAAATGGAAACAACACAGATATCCCACTATAGACAGATAGATCAAAAAATGTGGTACCTGTATACGATGGAATTCTACACAGCTATTAGAAAGGATAAACTAATGGCATTCGCAGGAAAATGGACAGGACTAGAGCAAATCATGTTGAATGAGACAAGCCAAGAACAGAGACACAAATGGTGCATGTTCTCCCTGACATGTGGGTGTTAGAATTAAATAACAAAGAGACAGGACAAAGAAAACACGACCCCAGACACCAATTCACAGCAAGACCAAAAAAGGTCAGTCTTGGGAGGAAGGCACTGAACAGTAAAAACCAAATACAAATTCATATGCATAAAAATTAATATCCAGACTGAAAAGAACTCCAAACATAAAGAAGCAAAGGACTTCTTATATATTAGTCTTATAGTATTCAGAAGCCCCTATAACTTTTTCCTCATGTAAGGTGTATCCACGTGCACATCTGAGAGAAGCTGGGAGGAGGGCACAGAATGAGGGGAAAGCAGATGAAAAGAAATACAGTAGATGGGGCTCAACAGCTGCCATGGACATTGATGAAAGCGAACCAAGCAACTCAAGGGCAGCTGGGGGAGGGAAGAAGTGAGAGCAAAAGAAGGAACTGATTACACTAAGCAAAGGGAAAGAAATGTATATGTATACATCACCTGACCTGAAAGTGCCTTTATAGGGCGCTGACATTTAAGCCGGACATCAAAACTTCAAGAGCCTTGTCTTACATCATTCTTAAAATTTAGGCTCAAAAAGAAGAGAGGGAAGAAGGGAAGGGAAGGGAAGGGAAGGGAAGGGAAGGGAAGGGAAGGGAAGGGAAGGGAAGGGAAGGGAAGGGAAGGGAAGGGAAGGGAAGGGAAGGGAAGGGAAGGGAAGGGAAGGGAAGGGAAGGGAAGGGAAGGGAAGGGAAGGGAAGGGAAGGGAAGGGAAGGGAAGGGAAGGGAAGGGAAGGGAAGGGAAGGGAAGGGAGAAAAAAGAGCCAGATAATCTGTGGGAATATCTGGCACTTTCAAGAAGGTTGTAATCTTGTATAAAATGTGGATCCATTGAAGTCTCCAGAGTTGATGTATGTGTGCTCTAGAAAGAAATCAAAGTGGCTGAGAAAATTCCTATTGAAAAAGGAAGCTGATGTAAACTTTGAATCCAGATAGTCAGGTTCCCACGGGCCAACTAATCTTTATATAATATTCAATCTGGATGGAAGATTACGATTTCTGTTTTTCTCCCTATTTTCCTGCTTCCATGTAGATGCTTTTCTTTCTTTTCCATCTTTTAAAAAGACTTTTTTTTTTTTTTTTGGCCAGTCCTGGGGCTTGGACTCAGGGCCTGAGCACTGTCCCTGGCTTCTTTTTGCTCAAGGCTAGCACTCTGCCACTTGACCCACAGCGCCACTTCTGGCCGTTTTCTGTATATGTGGTGCTGGAGAATTGAATCCAGGGCCTCATGTATATGAGGCAAGCACTCTTGCCACTAGGCCATATCCCCAGCCCCTAAAAAGACATTTTTAATTAAGATTTCTAATTAGATTCCAGGTTTGAGATGCATCTTTAGTAGGGAGCAAATGGCAGTAGTAATTAAGAAGGCAGCTGTCTCTTGTCTTTCTGAAGATGAAACAGGCCTTTTTGTTCCCAAGTTTTGAAATCTTGGGGAATTATTCGTCATTTCCTCCTTCTTTTTATATAATAACTGAACAATGCTGAGTTGGTCTGAAAAAGGTCCCCTTGGGCATTTATGCAAGAAATTTTTCTCCCCGTAGAGTCAACTCTAGCACTCTGGATCCTAGACACTTGAACAAAAATCTCCACATTTTGAGCTGGGGGCTGGCGGCTCATACCTGCCATCCTAGCAATTCAGGAGGCTGAGGTCGGAGGATTCGAGTTTGAAGCCAGTCAAGGCAGAAAAGACCATGAGATTCTTTTCTCCAATTAACCAGCAAAAAAGCAGAGGTAGAGGTGTGGTTCAAGTAATGGAGCTCCAGGTTTGAGGGGGGAAAAGGCCAATAAAAGGGAAAGGCAGTGTTTCAGGCCCAATGCCTGCCCCAGAACAAAGACCAAACCAAAGAAAGCACAAAAGCCCCATCTCTGTATTTCATACAAGACTGAAACATAAAGTTCTCAACTAGACATTACCCCCACGGTCATTTGCCTCAAATTTAAGGTACTTTGTAGGAGACTAAATTATGTGAATTGCATAAATCAAGAGTAAGCATTTTCAATGGAAATAAATCAGATTATTGGAAATTCAAACAATGTATTTGTGGTTTTCTCGTGCTAGTTAAGCAAACCAGTATTATTAGTGCTGATACAAAATTCTATTTTCAAGCTCTTATACCACAGCTCTTTATTGGTACCTCAGGCTATATTTTTATGTGCAAAATCAGGACTTGAAGCAATCAACCATCTAATTCTGGCCAAAAACAAATAAACAATCTGCTAAACCACTGGAGACAAACAACTCCTAACCTCACCCTGGCTTGAGTTTTCTACATTCTAGGAACTGATTTAAAATAGGTTCGTGGGCAAAGAAATCAAGTAGATTTCTAAATACAGATTTACAAATCAAGTAGATTTCTAAATCAATAGATTTGCTATCTAAAAGCAAGCCAGTCTCAGGAGTAGGAGGAATCTTTTAAAATCCATGTTGACAAGAAGAGGTATCATGAAACCATTCACAACATAATGCTGAAAACAGCTCTGATAAATACTAAGTTAAAGGCACACAAACACGCACTCACACATGCACACGTGTGCACGCACACACACACATACACACACACCTACATATTTGTTATTTTGCATTTAAGGCTCCTGAGAAAGTCTACTGCAATTTTCAAACTTACTTGGACTCAACCCAATTTCGGCAGACAACTAGTAAGCCAAGGAAGAAATACCTTGAGAACTCTGCAGATTGATTACCCTGGGTAGGGACTGGGGAGGTGGTAAGATTGGACACTATCTGTTTTCAGGGGAAAAGAGAGAAGGCATGACATCACGCAGAACTGCCGAGCGTGGAAAGCCACCCATGAGAGCTACTTCCAGTTGCCCTGTTGTAGACATAGACACTCTGTAGCACCACGCCATCCCTCGTTTTCATCCTAGCCTCAGTGCAGGTTCCTCTACATCTCCCTACTCACGTCTGTGGCTGCCTGGGCTGCCAGACATGTGAACTCTCTTCCAAGCTTTTCTTCTTTGTTTCTGTTCAATTATTTTTGTGCCATTGTGCCATCTTCCTGGGAGTCTGTCTTCTCCCACTTTGGGTCTTGGTTTAAAAGTCATCTTGCAGAGTAATTCCATCTGTGCCCACTGGAGATTCTTTTCTTCTCTCCCAGTTTGCATCTTATGGAGTTCTGTCATTTTCACTAATAGCATTCATCACAACTGTCATATGTGAATTGGTATCTTCTTATGAACTAACTCCTCCTTTGGACTTCAGGTACTATGAAGTCCAGAATTGACCAGGCCTGTTTAATTATATGCAATAATTTCATGGATGAGAGTTTTCCATGTAGCAGATCTTTAATGAATATTAATAATTTTCTAATTCCATTACATGTCTGCACAGACCTGGCATGGACTAGATAAGTTAGTTTAATGTATACATGCAAAATAATTTCTATTTAGGATATAGACAACTACATTGCCTATTAGCAAACAGTCAGACCTAATCTAAGACATCAAACTGACATTTATATAAAATGTTGATAAATAAAACAAGCTATAAGTTTGAATTCATCATGACTTTAAACAAATACCATGTGCCAATTGCTGAGAATAACTCTTGTACCTGATTAACATATTCTTCAATTGTTCTGCTTTTTGATTATTGTTTTGCTAGTTTCAGGACTCTGAAAAAAGACAAAAGAACAAAATGTTAGTAGTTGGTGTTGCATAGAAAAAAATTCTATTTTATCTGCTTCCAAAACTTATCTGCACAAACTTAGGGAGTTATAAAAGATCCATAGAACACAGCTATTCCTTATTTCTATTCCAAATTAATCTGTTCCATGTGTTTATAGAACTGGAATGGCAGAATAATAGGTGAGTCTTATTTCTGCTCATGTGTGGCAGGCCAGTCAGAAAGGCTGACTCATTTATTCCTCATAACTACTGGACAGGAAGGGGTTACCTCATCAAGCCCTACATGTTCCAAATAAATGTTCATTGTCAGGAGCAGCCTTTGACTGCTTTCTGGATGGTAATCTCTGAGTTCCTGCAACAGGAGGAGAGGGTTTTTGTGCTTAGCAGGCCTTGGCCTATGGTGTGTTCGTCTGAATAGTTGAGCCGATTCTAAGAGGTAATTAGCACGAGCAGTTGCTGTTGCTTGAGGGTGAGGGGCCCTGTAGTCTGGAAGTTGAGGTTTGTCATCCATGGGGCTTGCTCACCATGGACTCCTGGACCCCAGAGCTTGGCCCAGTGACCTTGGTTACCTCACTTCACATGTTTGGGGTGAGAGTTCGAATCCTGCCCCTGTGTGACTCCACTGGAAGAGACGCTGGAAGTTTGCACTCGTGGTCTTTGCTTCCAGAGCCCTGTGCCTGTCACTCATCTTAATCTGTATCTTTCCACTGTAAGAAAGCCTGGTTCTCCTTACTCAGATTTTCTGAGTCTCCAGAGTATTTCCAGCAAATCACTGAGCCTGAGTGTGACTCAACCACCCTACCAGGTGTGCTACCATTGCCCACATTGTGTAGGCAGGGAATTTGGCAAAGAAAGATAAGGCATCTCAGAGAATTGATGCATCAGCATTTGAATTTGAGTAGAATAATCAGGCCCAGAGTTTGAATACTTTTTCTCTATGCAGTGTCTTTTTTATATAAAAATATTTGTTATATTCCATTTGTTAAGTATATTTTAGTATGCCACCTGGTCCTTTTCCTTATTTTTATAGGCAAAAATGATAACTTTCAAGTTATATATTTATCTTGGGTGCAAAGATTTCATTGTAGCTGCCAAAACAAGGATAGCAACTTTATGAGTTAATCTTATTCTTGAGCCACTGTACTTTGTTCGAAACAAACTTTACTCCAGCCACATTCATAATTCAGACAGGACACCATTGACCAGTTATCTAGCACAGTTATACATGTGCCGTATGAAGCTTTTATCCAGGTCGGCTTTGTACAAGTGGCCTTGGCATCCTTGGTCAGGGCCATTAGGCATCTGAGAGAGCTGCTTTGTTCTAGTCCCAGAATGAAACCATGATTTATCGCTTATCCTGTGCAAATTCACACAAAGCTTAGCATGGTGGCACGCTATCCGTGCCACACAGAGCAGGGTCCTGACCAGGCCACCAGAACAGGTTGGACACCTGCTCTTGATATCTGCCACGGGAGTGAGGCTACCTTGTAAATCCAGCATGGATGGACAGAGGTCAGCTGAGTTTCACTAGGGCCGCAGTGTCCACACAGGCTCTTAAAATAAGCTTTGAAATGTTCACTACACAGAGAAAGGGCCACCCCTCATAGAGGGCCGAATCAATATAGTCAATAAAAACAATAGCTCTGCACATCAACCCCCCCCCCCCACAGGTTTATGATGCAGAAAGACCAACTACATTATAGGAGGCTTATTAGCCACTTCAGACTTGTTTTTATCCCCAGTATGGTGACATTCACCACTTGTCAGCTTCCCCCCAAGGTAGCAAGAACCAATATTTACTCAAAGCTATTGACTGAATGGCGAGAACCCCTTAGATAAACATTCCATGGAGTTCACACAAACCAGAGCCTCATTTAATACCTGTCATGGCCTTCCTGATAAATGATCCAATGGGGTATTTTCATTCATCCGGACGCAAAAGCTTTCTTTTCAAAACAGAGCACAACTGCACTTTAAACCACTTCAGGATATTAGACTGGACAGAATTAAACATTACCATCTAAGATGACAATTTGCACATTAAAAAGAAAAGTGACGTCTTTTGAGGTTCTAGCTGAGGTCATCAGCGAGGGTGTGTTCTTTGGCACCTGTACCTGGGGCCTTCGTAATCCCCAAAGGGGTACTCAGCGCGTAGTCTCTCCCAGGGCCGGTGGAGGCCCGGAGAACAGCTGGACTGACTCTTTCACACACTGACCCAGCCTTGGGCTGACTCCGGGCGACCTCCTCCAGGTGAGGGGGAAACAAGATGCCCAGAGCTGGAGCTGAGAAGGGTGGGGTAGAGCGAGAATGTCCCCCAGGCAAGGGATGAGCAATAGGGAATTCATTATGGCTTCCCAAAGACCCGCACATCTGCTCCCTGAAGGCCCTGCATGGAAAGAACAGTTTCCCCACTGCTTCCCTGTCCTTACCGGCATCTATTGATCTGTCTCTAAAAGAGATGTCAAAATTCAAATTTAAAGTCAAAGGAACTGTGCTAACAGTGGCATTATGCTCAGTCAATCTCCGGTGCAATGAGAAAATAATTTTTTTTTAAAAATGATAAATTTTTTTATATTATAATTAACGAAATCATTCAAGCAAATTCCCAGGGTGCAGGGTAAATTTGTAACAATAATTTCTCTGTATAATAGCAATGAAAAGAAAGTAAGCTTTTTTTTTTTTTTAAAGCAAATGAATCTGAATCCCAGGAGCAGCAATAATAACCTGAATCACACAGCAGTTACAACAAAATCAATAAGATAAGACAACTAAATCTGTAAAGAAAGTTATAAAAAATAGTAAAGAGAATGAAAGCTATGTATAAGTATATAGCTATGTATACAGATATAGGTATCTAATGCATGAGTGAACATATGTACAATAAAAATATCCATTCTTCCCCAAATTAATTTATTAACTTATTTCAAATATAAATTCTAATGATAATAATTCTAGAGTCTATTACAATTTACTTAAGTTCCTTTGAAGAATAAGCTGCGGGTCATAAAGAAAATTATGAACTTGAATACTAATAAGAAGTTTTGCTCTAATGATAAAATATAATGCTGTGACACAATATTTAACACAGTGCCAAAATGGTTTCAAAATTGATGTGTAAAATAGTGTAAAAATGGCTATTCCAGTGATATCACTTTTTTTGCATTTCTTCACTTGACACATGCATAATATCTGTCATGTGCCAAGCATATTTTATTTAAAGGACAACATGACTTCTGCCCCCTCCCATTAAGTTTCGTAGGGAAAACTTAACAGCTATTTTCATTATGCTTGAAATTGAAATAAACATGCACAAGACTCCATGAGAGCTTAGAAAATTCAATGTCTTAATAAAATCAGAACCAAAGTTGAATGAAACAGAAAAAAGTTATTGAAGCATCATTAGATAATGGCCTGGCTTTTAGAAATAAAATCAAGCATCCCTATTAGACATAAATACAAATTTGAGATACTTTATGGAAGCTAACACAAACTACTACATAAAAGTGAAGGTAAGTGAAATTCCCTATTTATATACTTTTCAGAAATGTCAAATACACAACTGAAATACACTTTTACAAAGAAAATGCCTAGTACTTTCAACTATATGGAAAAACTTTCATAGATTAAAATAAAAGTAAAATGTAATGTTATTGGCTACAAGTACAATACACTAAAACCTATTTTATAAGAATGCCAAATAAGAAATAGCAAAATGATGCTTCACAAGAAAGAGATGACCCACTAGTGAACATTTATAGAAATGTTCAACCTCATTAGTACTCCAAGAAATACCATGAAAACAACTATCAAAACCTGTGTAAGGGCTGGGAATGTGGCTTAGCAGTAGAGTGCTTGCCTAGCGTGCACAAATCCCTGGGTTCAATTCCCCAGCACCACACAAACAGAAAAAGCAGAAAGTGGTGCTGTGGCTCAAGAGATAGAGTGCTAGCCTTGAGCAAAAAGAAGCCAGGGACAGTGCTCAGGCCCTGAGTCCAAGCCCCAGGACTGGGGGAAAGAAAGAAACAAATAAACAAAAAAAAAAAAAACCTATTTAATCTAACACAATGACAAGGAAGAAACAAGAGCACACAGTCACACAGTCATGGCTATTTTGAGATGAATGCCATCCCCACCCTCCCTCAAGTATTGTCCAAGAATTTTAGAATGTTACTTGGACCACACACAGCAGCTAGGAAGCATTTCCAACGCATGTAGTTAGTGAAAAAGGTTTAATCATCCCAGGCACAGCATGTGTTGCGATCCATTAAAACATGGCCTCTCTCAGGCAAGTGCGAATTACACACTTAACACCTCTTACCCCTTACAGGTACATCAGGCAACCCAGCCGCTGGGAAACCTGGGTAAGTATATTGGATGATAAAGAGATCAAGTAACTTGTATCCTCACATAGTAAAACAGAAAGGAGTGCACTGCCTTCTCAGAAAATGCATCCCCATGATCTGGCGTTCCAACTCCATGTTTCTGTTCTAGAAAAGAAATCCAAAGTATAGAGGGGAAAAGTATACACCAAGAATCTCTGCAATATGACTTAAGTAGGAAAAATAGAGTGGTCCTAAATGCTCAATAGAGAAATCTTTGAATAAATAGCATTACATTAACTTAGTAGACTATTATGTCACCAATATATATTCATGAGGGGTTTAAAAGATCACATTTTAAAAAAGTCTAACAGCATTATGTGAACTGTACAGGCCATAGTTGAAGTTATTTCTCTCCTTTATAACCACAGTGCAGGGGGAAGGACAACCGTATCTCTATAAAATGAGATCCTTAGCCATTTTGAGTAGGATTTTGCTTTATGAAATGAAAAAGAAATAACAATAGTGCCTGTTTCCAAATGCTGTTATTTTAAATAGTCAAGATTAGAAATTTCAAACAGTGTTAACAGAACCTATTGTACCTTAAGTATTCAGTCTTATTTTAATGCCCTTTAATGCCCTCCAGTGGTTTGATCCAATCTATGGTTTCATCAGTACATGGTACAAATATGTTCTGGTATGTACTGTCCTAGATTGTGTCACTATCTACTAAACACTGAAATGTTCCTGTGTGGCCAAGGAGCAGAATTAATTGACGACATTCTTCCTCAGAACTTCACCCCTGAGTATCTCTGATGACTTTATAGCTTCAAGAGTAAAAGACAGGAGCTGGGGTGTAGCTCAGTGGTAGAGCACTTGGCTAGCAAGTGCTAGGCCCAATTAAGTTGAGATGGACTTTCACTGTTTCTGAGACAGATGACTTGACTGACACTTGTAGGCATCTATGTAAGTGATATGTACACCTGTACACCAGTTTGTATTAAGGCAGCTGCGCACCCCAGGGGTAAATCATATGCATACACTTTGTATGGAGATTAAAGACCTCCTGATCTTTTGGACTTCTCACTACTTCTTCATAGACTTTTAAATATTTATCTGCATGATTTGTTAATGAAGAGGTTATAATTCCCACTGGATTTAAAGCTCTTTTAGAAGAGGAGACACACACGCTTTTTACAGCATTTGATTTGCAGCGCTTGGAATAATGACTGGTGTATGTAAGATGTTCAATAAGTAAATCATGGAGTATTTCACTAAGTGACATAAAAGATTATCTGTGGCATAAACAGAGGTTTTGATGCACAGTCATGTTTCGGCTTTTTCTTTAGGTTAGCCCTCAAAAATAAGGGTTCTGTTAAAGACAATTTGTTTGGAGGAATATAATATTTCCCAGTACTGCCACAAAACTAAAAATCATCATAATGACAGGAATCAGGGGGACGTTTTGTCTGCACCAGCTCACACAGGGTGACTAGATGGTCCCTCGCGCTGGACATCCAGAGCAATGGCCTCCGTCCACCAGACCGTCAGAGTTAGGCTCATCCCACAGGGAGCCGGAACCCCTCGCCTCAGGGTGCTTTAGGCTCACAAAGCAAAGGCCAGGGGAAACCCTTGGTGGATGAATATTACGAAAGGACCTCAGGAACCATGGCGCGACACTGAATACTCAACTCTGAAGTTTCCATTCTTTGAGTGAGTCATGGTTTTTCTAGGTCTTCTACTGTTACAATGGAGTTTAAATCATCCACTTTGTGAACACACGGAAGCCCTAAGTACCTCGTTCAGATGAAGCTTCAGGGCAAAAGCTAAAGGGGGTGGTGGTGGGTTGGGGGGGAAAGGAATGCAAACGCATCCACAGCAAAGCGGAGACGCCACCTCATCTAAAGT
This sequence comes from Perognathus longimembris pacificus, assembly GCF_023159225.1. Classification (NCBI taxonomy): domain Eukaryota; kingdom Metazoa; phylum Chordata; class Mammalia; order Rodentia; family Heteromyidae; genus Perognathus; species Perognathus longimembris. The sequence continues at coordinate 31,771,538 of NC_063178.1, forward strand.
GACAAGAAGCAATCAGAGTAGATTTGTGGAGCGCAAAATGGCTCACTGGAGATGATCATGAATTTGGAGGAAGACTTGGATTGCATTGCACTGAACAGAACAAGGACCCCAGGCGATTGCGACTTGGATATGACATATAAATGTGGTGAAAAGGAGAAGACACTTGGAATGAAACTCCGAGTAATTTGGAAAGGGATGGGTGGAACCTGGAAATCTTGAGACTACTGATGGGAATGGAGCTCCGGGATACAGTAGTGTAACAGGGCATCATGAAAGACTTAAAAGCATCAGAAACAGTTTTTCTTGTCCTGAGATGCCTATAGCTACTAATACTGTATCACAGGAAGAATATTTAAACTTTTTATAGGGTTTGGAAAATAAGACTTGAAACAGCCAGGTGACTGAAGGAGGAGGCGGCCATGTTTGACTTGGCTAACTTAGAACTGAAGCTGAGAAAGAACAGCTGCATAAAACAAGCAACTGAAAAAATAAAAATAATGTTCACATTTCAGGCAGATTGGCCCAGTAAAGCTCAAGGTACCAGGGCAAAGGCTTATACTTGTGAAAATAAGATTATCAGTATGATATTAACATTAATTTGTATTACATAATGAAAGTATATCACTTAGTCATAAATTATGTCAAAGCTATGAAAAACTAGGCCACTAGTGGTTATCAGTAGCCTGTGTTTCAGGTTGAAAGCCTTAACTTCCAATAATCCTTGATTGCGGCCTCTTTTGGCAATCAGACTCTAAGTATAAAGGGCAAAATTATTAATACAGCCCCAAATTCCAGAATGTTTTGCAATAAGGAATCTAGACAATAACTAACACACACAAAATTAAACATTTCTAAGTTAAGGAAATCTTCCTAAAATGTCTCTGTTCAATTATTGCAAAAATAGTCATTAGGATTCTTCTACTTAATTTTGAACTAGTCATAAGAATTTCTGTGTTAGAAATGTCTGTGCAAGAAAGAAGAAATTGAAGTTACCAGGTTGTTAATTGGTCGTTCGCGGTGCTGAAGCAAAGATGTCTAACCAATCACCAGAGAATTCTGGGTCCCTATGGAATTGTGGGAGGTGAGTCTGTTCCTTTCCAGAGATTGAAAGCAGTCTCCATTGAAGTCACACACCAATAAAATTTTAACCTGACATCAAGGGAGATACGAAGTTACTTTGATGGAGAAATCTTTGATCTTAGGCCAGAAAACTGAGAGGAGAGAACAAAGCCCGGAGAATCTAGGCATGGTCTCGATCTTCTCTTAAATGTTTTCAGGACTACTTCATTGAAGTGGAAGTCTTCTTACAAAAACAAACGAAATCAAACCCACCCAACCTCAGGTATTCACCTTTAAGACTCAAAGTTTCTATCTCCAAAGCACCAAAACAATAAAGCTACTCAGGGAAGGAGGGCCTCTCTCTTCTCCAAACATAAACATCACAGAAATCACTCCTCTTACTAGCTGAGAAGGAAAATAACTTCCCTTTAAAAAAACAAACACAGTTCAACTATTTTAGATGCTTCTATGTAATCTCTAGGGCAAATCTATAATGCAGAAGAGCAGACGCCATGATCTTTGGTTTGTAAAAAACGTTTTCACTAAGAGCTAGAAAAATGCACCAATCATGTCCTGGTGGGTAGGACCCACTTCGTGCAGGGGTTTCACAAGATACTCCTGGGCCTCCTGGGCCTTCTCTGAGCAACAGAGGTCTCCAGCCAAGGCCTCTCATCCCTAAAAATATGTGCCTGTTCCAAGAGCACTGTCCCCAGAGGCTGTCCCCAGACGGGAGACAACTGCCTCCCCAGAACCTCCCTCCTCAGCTGGCCTTGGCCCCTGACCTAGCCCCCCAGCTGCTGTCCACTGGGGATGTGGACACTGGTGAAGTGGCCTGGGTGGAGCCCCCATGTTTGGAATGGTTGGCTCAGGAGCTGGGCTGGGCACTGTGTCTGGGAGCTTCTGGGCTTTGCCTTCTTGGAGGCCCTGGCTCTTCTGGCTGACAGTGCTCTTGCTTGTCTCCTTAGCTATGTGATGGGCCATTGCTATTTTTGTGTGTGTGTGTCTCATGTCTTGTCTACCCTGGGTGTTTCTTTTTCTGTGCCATCCCCCAGAAATTTGGGCAAAGTGATTGGCTCAGGGTTTGACAGAAGGAAGGGAAATAAACGCTCTATCACTAAAGTATTTAAGAAAGAAAAAGAGAGATTTGAAAAATTGGATTCCAAACCCGGTCTCCAAATCTACTGAATTTAAAGTTTTCTTGTACAAGGTAACATTCATTCACTGCTAGAATTGGCAATTAACTACTCCCAAACCAGTGTTCTCCTTATTATATAAATGACCTAAATTACCTACCAGATCCATCCATTACTAAATAGCAGCATGGCTGGGTGGGCACCAGGCAGCTATTCATCTAAACCTTTTCCTCTGATCCGACACGCAGTGTCATGTGACGCTTTCTAGCTTTCTAGGCAATTAGGTAGCTGACTTCTGGCTCAAGCAGTATAGGAGATGCGATGTACACATATTTCTTTTTTTTTTTCTCAAATTTTTATTATCAAACTGATGTACAGAGAGGTTACAGTATCATACATTGGGCATTGGATACATTTCTTGTACTGTTTGTTGCCTTGTCCCTCAAGCCCCCCTCCCTCCCCCCCTTTCCCTCCCCCCCAGGTGTTCAGTTCACTTACACCAAACAGTTTTGCAAATATTGCTTTTGTAGTTATTTCTCTTTTTTTACCCTATGTCTCTCAAATTTGCTATTCCCTTTGAATTTCCTACTTCCAATACCAGTAAACACGGTTTCCAATATACTCAGATAAGATTACAGAGATAGTGTAGGTACAACCATAGGAAGGTGATACAAGAACATCATCAATAATAGAAACTACACATACACATAGGACGTTGAAAGTAGTTACAACTGTGATATATCACTTGTTTCCATAACATGGAGTTAATTTCACTTAGCATCATCTTATGTGTTCCTAAGGGTATAGCTATTGGGCCTTGTGATGCTCTGCTATGGCTTGCCTAAACCTGTACTAATTATTCCCAATAAGGGAGGCCACTAAAGGAAGGAGTAGGAGAAACACTTGGGCTCCTTGGCACAGGACAGAACTTCCTTAACAAAGACCCTGAAAGGCTACAAATCAAAGAAAGGTTGGACAAATGGGACTGCATCAAACTCCAGAGCTTCTGCACGGCAAAGGACATAGCTCTCAAGATAAACAGAAAGCCCACAGACTGGGAGAAGATCTTTACCGGACATTCAACAGACAAAGGCCTCATCTCTAAAATATATGCAGAACTAAAAAAATTACCTTCTTCCAAAACAAAACCGCAAAGAACCAATAGCCCCCTCATCAAGTGGGCTAAAGACTTAACAAAGAAACTTCTCTGATGAGGAAATGAGAATGGCCAATAGACATATGAAAAAATGCTCTACATCACTGGCCATAAAGGAAATGCAAATCAAAACAACATTGAGATTCCATCTCACCCCAGCAAGAATGTCATATATCAAGAAAACTAATAACAATTGTTGGAGGGGATGTGGCCAAAAGGGAACCCTACTTCATTGTTGGTGGGAATGTAAACTGGTTCAGCCACTCTGGCAAGCAGTATGGAGATTCCTCAGAAGGCTCAATATAGAACTCCCCTATGACCCAGCAGCCCCACTGTTGGGTATCTATCCAAAAGCCCACAAACAAAATCACAGTAATGCCACCAGCACAACAATGTTCATCGCAGCACAATTTGTCATAGCGAGAATCTGGAACCAACCCAGATGCCCCTCCAAAGATGAATGGATCAGGAAAATGTGGTACATTTACACAATGGAATTTTATGCCTCTATCAGAAAGAATGACATTGTTCCATTTGTAAGGAAATGGAAGGACTTGGAAAAAGTTATACTAAGTGAAGTGAGCCAGACCCAAAGAAACATGGACTCTATGGCCTCCCTTATTGGGAATAATTAGTACAGGTTTAGGCAAGCCATAGCAGAGCATCATAATTTGTACACATATTTCTAAGTAACATTTTATGTTTTTTTCCCTACAGAAATGTCACACATATTTATTAGCTATTCCTTTACTAGTTATGTTGAGGAAATTTTTTTTAAATAGTTATCTACAATGTGTTTCCTTGTGTGTGTGTGCATGTACAGAGATTTGCCCGGTAGCATGTGATGTTTCTCTACCCACTTCTGTTAGTAGAATTTTAGATTGGTCAAAATGCTCTACACACATCCCCTGGAAGTAAAGACTGTTTTATTTACTCCTTCTGAATTAAGTCTCGACTCTGGATTCCTCATCTGCCCGATGTTGAATAGAAAGCAGACACTCTGTTCCCATTCTTAGCTGGAACATACAATTAAATTACTCCCTGAGGAACAACTGTTTGATGTTGGATGCGCATCATGAGATTAAGTTTATTCTTCTCAGTGTCTGATAGCTTTTATCATGAGTGTTGAATTTTTCAAATGCCTATTCTACTTCTCTTGTCTTGGTCGTGGTTTTATCTTTCTTCTGTGAATACAGTGCAATACTTCATTCACTGTAGAAGGCTCACTCAATCTTGGAACTCTGGGTTAAATCCCAGATTCTCGTCATCTATTATCCTCTTTGTGTATAAGGAAAAATTGACTTGCCCACGGTTTGTTACAGGGTTCCCATGTTCATGGGTGCTAATGGACTTCTGTTATCACTGTTGTGCCATCAAGATGTCTCTAAGTCATTTGTGGAGTACTAATTCTTGTTTCATTTTGGGAGGGTTTGGATAAGACTGGAATTTTTTTCCCCTTGTTTTTTCAAGTTCACCTTTGAAGCCATGTTAACTCGGGTGGAGCTCTATCTCCAGAAATGTTTTCAATGGAAAATTTACTATTTAGCAAAAATAGGACTGCCCTTAGCTTTCATGACTTTATGAGTCCATTTTAATAAACCATCATTTCCAGGAAGTCTCTCTTTTCATGTAAACTGTAGACTTTATTTCCCAAACATGTATAATTGGTCATTGCACATAATATTCTCTTCTATTCCTCTTAATATCTGTAGTATATAGATATAATACTGTTAGTGTCTCTTTCAAAGTTAATTTACCATTCACACTTTCCCTTTTCTGGATGTCTTAAACAGGCTCTCAGCTATTTCCAATGCATGACCATCAACTATACAATACACTTCCCGAAGGCACGTCTCCTGAGGAGTTGGAATTCCCGTGTTTTCTTTTTAACAACATCTTCCAGATAGTGCATTCCCATGTACACTGCTCTGGTCGCCAGTGCTTCGGTGCAGACCCCTAGCCCACACTGGGCCTCCGTGCTTCTTTGTAGGCAAAGGAAATGAATAAACATTTCTCCAAAGCAGACATACAAATGGCCAAGGTGTGTTGGACAAAACAAATCTTCAACATGACTCTGCAGGAAGGAAAACCAAATTAAAACCACGTTGGTTCCTCACCACCCTCAGAAGGCATGACCAAAAACACAGGAAGGACACTGGGGGTGGAGAAGAGAAAGCTTGTTTTGTTTTGTTTTGTTTTACTCCTTTTTCATTAAATTTATATTTTTACATAACTTTCTAGTTCTAAAGGTTACAAATGTCATCCTTCATTTATCAGAGCTTTAATTATTATTATTATGTTATTATTGTTCTAATTTTTACTTTATTACTTGTTGCCATGTTCTGTAACCTCAGAAGAGAAGATATTTTAAGTATTCTAGTTTCCAGCCGTAGAAAATAACAGACACATCAAATATTGACTTTCACCTTCACCAAGCTATTTATAATTTCTTTGCTCTTGGTTTTTTTTTTTTTCCCTTGCTGGTACAAATCCCTTTCTGCAAATCATTTTTCTTCAGCTTAGCAAAATCTACTTTAACTTTTCCTGTGTACAATTCTGCAGACACAGAGCTTTCTCAAAGTGAAAAATGGTCTTATTTCACCAGATATATTATTCTGATAGTTTTTATTTCCCTCTTTAAAAGTTTAAAGATACTGTTCCATCTTTTTCCTGGCTTGTGTTGCTTTTGAGAAATACAAAATTTAGAGGTTTGTTTTTGTTTTTTCTCTCCTATATGCAACACGTACTTTTTCTCTCTCTGGCTTCTTTTCTTTGTTTGGTTCTTACTGTTTAGCCATCATACGAAAAGGGGTGAGTCCTTTAGTGGCTTGAGTTTCTTTGCTCTATTGATTGATTTTATATTTTCATCATGTTTGGAACTTTTGTGGAATCATTGCTTGATTTACATCTGCATGGCTTTCTCTCTTTTTCCAAGAATTCTCCCATATTCCAACTTTGACATCACTGCCTCCTTTCCAAATGCTTTCTGCTCTCTATTCTTCAAGCTCGGGGGCATCTGTTGTTCTGTCAGCTCAACGCTTGTCCCTTTCGCCTACACTCCCAATATGCTGTCATTCCCTTCCAGAAATTTCTTGAAAGTGCATGCTTTGTACCCTTCCCAGTTGCAGAATCTCAACACATCTCATCTGGTCACTTCCACTTATGCATTATTAATCACTGTCTACTGGCTCACTTTTTCTTACACTTTCTTTAAAGTTCTGAAAGCATTGGCAGGAGCAATTCCTAAGCCTTGTTTTCAGGCCTGCTTGTACCATGTGACTTTCAGACTATTTCCACTTTGGGTGATGGGACATATTTTCTTATCTCTTCCCATGACCCAGACTGCAAACCAGCCCAGATTCTCAGCCTCCTGCTGACATTAGAATCCCTCAATGTCCCTCGGAAAAAGAAAACAGTCCTTCTGTCAATTCACCCTTGGCGGTGATGTTGCTACTAGCCTTTTCCACCACTCTCCGTCTCAGTCAAGGGGACAGTGGGCTGGAGGTGGAATGATGGCTCCGGAAGGCAGTTATATTGAGGCGGAGGGCTCTGCGGTCCCTCTGAGGGGGTGGTGCCTTCACCAGGTTGGGCCAGTGGGAGGAAGTCAGGTCATTGGAGCCTGTGCTTGAAAGGAGTACTGGGCCCCACTCCTGGGATCTCACCTCTTTGCCTCTCTCTGCTCTTAGCTGCCATGGTGTGCAGGTTTCCTCTGCCAAGCTCTCCTGCCCATGGCCTGACGCTTCTCCCCGTACTCAATGGAACATTCTCTCAAGAATCCCATCCCAGAGCTACCCCCAAAGAACCCCGGCTGGCAGGAAGGGGTAGTTTCATTCCAAACTTTGCAATGGCCTGAGTGACAAACCTGCCATGTGCCTGAGGCCCCTACTGTCTCCAGTGTGAGTGAGTACTTGTGCTGAGTGACTGCCCCACACTTGGCTGGTTTTTGTCCTGTCTCCTTCGGTTTGCTTTTGTGTCTGTCAGGAGAGTTACTGCCTACTGTTGCCTGAACACCTGAGTCTTCATCATCACCCCGTGTGCACAGGGGCCCCAGGAAAGGAAGGAGCTGCCGATCCTGGGTGCCCCTGGGTTTCTGCTGCTTCTGAAAATACGAATTCTGTCATTCATCCAGCGAGTTTCTGCATCCGGCGGCTGTTTCGTTGACCTCACACAATTTGCTAGACACTCCTTTGAAGCAGAAGTCCAGGTTTGTCTGCTTGAATCTTTATAGAAATTGATCACTCATGTGTTCTAGCTGGTTTTTGTTCATCTTATTTTTATTTTTTGGTGATTCATCTAGGTCTCATTCTCATTGTCCCAGGTGTTTTGCTCTATGGTCCTATGAAGGTGTCTTCACACAGGTTAATGTACTTTTGACCAATTGCCACCTTCCAACTAGTCACGAAATATATAAATCAATGAACATTGTTCTGGCATTCATGAACATACTGTTGCAAAGAGATGTATATCTGATGGCTAGTTCATTACCGTAGCAGGTTTCCTAGGTCATGTGGTAAACAGACGTGGTGATTAGTTATTGTTCCATAGGTTTCTAAGGTAGTGGTTCTAGGTTGCGTTTCCACTATTAGCCAAAGAGAGTCTCCATCTACATCTCTGGGTGCGTGCGTGTGTTGTGTGTGTGTGTGTGTGTGTGTATACATTGATCTCAGGATGGAAGGCCCAGGGCCATACATTTAACTTGGCTTTCTTACCCCTGGCTGGCTCCGGACAGTTTACACCACAGCTCTACTCCAGCATCTTACTTGTTAATTGGAGATGGAGTCTTACAGAATTTACTGCCTGACTTGCTTTCAAAATAAGATCTTGCAGGTCTTAGCTCCCTAAGCTAGGATTATTCACTTAAGCCATAAGTACCCAGAACAAATGTATAAACCTTCATTTCTTTATTAGAGTATGATTTTCCTCTTGTCTCAGATAGTTCCTTAATGAAATAGATATTATATTTTTGCCTTTGCAGCAAATATATTCTCCTGTACTCTGTTCTTTTTATTTTCTTTTTAAGTCTAGCTATGTCAAATGTGTGAATGACTTTGAATGACTCATAGTTTGAATTATTCACATCTCTGCTTCAGGCTATTAAAGTAGATAATTAAGCCTTAACTTTATCACAGCAATGAATTCCTTACAGCAGATTTACCTGTCAGTTCTCAATGTAATGATGTGAAATATCACTTTTCTATCACTGATATTTATAAAGCAAATTAGAAAGAATGTAGATTAAGAGTCAGAGTCACTATGGCGGCCGGCACTGGCAAGGTCGGAAAGTTTCCTGCCTCGCCGGGCACAGCCTGAGCTCGTCGCGCTGGCCGCGAGTGGCGGAGGCCACCCGGGGCCTCCAGGCCTCGCCCTCCCTCGCCCTCCGGGACGGCTCCTCCCCCACCTCCCTGTCCTCCGGGAGCCGCGGCTCATCTACCCTGAGATGCGACCCGCCTGGGGCCGTCGCTGAGGGGGGGCGGTCCGCGTGCTGAGCCGCGGAGCCCCGGCGTCCAGGAGCCAACTTTCCGCCGGCCCGGCTGCAGCCGCGCCTCGCTCGGTCTTCACCGGCTCGTCCAGCTGGGTCCCCACTCTGGTCGCGGGGACACCCACCAGGTGCCCGGGAGTCGTCGCTCGCTCGCGCCGCTGCCGACCCCCACGCCCTCGTGCCCGGCCGGGGATCCGCGGTTCACTCCAGGGCAGTCTCCGAGCTGCGGGGCCATGCAGACTGCCCCGCGGACCCCTTAGGTTCCCCCCACGGCCTGACGCCTCTCCGCCCCCCATCCCCGGGGACCCGCGAGGATCGGCGGTGGCTGCCCGGAGGCGCGCGGCGACCCCCATCCTCGGGCCCCCGAAGGACCCTGCCGGCCGCACCGAGCCGACCACCCTCTTCATGCTGCAGTACTGCGACGTTTCCGCCACCCAGGGGGGGAGAAGCGGCCTGGAGCTCCTGCAAAACCCGAGAGTAGGGGTGTGACTCATCTGCCCGGATCCCTCCAGTCCTCAAACTGTCTTCCAGGAGTTTTGGTGGCCCGAGCCGCCCCATGTGTGAGCCTTTTCTTCCCGCGGATGATGGACTGAAAGCTGCCACTTGGGGACTTTTGGGGGCCAGGGTGCTGCTGCTGCTACCGCCGCCGTGTTTGAGAGGAGGTGATGGGGCTTGCGCTGGCTTGTCTTCCCACCCGAGTGAAGATTTGTTGATGTTCCCTGGTGATGCCTAGACAATGTACAGTTTGTTTTAATTTCAAATTTGGGGGGGGGGGCTTAGGGGTCTAGGCTTGGGAAGAGCAATCCGAACCTGGAGGAACTCCTCATTGTTCCTGGTAGGAGAGACACCCCCAGTCTGTCCTCGATGCCATCAGCCTTGGCCATCTTCACTTGCCGCCCGAACTCGCACCCATTTCAGGAGCGCCGTGTCTACCTGGACGAGCCCATCAAAATTGGTCGCTCGGTGGCATGTTGTCGACAGGCGCAGAATAATGCCACCTTCGATTGCAAAGTGCTGTCAAGGGACCATGCTCTCGTCTGGTTTGATCACAAGACCAACAAGTTTTATCTCCAAGACACTAAAAGTAGTAATGGTACTTTTATAAATAGCCAGAGATTGAGTCGAGGCTTTGAAGAAAGTCCACCATGTGAAATTCTTTCCTGTGACATTATCCAGTTTGGGGTAGATGTGACAGAAAACACACGGAAAGTTACTCATGGGTGTATTGTTTCCATGATAAAACTTTTTCTACCAGATGGCATGGAAGCCCGGCTCCGGTCAGATGTCATCCATGCCCCATTACCAAGTCCTGTTGACAATGTTGCTGCTAACACTCCCAGTATATACTCTCAGGAACTATTCCAACTTTCTCAGTGTCTACAGGAGGCCTTACATCGGGAACAGATGTTGGAACAGAAGTTAGCCATGCTTCAGTGGCTACTAGCCATAACCCAAGAGGCTTCAGATACCAGTTGGCAGGCTTTAATAGATGAAGATAGACTCTTATCACGGTTAGAAGTTATGGGAAACCAATTACAGAAATGCTCCAAAAATCAAACAGAAGATAGTTTACGGGAGGAACTTAATAGCATTACAAGAAGATAAACACAACTATGAGACAACAGCAAAAGAGTCCCTGAGGCGGGTTCTTCAGGAGAAAATTGAAGTCGTTAGAAAACTTTCAGAAGTTGAGTGAAGTCTGAGTAATGTACCCACCTAAAAGAAATGAATGAACAGACTCAGGAAGAATTAAGAGAGTTAGCCAATAAATATAATGGAGCAGTTAATGAGATTAAAGATTTATCTGATAAATTAAAGGTGGCAGAAGGAAAACAAGAAGAAATCCAACAGAAAGGACAAGCTGAGAAGAAAGAACTGCAACATAAAATAGATGAAATGGAAGAAAAAGAACAGGAGCTCCAGGCCAAAATAGAAGCTTTACATGCTGATAATGATTTCACCAATGAAAGGCTCACAGCTTTACAAGGGATACAAGTTGATGACTTCTTACCTAAAATAAATGGGAGCACAGAAAAAGAGAAGCTGATCATCGAGGGGCATCTAACCAAAGTGGTAGAAGAAACAAAGCTTTCAAAAGAAAACCAGGCAAGAGCACAGGAATCAGACTTATCAGATACTCTGAGTCCAAGCAAGGAAAAGAGCAGTAAGGACACAACGGATGCCCAGATGGATGAGCAAGATCTAAATGAACCTCTTGCTAAAGTGTCTCTACTAAAAGATGACTTACAGGGGGCACAGTCAGAAATTGAGGCAAAACAAGAAATTCAGCATCTTCGCAAGGAATTGATTGAAGCCCAGGAGCTATCTAGAACAAGTAAACAAAAATGCTTTGAAATTCAAGCTCTTTTGGATGAAGAAAGAAAAGCCTATGGAAATCAAGTTGAGGAATCCGCTAAACAAATACAGGTTCTTCAAGCCCAACTGCAGAGGTTACACATCAATATTGAGAATCTCCAAGAGGAGAAGGATGGTGAAATCACAAGCACTAGAGATGAATTGCTGAGTGCACAAGATGAAATTTTGCTCCTTCATCAAGCAGCAGCAAAGGCTGCTTCTGACAGAGACAATGACATTGTTTCTTTACAAGAAGAACTTAAGAAGGTGTGAAATGAACTTGAGCAGTGGCGGAAAGCAGCATCTGAATATGAGAAAGAAATCGCCAGTCTGCAAAACAGTTTTCAAGTCAAATGTCAACAGTGTGAGGACCAGCGGAGAGAGGAAGCCACAAAGTTGCAAGGTGAACTAGAGAAGCTGAGAGAGGAATGGAATGTATTGGAAACCGAATGCCATTCTCTAAAAGAGCAAAATGTTTTGCTGTCATCAGAACTGCAGCGTCAAGAAAAAGAATTGCACAATTCTCAAAAGCAGAGTTTAGAGCTCACAAGTGATCTCAGCATCCTTCAGATGACCAGGAAAGAGCTTGAGAACCAAGTGGGATCCTTGAAAGAACAACATCTTCGAGACTCGGTTGATTTAAGACTTCTCTGTAAGGCTGAAAACCAAGCAAAGGATGTACAGAAAGAGTATGAAAAGACACAGACTGTACTCTCAGAACTGAAGTTGAAGTTTGAAATGACTGAGCAGGAAAAGCAATCAATCACAGATGAGCTCAAACAATGTAAAGACAACCTGAAGCTGCTCCGAGAGAAAGGAAATAATCCTTCCATTTTACAACCCATCCCAGCCGTATTCATCGGCCTATTCCTGGCTTTCCTGTTTTGGTGTTTCGGTCCATTGTGGTAGAGAAAGAAACCCTGGCCCTGGATGCCCATGTTGGCTGCCCTGGTTGCGGTGACAGCCATTCTGCTGTATGTGCCAGGTCTGGCCAGAGCTTCTCTGTGAGAGTGTTCCTTGAGTCTGTACACCGCCCTCCCTCTAGAAGCTGGCATCACACTCATGCTGGAGACAAACAGAACCATTTTCTTCCTTTTTACCTCTTAAATCAGCAAAGTGCAAGAATACAGCTATAGGGTCATTGCTTTAAATTATATAAAATGTATCTGCCTATAGAGAGGATATAAAAGTGTGACTTTATTCTACTGAAAGCAATAATTTGCTTGCAATTTTTCATGTAATTTTTAAATTAGTATGTTGAGATTCTGAATATTATGGTGGCCTAAAGTAGGCTTCTTGGTACACCAAATTATTTATACCATTAAATTTATGGGTATTTTACTCTGAATTCTGATGGCCAGATAATTCATTTTTCCGATTTGATAACTACCCAAACCAAACAAGCAACATATACATGGGAAGAGAGGCCCTGTGTGTTCAGTGCCTATCAGTTTGAAATGTATACACATATATATAGATATATTTTTTACATATTTATGCCATTTTTACTTGTTATAAAAGCACTGAGCTATTGGGAACAAGATTTAGAGACAACTATTTGTGTGATTTTTTTTAAGGAAAAATACATTTGGATAATCTGTTATAGTGATAATTTGGGGAATATGTGCACATTTGTACAGCCTTAATGTGACTTGAAGATGTAGAGGACATCAACTTAGAAAAACTTTCCATGAGAGTGTGTATTTTCTTGAGCGAACTGAAGTATTTTGGGAGCAAAAACAGTAATTACACAGTTTCAGTGCAGTCAACCAAACTGTTGAGTCAATTGGAATGTAATTTATTAAACCTCATGTATTTAAAGAGATATTTTCTTTAAAAGCCAAGTTACTTTCTCATATACAACATTTTAGAAAGCATGATTTTTTTCCTGTCATCTTTTCCTCCAAGCATGTTTAATTGAAGAAAGAATTATATCTTTTTAGATAAGCTTTTATTGACTTAATTTGGTTATGATGTTTCTGAACTAATTCACATCAAGGTGAGCTCTTGTTACCTACCCACAGATTTCTTGTCAGGTATACAAATGGTTATTTTCTTTTGTTCTTGTTAATTGGGACTTTATGTTAATTAGAAGCACTGTTCCCAAGATTGGTAGTATTCCAATCACAGTGAAGCACCTAAACACTGCTTGATATTATAAATTTTAAAACACAGAAGTGAAAGCTTAGCTATGGTTATGTGCAGCACCATAGTTATGTCAGTAAACTTTATTTAGGTCAAAGAATGTCCTAAGGCATCGGTAAAGACTGGGGGGGAAAGTCAGTGATTTGGATTCAATGTTCTGTGGAAATACATAGATCTAGGCAGATGATGAAATGGGAGTTTAGGGTATAATTTGCCTTGTGATGTTTGCCAGTCATTGTTTATATTTTAAAAGTTATGTTTTTAAGCAACTTGGGATTGCTGTTGGGAGAAACACTAGGTTTATGGAGGAATTAGTCACAAATGACTTATAGAAAATACTGTCATATAGTTGATTTCATCATTTTCTGTTGCAGGAAGCCACTACACCACAGAATGCTAATATGCCAGTGGTACCCAGTACCTCTTGTATATAGGTTATTGCAAATATTGTTCTGAAATGCTTAACTTCAAAATTACATTTTTTAAAGTAAATAATTGTTTGAAATCTATTTTGTAAAGATATAAAGTACAATAGAATTTCTGGAGTACAGATTAAACTATTTGCACTAAAAAAAAAAAAAAGAAAAAAGAATGTAGGTTAAGTCACTCCTGGGGGACACAGAATTACAAACTGAAAAATAGAAAAAAGAAGATCTTAGCTATATAATCAGAGTAATGTAGATCTAGAATCAGGTAAGATGATAAAGTGATTTGGGGGAAAGTCTTAGTTGTTTGGCCTTTTCCCTGAATTTGCCCCTCATGAACACTTGCCTGCCATGGTGTGTATCTGACTATCTAACAACTGGGCTTCACTCTGTGCCACATAAACTTAGCCTTTTCCCGAGTACATTAGCCATGCCAGACATTTTATGAGATGATAATCATCAGTAAGCTCCAGCTCTCCTAACATCACTGTAACCACAAGAAGCCCATAACATCAAACCAACCAGCAATGTAATAGGACCAAGTTATGCTTGTTTTTGCACTTAATAAAATCCAATTTCTGCCTAATATGTTCCCATCACTGGGAAACTCATCAGAAACAAAAGTGTGAGACAAGAAATATGACATCAGTCAATGATTACAAGACCAATTTTATGCAGAACAAATAATATCCTTTAAGACTTCCAAGTAGACTCATAAATCCATAAAATGTTTCATAGCATTTAACCTTTCCCTACCCATAAGGCAAATGCCTTACTGACTAAACACGGGTTAGTCAACATGATAAATAATTAAATCAGTGAAATAAAACCTTGTCTGAATTCTTGGTGTGTTTTGAACTTCATTGGCTTTCTCACCATCATCCTAACACAGTTCTATTTCTCAGTAGGAAACTTCATTCTTTAGTAGCTCTATAGTTTCTAACATCACACTGAAAGCCTTCAGCAATGTCAAGCACAAAGATGAATGGCTTAACTGTCATTAATGTGTCTACCCATAACCCGTCTGCAATGCAGAAAAAAGTCTTGAGAAATGCCTAAGCAGATGATTACTCACAGTTGTGTGATCTGTGCCCTGTGGGGCACAAAAAATGAGCAAGGTCTTGACAAACAGAAAGAAAAAAACTACATTCAGAGCTCAGATTGTGCACAAAAAAAATTAGGTATTTTTACAGACCTTTAAAAGAATTTGAAGTCACAGTGCATTATATAGTTTTATCTTGTAACTTGTATTTCATCGGTGTACTAATTTCTCTTGAAATCATTAAGGATAGTAAGTCAAAATGCCAACCAAAGCAACACACAGGCTCAGGTGTACCCACATCTACCAATCCCATACCTTATCTGATAGGTAAACACCCCTTCCCACAGGGTACCACGACAGTGAAGAAAGCTGAGAGAATTATAACCACTGTAAAAGTTGAAGATGACTGTGATTTTGCCTGAAACATCATCTGTCATTATCAAGAACCTCTCTATGAAAAAAGTTTCATGTAAGGAATAGTTAGTTTAGATTAGAAGATAATCTTTATAAATTTGTTTGATTATTAGAAGGCACAATTCTGAGTTAGAGTTGTCACCTACAGAGGAAAATTGTATGGCAGTAAATGTCTGCCATACATTTTAAGAGATGATTTCAATTTCCCACAATGTGAAAGGCATTTCCAGAAGTTACTTGGAAAGACTTTTTCTCTTTGTGAAGACTGTTATCAAGATCTTTGAAGTTGGATAAAGCAGAAAATATTCCATTAGGCATGTGATCTGCCTTCAGCCTTCAAGAATAAAGATAAAACATCAATTCCATTTAAAAAATCCAGTATGTCTAGGGAGACAGAAGAGAGGCTTAATTCCACTGGGAAGCAACTTGGGTTGTTTGCTTGACTTCTAAGGAAGTAATCCAAATTTAGAGATAGAAAAATATGTAACTGAAACCTTATACAGTTTAAGCAATGAGAACCAAATAGTCAAGGACAAGGAATTAGTTACCATATCCTCCTTAATTAAAAAAAAAGAAACTCAAAATAGTATAATAGAAACTAGAATATATTATAACTTCCTTGACTTAAATGCATATATAACCTACAGTTTGCTTTTAGGAGAGCTAATAAAGATCAACTAAGATTTCTTGATGCCATTCAGATTATGGAATAATTTTGCTTTCAAGATTTTTATTTACCTTTTGTCTAAAACATCCTAAGCAGAGATATAAATTCCTTTCACCAGGAAACGAAGTATGTGACTAAGTATGCAAATGGAATCAGATTTTTCCCAGAAAATGGTATCCATCGACTCATAGGCATCAGAATTGCTGAAAGATACCAATTCCCAATTCAATAGTTCTCAGGTGTCCTTCCTTTTAACCAATTTATAAAAAGATTAAACTTCCCAGGTTTGCAGGAATTACTTCAGTCCCATTATAATTTGAAAGAGTAATCCACAACCTCCTCGATCTTACTTTTTCCTCCCCCATCTCATTTTTATAATCTGACCAAAGCTCCCTAAGTCCATCACAAGACTTTGACGGGAATACTTATGAGGCGCTTGGGCACAGACACCTTCCTGGCTCTAGAAAGAACTCTGGATATACAGCATAGGTATTCCATAGGTGAACACAAAGTCTGAAAGCACATCCCCAAAAAAATTACCTAAGAGAAAAACAAGTCAGATAGGAATTTTTATATGATATATGAATCACTTAAATATAACACAGTGGGATGAAACTGAGAACTGTTTAAGAAATAAGCAAGGGCAGACATGATGATACAAGCCTATAAATCCAGTTATGCAAGAGGAAGTGATATAATCACAATGGTCTGAGACCATCCCTGGGCAAAAAGAATGAGATCCTATCTGAAAGATACAATAAAATGCAAAGGGCTAGAAGCTTGTCTCAAGGGTAGAAGGCTTGCCTCTCTAGTACAGAAAGTAAAAGAAAGGAAGGAAAAGAGGGAGGGAGGAAGGAAGGTGGGATAGATAGTTGAATCACATGCACCAGGCTACGAACACAGAGACGCAAAAAGTAACAGAGAAAAAGTATAATATAGAAAATTAGTATGAAACAAGATACAGATATAAAGTTGTGTTTATCTTCTTCAACAGTGCTTGTTTAAGTGTAATGAAATATGTAGATTTCCAGTTGTATGGATATGTTAAATGTAAGGAAACCCAAACAATTGTATGGAAAGTTATCAAATAAGATCTGAACCAAAATAAGAAGGTCCTTAAATGCAAAGAAATGGTACCATAAAATATATTATTTTCCCTCAAATAAGAACATATGATTAATAGAATTAAAAATAAAATCTTAACGGAACTTTCATCAGAATTAAATAGAGTCATTGGGGACTTATAATAAAACCTGCTGCCCAACAATAGCCATGTAGAAAAATATCAGGGGCTTAACATGGTATAAGGCTAATGTGTCATTACTGATTAGTATGTTTGGGTATCAAAATAATGATCAGTGATGTGAGAAAAAATACTCAAAATGGATCTTACTACGTATAAAAAGTCCTAGCTTTCAAATGAATATGTTGAAAAATACAAACATCAAATACAAAAAACAAACGCCACCTCAATTATAGGCTTAACCAAAAGTAGAAAGGTGACAGCATCTATGACTAGAAGAAAACGGAACCACATTTGTGTCTCACTTGAAATAAAGAAATTAATATAGTGTAAGCAATATCAAAGTACATTTGGATTGTTAGATATGTCTACTCCTAAAATACAGGTTTCTTCTAATATAGCCAATATATGTAATGTTCCGAACACTGAAATTATTCTTTACATATAAACATACCAGGCTATGTAATGTAAGAAGCTTCTGTAGCCTGGGAGTCTTGGCTAAGGTCCTAAAATGGAAGGAATGTCCATACATTCCACAAAGAGGCGCCAGACGTCCAATCCAGCCCTGCGCACACAAATCCAAGCAGGTCCTCACCTCGGCTGCTTCCCCAGTGCCAGCGAAGATGCAGCGCGTACAACGTGAAGTTGGCAAGGGAACTTTCTAGAACGTTGGCTAATCTGGAAGAGGAAGGTGAGGCTTTTCACACTGTGTTCAAGAATCAGCCCACGTGAGAGAAAAACCAGCTACTGGGTATCTGGGAAACAGGACAATGTGTCAGATTACTAGAGAGCCAGCTGAGCGACTTGTCCCTTATCTTCTGCTCTGGCTCAAGGCCTTGAGGGAAAAGGATGTGAGAGAAACGTAAAGGAACAGACAAACCACAAAAAGTATCCCTCTTCCCACCCCACAGGTCATGCCTGAGTCAGACGGATGGAGAGACAGACGCTTCCAATGGAAGAAGGCAAAGTTATGCTGTGCTGTGACACTAAACAATTACAGTCCTCATGCCCAAGTCTTGTTCTGACAGTACTTCTGAAAAAGCCAAGGTTGATCTGAGAGATCAGCCTGTTCAAGGGCAAGGTAGAGAAAGGAGAAGCCTGTTTCCTGTCTGTTCCTTCCTACCTATGCTACCCTTTCTCCTCTGCTTTATCTGACATTGTCCACATTGTTCCTCTGGAAATTCTTCCCAGTGTTCTACTCATATCTTTGTTAAACCCGCTTCCATAATGCCTCTCCTATGTCTCTGTGTAAATGGATCTTTTCTTTTGTGTTTCCAAAGACCTTAACCCCAAGTAATCAAACCACATTGTACCCCACAGGGCAATCAATCTCCCCAGAAGCAAGGAGATCCTGTAAGACATTCATGCCTCGTTTGTCTTTTATTCTAAGAGATTAGGGCACAGCCTCCCACTCATGCAAAAGGCTGAGTGCTGGCTCAATACATTCCTGGGAAGTGGATCTGTGCAGGAAATCAGTCATTGTCTCCAGGACCTTGTTACCCCATGTGGTACAGGGTGCTTCCAGGAAGGAAATCCAGACGACACCCCATACGCAGTGGAATGCGGCCGCTAATCTCCTGATGACCTAGTACAAGAGTGAAGACATCTGATTCATTGAATTCTAGGGACGTGGAGAGGCCGCAGCCGCTGTGCTTGATGCAGACAACCATGAAGCTGCTGCGTGTGTCAACTTCCAGGTAGGAGAAATTGTGGCACAGCTCTTCCCTGACCTCCAGGACGCAGATCTCAGAGGGGGAGAGCAAGGGGGTTTCCACTGGCTGACAGCACCTGCCATTTAACCCAGCCTTGGAAGCATTCCGCATGGAGCCTCGCTCTCTGCACAAGAAGATACAGAAACAGAAGTGGGTGCAATTTGAGGGCATTAAGACAGGCTCTGGCAGCAACGCCAGATCCTTCATGGATACCTATGGCTGAGTGTGTGTGTGCTGGTTGCGTACATCCAAATAGAACCAGCTGGTTTCATAATAGCATTTCCCAGACCCCGTCTAAACATACAAGTACCACAGTAGCCCAAGGAGGGCTGAACGCCCTCAGATAGGCCATGCTCGAGCAGGCTCCTTCCTGGCTTTAGGGTTGCACATTACTGGGAGAACGTCTTCTCTGGAAACATTCGCACTGCAAATTCTTTAGCTGCCATTTTGAAATGTAAGGCCTTGGCCTTTTCTGGTTTTATCAACCTGAATATCTTTCTTAGGATCTGTGACCATTCCTTTGATACGTAGTTATCAAAAAAGACCATCCTTAGCCAGGCACTGGTGCCTCATGCCTGTAATCCTAGCTACTCAGGAGGCTGAGATCTGAGGATCCAGGTTCAAAGCCAGTCCAAGCAGGAAAGTTCCTGAGACACCTATCTCCAATAAACTACTCAGAAAAGGCTGGAAGTGACGCTGTGGCTTAAGTGGTAGAGTGTTGGCATTGAGCAAAAGAAGCTCAGGGAAAGTGTCCAGGCCCTGAGTTCAACCCCCAAGACTGACACACAAAAAAGGAAGGAAAACAAGAAAGAAGGAAAGAGTGAGAGAGAGAGAGAAAAAGGAAGGAAGGGAGGGAGGGAGGGAGGGAGGGAGGGAGGGAGGGAGGGAGGGAGGGAGGGAGGGAAAGGGAAAGCCGGATGGACAATCCCTATCTCCCAGTCTCTGAGAACGGAAGAGCCCAACTTCTATACTCTACACTTTTCAACACAGAAAGCCACAGTACTTGGATCAATCTTGTATAGTACAGCCTCAGCACTTTTCCACTAGCTGAATCCAATGTTTATAAACTCCTCTGCTTTTTATTTCTTAATCTCTCTCCCCCATCTACACACTGCTGATTAAGGTTTTTTTTAGCTGTTTAACTCTATATAGTGCAATTTTTCTTTGATTCACTTTATAGGTCTTCAGCCATGCACAGTGGTACGAATAGTTGTGACTAGTAATTATTCTATAACATTCCTTGGTACTATAAACCAGTTATTTTCAACCAAAGTCAATTTTGCTGCCCAGGGGAAATTTGGCAAAATCTGAAGAGATTTTTTGGTGCCCACAACTGTTAGAAAAAGGAGCAAGTTTTGCTATTGCAATTTATTCCTTAATAAAGGCCACAAGTGTGCGGAGCATTTCACAGTTCCCAGAGCAGCTCTTTACCACAGGATTAATTAATTAACATTGAATGCTATGGCTGGAAGTAAAGTGGGAGAAGATACATGTAATATGCATTAAAGACTCAAAGTGAGATATAAAATATGTCCTATAATCATATTTTTAATAAAAGGACAGGCATTCTAATAGAAGAATGGGTGAAAGACCTGGTTAGGTATTTTACAAAGGAAGATATCCAGATGGCCTCGAAACATCTGAAAATGTACAAGGTCATGAATCACTGGTGAAATGATACACACGGAAGTGACTATGAGATACCACTCTCTTCACAAGTGCAGCTACCATGACGAAGACTTGGAAATATGGGCAAAGTAGTCAAGGAAATAAGCAAGCGTGCATTGCTATTAGGATGGAAAACTTACAACCGCTTTAGAAAAATAGTCAGGCGTCATCAACTAAGACTTCACACAGCTTCACAATCAGTTCATACCTACGTGTGCGTTCATGTGTCCTTCAAAATATTAGCCAAGACCTGAGGCAAATGTCCATAAAGAAAAATGGATGGAGCCATCATGGTGAATTCATTCTAGGCAAACAGAAGGAGCAGATGGTCGCCTAACTCTCCAAACATTGATGAACTATATGAACACAATGTTGAATGGGCATAACACATTTCCTGCTGTGGAATTCAACTTTCTAAAATGTTCAGGACCAGATGAACCCCATCAGCAGTGTGATAAGTCAGATGACAATGCTTGAAAAGAAGGAAGACAGAAGCGTCAGGTATTGGTCCCTGATCATCCAGCTGTATCAACGTGTGCAAACTTGTAAATTTACAGTTTGTGTGGAGTTTCGTGTCATGGTTCTACTTCAATAAAAATATCTTTAAAATAAAAGTTCAAAAGGTATTTCAAGACCAAACTCCTTCCCTGTACATCATTATTTTTATGAGATTTTGAGATCCTGATAATCAAATTACAAGCGTGCTGAGTCACTTCAGACTCTTAATCCACAAGAAGGTATTTCTTTGCAAGAAACTAATTAGATGCTTAATTAGTCCACACAGACTAATGAACTGCCACTCTACCATGATCATATTCAAAATAAAATTTCCCTGACAATAGGTTTAAATCCAGGACTGTAGCTTCTTTGTAAGATGGAGACAGTGCTTATGTCAAGAAACCACTCTGACAGAAAAGATTCTAGTTCCTTCATTCTGAGCAAAATGCTAGTGAACAGATACCATCTTCAACAATAAACTGCGCATGGTGGCAAAGCTGTGGTTCCAAGTAGGTGTTCAGTTAGGTAGGATTGTTATTCAGTCTGGCCCTGGGAGCTGGGAGGGTGGAAAGAAGAAACTCCGTGGAAATGAGAAATATAAGGGACGAGATGAGTAAGTGGAGGGGGTGAGGTGGCAGGCATGGGAGAGAATGTTGAAAGGGGTCCTATTGATACAGATGCATTGTATTCATGAACCGCTTCAGTGAATGGCAACATCTTTATACAACTATGTAAAGGTGATAAAAATATTCAAAAAATAAGAAGAAAAAAATCAAGATGGAAGCATAGCTTTTGTGGTAAAAGTGCCTTCCTGGAAAGAGAAGATCCCTAGTCCTAACACACAAAACATACACACACACATTCACACACAGCAATTTTCAATACATAGAAGTTATCAAGAAATTGTTTCTTAAAATCAATCACTGCTTTTTTTTTCTTTTTTCTTTTTTGTCAGTTGCAGTGCTTGAACCCAGGCCCTGGATGCTAGCAGTCTCTGAGCCTTTGTATCCAAGTCTAGCCTTCTATCAGTTGAGCCACAGTATCACTTCTGGTTTTTGAGTGGTTAATTGGAGATAAGAGTCTCTTGGGGACCTTCCTGCCTGGGCTGGCTTTGAACTGTGATCCTCAGATCTCAGCCACCTGAGTTGCTAAGAATACAGGCATGAGCCATGGGCACCCTGCTAATCACTGCCTTTTTGAAAATGAAGGAAGATTTATTTTTATGACTAAATTTCTTCATAGAAAATAGTTATAATGGGGCTGGGAATATGGCCTAGTGGCAAGAGTGTTTGTCTGGTATATATGAAGCCCTGGGTTCAATTCCCTGGCACCACCTATATAGAAAATGGCCAGAAGTGGCACTGTGGCTCAAGTGGCAAAATGCTAGCCTTGAGCAAAAATAATCCAGGGGCAGTGCCCAGGCCCTGAGTTCAAGCCTCAGGACTGGCAAAAAAAGAAAAAAAGAAAATAGTTATAACATGCAAAACCAGTAAAATAAAAAGAAACATTAATTCTTTCAATGAGCTAGCAATATTGTGAAATTTATAGTACATACCTTTGTGATTTAATCATTGGGTTTAAAGGCATTTTTCATAAATGAAATCACACTAAGTAAAATTAATTCATGGCCAATGAATGTCTCCAAATTTATCTTCAGACAATAAATTTACTTTGGAAAGCATCTTGAGTAGGCAGAAATTCCATTTTTGTGTAATTTCACAAAAGAATTCCTTGGAATAATGTTTTGATAGAAAAAAATGGCTTTGTTAGTTAGGAGGAAAACAGCTAACTTCTGGACATTTCTCATTACTATTTCCAGGGAAAATCTCTCTGCTAAAGCTGTTGATCAAGACATGAAGACAGTTTCAGTTTCACTGTTCCTTTTGCACAACACATACTGGGTGGCCTGCCATATGTGGCTTGATGCTCAGCCTGTAAAAGCAGTGCTTTCCTGACTAGCCAGAGGGAAGAACTCAGAGCAAAGGCAGCTGAGAATTTGTCTCCTGACTACAGAATCCACACCAGGTAAGTTCTGTGTGGTCTTTCGTGTGCTATTTCCCTTCAGGATCAGCAACAAGGAGCTAGGTCCCCAGCAATTTTGCTAGCTGGGGCTCCTGGAGTGGTAAGGAGTTAAGGCAGCAGTGGTTGTGAGGACATGGGAGGCCCCAGGATTTGTGACCCTCCAGATTGTTTCTGGCATTTCAGCTCCTAAGGCCCCTTCAGTCCTGAGGCAGCTGTGGGGTGGTAACCCTAGCAAAGCATATGCAGGAAGAGCTGCTTTTCCTCAGGTGTCCAGAACAGGTTGCAGCTCCATGTGGCCTTAATTCCCTCCTGGCACTGAGGAACCAAACCCTAGTCCAAACCCGAGCAGAGTCACTGCTGGAGGATTGCTTCTTCCAGCCCTCTCTTGCCCCAATTACACCATTATCCTCAGTCATCAGATGTTTCCCTGACAGTAGCTACCTGGAATTGGAAAAGCTGAGAGCAAAAGGAGTCTTCACTAGTCCATTTGCATCCTAAATGCCTAGCTTCCCAACTTTCTGGTGCCCATGCACACTGGTTCATGGTTTCCTTGCAGCTGAGCCACTTGGACTACTTGATTTTCTCCCTCTCACCAGTCAAATGTTACAAACAGCAGTAAGGTCTCAGCCTAGTGTATATCCTGAATGGTTTAACTCCTTTGAACAACTAACTTAATTTGTAGAAGCTGGAATATGTTAGGCAGGGTGATATCAAGGGGTGCAAGGTGAGGTAGATGAAGAGAGGAAGAGTGGATAAATGCAGTCATAATATTCAATATACATATGTGAAAATGGCACTGTGTAACTGAGGAGATGGGTGGGTTGAGGAGAACCATGAAAGGTGTCATTGGATGAGGGTAGATTGTATTTACAGATTGACATTAAATTGAAACTCTTTTATGAACTTGTTAGAGGCAATCTCTTTTAAATGTGTAAGATATCCAAGAAGGACTTCAGTATGCTTGTGTTATTTAGGGAAAGTCAGTTTGAGGTAGTTTTAATTTAATTGTATCTAGGTCTAACTCATAGGCAGTCCTGTACATGGAAGGTCCTGTACATGACCTTCTTCTTCTCCCATTTAACTTGGAGTTGAAAGCTTCTATGTTCAATATATTAGTCCTGCACTGCTACCAGAGATGAGGAGGAAGGAGAAGGAGGGAGAGGAAGAAGAGAAGAGAGGAGGATAAGGGATAGGAGAAGTGAGAAAGAAGGGCAGAAAGAGGAGGAGAGTGACAG
Organism: Perognathus longimembris pacificus; assembly: GCF_023159225.1. Taxonomy (NCBI): domain Eukaryota; kingdom Metazoa; phylum Chordata; class Mammalia; order Rodentia; family Heteromyidae; genus Perognathus; species Perognathus longimembris. The sequence continues at coordinate 31,795,791 of NC_063178.1, forward strand.
AGAGGGAGGAGAGAGAGGAAAAGGGGGAGAGGAAGAGAAGGGAAGACAGGGGCAAGGCAGGGAAAGAGGAAAAAGGAAGAGAAGGAGGAGGAGGAAGAGGATCAACAAGAAGAGAGAAGAGAGAAAAAGGGAGTAGAAGAAAGGAGAAGAAGGAGAAGAGAAGAGAAAGAAAGGAGAGAGGGGAAGGAGGGGAGAGAAAAGGAAGGAGGAAAGGGAGAGAGGGAGAGAGGGAGGAAAGGAAGGAAGGAAGGGAAAGAAAGAATAAAGGATAGGAAAAAGGAAAGAGAAAAAAGAAAGAGAAGGCAAGGAATAAAACATAAATATAAAATTTATGACCCTTTTCCTAGTGCTTTCTTTTCTTTCTTGTTTCTTTTCCTTTCTTCCTCCCTCCCTCCCTCCATCCCTCCCTCCTTCCCTTCCTTCCTTCCTCCTTCCTTCCTTCCTTCCTTCCTTCCTTCCTTCCTTCCTTCCTTCCTCCCTCCCTCCCTCCCTCCCTCCCTCCCTTCCTCCCTTCCTTCCTTTCTTCCTTCCTTCCTTCCTTCCTTCCTTCCTTCCTTCCTTCCTTCCTTCCTTCCATCCTTCCTTCCTTCCTCCCTCCCTCCCTCCCTCCCTCTCTCCCTTCCTTCCTCTCTCTCCCTCCCTCTCTCCTTCCTTCCTTCCTTCCTTCCTTCCTTCCTTCCTTCCTTCCTTCCTTCCTTCCTTTCTTTTCCTTTTTTGTTAGTCATGGGGCTTGAACCATCTGTAGCATTTCTAGTGACAAGAGGTAGTAATGAGTGTGATACACTACATAAAATCCTTCACTGTGTGAAATGCTGGCACTCATACTTTCATCATTTTATTAGAATGAGCATCATGTTATTAGAATTCTGCAGGCACATTTTGCGTTCTATATCAGGTCACCCTAGTTTTGTTATAGCATTGTCTTGTTCATATAACTATCACGGTACTTCCATTCTTAGGCTGCCATAATGATATGTTGTCTATTTATACCAGCATACTATAAGATTTTGAGATCCTCTGGATTACTCAGCACATTTTATCTATCAATTTCTGTTCTTCTTTTTTTCTACTGTATTAAAACACTTGTATTCATCTAGACAAATAACAGCCTACTAGAGAGACTAAATGTTATCAGCCTTCTTTGTGAATAGGCTGAATAGGAGAAACAATTTTATCAAGTGGAGTGTGAGCAGATTTATTATGCAATAATCAATCATCCAAAAGATGTCCTTAAAAAGGAGATAGCCTAGTCTTTCCCTTACCGATGGGAAGGTACCTATGGCCATGAGCTATTTTGACCAGGAGATGTCATGTTCAAAATTGAGGGGATGGGTGGAGTTGGGAGACATGGGGAAGAATGATGGAATGGGTGACATTAGTCAAGATGCATTGTACTCACAAACTGACATGTTCAATTGAAACCCCTTTGTACAACTACTAAAAGTTAACAAAAATAGTATTAAAAAACTAAACTGCTTTTTTAAAAAGAACCTAACACACACATTTTGCAAATGAGAAGGTTATTGTACATGTTCCTGGAGTTCCCGTTAGACCTTGTGTTCTATCACACTTTTATTCTTTCTTCTATTTTTTGCGGGGGGATGCAGGTTAATATGGCATCAGGATCCAACATGATGACTTCCATTTGCTTAGTGGAAAATGAGAAAGAGCAGCTGATGGTGAACCCTGAAGCAAGATTCTTCAAGATTCTTGAAAAGATTACACAGCCTGTGGTAGTGGTGGTCATTGTAGGAATGTATCATACAGGAAAATCCTACCTGATGAATCACCTGGCTGGACAGAACCATGGTGAGTTTTCTTAACCAGGAGCCACTTGCTGGAATCATTGTTAATGCAAGGTAATCATGCCTGTTATATCATTGGAAAGAATCTGACTCTCCCTGAGGGCAAAACGTGTGATGTTTGATGTTTGTTTTTAAGATTGTCATGAGCCTGACACTGGAGGCTCGTGCCTGTAATACTTCCTACTCAGGAGGCTGAGATCTGAGGATCACGGCTCAAAGCCAGCTGGGGCAGGAAAGTTCATGATCCTCTTATCTCCCACTAATCACCAGAAAACCAGAAGTGGCTCTATGGTTCAAGTGGTAGAGCGCTAGCCTTCAGCTGAAGAGCTCAGGGACAGCACCCAGGAACAGAGTTCAAGCCCCACAACAGACAAAAAAAAAAAATCATCATAAAAGCTTGTAATTTTATATCCATATAGGCATAAGTTCTCACTCTGTTCAAGTGAAAAGCAAGAATCTTCCAATTCTGTTTAGTGATTTGCAGGAAGCGTATTCTGGTGTAATCCATCTTAGCTACTCAGTTCCTGTGATTATTCTCTTCCTCCCTCCCACATAATTCTGTTAAGACCGTAGAACCAGTGCAAATTTTACCCAGTACATTTTGTTAATAGAAGTGGAATAAAAGGAGGTTGTAAGATGAAAGGAAAGCAATAAAAATTCATTTTCTTAAAAATTATGCTTTATAATTGTATGTCTATAATAGTAAACCATAGGCCGTATAAAGAAGGTAGAAAACTTGCTTCAAATATTGTCATTTGTATTCCATATTTTGTTAAATGCAGGTAATTTTTGGTTTTGTTTTTAATTTTTCCTATCTCTAAGTTGTTGTAAAAAGAAGTTGCCACTCAACAAAGCAGTTTATAAACGCAGTGTGTCTTGATCTGTGTGGGTGATTTTCTTGAATAAGATCATTTTATTTGTTCCTTCTTGATTTCCAGAGAATCTGTCCCGAGCTCTATCAATCCTCTGCCTATGAAGGCTCCCTTCCTCACATTTTCATCTTTCCTACTAGCTCATTATCTTAAAGAACAGAACCTCACACTACTATATTCTCAGAACTTAAACACGTCTATATAACTTTCTTCTCTTTGGTTGCAGGTTTCAATCTGGGCAGTTCAGTGAGGTCTGAAACAAAGGGCATCTGGATGTGGCATGTGACTCATCCCACTCAACCAAATTTCACCTGGGTCCTCTGGACACTGAAGGCCTGGGTGATGTGGAGAAGGTAAATCAAAATCATGGAGGAGTCTCCCTTGGTTGTGTTCCTTAACTTACCATTTATCTCTCTAAATTTCCACTGCTTAATTCAGTTCCTGAAAACTATAAATCTAGTTATGAATGGAAGCTAAATTTGTTTGTTGATACTACTCTGATAAACCAAAATATTTTGATGTATTATCATCCTTCAAAAAAAACCAACATGAAAACCTTTCCCCCTTTCTCTTACTCTGCTTTTTTGCAAGTGAATCACTAGGTAAACTCATTCTTTGTTCTTTTATTACTCCTGGGCATCCAAGTCAGGGTTTTGTGCATCCTAGACAATGCTCTACCACTGTGCTACCACCTCAGTCTAGTATAGAGATCTTAATGTAAGATGGTAGTAACATTAAACTCTACCCCTAACAGAGATAGCATAGATATTATTGGAGATTCTTCTGTAAGGAAGAGGTTTCCTCTACTCTGTCAACTGTTCACTTATTAAGTCATTCATATCAGCACAAAGAAAGTTTTATGCTTTGATTTTATGCTTTGATTTATGCTTTTGTAGAAAATATTGGGGACTGAACAAAAAAGAGTGTTGCATACTAGTTTTTGTACTTACCACTGAGCTAGACTCTGGCCCCTTATACTTTGCTTTTGCTTTGTTCCATGTTTAGATATTGTGAGTTCTTTCAGTTTGTTATCTCTGTTATGGTAAAATATTCTTTGCAACTGGGAGTATGATACAATTTAGTAAATATTCATTAAAGAGATCAATTCTAAGTCCCTATCCTATATTCTATGGATCCAGCAGTAAAAGGTAAGGGCCTAACACAGGAGCCTACTTCAGGAGCCAACATACATTTTGTATAAGCAGCACAAGGTGCTACAGATGCCCAGAGTGACCATATAAGCTATGTATATGGGTCAGAGAACATTTCCTAGAGGTAAGGACATCTCAGTGGTTACCTATGAGGCCAATAGGACTTTGAGTCTAATGACACAGTATAAATTGCTTTTGTTTAGAATTACTCATTGCCTCTATAACTTGCGGGAATTGAGCACTTAATTCTATTTTCCTATACTTCATGGCCCATCTCATCTTATCCTGAATCTTGTTTCTGGCTTTACCTTTCAGCCTGTTACACATGCTCACTGCTACCATGTATATGATCTTTTAGTCTCTAATTATGCATTCTATCATTTTTAAGTAAATGAGGCACTTTGAAACAACTACCATCCCAGTGACACACTTACATGTTTAAAGCTGTAAAGTATTTGTTCCTATTTATTAAAATTGTTGATTTCCCTCACACAATAAAATTTTAGTGTATTATTGGCAGGGATGATAATCTTGGATATACATTCATATAGCATTTACTTATATACAATACTTATGACATTTTTTGGCCAGTCCTGGGCCATAGGCCATATCCCCAGCCCTATGATGGTTACTTTTAATATTTCTGTCACCTACTGTATATAGTTGCTGTAGAAAGTATTGTATACACATTTAACTATATCATCATTCATTCTGACTAAGGAAACCAAAGCCCAAAGAAGATCACTGTTAATAATGAAAGGAAGAGGGGCTGGGGATATGGCCTAGTGGCAAGAGTGCTTGCCTCGTATACATGAGGCCCTGGGTTCGATTCCCCAGCACCACATATACAGAAAATGGCCAGAAGTGGCGCTGTGGCTCAAGTGGCAGAGTGCTAGCCCTGAGCAAGAAGAAGCCAGGGACAGTGCTCAGGCCCTGAGTCCAAGCCCCAGGACTGGCCAAAAAAAAATAATAATAATGAAAGGAAGTGTAAACAAGATAGTTAAAAAACAAAACAACTTTGATCTTTCTTTATTTCAACTGAAGTGTGAAATGAACAATAAATGAAAGACTGTCACAGGTAGACTTCTATGTCCCTTGCTCTCATGTGCTTTCTAAGAATGACACGTAGATCTTTGCCTTGTCCATTTTACTCAGTATCACCTTTGTCTACAATAGCGTAGGCACCATCAACCAGCAGGCCCTGGAGCAACTGCAGTATCCTTCCTGGAAAACAATAGTCATGTTGTATTGAGTTTAGGAAGATGGCAACTGACCCTGTTTCTTTTCTTTATTTTTTTCTTTCTTTCTTTCTTTTTTTTTTTTTCTTTTGCCAGTCCTGGGCCTTGAACTCAGGGCCTGAGCACTGTCCCTGGCTTCTTTTTGCTCAAGGGTAGCACTCTGCCCCTTAAGCCACAGCGCCACTTCTGGCCGTTTTCTATATATGTGGTGCTGAGGAATTGAAACTAGGGCTTCTTGCCACTGGACCATATTCCCAGCCCTGACCCTGTTTCTTTAAGTGACTCAGTTCTCCTGGTTGAGGAGAGTACATAGCACAAAATGGAAGGTTATCAGTGGGTTCATAGGCAAGATCTGAAACTTGTGGTGTATGGTGCTTTTCACTCTTTAGCTAAGACCCCAGCTATGTAACTGAACTAACAGAGCTAATCAGGGCAAAGTCCACTACAAAGTCATCTGATGAAATCGATGACACTGATGAATTTGTGAGTTTCTTTCCAGACTTTGTCTGGACTGTTCGGGATTTCATTCTGGAGCTGAAGTTGGATGACAGGCCCATCACAGAGGATGACTATCTGGAGAATGCCTTAAAGCTTATTTCAGGTAAGGTTCAGTAGAGCTGTAGTATATTCTAAGCCTTTTCAATCAGCATTGGATGTATATGTTTACTTGAGATTGGATTGTGCCTTAATATGATATACTAATTGTTGAAAGGTGACTGGTAATAGTTACTCAAAGATTTTTTTTTTAAAAGAATGACTCTATTTCCAGTTTCTTTATAGTACTCTAGCATTGTATATGATAAGAATTCTCATATCTAAAAAAGTTAAATACATTTTGAGAGTATTTTATGAAACAGCACATGCAAGAAAAAGCTTTACAGAGTTGTATCAACTCTCATAGCTTGCATGTCATAGAAACCAAGCTTAAAAATAAAAACAACAGCGTGTTGTTCCTGAACATTTATAATATCATGTTCTGGCAAAATATTTCTTAAACAGACCCATATACAAATAAAATATTTCACAAAGTATGTTTTAGAAAATGTTTTGGTTTTTCATCTAAACAATTAATAAACCCACAGGCACGTCTATGCTATTCCAGAGTTATCATTTGAAAATCTTCTAAAAATCACTAAAATCACTAAAAAAGGCACAAATACTGGATTAAATTTTTAAGATGAATTAACACCATGCCAAAAATTATCCTGATTATAATCCATCCTATAATATTGAAAGGTCCACATATTAAGTTTTTTAAAGTAAGTGCTTCATGTGAAAAAATTAAAATTTGGTATGCATGGAATTATATTTAATAAATGAGTCAATTTTTAAATTATTTTCCACAGTATATTTTACTAATATCTAACTCATTCACATTCCTCAATGGAAGACTATTATATACAGTAAATACTTAAGAAAAACCTTAATATTTCTTTTGAGTAAGATTCAATCTTTATTTACCTTTTTTTATATCATTTTCTTTATTTGTAACCTTATACTTAATGAATTAAATATTTCAGACTTGTTAAAAATACTGTATTATCAAAGTGAAGTGTTGGGGGGCACTTGAAAAGACAATATATAAAAAAGAAAAGACAATATAGATATTTTAGATACCATTTTATTCTCTTTCATTATTTATCCATTGATTCTTACACACTAGTTATTCACATTGTCTCTGTGAAACTTCATAAAGTAATTTAGATATGATGAAGACATATCCACATTACCTTTAAGTTAACTGTACTCCTCAAAAGTTTCAGTGGAAGTAATCTTTAAGAAATTTGTGCTATGTGTTTCTATTTGGTTGATATTTGTAACACATTTTCTGTTCTGACTTGAATGTTACCTATTCTCTTTCTAACATAATTTTCCAGTAGCATCTTATCTTTTCCTGGTATAATTTTATTTTAAGTCTTTTTTACATTTCTTTTCTGACAAAGATACAATAAAATAAGAAAACTGCTTCTAACCATTTTGTTCTACTAATCACCCAAAAAACATGTATTAAACTCTTAATGCATGAGAGTTTCACTAGAATTAGGGAGACTAATAATTTTCCCCCGTTTATGGACAGATACACTGCTTAATCTTCAAAATTACATTTTTCCTTTTGCCTCTGTGCACAAGGTTGGTTTGCAATGCAGTATCATGTGATTAGACTGAAGGAGATTTCACATCAGTAATATAAAATCTGTGGAATGAAAATACTGAGCCCCTGGCATGATGGATGCCCCTCCAATGACCAACATTTTTCTTTTATTGTTATAGACATGAGTTTGAAAATCCAAAATGCCAACTTGTCTAGGGAGTGTATCAGGTATTTCTTTCTAAAACATAAATGTTTTGTCTTTGATCGACCTACAAAAGAAAAAGATCTCTTAGTTTATATTGAAGACTTGCCAGAAGACCAGCTGGATTGTAATTTCCAAATGCAATCCAAAAAAAATCTGTTCCTCCATCTTTACCAATGCAAAACCCAAGACTGTGAGAGAGGGAATTATTGTCACTGGAAAACGTGAGTCTTCTTAGCTTCTGGACTTATCTCTCTTTTTAGTTCCCTGAAGTAAAGCTTTGATTATGTTTTTGAATATATTAAGAAGATAGGAAATTAGTTCATGCTATGTATATAATTTCATCTCCACTAACTATTGTCGTTCTACATGAAGCTTTATAGAGATGGAATGTATCTTGAGAAACTATTCCACTGATGATATTAGGGCCTACTGATCATAAGGAGTAATACCTGTGTTTCAGGTTAAGTAAGTTGGGCAAGTGTTCTCCTATATAGATAGAAAAATGTTTTGTGAATTTAAATGAGTTAAGAAGTAAATAAGATGTCAAGCTCCTAAAAGTGCATCCAGATTTAAAACAAAAATTCAATTAAATCCTAGCTATAGAAGTGGCTTCAGGATATGGACAATATGTACCGATAATGCGAAGTTTTGTTATGAAATTCTTGTTCACAGCATATGCAGATTTTCATTCTTACTTATAATTGGGTCTCAAAGGTCAGATTTGGGGTTTTTTTTGCATATGTTATTTCATTTTTAAAAATTTTTTATTATAAAACTGATGTACAGAGAGGTTACAGTTTCATACGTTAGGCATTGGATACATTTCTTGTACTGTTTGTTACCTTGTCCCTCATACCCCCCTCTCCCCTCCCCTTCCCCCCCCCCCCGAGGTGTTCAGTTTGCTTACAGCATACAGTTTTGCAAGTATTGCTTTTGTTGTTGTTTCTCTTAATTTACCCTTTGTCTCTCAATTTTGGTATTCCCTCTCAATTTCCTAGTTCTAATACCAGTATACACGGTTTCCAATATACTCAGATAAGATTACAGAGATAGTGTAGATACAATCCAAGAAGGTGATACAAGAACATCATCAACAGTATAAACTACAGATACACATGGGATGTTGAAAGTAGTTACAACTGTGATATAACAATCATTTCCATAAAATGGAGTTCATTTCACTTAGCATCATCTTATGTGATCATAAGGGTATAGCTATTGGGCTCTTGTGATCCTCTGCTGTGGCTTGCCTAATCCTGTCCTAATTATTCCCAATAAGGGAGACCATAGAGTACATGTTTCTTTGGGTCTGGCTCACTTCACTTAGTATAATTTTTTCCAAGTCCTTCCATTTCCTTACAAATGGGGCAATGTCATTCTTTCTGATAGAGGCATAAAATTCCATTGTGTATATGTACCACATTTTCCTGATCCATTCGTCTACGGAGGGGCATCTGGGTTGGTTCCAGATTCTCGCTATGACAAATTGCGCTGCAATGAACATTGTTGTGCTGGTGGTTTTACTGTGATTTTGTTTGTGGTTTTTTGGATAAATACCCAAAAGTGGGGTTGCTGGGTCATAGGGGAGTTCTATATTTAGCCTTCTGAGGAATCTCCATACTGCTTGCCAGAGTGGCTGTACCAGTTTACATTCCCACCAACAATGAAGTAGGGTTCCCTTTTGGCCACATCCCCTCCAACAACTGTTATTGTTAGTTTTCTTGATATATGACATTCTTACTGGGGTGAGATGGAATCTCAATATTGTTTTGATTTGCATTTCTTTTATGGCCAGTGATGTAGAGCACTTTTTCATATGTCTCTTGGCCATTCTCACTTCCTCATCAGAGAAGTCTCTTTGTAGGTCTATAGCCCACTTGATGAGTGGGCTATTAGTTCTCAAAGGTTAGATTTGAACATTGATCCTATTGGTGGTTATCAGTGATTTTAATTGTAATGTACAAGTGAAGAGCATGAAAGAAAAGAATGAATAGGAAAAGACAGTGCTACCAGAAGAAGTAGCCTTTGTCAACTAAGATAAAGAAATTTTATACCAGGTAATAAATTGTGGTTATCTAGGGTGAAAAATTAGCAAGAAACTACTCAATCAGTAACTAGGCATGGTAGCTTCTGCCTACAAGCTGATGGACAACAGACATTTATCCTTTATTCTTATATAATAAATTACAATATGATTGGTAGTATAAAAAGCCAGGCACCAGTGGCTAATACCGTAATCTTAGCTGCTCAGAAGGCTGAGATCTGAGGATCATGGTTCAAAGCCAATCTGAGCAGGAAAGTCTTTGAAATTCTTATCTTCAATTAAACAGCAAAAGTCCAGAAGTAGAGCTGTGGCTCAAACAGCTTTGAGCATAAAGCTTAGGAACAGAGTCTACACCCTGAGTTCAAGCCCCAAGACCAGAATTAAAATAAGCCAAATGTACACGGATAGTCATTTCTGTATGTCCAAAGTGTAGTGTATGATGTTGGATGAGCCCCCAGTGCTTGGCCTAGGGCGCCCAAGGTCTATGTGAGATCACGACCTTAGTTTCTGCAATGAAGTTGCTGTTGGGATAAAAGCACAACCCAAACTTTTTTGGGGGAGGGGGCATATAATTTCATGCTTTTATATGCTCATTGCAAGAATTAATTAATGGTTCCAAACACCTGAACAGATGAGAAACTTCAGTGTTAATTGCATACTTTTTTTTTAACATTTGCACTTTCATCCTTGCAACACAAATCCTCAGATAACTCTCCTAGCCACATTCCACTTGCAATTTTGCTTATCTTGTGGTTTTATTGTTGTTAATCATTTCACTGTTGAAAGAATTGTGCAGGTCCTGTCATTGAATTCCATCATTTTACAGAGAATGAGCCTGGTTCCCAAAATGTTCAGGGACTTTCTAATATTACTTAGACAGTTTTCAGAAGTAGCAGTGGCTCCTTCCCATGTCCCAGTATGCTCTGAGCCTTCACCTTACTTTTTCCATGAAGATCACCATAGACTTTCTTTCTAATACCTCCTTTGTACTGTCTTCCTATGGCCTTAACAGAGCAGCCTAGAGAGAAAGAAGGAAGAGTTCATCCTGCAGAATGAAGAAGCATCTGTCAAATACTGCCAAACCCAGCTGAAGAAAGTTTCTGAGCATTTAATGAAATGCATTTCCAATGGAACTTTCTCTGCCCCTGGAGGACACAGTCTGTACTTAGAAAGCAAGTTGAAGGTTGGGCTTTACTATGAGACTGCCCCAGAAAGGAGTAAAGTTAAGGAATAAGGACTAGGGGGATTAATTGCAGTTAGACAGAGAATCTCACTACTAAAGAATACAGAATCATTTGTGAAAAGAAAGTCTGCATTTTCCTTCTATATCCACAATTACTTTTTACAAACATAATCATACTTTATTATGTTAAAATTAAAAACAAAATTTTTTCTAAGTATTATCACAATGACTTGCTCTTAATGAAACATTCTTTCCTAAAAAAAAGGACATAACAGCAATAATCCCAGATACAGTAGGATAATTTTAATAGGTCAAACAATGTGATTGTATCTTAGTGAAGTTGATGAGATTTAAAAATTAAAGACACTCTTTTGTTATGTTCACAAGAAACTGATTGTCTTGCTTGAGATACAAGTAGTAAATTGAATTTCACAAAATAAAGTAGGTCATCCTGGGCTGAACATCAAGTAAAAAACAATGGTGGAATAATATGGTTACAATATTAATGTTAATAATGCTCAAACATATTCAAAATCATATTTTATGTTTCATTGGAATTTTGTTTTTATTTTTCTTTGATTTAAGTCAGGGTGTTTCATGTAGGTAAGGCTCCCAACACACATTATTTCCACTTCAGCCTCCCCAGTGATATGATTAGATTTGTGCACCACTATGCTTCAACTTCAACACCCTATTTAACATCATGAATACTCAGTAACCAGTACTTTTGTGATACTTGGAAAATTATAATTTAATTTTAAGAACAATGTGATAAATTAGTACTATTTTTTCCAAGATTTGTAGCTGAGAAATGTGAGGCACAGGGAAGCTAACAAATTGCAAATTCCTTGAGTCTGTCATTGGGGAACCTGGTAGGACACTTGCATAGGACAGCCATACACAATTCCAGAGTTAGATTGAGAGAGCTTTCTTCAAGAGCAGAGGGAAGGTCAGGATGAATCACCAGAGGATTCCATGCAGGTTATAAAAAGAATACAGGTATCCCAGCAGAAGAATAGAATGTAGGGATATAATATTTGTTTTAGGCAGTACTGGGTTTTGAACCCAGGGATTACTACTTGCTCAGCTTGCTTTCTTGGCTGGTATACTCCCTTTTGACTCATGCTTCTAGTTTGGCCCTGTGCTGGTTATTTTGGAGGTAGAGTCTCCCAGATGATTCTGCCAGGGCTTGTTTCAAATGAGGATCCCCTGTATCTCAGTAGTAGTTAGGATTTGTGGGCATGAGCCACCAGTACCCGGCCAGAGGGTACAGGTTTTAGGTACATGTAAATCTCATTGATAAGCTAAAATAGAAATAAACTTCTCTGTTTAAAAAAAAAAAAAAGACTGTAAGCTGAGTGCTGGTGGCTCATGTCTGTCATCTGAGTTGCTCACGAGGCTGTGATCTGAGGATCACAGTTCAAATCCAGGTCATGAGACTTTTATTTCCAACTAACCATCAGAAGACCAGAAGTGATAATGTGGCTCAAAGTAGTAGAGTGTTAGCCTTGAGCACAAAAGCTCAGGGACAGCGCCCAGGCCCTTAGTTCAAGACCGGCAATAAACAAAAATAAAAAGTGGGGGGGGGGGGGAGGCTAGAGAGCTAGGCAGAGGCTGCTATAAAAAGTTTTGAGGTACTCCAAGAGAGATTGGTTTTGCTATTATGGTTCAAGAAGGAACAGAAAAATGAGGAGAAAAATGGGGGAGGAGGTAGCAAGTTTGATGAGAAATGTACTCTCTGCCTTACATATGAAACTGTATCACCTCTGAATATCACTTTGAAAATAAATAAATAATTTTTTAAAAAGGAACAAAAGCAAAGGAATCTTGAAGACAGTTGAAATTTTACAGGATTTAGAGAGAAATAATTTCTGCAATAATGGAATTGACTTTTGCTGATTGACATATTCCACTTATTTGTTGGTGTCCTAGGCAAATGAAGTCTTCCAGAACTTCCTGCAGTCCTAGGATGCTATAGAAAAATCAATCCTACAGTCAAAGCTTTCACCGACACACAGAAGGCCATAGCAGGTATTGGGGATGACACAGCTTTCAGGAGAGGGGGTTGGTTTCTGAAAACCCTAACAATGGACATGAAGGTCTTTATGGAAGGAGCTTCCTGTTCTATCTGGGAATACACATGATGCTAAAGCAGAAAAATAAAAAGTCCGTTCTCGTCATACTCAGCCAGTGTGGCAGCACATTTCTAAATCATCCGGACATTGCTTAGGTTTGGTCGTGGGAAGAATTCAGAGACAATTTTGTCTCTGAGCCCAGATGGTTTAGGGTTATGGCTTGACTCTTGTTTTTCTTCTCTAAATCCAATGTGAGATAGCTGAGAGGGCTGCAAAGGAGGCAGCTGAAAAGGAGCAGGAACTGCTAAGACAGTAACAGAAGGAGCAGCAGGAAAGGATGGAAGCCCAAGAGAAAAGCTTCAAGGAAAATGTGGCCCAACTACAGGCAAAGATGGAAAGTGAAAGAGAGAATCTGATAAGAGATCAGAAAAAGAAGCTGGAACACAAGCTGAAGGAGAGTCTGGATGGGGTGTGGGACCTATCATGAGGATAATTTCAAGCTTGCCTTTGCCCAGTGCCTCCCACCCTCCTGAGAGAATCACATGGAGTTAGGAGCACATATGTTCTTACTACCCAGGAATCATGAGGAAGCATTAGACAAATGTATCAAAGAGCACTGTTGGAGGGGGAGAGGGAGAGAGGGGTCTTAGGGTTGCTAGGTCCTAGGGTTGCTTGGTCCTAGGATTGCTAAGAGCAAACTTTTGATACTCAGTAAGTTTTATTTTCAGGGCTTACTTTTTCATTCATTAGGCCCAAGAAGAAATGCTTAAAGAAGGATTTAATAAGAAATATGAAGATATGAATACAGAGATACATCAACTGAAAAAGGAGATTGAAAAAAACCAAGGAAGAGAAGTCATGGGGTGTAGGGTTCTTTGATGGCATTGGTGATGTGTTTCTTAGAACAGTGCCCAATCCTGTTGATAAGGTAGCTGGTGCCATTGCAAAAGGGATAAGCTCCACAATGAAGTAGACTCATGATTTGTATTAGGAAATGATAAATAAGGTCATTCATTTGTCTGAGTCTTAATTTTCAAGTTATCATGATATTTAAAAAAATTTCAAAACAAGGGAATACAGGAATGGAGAGATGGTGACAAAATGCAGCCATTGTATTTAATATACATTATACTAAAACTGAATGATGTGAGTTGGGACCAGAGGAAAAAACGTGGGAGGAAAATGAAGAAAGGGGTGACATAACATCTGAACCATTGTACTCATAACCTGAATTATGGACCTGTAACCCCTTTGTACTCCTTAATAATAACAATAAAATTTGAGTTAAAATATCAAAAACAAAAAGTACATAGGGTAACAATTAAATATCTCAATGAAAATAAAAAGTTGTTTCAAAATCCTAACCCTATGTTTATAAAGTTAGTGAATTATAATGAAGAAGTAATTCTCATCAGGGCCAACTTGGAGATTTTGGATGCTCCTAAGCTGTTTTGCTGAGGACTCTGATGATCTAAACAATAAGAATGTCACTTGTGTCTGTTGGATATGTTATTTTTGGATTCTAGAACTGTCACATAGTCTATCCATTTCTTTAAATGACACAGTTTAACATATGTTCTCCTGTTTCAAACCATCTGGAACTGAATGAAGTGTTCCTCTTGTGTGGTCCTTACACTACGCTATCACAAATCCTTCTTGAGATTGTAAAAATGATACTACATGTTAGGACAATGGGGGAGAAAGGAATTCATTTCCAACATAGTGTCTAGTGAGCATCACTACTGAATTTGTTCACCCTTTCTCCCATTTCTGTGCTTCCCTTTCGCCTCCCCGAATCAGAAAAACTTGCATACAAGACCAAGTGTACAGAACTCAAGAACAATGACAAAAGGGAATAAACCAAAGACAAAAGAAAAAAAAACTGCAAACAGCACAATAGAAAACCTCTGTTTATATTTCTTTCAGTTCATTTTGATAAGTATCATTTTATATGATCATATGCACATAGCTATTGAGCTCTTATGCAACTCTCTTAAGAATACCCTCCTTTGAGGATTTAATTGTTGTCATTATGTTTAATGTACTAGATGAATTTCCTTTAGCATACCCCCTACAGTCACTGCCTATGATTTTGGTACACTAAATATTGTATATATGCTTATGTGAATTAGGGACGGGAAATAAAAATGAAAGAAGGTGTAACAAATAAGACAAGAAATGTACTCACTGGCTTATTATGTAACTGTACCCCCTCTATATCTTGTCAATAATATTTAATTAAAAAATATCCTCCTTTGGATGATGCTAAGCGAAATGTACTCTGAGTTATGGAAACAAGTGGTATATCATTGTTGTTATTTTTAAGAAGCCATGTGTAATTATGCCCTTTTTCTTTTGTAGTTCTTTCCCATGGTTTTACCCCTGATATCACTGTAACTGATTTTAGTACCCTGGATACTGTATACACATGTTTTGGAACTAGGGAAGGGGAAGGGAATACCAAAATCAAGAGACAAAGGATAATAAGACAAACCAATGCAGCAACCATATTTACAAAACTATATGGTGTAAACCACTGTACAACTCATGGGGGAGAGAGGGAAATGGGGAGGATGGGGGGAAACGGGGGAGGAGGTAACAAGTCATTGAAGGTAAATTTAAGGCCTTAAAGTGAATTAATTAGTCTAATATAAAGCTGAACTGTAAACCATAACTCTATTATGTATGAAACTAAACCCTCTGCACATCACTATGACAATAAAGAAATTAAAAAATGTTAAAAAGTATATCCTCCTTTGTTCTCACTATGTGAATGTTTAAAATGCTGTTTATTTTTGTCTTTTACTATCCATTAGGTTTACTTGAAGTTTTATAGGCACATTCTAATTATTACAAATGAGGGAAACCATGGAGTCTATGTTTCTTTGGGTCTACTTTACTTCACTTGGTATAGTTTTTTTTTTTCCAAGTGTTTATATTTCCTTACGAATAGGGCAAAGTCATTCTTTTTGATGGAACTATAGAATTCCATTGTGTATATATGCCACATTTTCTTGATCCATTTTTCCACTGAGGGGCATCTGGGTTAGCTATGGTAATCAATGCTGTAATGAATATGATTGTGCTAGTGACTTTAGTGAGGCCTGTGTTTGTCGTCACTTGGATAAATGCTCAGGAGTGGGATTTCTGGGTCATAGCAAATCTCAATTTTTAGTCTTTCAAGGAACCTCCAAACCACTTTTCAGTTATTGTGTAAGTGTACATTCACACCAACAGGGTAGTAGTGTTCCCGGCACATTCTAATTATTACAAATGAGGGAAACCATGGAGTCTATGTTTCTTTGGGTCTACTTTACTTCACTTGGTATAGTTTTTTTTCCCAAGTGTTTATATTTCCTTACGAATAGGGCAAAGTCATTCTTTTTGATGGAACTATAGAATTCCACTGTGTATATATGCCACATTTTCTTGATCCATTTTTCCACTGAGGGGCATCTGGGTTAGCTATGGTAATCAATGCTGTAATGAATATGATTGTGCTAGTGACTTTAGTGAGGCCTGGGTTTGTCGTCACTTGGATAAATGTTCAGGAGTGGGATTGCTGGGTCATAGCAAATCTCAATTTTTAGTCTTTCAAGGAACCTCCAAACCACTTTTCAGAGTTATTGTGTAAGTGTACATTCACACCAACAGTGTAGTAGTGTTCCCTTTTGTCCACACTCTTGCCAGAATCTGTTAATTTTCTTGATAATGGCCATTCTAAATGGGGTGAGGTGGAATCTCAATATTGTTTTGATTGGCATTTCCTTTATGGACAGAGGTGTTGAGCATCTCTGTATATGTCTATTGGCCATTTCCTCTAAGACAAGGATGTCCATTCTTTCCACTCTTCTTCAATACAATACTGAAGTTCCTTGCAAGAGCAATAAGGTAAGAGGGATCCAAATAGGGAAAGAAAAAATAAAATTATCTCTCATTGGAGATGACATGATTCTATATTTACAGAACTCCATAGATTCCTTTCCCAAGTTGCTTGAGCTGATCCAACTCTTTGGCAAAGTAGCTGAGTATAAAATCAAAGTAAAAAATGCAGTACAAAAATCAGTAGCTTTTCTGTAGGCCAACAATAAAGAGCCAAGCTGTAATCAGGAAAGCAACTCCATTTGTAATACCCTCAAAAAGTACCTTAGAAATTACGTCAGCCAAAGCTGTGAAGGATCTCTGTGATAAAAACTTTCAAAACCTAAAAAAGGAAAGTCAAGAAGATTTAAGGAAATGGAAAAACCTTCCATGCTTCTGGATTGGAAGGACTAACATCGTGAAAATGTTGATACTGCCAAATGCTACCTACAAATTCAGTGAACACCTATCATATCCCAACATCATTCTTCAATGAAATAGAGGAAGCAATCCAAAAATTCATATGGAATAATAGATGACCTAGAATAACAAAAGCAAGAACAGTCAAGAACATCAAAGTACATTACAAAGCTATAGTAATAAAAATAGTTTGGTACTGGCACATGAACAGGGCTGAGGACCAATAAAATAGAAGGCCTAGAAATGAACCCACAGACCCATTGCTACCTAATCTTTGATAAGGGAGCCAAAAATACAGAATGGAAGAAAGACATCATCTTTTAACAAATGGTGCTGGCACAATTAGCTATACACATACAGAAAACTGAAGCTAGATCCTTATATATCACCCTACACCTGAATCAACTCAAAAGGGATAAGAGACCTCTATGTAAAACCAAATATCCTGAATATATAAAAGGAATGGACAGGGGAAACACTAGGGCTTTTTGGCATAGGTCGAAACTTCCTAAGGAAATATCCAGAATCACAACACATCAAAGAAAAACTGGATAAATGAGATTGCATCAAGCAGAAGAGTTTCTGCGTGGCAAAGGACATAGCTAACAAGATAAACAGAAAGATCTTCACTATCCATACAACAGACAAGAGCCTCATATGTAAAATATAGTTAGAGCTCAAAAAATTAAGCCTCCTCCAAACAAATCCTCAAAGAAACAACAACCCAATTAATAAATTGGCTAAAGACTTAAAGAGAGACTTCTCCAAAGAAATAAGAATGGAGACAGTCCTGATCATCCCCGATACAAGTACTTTGAAGGAGAACCTAGTTTTAAACTTTGAGGACCTAGTGCAATCCTGCGTAGTCATGGTCAAAATGCAAGACACTATAACAAAAATTACTCTATGAATGAGAGAAGTCATAGAAGGTAAATTTTAGGCCTTAAAATGAATTAATCAGTCTAGTATAAAGCTGAAGTATAAACCATAAATGATCCACCTGAAGTTCAAGCAATACGACTTTTTACCTTCAGCGCTGTGGACAAGAAAACAGAAACAACTCCTTCTGCATCCAGGGGAGTAAAGTCAATCTTGATGTCTACTGTCTGTGGAAGATTCAGAAATGCTTTAGCCATCTGCATGAAAGGCTGAACTGTGGAAACTATGCAGATGCCAGTGCTTGAAAGTCTTCTGCCACTAGGTGAGGGTGTGACTGAATCATGCATGACATTCCACCCAGGTGTTTCGATTGTGTCAGCTGTTTGGTTGCTGTCCCAGGTTTTCCCATCTTTACCCAAGGTGTCAAAGTACACTGCATGTATTAATAAAGTCTATGGCTTGTGCTTTCAACTGTTCCACACTGTACAAATCCATGAGGATAAGGGTATCAGCAACATTGTCTACTGAGAGGTTGCTACACAAAGCCTCTTCACACTTGACTTTCAGCCGTTGCAGTGCATAGTGGCTTGTACCTGCCAACAAGTTGTCAGCCATTGTTAAAAATCAAGATTTTGTGTTTTTCCATGTAAACAAATCTCTTGATTTTTTCAAGCCTCAGGATCTAGATAACTTGTTTCCACGTGATTCTTTTTACTCTCTTCAATTTCATGTTCAAATACTTTTAAACACCATTGGTCCAGATACAAGCACAGATATATGAGCTTTAAATTCTTATCCTCACACACAAAAAACAAATAAAACCTGCAAACTGTAAATCTTGTGTTTTCCCAGAGATTAGCTAAGTCTTCTATTAGTATGTCCTCATATGTTTGCTGAATCTTCGACCATACTACCCTCACAAGAAAAAAAAAAAATCCTTCTAGTGAAACTTTCACATCCCCAGTTGTTTCCTTGCACAAACAGATATGCTCTTTGGCTTTCCAATGCTTGTGTTTCTTCTCTCTTGGAGTCCAAAAGGGAAAATTTGAATTCTTTTTGAACTTCTCTTTTTAAATTTTATTAATTAATTAATTTTTTGACAAAGTGATGTACAGAGGGGTTCAGTTTCATATGTAAGGCAGTGAATACATTTCTTATCAAACTTTTTACCTCCCCTTTCATTGTTCTCCCCCTTCCCAATTCCCTCCCCTGCACCCCGAGTTGTACAGTTGGTTTACAGAATATAGTTTTGTAAGTAATGCTGTTGCATTGGTTCACCTTTTACCCATTGTCTCTCCATTTTGAGATACCCCTTCCTTCCCTAGTTCCAATAAATGTATATACAATACCCTGGGTACCATAATCAGTTGCAGTGATATCAGGGGTAAAACCCTGGGAAAGAAAGACAAAAGAAAAAGGCTTAATTTCACATGGTATGTTGAAAATAACAACAACAATGATAAACCACTTATTTCCATAACTTGGAGTTCATTTTGCTTAGCATTGCCCTTGAACTTCACTTTTGAAGTGGCTGACATTACATGTCTTCACTTGGACCAGATGAAATGTTGAAATATTTTTACAATTCACCCATTTCTTCTTGGCAAAAACTGAAGTTATTAATGGTCCATATATAGGATATTCTTAGTATTTTACCTGTTTGTAATACCAGCTTTCTGTTATAGAACTAGTAGAAAGCCTCCAGGCAGATGTGGCGTGTGTTCCCCACACAGTGCCACTTTTTGGCAGACATTTAGGAGTTGTGCCCTGTTAAACATGTTGAATAATGTACCAGACATGTGGAGTGGAGGTGCACAGCCCTGCAGGCAAGGCGGAGGCCCAGGGAGCCATGGTGGTGGCTGTGGCGAGGAGGGACATGGAGAAGGGGGATTGCCACGGTGGCCCCTGTGGCAGCCAACTCCGCCAGACTGCCTCCCTCCTCCCCAGTCCATCTTCCTTCCCAATATCTACTTCCTAGACTTCTTGACAAGGATAAACGAATCCCAGGGGTTTTCTATGTGATGGGCACTGACTCCCAGTCTCTCTGGTGTTCTTTGCACCAACTCCCCTTGTGGGGCTCCTGAACCAAGCTGAGCTCTATTTCTCTCTGTCTCTGACTCCACCCACAGAGGATCTCCCACTTCCTCTTGGTCCTTTGAACCACTTGTGCTGAAAAATTGAAACAAGTTAAAAGATTTAGGGTCCTTTGGTCAATGTTATTACTTCTGGTTAGTAGATACAATGAATTTTCAATTCCAAAAGCCAAATAATTGACCATAGGGTTTAGGGTACAATGATGAATTCCTTGCATTACACTGTATCATAGATGAGAGCTTCCTTAGAGGAGCTAAGAACTTTTATGAAATCTATCTGCAGCCTTGGGAGGTTCTCTGAAACAGTGGGAATTGGAGCTTGAGATTCCATGGCAAAACTTGAGGTTCCACAAAGTGAGAAAAGGGAAAAATAGTCTCTAGAGCTGTCATGAGGAAGGCAGCAAGAAGTTCCAGTTGCTGCAAAAAGGCCCAGCTGGCCAAAGCTACTGGGCCTGACACTCCTTCTCCTTCTCCTGCAATGTCATACTCTGAGTGTTCTGTAGTTACTGTTTCTAACTATTCTTATGCTAATTAACTCTCACTTTCTGTTCACTCAGAGACCAGGGCTTCCTCTACTTGGTTATCCACTGTTCAAGTGACTTTCTAAATTAGGGGAATTTATACTCATTAACCACCCAATGGGTACAGAAAGGATCAACACATAAGCATGCTATAAGTTTAGAAAGAATTCTGTTACTGTGAGTCAGTGGCACTTATCTGTAATACTAGATACTCAGGAGGCAGAAAGCTATAGGATCACAGTTTGAGGCCATCCTAGCCAGAATATACTAGAAGACTCTATCTGTAGTTAAGCAGCAAAGAGCAGGGCTGGAAATGTGGCTCAAGTGTAAGGCAAAATCCAAGAAATCATGAGTCCCCCAAATTCAGGCTGATAAAGAAGACAGGATTCTATGGTCTCTGTTGTAGTGGTTTTGGTTTCTAATGTAAACAATGGATTTTCTTCATCAAAAGAAAAAGCTGCTGACCTCAGCATTATTTGTATTTCCAAACAACCTTGCTCAGCTTTCACTTTGAGTTGCTTGCATAAGAGTAAGATGAGTTTCATTTTGTATTTCTAAATGCACCTTAAAATAGGAATATACTTTTTATGCAAAATTACAGATAAGGTTAAGGGTCATCATTTAACAAAACATGAAGCTGAGAACAATTTGGCAGAGGAGAAACTGGCATAATTACTGAAATCTTGCCACATTTTCTCAGAAAAGGGTTAAATTATACCAGAACCCTATTTACACAGTGAGTGACAATTGTGCAAATCTGAACAGTGACTTTTGAGAGCCTGTGTAATCATCTTATTTTAGGAATGGATGATGCCACAAAAGATCACAAGTTCAAACATTACTGTAATGTTTATGACTTGTAGTAATAATTTCCATTGCTAAAATAACCTCTACCTGAACAAGGAACCAGGAGGAGCAGAGGTGTAAAGAAGAGAAGAAGCAAAGAAGAAAAAAGATGTTAGGGACAAAGGATGTGAATTCTGCCCCAAAGTGGACAGCATAGTAAAATTACCAGATCTTTTCATCACCAATAAATTAACGTCATCCTACCAGTTTGGTCACATCTGTGTTTAATTTACATTTCCCACTTACAGTTAAGTGAAACCTTATTAAGCTACATATCATTTAATCAAGAATAGTGTAGCCAAGAATGGTTTATGACAGCTAACCATAACTTAATACTAAGTGCTAGTCACTGTTCTATGTTCTATGACTTAACTCATCTAAACCATATGGTAATAACTGTGGTTGACAAGGCCTTTTATCATCACTAATTATGCTCCCATTGGCCTGTAGAGAATCTGAAGGCTAGAGACACTGCATTACTTGTACAAGGCCATATAAGATCATATAGCTAGCAGGCCACAAGACCTAATATAAACACAGGAACTGCGTTTTCAGCATGTTTAGACACTGTACGATTCCAGCTCCCAAGTACTCAAGGTTTAAACATAACAATGCCAGGTAAGGAATCACACACTCACGCAAGAAGAGACCTAGCTCATACCCCAAAGCTCTTTCCCATTATCGCTTGGCTTTTCTTGATCTTTCAGGCCAGCTTTGTGAAATTGGAAGCATTTTTAGAGCCTCAGGACTTCCAGAATTTATTACCACATCAACAGATGCAACTTGAGGCTCCAGATAAAGCCCTGAAGGAAGAAGAATCTGATTTTTTTGTGGCCATCTTCCTCTTCCTCCTCCACCACTTCTTCCTTTTCTTCCTCCTTTCATCAAAGCATCCATGGATTCTAGAAGCCTATAATACATTACCACATTCTGGAGTTGAAGTTATCCTCCCACCCCTCTAGAAACTTACAAGATAGGGTCACAGACAAATGTGACAGCAACTACCTGTCAGGCAGATAGACCAGATGTCAGGAGAGGGTGCACGGAGCAAGCTGAGCACAATTTCCTTCTCAGGGTGTGATAGATGATCCTGTGGCCAATCATTGCCGTTTGTAACATGCTTCACACCTGCTTGGTGAGCAGGAGCAATCACACTGAGAAATCAGAGCAGGCTTCTACAGAAACTGAGTCTCAAGTAATGGTTAGAGAAAAATACTAACTAATACTAATTCTCTGTGACAATTTTGGTTGGGGAAACCTGGGGACTAAACACAAGAAGTCAGACACATGAAGGAAACCGGGAGAGATAATTTAATTGGCAGTGATTTGGGTTAGGAAGCAAGTGATGCTTGTAGAATCAACTTTCAAACTACTACCACACACAGAAAAAAACAATCAACACCCTAAGTTTAATATTTGTCCTTTCATGAACTTTCCAGGTGGAAATCAGCAGGTTCCCTTCCATAGATCATGGGGCGCCAAAAGCCACTCTCATGCTACCTCGAGTATCCCCATAGTGGTGACTCCTAGGTCACCCTTTTCCTCCCAGTTCCCGAAAGTTTCACACCCCACATCCCTGCTCTGTAAGTTTCCTGCCCTTCACCTTCCCAGGCTAGTTAAGACCTCAAGCTAAGCTAATAATCCAGGTGAGACTGTGGATAGAGTGCCTGGTGCACACCTGAGGTTCCTTCTGCTGTAGAAGTCAGCTGCTAGTTTGCTGTGAAAATAAGGACTAGGAAGCCCTCCCTGTTGAACCTACATAGTGTTTGTGGGGAAAGGGGGTGGAGGATGAGAAAGGAGGGCTTCTGCTCAAATCCAGAAAAGAACTGAGAATGAGAATGTTGGGACACACATAGCAGCTTAACAAAAGTGATTTCATAGATGAAAACTTTTGAAACTCAATATGTTAGCTTTACACCAATCTCCCTGAAGACACAAGTGTTGAAGATCTTTCTTGAAACCACAGACTAAGACTCAGTCATCATTTCCTGGGAAGAACCCCGATGACCAGGGAGGGGAGGTTACAGACACCTCAGGTGATTCCTAACTACAAGAAAGCTAACTGGACACAGAGATAGTTATATATTCTTTCCATAAACAGGCTGACCCTTGTTTTCCTATTATATCACTGTGAGCAGTGAGCAGCCACCTGTTTTGGCTTGGTGGGGGGGGCAAGCTAGAAACACCTGGCACTAAGTCTTCATTTCTTTTGCTGCCATTGGTTGACAGACCAGGAAATAAGTCTAGCGAAGGTGGGAGATAGTGCTTGATGGGAGAGGAGAGAGCCAAGGAGGTCACCCAGAATGCCTTGTGGCAGGAGAAGGGGGGTGTCCTCAACTCCAGTCTATAAAACCTAGGGAGCAAGGCAGAAAGAACATTTTACTTCTTGGGGTCTGAAGGCCATTTGTGGCCTTTGAAAAGGATGGAAAGGGAGGAAAATGGGTGGAATTGGGAGGGTGGTGGGTGCAAAACTTCTATGAAACATAGAGGGAGAAAAGAATGGGAAGGAAGAGGGGGTCGTCGTTAAAAGCTAGCCTTTTCCTATGTAAACTTTCTTAAGGCGTTATACTCTTGAGAAGCACATTCCTTCTGCTTGCCTCATATATGTGTGGCTAGTGGGTCTCAGCCAGCCAGTTGGCTGATTCTTGAGGTAGGGGCCTTTATAATCGCCTGTTAGAGTCCTGTCCTCCTCCCTTTCCTCTGCTTGCTTGGTTATGTCAGAAAAAATCTCTGAATTTGTTTTCTTCTCTTAATTAGAAAAAGTGCCTACAGCTCTTCTGAAGAAGCAAAGCTTTAGTCCTTTGGAAAACATTCCACGAATGGCTGCTGTCTCAAAGTCTTGTAGTAGTTCACTAGCCTTATTGGTGCTGGTGATGGAGAGGCTAGCTCTGCAAAACTAGTCTTGTACAAATGAGCCTGAATTGGACTTCATGGGGTGTGAGGATAGCTCTTGTCTTCCAGCTTACTATTAGGCTGCAAGTTTCTGATTCTTCATGAATAAGCTTCATCTATAGATGTGCTCTCACTCGTCACTGCCTATACTGAAAAAAGCACTATTCTGGGTTCTAAGACTCCATCATCATGATGGTGGTGCTGCTTTTCTCTGTCTCCTAAGTCTCATTGCCTCTGGGAATAAACAAAAAACGGGAGCAGGTGTTCTATGGAAAAAGTCCATCAGCAATGTGAACTCAACCAAGCAAAGTCTCTGGAAAGGAAATGAGAGCAACCCATATGTTGTCTCTCTAGAGAGAAAATACAAGTTTCTGTGTTGAATTGGGGCAGCAGATGTGCTTTTCTCTTAAGGGTGTGTTAACTCATGTCCTCAAGAGTGGACTGTCTGAAACTTCTTTGATTAAAAACCAAGGCTCTGACAAGCTCTTTTTGCTCTGATTTCATTTCTTTTCTCACCTAAGGAAGAGGAACCAAAAGCTCATATTATAGCACAGTTAACAACTAGTGCATTTTCAGTACTGTGACTAAGCTTGGCCTGTGGCTATTGAGCTTTTCTCTTTTCAAGATGTATGAGTAGGTGCTGTCTGGAAATTCCCAGGAGGTCACCGTGAAGTGCAGGTAGAGACAAACCCAGATACAGAAGGAATCAAAATGCTGATTAGTCCGAAAGCCTGGATTCAAACAAAGCACACAGCTCTAGAAAAAGGCTGTGTGCCCAAATCCAGGTGCTCTAGGGAGCTGACAGCCCACATGTAGGTGGCTCTTAGGCCAACAACAAAGCCATAGGCCTGAAGACTCTCCCTGAACCGGGAAAAAGGAGTAAGAAGCTCTGCCCTTACTTTGAAAACTGTGCAGGGATAATGGTGTAGAGTCTGCCCAGATGAAGCAGTTCTCAGCCTGGTGACGATCTTTTAGCCTTTGTGAAGGTAGCTTCCAGGGCTTCAGGAGTTACAAATTCTGCCCCCTAAAGGAGGTGGGAGCGCTGTTTAATGTAGGAGCAACAGCCCCATGACATCAAATAGCAACCACCTGGAAGAAAATGCTTAGGATGTGAAGGTTGCTTGGGATATGGGCTTGAGCTCAGCTGGGTCAGTTCTGTCACTAACTCTATGAGCCTGAGTGAGTTAGTGATGCTTGGACACAGGTTTAGCCTTGAGTTTGGGGATTGCATTAGGCTATACAGCCCTGCTCATCACTTGTTCAGTGAACAGGAGTGGTTGGCTGAGTCACTTCTAAACTCAGAACCTAAACTTGGGTTCTATTTCAGTCTTATGCATCACTTGGGCTCTTGCAGCATGTAGCTTCTGGTTGTGACAAGTACATAATTTGAGCCTAGATGTTATAACTTTATGTATCCTGCCCTCCTTTGTAAGTCATGGGTGGTCCCTCACTTGTCTTTATCTTCCTAGCTTACCTGTTCAGATAGAACTCCGATCAGAATTATAAGCCTATATCCTGATCAGTTGCTTCAATATACTAAAACAATGGATGAAAAGGTTTTTTGTTCAGAGCCCCAAAAGTATGATAAAAGAATATTACAGGGTCAGAACCTGAGCCCATCTTGCAGAAAGGGACCCCAGCTGCCTCTAAAGACAAACTGAGGATGGGGAATATGGCCTAGTGGTAAAGTGCTTGCCTCATATACATGAAGCTCTGGGTTCATTCTCCTTAGCACCACTTACATAGAAAAAGCCGCAAGTGGCACTGTGGCTCAAGTACTTTGAGTGCTAGCCTTGAGCAAAATGAAACCAGGGACAGTGCTCAGGCACTGACTTGAGTTCAAGCCCCAGGACTGGCAAAAAACAGACTGAAACTGAATCTGTCAGTTGAGGAATGATTGTGGCTAAGTCTATAGTTAACCACTTGATGCATCTTTGTACTCGGTCCTATTACAAGACTGTGGGGCTGTCAGTCCATGATGAAGGGCAGGAATACACCCATGACATAATGAACATGACTCTAAACCTCGAATCTCTTGGTCTGGGGAGAAGCAGTTGGGCAAGCTGACAGAGGCAGCTAGCAATGGCTGACACCCTTGATTAGCTGAATGTGAAAGGCCTCTCAGAAGCTGCATGTTTGGAACCAATTTCAGCTGGGTGGCACTGTGTTCTGTGCTAACTCGAGTATGAAGTTGACATTATTGGGTTTTAAGGTCCAACAAGAGCCTACACCTGGTCAGTTGCTCTCCAATGAGCTTAATATTTGAGAATTTTTTTGCCACTATTCAGCGTCTTTGCTGTATGGTGATAATGTCCCATCACTTTTTACTTAGTGCTTCCATGTTAGGTGGCTCCTCTGAAATCAGATTGTTGGGAGTTTGAGCCACTAACAGATAAAAGTTGAAATTTGCTTCTGGAATGACTGGGCAGTGCCAAGATTGCTTCTGTTCTCACCGCTGGCACTTTTCAGAGGCTTCAGTCCATGATCAGCTAGCGCCATTGTTGGCTTCTCCTATAGCAAGACAGAAATAAGGCAGGGTTGCACATCCAGAGCCAAGCTGTTTGCTTTCAGGAAGCCAGGAAGCTGACTCCCGATCTTTTGGCTTTAAGTTAAAACTAGTCTTTGGCTCTCTGCTCTCTGCATAGAAAGAGCCTAGAAGTTCCCC
The DNA here is from genome assembly GCF_023159225.1 of Perognathus longimembris pacificus. Classification (NCBI taxonomy): domain Eukaryota; kingdom Metazoa; phylum Chordata; class Mammalia; order Rodentia; family Heteromyidae; genus Perognathus; species Perognathus longimembris. The sequence continues at coordinate 31,822,633 of NC_063178.1, forward strand.
AGTGTTTACAAATGCTGTGCCTATAGCAGGAAAGCTGAATTAACATGATGGCTTCGATACTCAAAACGGGAGGGTTCGTAGCATATGCCCTGTAAACAAAAGTCCAGTAGTTCTTTGTATGAGAACCACAGCTTGCCAGCACTAGAAGCAAAGGCTAGAATCTGTGAGCCAGTAGAAATGCTTGAGTCATTGATAAGCTCATCTACATGCAGCCTCTGGCTCATCTACATGCAGCCTCTGGGGATCTATCTACATGCAGCCTCTGGGGATCTATCTACATTTGAAAAACTTAAGCTAGTTTAAGACCTCCCCCTCCACGTTAATCTTTAGATGTGTCTATTGTGTAGGGGATAGATAGATAGATCCAGGCTCTTTTATAAAATTGGGTAGACCAACAGCTTACCTATCAACCCCCTAGATAATCTTGCTGAACTAGAGAGCCAAATTATGACCTTAGGGAAAGGTAGAACAGTGGCGTGCCTGCTTGAGGATGCCCATTAGCTCCATTTGGCCTTGTTTTGTCTGAGCATTGCGCACAGCTGGGCTGGGGTTTGCAGAGCCCTGTAGGAGTGTCTAAACCCTCTTGTAAATGGCTGCTAAAGTGTCTTCTCCCTTTGGACCTCATGGGTCATCAGTACTGTATCTAGTGTCTGCTGGTGATCTTCACACTTCTGCCTTAGTTGCATGTGGAAAGTAGAGATGGTTTCTGGTATTTTTCTGAGCAGTAGTCACCTTGTGTTGGTTTTCTAATCTCTTGAGTGGTTTTGCTCCAGTTCTGCAAGAATCTGGGTAGACTGGGTAAGGAGGGCATGCCTCTTCAGTGACTAGGACTTTCTCATCAGAAATAAATGCTCCTTTCCTCTCAGTTCAAAATGCTTTTAAGTCTGTAGACAGTTGTATTCCTTGACCTGGTCACCTGCAGACTTCTCTCCTCTGGGGAGCTGACATAGCTTCTTAGCTTCTTTATAGGTAGACTTTTTGCACTGATCTTGATTGTGTTTTTAAAGACAATGAAGTATGACCTGACTATTGTCTTAACTCAGAGCCTGAGAATACAGGGATTTTATTTTTGAGGAGGCATTAGAGGGAGGAAGATGCTGGGAAGATCTTGAACAAGATTCCCCAACCTGTCAAATTCACTTGAGTCAATCCTTGTGTTTTGAATGAGTGAGTGGTGAGAGGGAGGATAGTAACTGGCCTATGAACTAGCACTTCAATTTTGAGCAGATATCTCTTGGTCCTGAGCTTCTACCCTAAAGCTGCTCCATAGGGTCTCATGGGGTAATCCACTTTCCTCTCCTGACCAGAAATGCCTTTTACCATTACTCTGTAGAACTTGGAAAGTGGGCTGGCTGAAAACTATCCAAAGAGGAAAAAATAAAGCCAGTCCAACAGCTATTCCGAAGACAGTCATAGCTGGAATGCCATGCACTTTCCCAAGGCGTAGAAGAAACAAGGAAGTTAGAGTTCAGAGTAAAGAGAGGCTGGAAGGTAAAAATGACAACTTTGGCTTCCTAACAATGGAAATCTCCCATTTATAGGAATACTATGTAAAAGATGTAGCATAGGCCAGGAGCCAATCCCGTCAGATTGGCTTCTGGGATGTTCTGTATGTAGAGTCACAGAAGAGGTAACCACCTACCTAGGCTCTGTATTTCTTGGCTTCTAAAACCTTCAAAACTTAAGCGATGATTTTTGCCCTTCATAGGTAAGCTTGTCTCTTGAAGCTCACTTTCGGTCATGTTTGAGGTTCAATAGAGAAGTGACGCATGTCTTCAGGTCCTTGATTCTTTTTTTTCCTTGTACCACTCAAATGAGTTATCACTCAGAAGTATGTGTATTCTACATTTCATGCAAGCTTTGTGTGAAGAAATTGAGGTAGAGACACTGTAGGCTGGTGTTTGAACTTGCCTATGCATATTGCCTATAAACCACCTCACTACTAGATCTTTGTGTGGTGAGCGTTTCATGCTACAATGAACTTGAATGCAGAACTAATGTATCTTGGGAAGTGTTCCATGTATACCCTGACTGGATCATGTCCAACGTGTCCTGAAGATCTGGGCCCTTTTCTCTCTGGAGCACCAGGGGCAGCCAATCTGTCTTTTTTTGGATATGGTCTTGTCCAGTGGTGGTCGTTCTCAGCGTGCTTGTGTGAATAGCTGGCAGATGCAAGTTGAGATGTTCATGAGATGTGGGTGCAAACGCCGAGGGGGCAGATATGGGCACAGTTGCTGGGGAGGAGAGGGAAGGGGTTGGAGTTGTGGGCAGAGCCACCAGAGAGGGATGGGAGTGTGGGTGGACTCCCAAAGGAGGGAAGAAGGGCCAGGGATGTGGGTGGAGTCACCATAGAGGAGAGGGGAATGTGGGCAGGCTTGCCAAGGAGTGGATAGGAGGGTGAGAGCGGCAGAGAGAAGTCCTGAATACACCCTGTTTTTCTGAGCACTCAATTGTACAAATCCCAAATAATGAAGGGTTCAAGGTACTGTTAAGCAGCCATTTAGATTGGCTCCCTAGGTCACTTACTGGCCATGCTCAGAGGTAAGCTGCTGGCATTTAAGCCCCAGAGCCAGGTGGAGAGAGGTCTATTGGCCATTATGCACCAGGAGTGGGGGTGGGGTGGAGGAGGATGGTTGAAATGGAATCTTACACCCATCTGTGACAAGTCACTAAGGCCTTGAATGCAGCTAGCACAAAGCATAGTCCCCACACCACAGCAGGTATATGGAATTTATTCTAACAAAATATCAGAGAACCAGAAGGACACTGAATAATGGTGTTAATATAAGCAAAATCAAATGTGGACACAGTGAAGGGAAATTGAGAGCCAATTATCAAAGGGAAGACTTCTCTGAAACTTAAGACACATCTGTAAACCAAAGGATTGTCTCTACTAAGGCATATTGCTTAGACCCAGTCTACTTACTTGAATGGGAGTTGGGAGAATGGGAGTTGGGAGAATCCTAAGGCCATAAATCATCTCAGCTTTAATGTCTCTGCCATCATCTTATAGAACTCAAGGATAGGTGATGAAACTACTCCAAGGTTAATGGGTTAAAGTCTCCCTGATGAGGACTGAGGAATGTATTCTCCTGGCCAATAGTTTCCAAGTACCTAACTTGGCTGCTGAGTACTAAAAAGACACCATAGTTGGAGGGGCCTCTATGACTTCTGGTTGGCTTAAGTTTGTTATAGCACATGAAGAAATTTCATCTCATTTTTTGAAGGAGACACACTAGTAAGTCAGAGACTAGGCACCTGGGCCATTTTCTCTATTCCATGTGAATACCATCAGATGTATTCTTGGCTCTGGAAGGAAAGACGAAAATGCTAAGGGGATTCTGCTTGGTATTCCTACCATGTTGACTTTTATTTGAAAGTTCTCAAAGTGTACTTTTATCCTGATCAGGTACTTGGGGACTAGGAAAATGACCACAGTGGTTTCATAGATAAATGTTGAGCCACCAGGAGGGCCCTCATTACTTGGTACAAACAACCTTTTGTTCATCATTCTATCAAGGGGATTACTAGCTTGAGATCCCCTTGAAAAACAGCGGTAGTCAAGGCTCTCTACAAGTCTATATTCCCTTCTGCAGCTGTGCGGTCACCCAAGGAAATGGACATAGGTTCCTGTCAGAGGGTGGGGGAGCATTGTTGGACATTACAGGTCCTTTTTATGCATCTTTAGTTCATCTGAGAGATCAACCAGAGAAACTTCACAGACAAACCATAATGATTGTAATGGGATGAGCTATGTATGTACTGTCAACACCAATGAAACAAGTTTGAAATCGCCTGTAATTGTGTGAACTCATACAAGTTGTTTCATGTGTAGTTTCTGGCCTACTAAATCAGTACACTTGATCAGTGGGTCAAGTGAACTGTCCCTGTTGCATATCTTCCATTCTGCGTGTCTTCCATTTTCTGGTTTGGCATACGTTAGGAAAAGAAATCTATGGAACTACATATGCAAGTAGAGAACAGATGTTGTGGTTGCATGAAGCATTACCTAGGGGAAGCACATGAGAATGTTAATCTGGAATGGATGCTTATATATTAGCTGCCACCAGAATAGGAGCATCAGCCTTGTCATCCTTCCTGGACCAGTCTTAAGATGACTTGCTTTAACTTTTAACTTTTCCACATGCCTAACAGCTCCTTGTACAAACAGGTCATTGATAAATGATTGTTGTATTCAATGCTATATGAGTTCTAGTAGCCTGCTGCCGGTACTTATGACATGTCTGTTGCAAGAAAACTCTGTTAACTTGATGAATGCAGACCGATTTTAAGTGTCTAAGTATTTGCTTCAATTTGTGACTCTTGATTTTAGTTTACCAGCCTTAGAGCCCTAAGACAAAAATCTTAGAGGAATGAGATCTGCTTTTTAGCTTCTTACTGTCAAAAGCCTATCTTAGCAAAACCTCAAGATTCCAGGCAACTAAGTATGGAGCATAATCTACTGCACCTATTGAAATTTATGTGGACATTGAGTAGTAACTATGGCCTGTAGTATTAACTTGCACTCAGGTGGTAGTAATGCCTACTTATTCCATGTTAAGTAGGTTTCAAGGAGGTTTTGTGGTATTTTTAGAGTTCTGGGGTGTCTTGGAATGTATAGAAACTTGGAATCTGGTGGACATGGTATAAAAATCACTGTAACCAAGAGTTAATGCTTGTGAATTTGACCCATTGCTGCTACTTACAGCAGCAAACCACTTATATTTCTATGTCTGTTTGTATATTATCTTACTGATAAAGAGGGCACTTTCTGGGCTTGTTTTGAGGAATTCTGATACTAGATTAAACATCTGCCCAAAAATATAATAGGAAAGTTTATTACAAAAGATTTAGAAAAATAAAACGGAGAAATATTTGAAGGGCTATTTTCTATTATAGGTTACTTGATGTCCTTTAAAATTTTAAAGATGCCATTAGTGGATTAGAGCCTAAACAAAATGTAGTACCTATACCCAATGAAGCATCATTCACTATTTGCAAAGGAAGGAAATAAATTGTCATGTGACAATGAGGTTGAATATTCCTCTTTTTTGATGTATATATGAAATTCTATGCTCATTGCATACTTGCCTTGAATATTATGTTCATATGATCAACCATATTAGAGGAAGAAGAAAGATGGCAGCCAAACAATAATTGCCCCAGCTTTCTCTAGCCAAGTAGAAATTTGGGGCCCTAGCATAGAGTTCTGCAGGAGCATACAGTTTTCCCCAAGTGATCTACAACAAATGTGAACAAGCTGAGAGTCATGGAAACTGAAAAAGCTCAGTTTATGCACATAAGAACAGAAAATCGTGAAAATCCCTGCCCTATGCCCTATCCCTGCCAGAAGCACACAGGAGCAGCCCCATGGCTGCCTTGGACTTTTAAGACCCACTGGAGGACTGTGACCTTCTGATGCAGAAAGCTCCGTTGTATATAAACTACCATAAGAGAAGCAGCCCTAATCAACTGAGCAAAAGATTAAGTTGGGGCCATTACTAGATAGCAACCAACCAAGCTGTTTGGGTATCTTCTAAAGTTGAAGGAATTCTTAGTCTTGGGCACATGCTCAATATTCATTTTGGAAAGGTCTCAAACACTAGCTTTTGGGCACAAACACAGTGGCAGTGTTGGAATAACTTTTCAGGATTGATGTAAAGAGCCTATAGATATGCATGTGGTCAAGAGTAATGACCAGCTTCTCACCAGGGTGGCTGTAAGATTCATGAGGAAATGTTTTAAGCTCTGTAGTGAAGGGCTAGTTTATGCAAAGTAAGAGGTGCTTCCAAGGTTAGGCTTAGTGAAATGCATATTAAGGCTATTTCGCTTGGAATTCAACATGTCCTTTGAGCTTGGAATGGTAATTCCTTGAGGTTGTGGTACATAAGACACTGTCTGGTCTTTTAATCTCTCCCAGATGGAATGGGGTTGAAAATGAAGGCAAACCTGTGAAGTGTGTATTTTTATGACAAGACTGGCTCCACTGTCAAAACCATGCCATCTTCTATTGACTTACAACACAGCAGCATTCTGTGGTGGTGCTGGGGGTGTGCATGTACTTGATAGCAACAAAATGAAATTAATAAGACTATTGCACTAGAATTGGCATAACTGAATGCATTTTTGAAAAATTATTCCAGCCTAGGCTGACTGCAATGCTGTCATCTAAATGGAATAGCTCTCAGAACCAGCAGAAGTGGGCTTGGGGTGGAATGGTTAATGCAGGTCTGAGGTCTGCTTAAGAAAGCTTTTGCTTGCTGTTGGGTAGCAGAAGGACTCCATTACCAGGCCAAGATACCACAAGGTATCAGGTAATCACTCCTTGTCAGCTTCAGTATCTGCTTCCCTCTAGGCTTCAGCCACATCCTTCATTGCGTAGCTTTGTTTAGCACTCCATGAACTTACTTGTGACCTATTCCTTTCTATGAATTGTGGCTCTCCATGCTATATCCCCATAGCAGTTAAGGCCTCAACTAAAAATCCCAAGTTCAGATGTCCTGAGTCAAAGCCTTACAATCTAACTTCTCCAGCTAATTGACTTGTAAGTTCTATGTATCTAAATTAGTACTTAAATTCTTTATGGCTTTGTCATTTTGTGTGAATTTGGAATAATAGCCCAGCATAGAAATCCTATAAGTAGAATTCCCAGGGGATGATTTGGGTGTTTCTGATTTCATTGGCCAAAGCCCATTTAAAAGTATCATATATTAACAAATGCTTTCATCTGTTTGCAACAGGTGGTTTATGAATGATGGGACTGTTAGGCCTGGGTAGGGTGGGTGAGAGAATGACTTCATGAACTTGCCATTAATGAGGTCAGCCAAAAAGAATGAGCAAGTTTTCTAGCATGCCTGGGAACAAGGCAACTATTAGTAGGACATTTCTCCCACAGGCAGAATGCTACTTGATTGATTCGATGGCCCAGGCTGAACAACTGAGCTATTAATAGTGAGCAGACACATGGCTCGAGTGAACAAATGTTGGCCATCACACCCAGAATTCTCCTTTGACATCCATAGCTAAATAGTAAGTGCTTTGAGTTGGTTCCTTCCTATCCAGATCTCCTGAATACTTCCATGTACTGATTGATATCTGGGGTTGATGTTAGCTCCCAGTGGACTTGGGAGTCTCTTGAATAAACAATAGTTGCTTCCTTATATTGGTATCCAGGTATCTCTGGACACTTAACTAAGCAGCTTGAACTGATTTTTTTCTGCAGATAAGCTAACAGCTTAAATCAATCCACAGGAAAAAAAATCTAAAGCCTACAACCAGATAAGGCAACCAATTTCTTGAGGCCAGAGATAACTGAAGTTAAGAGAAAGGGGTAGCTGTGTGGTCAATGGACTTTACTGAAATTTATTTTGAAGTTTCCATGGGCTGGGGTTAACTGGTTTTCAGGCTAATGGAATATGATATGTATGGAAATCTGAGTCACGTTGAAATGACAGATGGATCTGAGAAGATATAGGTAGAATACTGCCACTCTGTCCTTCAAGGTAGGGAGTCTCCTTTACTGATCATGGTCTGAATATTGTAGAACATTTTCCTCCATTTCTGGAAACCCTACATGAAGGAAGCCTGGCTAGTTTTGAACCTGAGGTGAAAATGTTAAGGTAAATTGAAGGGCTTATAAGTCAGAATTGAGGTCAAATAGTTCTAAGGATAGGAATGTTGTGGATTATATCATTTTTACCTGGGCATCTGATTTCAGTCTCAACACGTAGAAGCCGATTAACTAAAGCTGTTTATTAAACTCCATTTTATTGAATTCTGATTTGGGCTTAGTTTTGGTTTATCCAAACACTTGAAGGTAATGCCTTAAAGGACAGTGTTTGTTGGAAGATCTAGCCCAAGAAGTTAGGTCAGAAGAAAATAATAAAACATTCAACTTTTCATCTAAGATGAGAATGGGACTTAACTCAGAAATGAGTTAAGTCCTCATAACATCATCTTACATACTTCTAAATAAGATTAAAAAGGTGATCTTCATAGGTTCACCTATTGGACTGAGGTATTGTTTCAATCTTAGACCTTTTCTCACAACAGCTGGAATTCACTGTCTAGGATGAGACAAACTTGATAAAAATATTCCAGGAACAATGGGAAGGGTCTACGAGATACCAACAGCATTTCCTGAATGGATACTTTTGAATAAATCCATGCTTTCATTGCCTAACATCTCCATTTTTTATAGAGAATGACTTTTGGGGAAATCCCCCCTGGACACTTATAGCTTGCTACATCTAAAACAATTTCTAGCCCAATATTCTTAAACCTTCTTGGTTAACTTGGAAACAATGACTTACGGACGTGTCAATTTCTTGAGTAAAGAGTTGGAAAGCAAGAACCACAGGGCTAAACAGCCTCTCAAGCAGGAAGTCAAATGATGTCAAGATTAACTGAACTTGAAATGGCACTCGTGATCAATCTAATAGCCATGTGTGGACAGGAGTCAAATCGCCAACATTGGCTAGCACTGGGTCACATTAATCTTGTTCCCAGCAAGGTAGACCTTACAGAAAGAAAACATTTGGCAGGAAGATAGCTTCCAGTTGGAAGGGACTGTCTCTTGACCCTGGTAAAGGAGAAGACCAAAATTTCTGCAGAAGAGAATAAAACTAAATGCCATCAACTTTTATCCCAGTGGTCACATGGTGTTGACTGGAGAAACATGCTAAGACTCATAAACCACACTGGTACTCCATGGTCATAATGGCATCACCTTCTAAAGCATGAAGTTCTGTGCTTGAAGACTCATACTTGGAGAATGTCTAGACTTTTATTGCTTTTAGTTCATGGTTTTAGTTCATGGTTACAAGAGGGAAACCAAAAGATACGGCTTGAAGGGAGTATCTCAAGTTTTCATGTATCATTTCTCATCTTAAAGTGCCTAATTGTGGGAAAAGTCAGTGATACTATTTCTGTGCCTAGATAACTTAGTTCTGGTGACTGCATCAGCATTATCTTCTTGAGAATTTCTGGCACCCTATTTGACTTGATTCCTTTCTAGAGCAGGCACTATTTGCTTAAAATGGGCTAATGGGTGAGATTCGGGCATTCCGTTCAGTAAATTTGAGACTGTGATTGTATCAGAAGGCTGATTAAAATCAGACTTCAGAGATTCTAAATAAGGATGCAAAGATAGAAGAATGTTAAGTTTTTCTACTCAAAGTTGAATTTGTCCTTGGCTCATTTAATCTATTAGGTTTCTAATATGAACCAAGAGGCTTTAATGCTTCTGCAGGAAACATTGGAAAGTCAAGTCTTGGCTCATGATGGTTTTGTCTCTTAACTAGATTTGTACTGATGAGAGCAGAGAAACTCTTCCATGATCCAAACCCAAATATCAGTAGGTTGGGCTGGGAATATGGCCTAGTGGCAAGACTGTCTGGTATACATGAAGCCCTGGGTTCAATTCCCCAGCACCACATATATAGAAAATGGCCAGAAGTGGCATTGTGGCTCAAGTGGCAGAGTGCTAGCCTTGAGCAAAAAGAAGTCAGGGACAGTGTTCATGCCCTGAGTCCAAGGCCCAGGACTGGCAAAAAAAAAACAAAAAAACAAAAAAACAAATATCAGTAGGTGGTGTGCTACATGCTCTGAACCAACGATGATTCTACTTCAGACCAATCTGAAGGAAAAGCAAGTAAGAGAAAGTGTTGTATAAAGAAAGACTTAAGCAGCACCCTATACATGCACAGTAAAAATCTAAAGTCATCAGAATCCCATTGCTAAACCATTATGGTGGTACCAATGCTTCCACTTTTGACGTGAAAATGATTAAACATCACGTCAAAAACCTATGCTTTGTTTTTCATTTAATTCTATTTCAGTATTACATTTTGTAACCTAATAGACCTAGGGAACAGACCTAGGAAGCTGACTGACATTCATTTTTCTAAAAAATTGGAAATGGGGTTGTGAAGGTCCATGGACTTCAACTTACTTAGTATCACTAGACAACTGTAGTTTGAGACTGAAATGACCTGTCACATGCTTGAGTCTAGAACATGGAAATGGGAAAACCAAAACATGCCACAAGAGGGGTGAATGGTACACATAAACATTGCCTGCTGATGAAATTTAATCTTGTGATAGTTAATACTCATTTTCAACCTATTCTACCTTTCCATTTATCTTCTGTCAGAAGTTCTGTTGGTCTAGGTTACTTGCCTATAGAGGTAACCCAATGGCATATGCTACAGGTTTCTCACAGTGCTAAAGTTGACTGATTAGGTAATGAGGATCATCTACCCAGTTGTCCAATATGAGGACCCACCCCAAGTGTTTCATGTGTTTTTTCTGACGTATTGCCATGATACAGTGGCAAGCCTAATATAGTAAAGAGTTATTCCTGCCAATCTTCCTTTGCCTGCAGTTCCCACTGTAAGGTCAGATCCTAGTAGAGACATTCTTCCCCTTCAAGGAACTAGAACTTTGGGTCATCCAGGAAGACAAATGAAATCTACAGTTTCTACAATGACCATTTGAGGCCTGGACACCATGACAGCCATGTGTACCTTTTTCTAAAGGACTGTGCCAATATCACAGGACTACCAAGGTTGGTTCATTGGTATATTTTAAGAGAATTATAGCATCTAGCCAACTTGTTTACCTATTTCTGGTAATCTGGTAGGAACAGCAGCTCCCTTAGTCAAACACCATCTGATGCGTCACAATCAAATGGATTTCTTAGTCTAAGACAGACAACTTAAAAAGATGCTCTTTAGCTGAACTTATTGGCAAGAGTACCAAGGCAGTACTCTGCACAAATCCCTAATGCAGACAAATAGCTCTTCCTTCCAGGGTAAACAAGAATCTGCTATTGAACTTGTCCCCAAAACGCCTGGTCAAATTATCTTAAGGAATGATAATCAAGTTCATTATCAAGATACAAATTTTGGTGCATGTAGACTAGGCAGATGGACAGGTCTGGGTGAGAAAGTTCGTGTAGCCTCTCATTCGTGCCACCCTGACAGCCATCTGAATCATTATGTATCCAAAGATTTGGACTTTAGATGGACAAGAATCTGTTGCTCTTGGGTGTCCTGAGTCCTGGCATACAGACCAATTTTTGTAATGTCTTAATATAGCTCCCCCATGACTCTTGAGAGATCTCTCTGCATCTAAGCATCAATCTCCTTCCTGTCAGGCATAATTACCTACAAATTTTCAAGTGACTTGAGTCATCTCTTCCAAAATCAACTAGACATTAGGACAGAGTTTCCTAACTTCTCTTAGCAGTCAGTATTCTGGGTTGTTCTCTGTTGGACTGTAATGTCACAACAGTGTCTCTAAGCTGAAACCTCTGAATTAGATAATGAGCTGTTTTCTCTCGTTGGTTAAATGTGAAAAGTGTTTCTCTGGTGATAGGAATGAAGTGATAATGGGAGAAGGCAGGTGATATCTGCCCTCACCTGCTTATATTTGCTCTCTGAACTACCTTATTCTCCATCCTGGATATACTGTGTCCATTTTGAATGATACTGCTGAGCTCACCCTTTTTTCACGACTCTGTCCCTCACTTCAGGGCCAGTTCTAGTCATATCCACTTGCGATCCAAAGTGAGGCACTGAGTCTATCAGACATACAGCTCACAAACTAGGCAAAGAGCATGACTTGCTCATCACTTGTTAATGTCTCCTGTGTATGGCTCAGGACATCACTAATTTTCTTGAATTACACAGACTTATGGTGAAATGTCTCATATCACAGCCTGAGTATTCTGCAGCTCTATTTTTCTTTGGTTAAGAGGAGACTCATTAATACAGAAGGCCTTCCACATAACCTAGATGTGCTGGAGCAATGATTTTTTTCAAGGGTTAGCTGTCTTGTCTACATCAAATGAACATACCACACCATATTTCATATTCCTTTTTCCATAGTAGGGGAGGAGCGAAGCAAGATGCAGAACTTTGCTTTCTGCCTTGGAGATGTCCCCATTGCCGTGAGAGACTACAACCCAGAAATTCTCATATGAGAGCACTGCATGCTTAGGTTTTCTCCTCTCCATCTTGCTAATGGGGTTTTAGTCTCCTGGACTCGATTTATGAGTAACAAGAACAGGGTTTTAGAAAAGTCTATCTTGCTGTACAAAATGAGGAAAATAATGCACGCTACTATCTTGAAGTACATCCTTCAACAGGACAGACTTTTAAACAAAAGTCCAGCTTTAGAAGTTTCTAGATGTCTATGCTGGGGCATGACTTGGGACTTCTTCCCTATGTAGTGGCATTAGTCTCCAGAGCAGTTCTTTGTTGTACTGAAAAGTTCCCTTTAGTCCTGTTTGTAGAGTGTGATAACCCTACAAAATGAGATGTAAAAGACAGTGTTCCCTCACGTGGGGAAATATAGAGAAGGGTGGTTTGGATAATGAAAGGGAAAATCGTCCTCTAAAAAGTCAGTGTAACTGAAAACAACGCTTGTCCCATAAAATTGAGTTAATTGGGATAAAGCAAGTGTGAGAAAATTTAGGTGTCCCTGTTACAATTGGCATGTAGATATTTTTCTAGGACAGCCAAAGAACTTGCTGTTCTTCCCCCACTTTTTTCACCAGATCCAATTAATGTGGAATCACTAGTAAGAAACAATTAGATTGGTATTGTTCCATGGTGTATGAAAGCAATCCACAACCTCTATAGTCCAAACAACACCCGAACAAGAGTTTAACGTTGGCAAACCTGGGATGATGCACTGTCTCTTCCATGGAGATATAAACTCTTTGTATTTTATAATGGAGGATGGAAAAGAACATATGTTCTGACTCTTCAGAGCACATGTGTAGTATTTGGTACTAAAGATTCCTATAAAAGCAGCTACATTTTGGAGATACCACATAGAGAGCAATGGTCTTCAGTAATTATTTTAAAACTCGGGGTTCAGATAATTCTTGGTATTATCACACCTCTGCCTTTTGGATCTCCTGAAATGACAGCTTTGAACTGTGACTTTATGCCCCTTATCCTGTGGGACTAATAGTCTCTTCATATGAGTTTGTGTAATAAATGACCACTGACATCCTGGAAGCTTAGGAGTATAAAGAGTTTGTCTCCAGGTGTATAGTGAGTAGTATCCCTAAGAATTCAACCAAGTTTAGATTCTTGGAGCAACAGGATCTTACACGTTCTGAGATCTGGTGTAGATATAGAAGTCACATGAGAATTTTTTTTTATCAATGTGCTGTCTCCATTCTCCCCATTCTTGATTTTGTACATGCCCTAGTCTAGAAGTCAACCAATACAGTTAGCAGCTCCCTAGGAAGATAACTGGCTCATGAGCCATCAGAGGCCCCCTGTGGTTAAGACACGCTGGTGGCTCCATGAGTTTTACTGTCTTATGATAATAACATTCACCGAGCCTCTAGAAGTTGTCCTAGGCATCTTAATCTCTCATTGCTATGGACACCAGGAAGCCTGGCTCAATAGCATCTCCTAATGTCATTCTTGGCCTACAGAGGGATGGCCAATGCTGAGATTGTAACTGGTGCTTCACTAGTGTTCCTTACTCACTTGAGCATGCTTCACTAAAGAAAATGTAATGCAAGCCAAGCTTCAAAGAGTGTGTACCATTTCCAGGAGTCTTTTCCAGAATATGAAATCCTTAACCATGGGATTCAACATCAAAGTGTCCTTCCCTAGTTATGTTAGGTCACATGACATTTTTCTTTTTTTTCTTTTTTTTTTTTTGGCCAGTCCTGGGCCTTGGACTCAGGGCATGAGCACTGTCCCTGGCTTCTTCCAGCTCATGGCTAGCACTCTGCCACCTGAGCCACAGCGCCCCTTCTGGCCATTTTCTATATATGTGGTGCTGGGGAATCGAACCCAGGGCCTCATGTATACGAAGCAGGCACTCTTGCCACTAGGCCATATCCCCAGCCCGACATTTTTCTTAAATGAGCCTTTTGAATCTGGTGTTCTATTTTCCTCTTCAAGCTGCACTGGGAATGGACCCTAGACATTTAACCTCAGTACAAAGAGGAAAGATGTTGATGACAAGCATCTTAATTTTCTACCTCAAGCGTTTAGCATTCCCTCAAACAATAAGCAATGACTCTCCATTTGTAGAAGGTAGGAGCTTGCTTTTGCTATTTCTAGGTGCTTTTAGTGAAAAGAGTTGTATGTTCATCTGCACAGACTACCTCTGACTTTGTCTGACTATTAATCCTTCCTTATTTGGTCCCTGACTTTATCATGGAGACCTGCTCACACTGTATTTGGCCTTTTTATTGTAGCTCTGCTATGTTTGAAATCCAGAATCTAAAACCCTTTAGCTTTAAGACTTGTTAGTACTTAAGGCTAGCTTGTAGACCTTCTGGCAAATGTGGTTGTCTTGAGTCCATTGGCACTCAAACTTTCCTGCACGTCAGCACTAATTTCCATAGCAAGTACTCGACAAAACATGATTACCATTGGATATGGATGTTCATGTATTATATGAATGTGTATCCCATTGCCCAAGTGTTTCCTCTTCAGTGGTACCATGGTATCACGGTGCTGCTGCATGTCACTACCTAGGAGTTATCACCACTCTTTACCTCCAGCACTGAGATGCTCGGTGCCACCAATTCTGAGTGTTCAGACTTGGTAATCTTGGCTTGCTTGGAAGCAGAGTGTTAGTACAAAGTGGTCTGTTTGGGGATTGATTTTCACAGAGCAAGAGTTAAGGGAGTTCAGCTGTGTTATAGGACTTCACTTTCCTGGGCAGAGGGAACTGGATTCTACTGAAACCTGGTTAGAAGTGGGTGAAGGCACCTTGTCTCTCTGGACAGCAGGAAACTCAGGAAGCAGGCACAGTGATCTAATGAGCTTAAAATTGGTATACTATTACCATCAAGGGTTTTGTATGACATCTATTAGGATGTCCCAGTGGAAGGATGTTGGGGTTATTAGCCCCCTGCACTCCCCTGACCTGCGGGAGAGATGGGGAAGGCACGCCCTGACCAGATGAGCCAAGAAAGGAAAGAGCCAACAGACTGCCTGCACCCAGTCCTCCCTCATTGGAGGACAATCGAACTCGTCTGGGAGCCAAGTTAGTGCAAGATCTCATTTATTGAGGGGAGCAGGTGTAACTTATAAGGCACAGGAGCTAATCAGATTAGAGACCAGCAGGAAGGGGAAGGGTGTGTGTGCACCTATCTAGGGACTGTAAGGGGCGGCATGAGCTGTTCATAAGGGCGGAAGAGCCGGGGAACAATCCTAGAGGTGGCCAGACTTTTTGTCACAGCCCACAGAACCACCTCTGAACCGCCTCTGGGTTCACTGTCAGGCACCATCTTAGACACACATGGCCCTAGGACTGAGAAACAGGCGGGGCCAGCTAGTTGACTTCCACTTTCTGAAGTAACATGTCCAGGCATGTCCCACAGAGGGAGACACCAGATTTTTATAAGGGAGAATTTAATCAGTTGCTTTTTATATCAGTTTTTATATGTTTCCAGGAAACTGTTGCAAGCTCTGCTCACCCACTCTCAGCCTTGTTCACCTTCTAGCAGGGTAGCTGAAGACTCAGTGGAAATGCTTCTCTGGAGCAAAGTACTATGTGGCCTCCATGCTTCTTCTGAGATCATGCTTCTTCTGATCAGTTTGAGTTTCCAGGAAATCGTGGCTGAAACTGAACAGGGGAAGATGTGTTATGCCAACTCACAAGAAGACCACCAAGAAGGCCACCGAAATTCAGACGTTCCAAAATGCAAAAGCAAGGCAAGTCTTTATTCAGGCAAGCTGCAACTCGGGCCTTGTCCTACCCACCGACACAGCGGAGGTTAGGAGGAAGCCCCGAGCTGTGATTGCACTGGGCTTATAAAGGCAAAAAACAGTTACAGCAAAAAACAGTTACAGCCATCAGGTGTTCAAGCAAGCAAGATTAGGACACAGGTACAAATCTGATTGGCACAGGGCTCGAGGCATTCTGGAGGCAGTTAGACTTAAGCATTCCCAGCAGTTAGAGTTCTTTACTGGCTGGGCCCTAATAAGCTTGTCCTGGGTTTGACCACAGGGCCTGCTTATCTCAGGTTCACGTGGTAAAGTGGGGTTGGCATGGTAAAGTGGGCCCTGACTTCAAAGTCTGGCTCTTCAGGTGCAGTATGCCAGCCACCAGGTGGAACTTGAGCCCATGACAAAGTTACTAACAATCAGACTAGGAGTCTTTATTTAGCTGCACAGTGTCTGATCCCCACCATCAGGATTGTGGAGAAATGTGAGTTTTAGCAGGGCTGAAAAGACAAAAACCACATGCAGACAGCAATGTACATGAAAGCAAGCAGGTGTACAGCAGTAAAGCTGGTAGTGATTCCCAATTTTGGGTTTAACTGAGAGCACATTCCAGTTTTTGTTACTGCAAAATGGCAAATAGTTTAATAGCAAACAGGGAAAGGAGCACTGGTTGGCCACATCCGTTACTTCTCATTCATACCTCCAATTTCCAAATCCTTCCTATTATCCCAAGCTTGAATATAGTCCTAGTTGGATTGGTCAAAGACTGACCTTAAGGAAACATCCCTCAAAGACTGATTACTGTTGAAAAAGAGATAATAAAACTCAGCACCTCTTACATTTAAGAAAATGACAAAAACCAAAAACTTGGTAAGAGAAAACTAAAATTCTCATAGCTGCCTGGAGAGTAGATCTTGATCTTTCCATTTTCACAGATCAACTCATATCCACAGGAGCCCATTGGATTAAAACCAAACTGAGTCTATTACTCATTCCCTCTCCTGCTCTTCTTATGGCTCTTCTTGGACCTTTCTGGAGACTTTGAGTGGCTCCTATGTCTGTGACTATGGTGATGACCTGGAGATTTGGAGCAAGATCTGTGCCTACAATCTCGGGACCTGCTTTGGTGACGTCTTGGACTCTTTCTCGGGGAGGAGAGGGACTTCTTCTTTTGGGTGATGAATTCCGCCTTCTGGGTGACCAACTCCTGCTCCTCCTGTAGCACAGTGTAGGAGCTCGCTGGGGCTTGTCTAGGTCTCGGTAACTTCTCCGATGGTGATCAGGGGATGGCACTCTTTCCAGCTTCTCATCCTCTTCTTCCTCCTCTTCACTGGATTGCACATCATCCATGTCTTCTAGAACACTCTCGAGGTTCCAGCTGCTCAGCCTCCTCAAGCACATAGCGTTTCTGTAGCCGAGGAAGAATATCACAGACTCTCTCACTGTGCAGTAGTTCATCAATGAACTCATCTACATGCATTAGTTCAAATTCTCCATTTCGGTTCTGGCTCTTGATTTTTTGATAGTCATTGTACAAAAGCTCCAAATACTTGTAGCAATCAATTGCTGTACCTATCAGCCTCATGTAAAGTGCCCCCAACATACGAACATACTTGAAATCTTCATTTTTAATAAATTCAATAATGATATCCTTCTCAGGTTGAATCTGAAGCATCTTCAAGGTTAAACACAGAAAGGGAGTTGGTTTTATGTTTCCACTATAGACGCCACCGACAAACCTCAACTCCATGGCTTTATCCACTACAAGTTCAGCTGTAAGCCCAAAGCACTCTTCTTTCCAGTACTTAGATGCGTAGATTCATGTCCGAATGATCTTCTCCACCAGATACTGAGGGTTGGTGCCATGGATGCTATGAGCATCCTTCACAGTATGGTTCGCCATTTCAGAACGCTTTCAGTCCAACTTCCAAATTAAAAAAAAGAAAAATATGCCGAGGGAAGAAGGGAAGTATCTACCCTGCTTAGGCGGCCTCTTGGAACCTGGAACTGCTGCTGAGAACTTCGGTGAGTTGTGCGCCAAGCCAAGGGAATCAATGCCGGTCTCCGCACATTGCCAAGAGTGGTTAAGCACTCTTGGGTGGGCGGGGCGAGCTGGGGTGATGATGCCTGTGGGCGGGGTTACGCCCTTTGGCGCGAAATTTCCTTTACTGCCTTTCCTGCGGGTTTGGAGCCTGGGAGCTTCAGTGCTTGTGGCATGCGGCCAGTGGCAGCTAAAAAGGCTAGTAGTACTATGGCAAGTTATACTTGCTGGAGCCCCTGGAGCTACCGAGGCGGTGGCAGTAGGAAGGGGAGGCTTGTGGTGTGCATAAGGAAACTTTGGCACCCAGTGAGTGCAATAGCCCGTGGGGCTGGCCTGGGACTGTGAGCCTCAGGAAAGGTGCATGGTCCGGGCAGACTGTCATGGACTCACTCAGCAATCATGCACCCTGTGCCCTCGGAGTGCCAGGCACTCCTCTCAGGCCATTAGGAGAGGCCCTCTTCCCTCCTCCCAGTTCCTGAAAGACCTCCAGGTCTGCCACCAACTGGGAGCTTGTGTTGTGCCCAAGTCCTAGAAGACCACCAAGAAGACCACCAAGAGCCAGACATTCCGAAATGCAAAAGCAAGGCTTTATTCAGGCGAGCTGCAGCCCGGACTCGTCCTACACTCCGACACAGCAGAGGTTAGGAGGAAGGCCACGAGCAGAGTTTTACATGGGTATTTAAAGGAAAAAACCACAAAGTTACAAAAAACCAGAAGTGGAAGCAGTGTTGGGGTACGAGGGCAAATCTGATTGGCTCAGGGCTAGGGGTTCTCTAAAATTGGTCAGAGGACATTCCAGAGCAGTCAACGTTCCCAAACCGGTTTGGCCATCTGGGAAATGGGCTTTATGGCCGGTTGGTTTCGGCACAAACATCCGCACAAACTACTTCATTCCTGGAATCTGTACAATTTCTGGCTAGTTTCACCATAAACAAGTCATTTCCTGGGTTTTACGTATGTGCTGGGTTATTCTTAGCTTAACACAAACAACAAGATGGTTGCAGTTTCAAGATGGAGTTGTCCTAGTCTTTCATTCCCCCCTGGACTTATGGACATGAAGCACAATCCTGTGTTTCAGGCCATAAACTAAATTCCATTTGCTCTCTCTCTGGAAGAGGTATATACCTGCTTTGTTGTCCCAATAAAGTAGATATTAAGGTAGTAAGCCATGGGGAATAATTTCCTCTTCCTTTTTTACAATGGGGCCATGATCTCACGACTCCAGTAAGAGCAATAATAGTGGCCAGGGGAGTTACAGTAGCACGGGCTGGAGGCCGGGGAAGATATCTAAATTCTGGTGCCCACTATTCTATCATCCCAAGCTGCCGGACCACCCATAGGTAGGGTTTATGGGAGTCTAGCCTCTCTCCCTAGCTACCAAAGCACCAACCATACATAGCAGGCCTAGCAAGGTAAAGTTAGCCAAGTCCATCTTTTGGTACACGGCCTCTGTTGTGGCTAATCCGCCACCGGGGTAGAATGTTTTCTCTCACTGTGAATGGGTCCACTGGCTCCAGTCATTTTTATGGCGTGGGTAAAGAGAATCCAGGTTGTAGTTCTGTCCGCCCTGAGTGTGGTGGGAGTTGTCAGCAGCAGGATGTAAGGTCCCTTCCAACGTGGTTCCAGGTTCCCTTGTCAGTGGTACTTTACTCAGTTGGTAGCGGGTATGGCTCAGAAGGAGGTCCAGTCTCATAAAGGGCCTTTTAGCTTGGGCCAGATCGCTTGGTGGGCCTGTTATAGGGCTCTGAGGAGGGATAAAGGCTCATAACAAATGCAATTGCAAGTTAGGAATTATGGGAGGGGATCCCAAATCTGATTCTAAGGCTACACATGAGCAAATCCAGGCTTTACATACAAAACCATCTCAGTGAGGGAATCAAGCAGTTAAAGATACATGAGATTTTTCTGGTTAACATTTAGATGACATCACACAAGTCCCTTAGCCCTGCAGATGCAGCTACAGATAGTTTCACGCCGAAGCCCCAATTCTGACCCTATTTCCCTATTTATATTATTGCCAATTTGATTGTATACCAACTTTACTCATAAACTCTAATTTTAAGACATATTGATATCATTTGCTACATACTCAAACTTTCCAGGGATTGTCATTCTTACTTTTAACATACCAAAACTGTTTCATCTAAAGGAAACGTTTTTGCTTCCCTAATTCTCTTTCTAAAGTCTTTCCTTATACAGTTTAAAATGTAACATATCCCCACTCACACCATCTTTTACTTCCTCATGCCAGCAGCAACTTACTGGAACATTCTGTGACACTTGACTTTTTAAATCCCTTTCTTATTCTCCAAGGTTTGCTATACTAACTTTCCTCTTTACAGTTTCTGGGGCTTCTTTGCTTCTAGAGTTTTAAACTGTCTACATTTTATTTTCCCCTAGTTTGTAGAATCCGGTTTATCTCAACTACATCAAGGCAATTTACTGTGACTCTACCCACAGGCTGTTGGGGAAAACAAAGGTGGGGCAAGGGTCAGCCTGATGGGGACTGCTGCTCCTAAAAAGCCAGACCAGAGCCAACTATCATGAGTTACTATTTTAGAGTGGATTTCTCCAGTTTCCAGTGCCTCTAAGTGTCTAAGGTTGGCCGGTGGCATCTGCAAGATCCACCCCCAGGAGGGCTCCATGAAGATGCCCCAGCAGTTTAAATCTCTGTCCAGTTACCTTGGTACCTGGCAAACCTGATGGCAGTTACCTCCCTTTCTTCTGAGGTCACACCCTAATCCATCTGGACACATTTTAATACTCTTGGACACACCTCCCACCCCAGGCATTTCCTGGAAGTGACTCTCCAGCCTGTCATACATGCTTTGAATTTAGCAGCAGGCCAGTCTGCTTGAAAATTTCTTACAATATCCAATTTTCTTAATAGAGTTAGTTAACTCCTCTCAACTCAAGAATGTCCCCTGAAATTTTAGTTTCAGCAGATCCAAAGTACTTTACAACAGAAATCAGCTGCTTGTGATAAGAGTCCCATTTGTTTACCAAGATAGGGCTACACTGGATGAAGATGTAGATTCTTTTGGATGACTGTAAGACTGTCCTTGATAGCTTAACCTAAGTTAACCTAAGGCATAACTTCAGTCAAATTTCCTTGTATTTTCCTGATTCCTTCTTAAGCACACTAGCTTTTGTAGGCTGGCACATCACTGAATGTCAAGACAGCTTTAGGCAATCAATGGCCCTTGGGTCATTTTGCCAGGGCAATAAGTTTAAATCAAATATTTCCAACAAGGCTAGGGTTTTGTTTTTTGTTTTTTAACCAACATAGAAGGTTTGGCCTGTAACCATTTTTCACAAGTGCAGTTTCTGTACACTGTTACCTCTGTTTTCCATGCCCCTAGTTTATCCTGTCTCATCTTCCCAAAAACAACTCTGGTCCCTTGGTCCTAAAAGGGGGGCTGATGGGCGAAGATCATCCATCTTCTGTAACTTCTTCAGGCTGACTCAGGGGCGTTGGCCTTACCTAGCCAGGGACCTATAGCCTTAGTCTACTTTACCAAGGGGCTGCAGGGTCAGATGTCCAGTAGGAGCTTTACTCCAAACTGGAAATTACATTCAACATTTAACTTCAACTTAAATATACAGACTTTTGGGGCTACCGCAGTGTAGCCTTTTAACATTCTAGTTTGTAAAAGCTTTTTTTTTCTGACTGGCTGGGGAAACGGATCTCTGATAACCTAACAATGCCTAAATTAATTTCAGGTCCACAAGTTTCCTTTCTTTTTTTTTTTTTTTTGGCCAGTCCTGGGCCTTGGACTCAGGGCCTGAGCACTGTCCCTGGCTTCTTCCTGCTCAAGGCTAGCACGCTGCCACTTGAGCCACAGCGCCGCTTCTGGCTGTTTTCTGTATATGTGGTGCTGGGGAATCGAACCTAGGGCCTCGTGTATCCGAGGCAGGCACTCTTGCCACTAGGCTATATCCCCAGCCCACAAGTTTCCTTTCTTGAACAGATATGCCAACTCAGAATTTTCACTGCCAGTTAGGGCTTTGAGCAGATGCAGGGGGTTGGGATTTTAAACTATTCCCCCATTTGACAATCTTAGCTTTACTACCCGCTACCACAGATGACTGGCAAGTCCCTGTCCAGTTACAAAGTAGATAGACATGGACAATAAAAGGCATGCTTACGAACTATTCTTCTAGGACCTCCCGGCTCTGATTAACTTTTGAAAGGCCAAACAGGAGTGACTCTAGGATCTGACACTCTTTCTGCCATCCAAGCAGTGGCTTACTGCCTCTGGATGCGCAATCACTCTTTCCCAGGAGTAACTTTTCCATGCTGGTATAAATGCACCTTTGTCATTTCTCTTGGTCCATCACTGGACTTCGACTCAGGGCCTGAGTGCTGTCCCTCAGCTCTCCAGCTCAAGGCTAGCACCTTACCACTTTGCGCCTCAAAGCAACTCATGACTATTTCCAGCACTTTTGCTGGTCAGCTGGACACGAAGACTCCCACAGGGACCTTTTCATGCCTGGGCTGGCTTCGAACAGCAGATTTCAGATCAGTGAGTCTTACAAGAGGCCACTTTACTCCAATTAAAGCAACAAGGTGGTCCACACAGAAATAGTTTTTAAGCATACTCCTACCTGGAGCTTATTAAGGGCCAGTGTTAGATCTTGACAAACTTGTAGGGATGATCTGTCCTTCTCTGTGGGCCTGCTGGAAATGGTTACAAGAAGACTACAGAGAAACTGGAATGGCAATTAAACATTTTGGTAGCTATAATTCTCCTTTTCTCACTTTGCAATAATCATTTAGGACAATTTTACTTCCAGGTTTCTTATCTAGAAATGCATTCTTGATTTTCAAGGCCTTTTACTAACCTCTGTTTAACACCAACACTTTAGCGCTTATCTGCATTGGAAAAACTCTGAAGCTTAGAGGCATTCTGAAACCGGTACTGCCCTTTGCCTTTGGGCTGCCCGTTTTAAAAGAGCCTTTTTTCCTTTTTTTTCTTTCTTTAGTCCCAGTTACCACATGGCATGAAGACCTTTGGGCTAAAATGACAATTTTTCCTTAATGCAAGAATTACAATTACAAAATTAGAAATAGTTATCCATTCAGCTTTCCAATAAAGTAGTGAGGAATGTTAGCCCATTTTGCCATTTCTTCCTACATACAGAGAGTTAATGAGAGTTTACTTCTATACTTGCCTCATTATATGTAACTTAAGATAGTTACGAGTCTTATTATTACATCACATAAAATTCAGTACCTGAATCATTAAACTGATATCCAAAACAATTGTAACAAAAGTACTTTTAACAGCGTTAAAACAGTCACCAAAATTACAAACACATGAAATCCAGTCTCAGCATCTTTGCTTTTTCAATACATCCGAATTACAAAAATAGCACAGGAATCAAATTACATCAGATAAATATACTTTTTAACCATTTAAAAACTTTTCTAATTCTTAGTACCTCAAGGGGCAGTCCTACCAAACAGCCTATCGTCATCCTACTCCTCAGACCTTGATGAACTGTCTTGGTGCCGGCTTGTCCTCTTCCACCATGAAAGGACACCCCCTTTTGGCTGTCCCACTACGTGGATTCCCTCCAGGGCCTGTGCCACCACGTGGGCTGGCTAAGCTGCACTGTTGCCAGACCACCCCTCACTCCTGTGGATAGGCATACAGGCCCATCCTAGGTTTTTTGGTTTTTTTTTTTTTTTTTTTTTTTCCTATTTGTCTCTGACTGAGAAACCCAAGCAATTTTTTCTTTTTTTTAACAGTGATAAACCTTTACATCAAAATTTCTGACACTTAACCTTGATTTCTTTTTTTTTAAATTAATGAAACATTTTCTTTAACTATAGTTTCTCTTTAAAACAATGCAATAATCCTTTAAAGCATTTGGTAACGCCCAAACTTAATGACCATTTGAATTTAAACTTAAACTCACTCAATTATACATCATGCTAACAGTCTTGTACATGTTCACACTCACACATACACACACACACACACATATTCAAAAGATCTTAAAGTGCGCAAAATAAACATCAGCTGTACATTTTCAAGTGGCAGGAGGTATTTTTGCCAATCTTACCCCTGCAACACCCAAATTTTAAGACAAAGCTTTTAACAAATGATTTCAGCATTCTCCAGCCTCATTTTCCAGGGCTTGATAATTTTAGCAAAACATTTTAGCACACCAAATAATTTTCTGCTGAAGAAGGCTGGGTGGGGGTCACCCAGAGTTCTTTTTGCGGACACTCACACTCTGATTGTGAGCTGTCACCTGTACATCTTTCAAATGAGCTAAACATAAATCCAAGGGGGTAGAGGGAATATGTCCTATTACGTCCGTCACAGTCAGGAGATACAAAAAACAGGGAAGAACAGTCTAGACCAGACAGTTTTTTTTTTTTCTGCAACATAATCTTTTTTAGTATGTAATTGGATTTACTATTACTTTCTTTTCTAATTTACCACCAGACCTAGTCTCCTCAGTACTCACTCTCATCCTAGGCCCTTCTGCTTTCGATTTCACTTTCTCTTACATCAAAGTCCAATTAACCACATCATTTAGACTTCTCAGAGCATTTTATATAAACCAGACAAACATACAAAAGTGGCGAGAGTAAAAGCAGTTTGACAAATCTGGAGAAGCAACGCTGCTAAGAAAAGGTAGGGAGGAAAATTCTTCTGGGGACATAAAGAGAAAGAGAAGGAGTCACCCCTGGAAGTCTTCTGTTTGCCACATTCTCAGCTTAGTCCCCATGCCTAGGAGGAATTTCTCCCGCCAGTGTGGAGAGAGGTTAGACACAGTTACACACAGACCACATAAAAAACACATAAAGGAATTAATATGCCATAAACAATCTACTAATTTATAAACTGACGGCGCCAACAAACACAGGACAAGGTAACAAAACAGGTTATGCAGGTTTGACACAAAAGAGACTGTCAGATTCACAAATAATGCAGAGACAGCGCTGCACAGTGGGGTCACTCCCCGCCACCTGCGGGTGGCTTGGGCTGACTTTGGAGTACTTGGGGGGGTCCGTCCAGTGGGCTAGGGTCAAGTCTAGGGGGCTAGATGGTACATTACCTATAGCTCTCGTCAGGTGTTCAATCCAGATAGCTACGAAAAACACAACAATTACAACAACAGAAAAGGTACCAAACACACAGGCCTGAGAAAGACAAGTTACAAGTTACTAGTACGAGTTGGAGATCTCCCAAGTCGGCCCCCAACCTCCTGCGGTGGTGCAGAAGGAATGGACCCAAGTTCAAGGTGGGCGGGTTGAGCCTCAGTGAGGAGACTCTCCCAGTCAGATCTCCCAGTCCGGCTAGAAACTGGACTGATTTGTGCCCTACAAGTATCAAGGCGGGGTTCCAGGGGTCCCCCATCAAGGGTGGAGGGTCTGAGACGTCTCCCAATTCCTCCAGAGCTGTCATATGAGCACGTCTGCTCTGACAATCCCTAACAAAAATAAAACAAACCAGAACGGCCATATTCAAGAGAAAATGAAAGTAAAAAAACCCACACACTTAGACAAAGGACAGGACAAGAGAAATTAACAGCGCTGTTTCTCACCTTCGGGGTCTGGGGTCTCGGGGGTCTTTGGGGATCCCGGACGAGCCCCCAACTGTTGTGCCCAAGTCCTAGAAGACCTCCAAGAAGACCACCAACAGCCAGACATTCCGAAACGCAAAAGCAAGGCTTTATTCAGGCGAGCTGCAGCCCGGACCTCGTCCTACACTCCGACACAGCAGAGGTTAGGAGGAAGGCCACGAGCAGAGTTTTACATGGGTATTTAAAGGAAAAAAACCACAAAGTTACAAAAAACCAGAAGTGGAAGCAGTGTTGGGGTACGAGGACAAATCTGATTGGCTCGGGGATAGGGGTTCTCTAAAATTGGTCAGAGGACATTCCAGAGCAGTCAACGTTCCCAAACCGGTTTGGCCATCTGGGAAATGGGCTTTATGGCCGGCTGGTTTTGGCACAAACATCCGCACAAACTACTTCATTCCTGGAATCTGTACAATTTCTGGCTAGTTTCACCATAAACAAGTCATTTCCTGGGTTTTACGTATGTGCTGGGTTATTCTTAGCTTAACACAAACAACAAGATGGTTGCAGTTTCAAGATGGAGTTGTCCTAGTCTTTCACTTGCACCTTAGAAGCAGGAACCACGAGGCTGAGTAGATGTTGGGGATTCATTTTACTAACGAGTTTAATTCATTTTGGCAATTGAGCCCCAAGGGGAGACTTTTCAAGGTGACTTTGTTTGGTGACCAAGCCTCCCTGGCTCCTACCCAGGGTGTCTTTCATCCGGATAACTCGCTAATTTACTTTTAAGTCTATTTCTGGCATTTCCTCCATCCCCAATGGGGTTTTGTATGTGGGCTGGTGTCGGGGCTGGAGGTCTTTACAGTCTGGATGTCACAGAGATCTCATGACAATAGACATTTGAAGCATTCTGATATAACTTGTTCATGAAAAATAACCTGGATTTTGAGATGCACTTCCAAGCCTTGTTGTTTCAAGAACTTTTTTTATGACAACCCTGTATAAGAGGCCTTTCTTCATTCATGGAAGAGGTTACATTGGCTATTTGAATGCTGTAACTATTACAACAGAGCTATTTACAGACTTCAGTATGGGTGTAAATAGCTCTCTTGTAATCCCTGCAGCCTCTTTTCCCTGTGGAAATAGGGAGGTATATAGACATTTTGTACATGTAAATATGAATTTTACATAATTTATTTGGTGACCTCTTGGAATGGCTTTGACCTCTCATGGGATGGGTAGAAATGGTGAGATACAGTGTTGTCTCATTGTGTAATCCTGGGGGGAGAAAGATATTACAACCAATATTTTGTAGCTGAGTGACAAGGTTCTACAAGCTAAGGGTTTTTTTGTATTCCCACTTTGTACTCAACTACTGCATAAATATCAAGCCCAACCCATGCTGTCCTTGAATCTAGTAATGTGATGCGTAACCTGTTAGGTATTCCAGGAATAAATTCCACATGAGCATTATGGTATGTGTGCCCTTGCTGGGTTTGATTTGCTGGAAGCTGTTGGATTTTCTTGCAGCTCCTAGGTGGATGAGGCATTTGGGCACAGTTTCACTTATAGTTTTAGCTAATGTCAGAGTTACTGCATTGCCCCGGTCAGTGGGGTTTTGTCAACAGGAGCCCGAGGGGGAATCGACCTGAATGAGAGACAAACCAGACACAAGGAAGGAGACCAAGACAGTATTCTGATCAAGGTCTCAAACTTTATTTTTTTCACAGCAGATTTTATAGTGATTAGAAAAGGGTAACTAATGTAAGCAGGGCTGTTAGGTTGCTAGGTTACTAAACTACAAAATGTACATTACAAGATGGTTATGGGTTGGTGATTTTCAATGAAGGGTAGGATGTACTGCCAAGCAGGATATCAAGACTGACCAACCTGCATGGATGAGATATCACAGGAACCAAACATTCTTTTCAGTTAAGCCCTAAAGATTTTTCATGTAACAAAATGACAGCCATTTGGCTCCTGGCACTGCATCGTCAAAACAGGTTTAGAAAACTTTTCTGAAATCTTAAGATCACTGAAGTGTCTGGTGTATAAGGAATTCTATAAATTTAGGGCATGTGATAATCAAGGTCCTGCCTGATGTGGAAAACTAAGCATGCAGTGAAAGTTATAGGGGAAACGCTGAGAGGAAGAGGGAAAGGATCCTAGTATCTGAGAGCTGTCAGCAGCCTGCAACTAGCTCTATTACTAGAGCAATGGAGACAGAAGTTCTGAACAGTGAATGGGCAGGAGACGCCAGGCCTGCAATACAGTTTTAAGGATGTTCTCAAACCAGAGGTCAGCAAGTATGTTCAAAGAACATACTTGAATTGGTATTTATGCCATGTGTGTTTACTCAGTAGCCACGAGAAGTTTGGCCTCAAGATGAAGCAGTGACAGACTTTAAAACACGGCAGCATGAGACCATGCTTTCATATAGGCTGAGATCTCATAGTTGACACAGATGACTCTTAATACCTATATCAGACTTGTCTCTGACATATCTTCAGAATTGGAGGGGAAATCTGCATGACACTATTGTAATTGTTCAGGCTACATGCTCCCACTGAACTGGAACAGGTTTCCTTGGAAGTGACACAGCACTGATGAAGGCAGCATTGTCCTTTAAATGCTTGTCGTTGCTGGCACTGTTCAGGAATGAATGCCTAGTCTTCTGGGTTTTAGGCTGGTATGGGGCTCCTATGTTCAGAGCTGTGTTTGTGCTGATGCATTGAGGAAATGAATGGCCAAGATGAGGGTGGGATTCTAGGGAATGTGGAGATAGTGCTGACCAGCCTGCCATGGGAAAATTGTCATTGATGGGTAATCCAGACTGTGCATCCTGGTCAAACCTGACATGAACACCCATCTGCTATGGTACCTTTGAGCAGAAAGTACATGGAGTTCTTGGGCTTAAAGTCTCATGTGTTACCATTCCTGATTCAAAGGAGCATGGACTATAGACTGTCACTTTCTTCAACCCAATGTGATGGATCTGGTACATGGAGACTTAAGTGCTCAGGCTCTGTGCAAT
Organism: Perognathus longimembris pacificus; assembly: GCF_023159225.1. Classification (NCBI taxonomy): domain Eukaryota; kingdom Metazoa; phylum Chordata; class Mammalia; order Rodentia; family Heteromyidae; genus Perognathus; species Perognathus longimembris. Next base: position 31,850,966 of record NC_063178.1, read on the forward strand.
CAAGAGACATAGTTAGAGAAAGAATTCAGCCACAGATGCTACAATCCGTCTTTAACCCTCTTGAGTGGCTCTTGGTCAGGGCTGTAGTATATCTGTATCAGAAAAGAGCTATTCTCTTCTTCCTGCTGTATGTTCCTGTATTACTTCTGGCACCAGGATATCCAAGGTCTCCAGCCAGCTCTGCCCACTGATATTGGACACAGCTAATTTTAATCCTTCTCCAAACCAGGAATTATCATCTTGGCCAGTGGCCTACCTTGAAAGATAAGTAGACTCCCATAACAGATGCAAGGTGAAGTCAAAGATTTGACTCATTTCTTCCTCTTCTGACTATCTGTCAAAATATATGAAATCTTAACCATATACAAGATTCTCCCATGGATTTGCATTCATACTTAACCAACTTTTGGAAGGCAACTTGAGAATGCTTTTGCCATGTTCAACATATGTTTTGGCGGTTCTGAGTCTTACAATCCTGAACTTCTCTTGAAGATGGGGCCAATGGACAGCATTTACTACATGTCCTGGAAGAAAGCTCTCCTCTCCAGGATAGACTTAAAGCAGAGTCATTTCTTCAGCTAGTGTTTGCTTATGGAAAGGATGGGTTTATCTTCAGGTGCAGTGTTGTACAAGGTCATTAGGCTACAACTTGCTTCTTTGGTTTCTTGGTAATTTAGCAATAATGGAGAAGAAACTTGTGTGGGGCACCTGAGAAAATGGAAATGTGTACTTGTGGCTCAACCTTTGTCATCATGGTACATGATGTACATGATGTACATCATGGTACATGATGGTACATGGTACATGGTATGGAGGCGAGAGAGACCAAACACTTGTGGTATGGTATAATGGTGCCTGAGCTGAGCTGAACCTCAATAGGGTCAGGTCAGGGGGCTGGATCACAGGAAGCTCGCAGTTCCAAGCACTTGACAGACAGGTTCAGTAAACTATAGGCCATGTGCCTGCCCCTCTCTCTTGGGGTTCAAGAACTCCCATTACCTGGGGATGGGACTTCACTTCCTGTAGGAATCCAGGCATGCCCATCAAGACAAGAGGCTAGAAATGCCACATGGTCAAGCTTGCCACATACATGTGACCAATGAGGTTACAACACTTAACTGAGCTTGACAGGTCACACGCAGGTGGCCAATGGAGTTACAATCTGCCTCATAGTATCTGTGTGACCCAACCTATTCTAGTTAGAATTGGCGAGCTGATTTGGCAGGGCACACACAATGCAGGGGGATGTCCTTCCCCATTGGGGCGGGGGTACTATTTATAACCAAGGGGATCTTCCAGGGATTCTGAGCAGACGGGGTGGGGCCCTCAACCCTGGAGCTCAGGGGCAGGGGAGGTCTTAGTGGAGATGGGGTCAGCTTCTGCTCTCTTAACTCTGAGATGGAGCCAGTCTGACCTCCATATTAGAGATTTCAATAGTGGCGAGAATTGATGGCAAGAATGAATTCATTGGGTGGGATGATGGAACTCAAGATTCTGGGATGATCATACCAGAAGCTTTCTTTAGAACTTGTGAACATTTGTCCTCAGCTGTGACTGAGCTTTAAGTCAAGCTGGACTTAACTACCAAAGATGCCTGTCAGGCATGGGTAATGACATAGCCTCTCTAATCCTGGTTATGTATCATTGAACAGTTACACAAGACCATAAGCCTAACTAAGGACTATGTAGAACCTTAGGAATTTACCAAACTCCTGGATGAGAGGTTCTGGTACCAGAATCTGAACATGTAGCTACTGAGTAGGTTTTCTGGAATATGTCTATCTGGGTATATACAGCATTCTTCTATATGAGCAATCACATTTACACAAGCCATATTCCCCATTCCATACACTCGTTTTCACACTGGCTCATAATCTTTAAGAAAACTATGATTATGGAATAGAAACCATGGAAATTAATTCTAATTAGGATATACTACTGATGAATTTCAAGTGGTAGGAACCCTCTGCACCCAAGTTTGTTCGGTTTGATGATGACTCTGGGTAGGTGACAATGGTGAATGCTGATGAGTGAACTGTTGGTTTGGTTCTGGAGTTCAACTGTGGTGTGAGTAACTAGCAAAAATGATTGCCAAGACGTGCTATCTACACAGAAATGAGCTTGTTGTTCCTCTGCTGAAAAGAGGCCTTATTAGCAAGAATTAAATCCTATAAAATATCTTGGCTTTTACTGAGTTCTTATGTGGTTATCTTATGTGGTTATCTTATGTGGGATGTGGGGTTATCAAGTATCATAAAGCTAAAATACTTTTTCTCATTGGCACATGAAAGATGACTAGGCAAGTGTTAAGGTTCCAGAGAGAACTTAACAAGGGTGGCGAGTCACTACTTAAAATCTATGTAGACACTCCCCTCAGTGAGTTGGTGAGAATATTATATAGGACCACATTTAGGTCCCAGACCTGTGTACTCTTCCTCTTGATGCAGAAGGCTATATAGGAATTTCTAATTTGATGTGTGCAGTGTAATTTTCAGAGATAAAACTCTGCATATCTTCAGGGTAATGCCTCTATAATCTGATGTAATGTCACTCCAGGACTCTTCATCAGGGTGTAAGGTTTTTCCATGTTATTGCTGTAGAAAAGGCAGTCTCTCCAGACGCACAGAGACAAGTGCTAGCTGAGGTTCTGCGATTATCTTTCGGTAAGAACTCATTGTTGTCCTAACTGGTCCCAATCACTGTTATGTCAGCTGCACACTGTCAGTTTCCTAGGACATGGGGACCATGCTTTCATGGCTTTGCATAGCCATTATCTCTGCTACTGTGATAGTTACCCCAGGTTTAACTCTCAGGGTAGTTCTTGGATGATCAATAATGAAGCCAATACCAAATGGTCAAGTGACTTTGATCTGATGGATTACATGTATTCCAGGAAGCCTTATCCAATACTGTATTGATGGGGAACCATTTTATGCCAAGGACAATCTGAGTATGAACAGGACATACAAAATTGCCAGTGAGGCAGATGCCCACCCACAGCTTATAAGAGACATACATATCTGTCCCATTGCATACGAAATGATTGAGTGGGCTAGAAACAATCCACAGGCCCCATATCTCCTTAGCCCTGTCAGGCATCTGTCAGAACGTTTTTGCCTATGATATTTCAGTCCTCACATTTCTAATGCTTGACAAATCAAGGAAGACCATACAGATGCCTGGAAGTCTTTTTTTCTAAAGGGTGCTTCTTTCCATGGTGTGTGGATGAGTCTCCTATTGGGGGAAATTTCCCTTGTTGCTATATTGCAACGCCCTCCTCAGTGTATCTGTTAGACTAGACCTGTGAAGTACTATGAATAGACACTCTCTATCTAGCAATACATCTTGTATATTCTCTTTTAGCTGGCCATAATGGGTCCCTAATTGTCCATTCAAGGAATGACCCTGAAGGAAGCAATGTAGGTGAAATGGAGAACCCAGCATTTGTGTCTTGGGCCCTCTGGTATTGCTTGGCTTCTGTTCTGATTTTACTTTTTACCTCTGAATGATACATGCCAGGTTTGGCCCAACTAGATATCCTGGGTCTCACCCTCTAGCATGTGATGGAAATTTCCAAGCATGTAGTCTCTTGTCCCTATGTGGTTAAGGCTCCCATTTGTTAGGCACCAGTGGGACTTGAATCATTTCATAAGATTTGTCTACTGATGGTAATGTGGGACCAATGGCCTTGAGCCCCAGGATACTTGATCTGAGTTTCACTGAGGCCTGCAAAGTCCCATATTTAGACTTCTACCACTAGTCATTCTTTACTTTGTGATCCATTTTCTTCTGAATGAAAATCCTGGCAAGTCTCAACTTATTTGATGAAATGATTTAATTGAACAAAATCATATCATTGGTTTCCCTTAGTATTGTTCTGGATATTTCACTGATATTCTGTAGCAGAAGAACAACAGTTGTAATCATTAAGCTATTTAACAATTGATACTCCAAAAAGAAGGAAAGACTTTGGCAGTATCACCACAAAATGATAAATGTTTGAGAAGATGATCTATACCAGGTCATAAAATGTCATCGCCACAATAGTATGTAGAGTTCTTGTTTTCTCACTTAAAAAATAAAAGAACTTTATGAATAAGTTGAACACTGAAACTGTATGATTTTCTCCAAGAGGGGTGCTGCTACTATGCTAATGTTCACGAGAACAAACCACCAAAAAAGTTATACTGAGGGTAGCATTTAAGTTACTAGCCTGTTTTTTCAAAGATGCGAGTAAACCAAATTTCCTCATGGTGCAGGTGCATGAATTGAAATCTGATCAGAATAGTAGAATTGATCTTTCTACATTACGTTTTCTGGAAAGTAGATGTTAGGTTAACTTGCCTAGATGGGCAGGAAGGGCTGGAAATTTGCCTGAAATTAATTCATGTACCACTAGGAGTCGCAGTGCCCAAACTCATAAGTCATTGCTTCCATGCAGGAGCTCACTGAAATAAAATTCTTTTCATTTTTTTATTCCTAGGGATGGAAACCAGAGCCTCATACATACTAGGCAAGCTACTCTACCACTGAGCTAACTCTGAGCCCCATTTTATTAAATCCATTTTTTAAATGAGTGAGGAAGCTTTGTTGAGGACTAAAAACATGCATATGGAAATAGGTATCCTGAGTGACTGCCCATTTCCAGTTGTGAGAATTCCAACTCTAGATAGGGAGAGATAACTAAGAATCTGTACCTTTACTTAAGGCAACAAACCTGCCTTCCCCTCCCTGAAATGTTCCCCCCTCAGAGTGCAAGAGACCACAAGGACAATCTTCATATAAGTGAGGATCACAGCCTCATGGGTATCCCCACTGTTAGAGGGTATGCCCTCGCCTTCTTTTCTGCTCCATTCCTGAAAATGGATTGCCCATGAACATATAAGGTTTTTATCACAAGATAGTGTGATACTGTGGGTTGACATGGGTGTGAAACACCAGGGAGCTGCTAGTCATGAAGACCTATTGAAAAGAGGATCCCATAATTAGCAGCCACATAGTGGATTTCTGAATTCTCATGGTTTTATAGTAGCAAGATGCACAACTTGGTGGGCTTTAGCTACCTATGGGAAAGCTGAGTAATTCAGCTTTGGGAGGCAGCACCAAGAGCCCTTACAACTACAGAAGTCAGCACGTGTAAATGTTCTAGTTGCAATGGCATACATCTTTCCCTAATTTTGGAGTTCATTTCAATAAGTATTTGGTATGGCCAGCCACACATAGGCATTGTGGCCTTTCTGTTCCTCTAAAAGTATCCTCCTTTGGTCTCACTGTGTGAATTCCTAGAGACCTACATAAGTATGTCCCCATGTATTTTAGGTTTAGCTTCTTCATATGCGAGAACATGCAACATCAGTCTGAGCTTTGCTTACTTCACTTAGCATGACTTGTTCTAGGTCCATCCATTTCCCTGAAAATGGCATTTTATTATTTCTAATGGTTGCATAAAATTTCACTGTGTATGGATACAAGATTTTTTGGATCCACTCATCTATTGTGGAAACAGATCAGATGCCCTACAACTTGGCTATTGTGAATAGAGCAGTAATGAACATGGATGAGCAAGTGTCTTTATGGTATCCTGGATTGTGATGATCTGGGTAGATGCCCAGGAGTGGCGCAACTCGGTCATAAGATGTATGTTTTGTTTATTGAGGAACTTCCAGACTGCTGTCCAGAGTGCTTGTGCTAGTTTACATTCCACCAACAGTGCAATAGGCTTCCTTTTCCCCCACATCCTGCCAACACTTGTTCAAATTCACAATGTTGGCTGTTTTGATGTGAGATGGAATCTCAGAATTGTTTTGATTTGCATTTCCTTTATGTCCAGGAATGATGAGCATTTCCTCGTTTCCACATGCTGTTCTTAAGCTCTTTTGAGAAGTCTCTCTTTAGCTGGTTTGCTCACATAGTAATTGGAAGGGGTTAGTTTCTTGAGCTCCTTATATGTTTTGGAAGAGAACTTTACCAGCAATATATCAATGGCCTCAAAGTGATAGAGCACTAGCCTTGAGCAGAAAAACTCAAGTACATTGCCAGGCCCTGAGTTCAAAACCCTCAACCAACAAAGAAAGTAAAATAAATATTTGCTAGCCTGGCATGAGTGGCTCACACCTGGAATCCTAGCCATTCAAGTAGTTGAGCTCTGCGGATCACAGGTCAAACGCCAGGCCAGGCAGGAAAGTCTATGAGACTCTTATCTCCAATGAACCACCAGAAAACTGGAAGTAGAGCTCTGCCTCAAAGTGGTAGAGCACTAGACTTGAGCAGAAGAGCACAGGGATGGCACGCAGGCCCAGAGTTCAATTCCCTGGACTGGTGCACACACACACACACACACACACACACACACACACACACACACACAGTGTTCAAACAACACAAGCTCTGGAACCCATTAAATCCCAGCTTCACTGAACCGTGATGGTGGCAGGTGTCCAAACCCATGCGAGGCAGTATTTTGAGTTGACATTGTGTCCCCAGGGATGTGACAACAAGCTCCACCCTCAGCTGCTGTGTGTTCAAGCATATGGCTTGCTTACACCTGCACCTGAAGACAAGAGGTGTTGTGTAAATCCATGTGTACAGACAAGGGTGGACGGAGCCACCATCAGACACTTTACATTGGCTGGGAGTGTTTATACCTCGGCAATGGCCAGAAGGGACAAACAAGTGCCTCTGTGATTTCACAGGCTGCTCATGGTCAGAGAATGAAGCTCAATGGCAGAGCATTTGACCTGAGTACACACAGCCTGGAGTTCCATCCTCAGACTTGAAGAAGAAAAACTGGGAGACTTGGGGTAAAGAACAGGGCCTGCCCCTCCTCCCCCCCCCCCCGCCTTTTTCTGTTCTTAGTGGTCCCTAGGAGTGTGAAGGTCCTCATGCCCATGGGACTTCCCACCAGTCTATTTTCTCTTTCCTCCCTGGGCTTTAACCACCTACTAATGTCAGATCAGCTTCTCAGACCTCATATCCCCCAACAGACTTCTTGTGGGAGACCTGACCAGCCTTCCGATTCTATTCTATCACACCAGGAAACCCTGTCTTGAATCAATCCCTTCCTATGCCAGCTGCTCCCCAGAGAACCTGCCCACAGTCCTACATGTTCCCTCTTCTTTCTCTGCTTGGAGCTGGCTTCCTCTTGGGTGCTCTTTGGACCAGCTGTTTCTCATCATTAACATCTAAGTCCTTCTTCCCCGAAGCTTCCTGGACCCCTCTTGGGCCTCCCCCATTATATTATCACCGATGATTGACATCTTGTGTACGTGATTTCTTCTTCCCCTTCTCCTCTTCCGCCTCCTCTGCTACCTCCTCCTCCTCCTCCTCAAGCTCTGAACTCAGGGCCTGGCCACTATCCTAAGAACTGTTTTGTTTTGTTTTCTCCTCAAGGCTAATGCTCTACCACTTGAGTTACAGCTCCACTTCTGACATTTTTTGGTGGTTAATTGGAGATAAGAGTCTCATGAATTTTTCTGTCCAGGCTGACTTTGGACTTTGATCCTCAGATTTCAGCCTCCTGAGTATATAGAATTACAGGCACGCCAGCAACACCCAGGTGACTGCTTCCTCCTGGAGAGTCTCTCTTCTCAATCACAACATACATTTCAGGATTCACATTATTTTCTTTTTCTTTTATGAGGAAAAGTACTTTTATTAATGTTTATTATTTGCACTAAACAGCATGATCAGTATGTTATTGTTTAACATACGTCAGTAATAATTCCCTCAGACATGTATGAGTGCATATACAGTAATATGCACACTGTCTACCATTTTCACAGTGGAGGATTGCAATGGTATAACTCTTTTTCACAGCTGACTTACAGTTTAACAAAATGAACACCAGGAAACTGAAAGGTACCTTGTTGGAAGGGGAAGTTGCTAGGGTAGGACAGCTAAAAGGAGAGAAGGGTGGGCAAATATGGTTATAGTAGTCAATGTACATATATAAAGGGAACAAAACCAACTGAGGGAATGAATGGAGTTGGAAGAGATGAGAGAGGAGGATGGAAGTGGTGATATTAGTCAAAATGCGTTGTGTTCCCACCTGTCATCCTAGCTACTCAGGAGGCTGAGATTTGAGGATCACAGTTCAAAGCCAGCCCGCGTAAGAAAGTCCATGAGACTTTTATCTCCAATGAACCACCAGAAAAATGGAAGTGGTGCTGGGGCTTAAAGTGGTAAAGGGCTAGTCTTGAATGAAAAAGCTCAGGGACAGAGCTCAGGCCCTGAGTTCAAGACCCACAACCAACAAAAAGTGCATTATACTCATAAGTTGTTCTGTCAAATGGAACCCCCCCTCCTTTGTACAACTAAAGACAGTAACAATCCTAATATAATAATAATGTTTGAAATCACACTATTTTCACCCCTTCCATTGGTCAGATTGAGGGTCCCCAAACCAGAAGTACAGAGCTGGGACTTGAACTCACACAGGCTGAAGCTTTGACTGGTTATGACAGAAGGATGTCCAGTTGTGTGTAGATAACCATTAATTCCAGAGAGCAGACTGTTCCACTGAGCCAAGGGCTGGGAGAACTCCTGCCAAGTGCTGGAGTTTGACAGTCTTGCTGAAGTCTGAAGCTGTAAATCCCCAGGCCAGTGTGATGGAATAAAGAACACAGAGGAAGCAGAGACACGGGGCATGCAAAGCATGCTTTTATTCACTTATTTATGGAGGATGAGCTATTAATCAAGGGCCCAGTCTTTGAACTGTCAGTTCCTTCTCCAATAGCAGCAGCATGAGGAGGCCAAGGCTAAGGGGGAAAAGCAGTACAATTCTTTTGCTTTCTCTAAGACTCATGTCATGACAAGCCTCCCCGCTGTAGGACCTGCCCCCCCCCCCAAAAAAAAAGAGCACAGAATCTATTTTGGGAGCGTAAGGCTCCACGTAGGAAATCAGGGTTCAGGAGAGAGAGTAGGGGAAGGCCATTGGAGGGCAAAGAGGCAATACAGGAACTTAGAACCCAAACATTAAGGAGAGTTCAAACCATAGTGTATGGCACACGTAAAGAGATGCTCGCTGTTGGCAATGGTGGTGGTGGAGAACTTGGCTTTCTGAAACCTTAGGCAAATTGTCTCAATCTTTTATTTATCCATTCATTCATTTATTTGTTCTTTTTTGTATTTATTCACCCATCCATCTATTCATTCATTCATTTAGTGTGCCAGTACTGGAGCTTGAACTCAAACCTGAACACTGTCCCTTAGCTTTTTCTTTTTTTCATTTTACAGAAGTATAAATTTATGAACAAAATTTACAGTAAAAGAAATAATATTTGTTCTTAGAAACTTGAGCTTAATTCATTACTAAAAGGCAGATCAATGTGAAGTATGTTCTAATGAGCCTTAACGCATTGTCACAATATTACATGTGCTAAATCAATCTTTTTTTTTATTATAAAACTGATGTACAGAGAGGTTACAGTTTCATACGTTAGGCATTGGATACATTTCTTGTGCTGTTTGTTACCTTGTCCCTCATTCCCCCTCCCTCCTCCCCCTTTCCCTCCCCCCCCCCCCGGAGGTGTTCAGTTCACTTACACCAAACAGTTTTGCAAGTATTGCTTTTGTAGTTGTTTGTCTTTTTTTTTTACCCCGTGTCTCTCAAATTTGGTATTCCCTTTCAATTTCCTACTTCCAATACCAGTATACACGGTTTCCAATATACTCAGATAAGATTACAGAGATAGTATGAACACATAAGATGATGCTAAGTGAAATGAACTCCATGTTATGGAAACAATTGTTATATCACAGTTGTAACTACTTTCAACATCCCATGTGTATCTGTAGCTTCTATTATTGATGATGTTCTTGTATCACCTTCCTGTGGTTGTCCCTTAGCCTTTTTGCTCAGCAAGGCTGGCACTCAAGCCAATTGAGCCACAGCCCCACTTCCAGCTTTTGGGGGGTTCATCAGAGATAAGAGTCCCATGGACTTTCCTTCCCAGGCTGGCTTTGAACTGTGATCCTTAGATTTCAGCCTCCTGAGTAGCTGGATGACCAGTGTTGAGCCACCAGTGCCCTGGACAAGGTCACAAGTGTCTTTGTCTTTTACCTGGTGTGTAGGAAGCAGGTCACACGTGCCTGCTGAGCCCCACTTTTCAGAGTGGGAAGTCTGACCCTGCACACACAGAGGGGGTACCCCGTACATACTCACGGAATGAGTGCTGTGTTAACCACAACCCACCGATAAAAGGTAACTGGGTAGTAATTCAGCAGCCATCCCAGCATGGGTTAGGAAACTTGGGCAGGTGACAAGAGGCTCCTTACTACATTCATTAAGACAGTCACCAAGGAGACCGGAGGTGTTTGCATGCCCAGAGGAGTGGAGCTTAAGCTTCCCTCTCGGGAGGCCTCATGGTTCCCTGATTTCGTTTTAAAGCCCAATCGTGGGTGTTGAAGTTTTAGCTCAGCTCGTCTGGCTGTGAGATTTTGATTGAGTTGCTTAATCTTCTGGGTCCTTGATCTCCTCATCTCTAAAACTAGGATAATAGTCACACTTGCCTTGCATGATTGTTTTGTCTTCAGTGACAAGATGGAGGAATAGACAATATATTGGATTTTTTTCCTTTTTCCTCCCTCCCACCCTTCTTTCCTTCTTTTTTCTCCCTTCTTCCCTTCTTTATCCCTTCTTCCCTCCCTCCCTCCCTCCCTTCCCTCCTTCTTCCCTCCATTCCTTCTGTCCCCCTCTCTCCCTTCCTCCTCCTTTCCTTGTCAGTTGTGGGGCTTGAACTCCAGGCCTGGGCACTCTCCCTGAGCTCTTCAGCAATACTTTGAGCCACAGCACCACTTCTGGTTTTCTGGTTGTTCATTGGATGTAAGAGTCTCTTAGACTTTCCTGCCCAGGCTGGTTTTGAACCATGATCCTCAGATCTCAGCCTGAGTAGCTAGGATTACAGGTGTGAGCCACCAGCACCTGGCTACTGCTCTTTTTGTTTGTTTGTTTGTTTAATGTTCTTGTGCCAGTAGTGGGGCTTGAACCCAGGGCCTTGTGCTCTTGCTTGGCTTTTTTTGCTCAATTCTAGCCCTCTGCCAGTGGAGCCACGCTTACACTTCCAGCTTTTTTTTTTTTTTTTTTTTTTTTTTTTTTGCTGCTTAATTAGAGGTAAGAGTCTCACTTTGCCCAGACTGGCTTTTTATACCTCAATACTCAGATCTCAGGCTCCTGAAAAGCTAGGATGACACATGTGAGCCACTGGCACCCAGCTAAGAGTACTTTTAAATAATCTGGAAAAAATCTCTATTGTGAGGGTAAATCTTTTCATTTTTAAATGCTAACAACTCATTTAAGAGTGCTTACGTTTCTGTGGCTGACCAAGTAAATTTGGGGTGGGTTTGGGTTGGTACAAGCAAGCTGATAATTACTGGGAAAGATTGTGAGCCATAGCTCTACTTCCAGCATTATGCTGGAGTCTCATGCTTTCCTGCTTGGGCTGGCTTTGAACCTTGATTCTTTGATTTCAGCCTTCTGAGTATCTAAAATTACATGCATGAACCACTAGCATCCATCTTTGTTTTTCTTTAACTTAAACAATATAATTTGGGCTGGGAATACGGCCTAGTGGCAAGAGTGCTTGCCTGATATACATGAAGCCCTGGGTTTGATTCCCCAGCACCACTTATACAGAAAACAGCCAGAAGTGGCACTGTGGCTCAAGTGGCAGAGTGCTAGCCTTGAACAAAGAGAAGCCAGGGACAGTGCTCAGGCCCTGAGTCCAAGGCCCAGGACTGGCAAAAAAAAAATATATACACACACACACACACACACACACACATATATATATATATATATATATATATATATAATTTGTGGCTTAAAGCTAAAAGCAATGTCATACAGAGTTTAGTGCAGCTGTCAAAGTAAAATATACAATGAGAAATGATGAGTAGGTATAAATAGGAAAATGTTATTGTAAATTTCTTGTATTTCATTAGTTGGTACAATATTCATTCTACGTCTACTGTGATAGATAAATCAACCACAAATCAACCATTAAAAATGAAACAAGGAGAAATGAGGGCAAGAAGCCCCACAGAGCAGATTAAGTAGAATATTAAAAATAATGCAAATGAATGCAGAATGTCAAGGGATATTTAAAAAAAGAACAACCAATGAACAAATAGAGAACAGTAAGATGTAGACTCAAATCTAAGCATGTCAATAATTCCATAACCTTACATTACAAAAAATCTATGACAAAATCCACGTTCAGACATGCAGTCATCAAGAAATGCTCTGTAAATATAAAATCACTGATAAGACCAAAAGCAAACAGATGTGAAAGTACACACTATACCAATGACAAGCTTCAAAAGTCTAGAACCGGTGAGGATTTCCTGGATACAACACAGAATGCACTGGCTATAAAATAGACATTAATAATTGTATCTTCCTCAAATGAAAATTTAAAACAGACGTGTGTTCATCAAAAACATTGCAGAGAGAATGCAAAGGCTACTTCAGAAGGCTGAGGTTGGAGGTGCTTGGTTTGGAACCAGCCTAGGCAGTCAGAATCATAGGATTTGTAGTTCCAACGAAGCAGCAAAAAGCTAGAAGTGGAGGCTTAGCCCAAGGGGTGGAGGACCAGCTGTGAATTGAAAAAGCCCTGATAGATGGACAGACATGGAGACACAGAAAGAGAGAGAGCAGAAAGAGGAGGGGAGGAGGAAGAGGGAGGGAGAAGGTGAGAAAGAGAGGGAAAGGAGGAAGAAGAAAAAGAGGAGTGGAGGGGAAAGGAAAAGGGGAGAGGAGGGGAGAGGAGAGAGGAAAGGGGGATGGGAGAGGAAAAAGGGAAGGCTGAGTAGAGGAGGGGTAAGGAGAGGGGAGGAAGGGAAGGAGGGAGGGAGGGAGGAGGGGAAGGAGGGAAAGGAGGGAGGAGAGAAGGGAAGAAGGGAAAGAGGGCAGAGACAAGAGAGGGACAGAATGAGGGAAGGAGGCAGGGTCCATTTGTGCCCCTCCCCCTCCCTTGCCTCCCATCCCATCCTCCTCCCACCCCAGCAGGAGGAAGCAGGCAGCAGGACCCACTCCAATATGCAGCAGCTAAGCATTCAGCACCCTGGAGACCACCCTGGAGAGGCCCCACAGCTCAGGGCCCAGAACAAGGATCCTCCATTGTGGAGAGGCTGGCCTTGCACTTTCCTGTCACAGATGGAGAGGGCGCCTTGGAGCTGTGAGCTCCCCTCCCTCCTCACACAGGCTTCCTGCACCTGCAGATGGGCTGTCAGTCCTTCCACCCTGACACCCCCCTGACAAGTATCAGGGGACGCAAAGCATCATGGGTGAAGCAGGCCCTCCCTGCACAATCTGGGGACAGGCTCAGCAAGGATGCTGGCAAAGATCTCTGAAGAGAGGAGATGCTATCTTCATGTAGGATGCAGGAGAGCTGGGCAGGTGGGAGCTGGGGGTGTTGCAGGGGGTAGGGAGGCCTTGGTACTCAGAGCCTCTACCAGGAGCCACTGTTTGATACCCGGCTTCCAGCCAAATACCCTGCTTCAAAATGGAATTCCTTTCCAAGGTCTGTAACATGAATGCTTTTCCATTAAGAGTTGATTTTCCAGCGGGGCGTGGTAGCACCCAACACAACATCATCCGGATACTGTCACTGCCCGGCTTGTTGGGTGCCACCAATAAACAGTGAGATCACTACCCACATCAAAAGCACTGGTGGCTCGCACCTGTCATCCTAGCTACTCAAGAGGCTGCGATCTGATTTGAATCCAGCCCAGGCAGGAAAGTCCAGTGAGATTATTTCCAATGAACCACCAAAAACAAACAAACAAAAAAGCTGGAAGTGGAACTGTGGTTCAAGTGGTAGAGTGAGTGCTACCTGAGTAAAAGAAACTCAGGGACAGCACGCACACCTCGAGTTTAAGCCCCCAAATCAGCACCCCACGTGCACACACACATGCCCCTGGTAGAAACCTCTCTGGGCAGATCTTTCTGCCCATGTCTTGTTTGTTCATTTGTTTTTGTGCCAGTAGTAGGACTTGAACTCAGGGCCTGGGAGCTATCCTTTAGCTCTTTTGTTTTTTTGCTCAAGGCTTTGCTGTCCTGGCTGGTTTCAAAGAAAGATCCTCCTATCTCAGCCTTCTGAATATCTGGGATTCCAGATTTGAGCCACCATCGATGGGTTCTGTCCACACTGAGCAAATGTTAGGATCTTTAAAACAACAACAACTTTGACTCTGGTCATTTGAATCAGAGGCTTCCTTTCTGCAAAGACACCTGGCTGGCTCTGTCTTCGTGCACAAAGGATGGGGAGGGGCTTCTAGTCTCATTAACCCATCCTGTTCATCTTGCTGGAGCAGGCAGGTGAGGGGAAGCAGGAGGGCTCCTTTCTGTGGTCAGCCTTCCCTCCCTCCAGCCCAGGCTGTTTCTCCCTCCCCAGATCCACCATCTGCCCTGTCTACCCAGTGTCTGCCTGCTCAGCCCCCTTCCTCTCCTCCTCAAGCAGCTCAAGGTCATGATCCCTCCTCCCCCAGCAATGTCAACCACACAAGAAAGACCCAATACTTCACTAAGCACCTACTATGCCCCAGTGATGATGGCTCTTTGCTTCAGTTTTAACAATCACCCAGGAAGTAGGACTTGTAAAATGGGCAAACCAGGCATCCAAAAAGTAAAGCCACCAACTCAGGATTCAACAATTTGCAAGTGGCACAAAGTCAGAATTCACACCCATGTCCCTTTATACTTACCCAGCATTATGATCTATTGATTCATTTAGTTATTATCCACTACACTTCCTAATGGCCAGGATTGTCTTCTTCAACACCTCCTATAGCCCAGTATGTGCTAAACTAAGTACTTAAGTAAGGACCCCAGTGCTGGCGGCTTTGTAATCCTATCTAGTCAGGAGGCAGAGATCTGAGGATCACAGTTCAAAGCCATCCTGGACAGGAAAGTCCATGAAATTCTTATCTCCAATGAACCAGCTAAAAGCCAGAAATGGAGGTGTGACTCAGGCAACAACAAATGCTGGAGGGGGTGCAGGGAAAGAGGAACCCTTCTCCATTGTTGGTGGGAGTGCAAATTAGTACAACCACTTTGGAGAACAGTATGGAGGTTTCTCAAAAAACTCAATATATACCTACCCTATGACCAAGCCATACCACTCCTAGGCATCTATCCCGAACTGCAGGTCCGAAGATATCAAAAAGACATTTTCACTTCCATGTTTATCGCTGCACAATTCACAATAGCCAAAATATGGAATCAACCCAGATGCCCCTCCACAGATGAATGGATCCAAAAAATATGGTACCTATACACAATGGAATACTCATAGTGATTAGGAATGGTTTAATATTGTTATCCGCAGGGAAATGGTCAGAACTTGAACAAATAATGTTGAGCGAGACAAGCTTAGAACACAGAAAACAAAGGGGCATGATCTCCCTGATATGACTGTTAAGATGGGGTGACGGAGAGACCGTAGTGACCAGGTCTGTGAAACCAAAAACTGCTTGTCAAATGGTATTGGGTCAGTGACCCAACATTATGTAACTAAAACCAAACAACTACTCAACATATAAAGGTCAAAAATTGACCTCTCAGTGGAATACAATAGCTCAAAAGCTATGTATGTACGTTCATATAGGACTACTGTCGACATATTGTCTAATGTTGACATCACATTTAAAGCCCTAGGTGAATTTTCTTTGGCGTAGGCCACGTGGCTACTGTATATGTTCTTGGTACATTGTGTATTGTATATATGTCTACCTGACCTAGGGAAAGGAAAGAAAAACAGGGTGTAAGATATCACAAGAAATGTACACACTGCCCTACTATGTAACTGTACCATTTTTGCACAACACCTTGTCAAAAAGAATTGTTTAATTAATAAACAAATTACAAAAAAAAGAAATGGAGGTGTGGCTCAAGTAGTAGAGCACCAGCCTTGAGCAAATGAGCCAATTGTGATGTAGAGGCCTTGAGTTCAAGCCCTATCAATTATACACACACACACCCACACACCAATATTTGTTAAATGTATAAATAAATTGATAACAATATCCACACACTCTTTTTCTAAAGATTGCTTGTGAATATCCCAAGTAGCAATATGCATGATTACAAAAATATCAATAGAAAACATAAAAGGTGCAACAAAGTTTAAACCTCCTTCCTGGACATTCAATTCTCTTTATCCATGATTACCAGCTTCTCTGGTAACCTTCTGAGATATAAAGCTGCCCTATGCAGGTGTGTACATGCATGTGTAAGTGCTTATGGACATCCTAATGCATGTGTGTGTAATAGAAACCATCTGTGTCCATTCTCTATGTCTTGGGAATATTCAAATGCACATCCAATGCCCATGCATTCTCCACCATGTGAATCATGACTGTTGCATTCTGAGATAATGAGTTGAATTTGCTGGCATTCCTAGATCAACCAGAATCATGGGGCAGAGAGAAAGAGAGAGAGAATTTTGAGATGGTCTGCTTCAGCTTGCCTGTGTTCCAAATGGAGAAACTGAGGAAAAGTTGGGGAGACTGGTGGTTGAATAGACATCCATAAATTCTATAAGGAGCTAATTTAATTTAGATCAGGACAAAGCAGGCACCTGGAATTCTTGGCAGGTCTTCCTGGCCCAAACTCCTTTCCATTTGGCAAGACCCAAAGCCATCTCAGCCAGCTCACAGCAGGGAAGGC
The DNA here is from genome assembly GCF_023159225.1 of Perognathus longimembris pacificus. NCBI lineage: Eukaryota > Metazoa > Chordata > Mammalia > Rodentia > Heteromyidae > Perognathus > Perognathus longimembris. Next base: position 31,867,632 of record NC_063178.1, read on the forward strand.
CTCACTTGGGCCTTGTTAATGCCAGTGCCTATCCTCTCCAAGCAGGCTGGGGTGACAGAGATTATGTAAGTAGCTTGGTCATCAGAAAAGAGCCCGAGCCCTTGAAGTGCAGGCTGATTGGTGTGGCCCTAGAAGATTGCATTAGCATTGCTGGTTAGCTCTGAGTTCAGAGATAAAAGTGCCACAAGCTGCATCCAATGCAAACATGGGGCTGAGAGCTGAGGCCACACACATAGTCTCAGCTCCTCTTCCATGCTAGGCACTGCTCCTTCCCCAGCCAAGCATGGAGCATCCAGCATTGCTGCCAGGAATCTGTGCCTTCCCCTCTGGTGGGCAGGAAGGAGCCCAAATCAAGTGAATGCAATTAGAAGGCTGGGGTTGGAGGCGTGGCTCAGTTGGTAGCTTGCTAGCCAATGAGAGAAAGCGTTAGGTAAGGAGTTCCAGTCTCAGACCTAAACAAAAAAAAAACCAAAAAAACAAAAGTAAAGAAAATAGAAGGCAAAGCAGGGAAGCAAATTGAGAGAAAATGGGTCGTGTTGGGATAAATAGCTTTCACCTTATACACACACACACACACTCACACACACAGATCATTCCTACACACTCATTTGATCTACACCACACTCCTGTTTAACCCACTCCCAATTCTTCACCTCGCCTTTTCTTTCCCTGTTCCTGAGGCTCCAAATTCCTCCAGAAACCTCCCTGCCAGTCTAGCTACACAGCTGCCTCTTTTCCTGTCTTTAAACAAAGCAATCACATATCCCCACCCCCACCTCCACCCCCCTGGGTGGCCTGACATCATCCAAAGCGAAGAGAATCCCAGAACATCCACACTGAGCACGCGTCACATGTGTCATGCAGGCCGCCACAGTGTGTTTGTTGCCTGGTAGACGAGGGGTGGGAGAGCACAGGAGGCATAGGAGGTGAACCATCACTCACACTTGGGTTCAAACCCTGCCTCTGTGGCTCACTAGTTTTTTGGCAAGTTGTTTGGCTTTCAGGGGGGAGTCATTATAAAACAAGGACCTTGCCTCAGGCTTCTGAAGTTGCCATAAGTGAGCACTGGAATATGAGCACTCCATTCCACTCTGTTATTTTCTCTCTAATGAATTCCATCCAGCCCCTCGCATGATACCTGGCCCATGGAGAGAACTCGGTAACTATGTGTTGAATGAATGAAGTAAGAAGGGCAGTACTGATAAAGGTAGCTGCAATGGCTCAGGCTGTTTCCCAAAGATCAACATTGCTAAGTCACATTCCCAGGCCCTACATTAATTTTTATAATCCTTGAACTAGAAGAAGGCAGCAGCTTTCCCTTGATGTCTTAGAGAAAAGTCTGTTTGCATCACCAACAGGTGCAAGAGGGAAGTGCGCTTTCTCAGTCAGTCCATCCAGCCATCTCTGTCTGTCTGTCTGTCCATCTTTCTGCCTATCTGCCTGTCTTTATCTCTCCCTCTCACCCACACCCCATACACTCACATATACACTTAACACATTCATCCCTACAGTAGGGTACTTTGCCACCTGTTGTGCTAGCCTCAATCCTGCACCTCAATGGTGATGTAATGCTATGAAAGGGGAATCAGATGTAATCTCCACCCTAAGGCCTTTGCTGAGGAGTCATCACTATTACTGTCCTAGTGTGGTATCAGCCCTTAAAGATGAGGTTGCCACCTTTACGCCACTCTGCCCATCACCTAATGCAGTGCCTAGCATACAACCAGTGCTCAGTAAATACTTGTTTTTATTCTTTACCTTGTTCCTGCATGCCTGTGTGTGTGTGTGTGTGTGTGTGTGTGTGTGTGTGTGTGAGTGCACATGTGTGTGTTGGTATTGGGGCTTAAATTCAGCTTCTGGGCCCTCTCCTTTAGCTTTATTCTCTCAATGCTGGTGCTCTACCACTTGAGCCACAGCTACACTTCTGTCTTTTTGGTGGTGCATCAGAGATAAGAGTCTCACAGACCTTCCTGCCTAAGCTGGCTTTGAGCCATGATCCTCAAATCTCAGCCTCTTGAACAGCTAGGATGACAGGCATGAGCCTGTCAAAAACCTTGGCACACTTTCAACATTTTGATGGTTAAGTGGAGATGGATATCTCACAGACTTCTCTTCCTGGGCTGGCTTTGAACCTCTATCCTAGGAACTCAGCCTCCTGAATAGCTAGGATGTCAAGCAAGGGCCAGTGGCTCCTGCTGTCCTTCTGCTTTTGTTTCAGCAAATATTTGGAAAATCACACATCAGACTTCCTGATGCGTGGCTTTTTCTTCTTGTGTGATCGCTAGCTGCTCCTCTGGGCTTTGCCACATCTCACACATTGGTTATTGGCAGCTATTCCTAAGTGCCGGGAACTGAGCCCACAGCCTTCGGCTTCCACTGGGCCCTGGCTCCCCTCCACTAATTCTGAATCCCTTGAGGAGAGGAAGTTAAATCATGGGGGGAAAATGCTTCTTTAAAATGCAGGTGAGGGGCTGGGAAGGTGGCTGAGTGGTAGAGTACTTGCCTAGCATGCATGAGCCCTGAGTTTGATTCCCCAGCTCAACATACACAGGAAAAACTGGAAGGGCACCGTGGCTCAAGTGGCAGAGTGCTAGCCTTGAGCAAAAGAAGCTCAGCGACAGTACCCAAGCCCTGAGTTCAAGCCCCAGGATTGGAAAAAACAAAAACAAGAGCAGATAACAAAAAAGTCCGTTTTATATTTGAAGAAACTGAGTCCCAGAGGGAGGAGGGGGAATACATTTGTGCAGAAGCCCTGAGTGAAGAGGGAGGGGGTTCTTTGTCTTCAGAAGCCCAGAGCAGAACTATCTCCCACAGCCCTGTGTTCTTCCAATGACAGGATGGGTGTGCTCAGGACCCCCGCAGAGCAAGAACAGGGCTGTACATTCCTCCATTGTTCCTGCTGTAGAGGGGCACCCATGGCAACTGGGGCCTTCCTGGTAGGGAAGGCAGTGAGGGTAATCTCCATCCATTTCAATGAAAGTCTTAATTCTAATAAGCACATTCGAGAGGAAAGGCATCTGAGCAGCTTCCTGCGGGGTGAACTTGTGACCTGCTCCAGAGAAGGCCAAGTTCAAGATTGTCAATCAGGCAGACACAACCCAAAATGCAGGCAGCAAGCGTGACACATGGAGTGGGTACTTACCCAGGTGGGATGGGAGAGTTGCCATTGGACCGATGGAGAAATCCAGTCCCAGGGTGGGGGCAGAGAACTATTCGTGGGAGGAATCCCCACCTCCAGCATCTCTCTGCTTCCTGCCTCCCACCCCATCAGCCTGGCTTTACTGAGCAATCACCATCATGTCTTGGAAATCTTTCCAAGCTCCAAATTCCTGCTCTATTACATTGGAGGAGTTAGGGGACAGCAATAGTTCTCAGCCTTGACCTCACCTCAAAAATCACCTTGGAGCTGGGTGCTGGTGGCTCACACCTATCATCTTAGCTACTCAGGAGGCTGAGATCTGCGGATGGTGGTTTGAAGACTGTCTAGGCAGGAAAGTCCATGAGACTCTTATCGGCAATGAATGATCTAAAAAGCCAGAAGTGGAGCTGTTTCAAGTGGTAGAGTGCTAGCCTTGATCACAAAAAGCTCAGGGACAGCGCCTAGGCCCTGAGTTCAAGCCCTGGGACTAGCACAGCAAAACAAAACAGAAGTTTGGTTCTGAGTAAGGTAATTAAGATCATAGACTCCACCTTCATGAATGGCTTCACATTGGTTGGACTGAGTCTCACAGGAATCACCTGTGAGAGAATCACCTTCTTGAGAGAGCAGGTTGCCAGCAAGGTAGATCAATGCCTGTGTTTTGCCCCTTCTGCACTTGACAATTTCCTTTTCTATTTCTCTGCTAGGTTGTAATGCTGCTGAGGAGGTTGGCGAGCTCATAGGGTGCCAGTACATGTTGTCTAAATCTATAGACTTCTGGAATCAGGAGCCAAGAAAATCATTGTATTAAAAATTGCACAGACTCCAGTATGGTGTTTCAGTCATAGCAAGTAGATAATAAGTTGCTATGCTATCATAACTTATTACTTGCTGTACCATGGTTTTTATTACTTTATAATGTCTTCCTTTTATTTATTAAAGTGAAATGTAACCAGGAGCCAGACCCGAAGACCTGTGGAACAGATTAGAAGATCCAGAAATGAAACCATGCACATACAGTCGTTTGACTTTGGATCAAGGAACCCGAAGTGTGTGATGGAGAAAAAACATCTTCATGCCAGGAAAACCACACTTGAACTTGTTGCAATTCAAGGAGATTGAGGATCTTATGTGAGGTCTGAAACTTTGCGATTACTACAGGAAAGAACAGGGAAAACACTAGAACATAACTGCATTGGTGGTAACTTCCTGAATACAACTCCAGTAGCTTCATAAATATGACACCAAGCTAACTGACATCGAGCTAAAACTCTGCATAGTCAAGAAAATACTCATGAGGCTGAAAAGATAGCCTGCAAAATAGGAGAAAAATCTTTGCCTGTTAGACATCTGACAAGAGATTAATAACCAGAATCTACAGGGAGGTCAAGGAACTGAAGTCTCAAAGAATCAGCAGCCCAATTAATAAATGGGCAAACAAACGGAACAGAGACATGTCAAGAGAAGAGAAGTGCAAATGGCCAATAAATACATAAAGAAATTCTCCAATCCCTGGTCATAAAGGAAATGCAAATCAAAATAGGATTAAGATGTCCTCTCACTCCAGTCAGGATGGCTAGAATCATGAATGCAAGCAGTAGCAAAGGTTTTCCAGGAGGGGAGGAGGGAAGCTATAGACACCGTGGAAATAGAAACTAATACACTCACTGTGGAAATAAGTATGGAGGTTCCTCAAAGATACTGAAAATTGAATGACTATCCGACCCAGCAATATCACTCATGGGTATATATATGAAGGGATGTAAGTCAGGACATAGGAGAGGTGCCCACACGTCCATGTTCATTGTAGCACTGTTTGTTCATAATAGCCAAGCTAGGGAAATAGCCCAGATGCCCTACAACAGATGAATGCATTAAAAATGTGGAATATCTATATTACATATATAATAGCATGTATAATAATATATGCAATACATAATGCTGCTATTATATTATCAGATATTATGTATATTACATTTAGTAACATGTATAATATGCATAATTCTAGAACTATTTACATACAATAACTATATGATAGATCATTTATAATTATATAATTTCTTATAATTGTATATAATTATATATTTATATATTTGTATTTATAGAATTCATATATGTTAATATATTAATATAGTGTACAGTTATAAATTATTATACTGAAAATTATTATAATATTATATACTATATTGCTGTATGGTATATAATTGTATATTGTTATATTAGTGGTAGTATTAAGCCATAAAGGTGAAGGGAATTATCTTGTTTGTAAGGAAATGGATGGGTCTGCAAGCTATCCTATTAACTGAAGTAAGCTGAATTCAGAAGGACAAAGTCATTTTTCCTCTCATATGCGAATACTAGACCTGAAATATAAACATAGACATACTCACATTTAAAATCATATATATATATGTGTGTATACATAGTTATGTACACATACAAATGTGTGTAGGTATGTGTGTGTATCTATAACTAAACAATCTGATTAACGCGTGGTATATGCCTGTATGAGATACCGTGGCAAACCTCTTTGAATATTTAACACGTACTTTAACACACATGAATATTAGAAAGTTGAAACACGTCCTGTCTGGGTCTACGTGCTAGTAGGAGGTAAGCAGCTCACAGAGAGGACGGAAGAAGGTGAAGGTGGCCAAACGACTTTATGTGCATGCAGAGAGATTTCTGAGGGTGCTGAGACACGTTAGGAAGGGGGAGAGGAGCAGGTGTGTGACGGAGTGGCTGACACTGATCAAGAGCCATTGTACGAGGAAGTGGACAGTTAAAATAAAACACCCTTGCATAGCGAATTGATGCTAATTGAAAAACAGCAGCCTGCCAAGAAACACCAACAACAGCCCATGTATCTCACATTTACCATGTCTCTTAATTGCCTCGTGTACTGTTATGCTTGATTTAATCTCATGTTATTTAATTCATCAAGATCCTCGCAGCGGCAGGTTAACACAATATATGTGTGTGTGTATGTGCACATGTGTGTTATATTATACATAGATTACATATACACACATATGTATATGGTGTATATAAATATGTTTACCTATATAATATATAAATATATGAGAAATATGTTCTTTTATATATGAATATATTTAAATATATGTATATATATACACATATGTACATATTCCACATGGTCTAGCTGTACAATCTAGGTTTGTGTTAATCACTTCATGCTGCTCTGAGAACAAGGAATGGCCCAATAGAACACACATCCATCGCTAAGTGACATATGGCTGTAGATCTTTCCTCAGTTAAATCTTCAGATGAGACTTCATTCCTGGCTGACATCTCGATGGCAGCCTCAGAGAAGACCCAGTGAATCCATGCCCAGATGCCTGACCCACAGAAACTCTGAGAGCCATTTCAAGCTGCCAAGTGTGTAGTCTTGAGGAGATAGATACCAAGTCCTTTGTCTCACCAAAGAAAGAATTCATAGACACACAGTGGGATCTTTCACCAAGCAGATTCATTTAAGCATAGTGACTTCTTTTGTAAAGAAGAAATGATTATAAAGCAATAACACACACACACACAGAATAAAAAGCCAGGTAATTTGACCAAATTGTCAATGCTCAGAGCCCTCAGTCTTAGGCACTTTTGTGGATAGGGTTTAATGACTGATTAGACTAAGGATAAGAGCATCATTGTGCAGGTTTCTAAGTATTTGGGAAATGAGGTATAGTTTCCTTAATAAAGTCACTGCAGAGCCTCCAAGATGGTATTAGAGGTTGTGGTGGGTGCATAAGACCTGAACTATAATGAGATGTTAATCTCTGGGCTAGACTCCAAAACTGGAAAAGTCCCTGTTGGGCTCATTGGTGGTGGTGATTGACTGTTGAACCAGAAAGTGAACTGAGGGGCTGGTGGTATGGGGAGGAGGAGCGGAGCGGAGGACACGGAGGGTGCAGAGGGCGCGGAAGCCGGGAGCCGGAAGCCAGGCACGGGACCGGGGCTGGGCCGGGCATACACCCGGGGGCCTGCGCGCCCACGTGAGGGGGTCGCGCCCGGGGCCCCCGCCAGGGGCCCCCGCCATGGGCCCCCGCCATGGCCGGCCAGGACAGCGGCAACCTGAAGACGGCGAGGCTGTGGCACACCCAGAAGCTGCGGAGCAACCTGCGGCAGCTCACGCTGAGCATGGCCAGGACTGAGCAGCAGGAGCCGGCGGGCGCCCCTCAGCGGCTAGTGCTGCCCGCCGACGTCCGGGACATCGAGGTGCTGAACCTGGGCAACAACGGAATGGAGGAGGTGCCTGATGGGCTGGGCTCAGCTCTGGGCAGCCTGCGAGTGCTGGTCCTGCGCTGCAACCGCTTGGTCCGGCTGCCCCCGGTGGTGGCCGAGCTGGGCCGTCACCTCACCGAGCTGGACGTGACCCACAACCGGCTGGCTGCCCTGGGCACCGAGGTGGTGGGCACCCTGAGTGAGCTGCGCAAGCTCAACCTGAGCCACAACCAGCTTCCCGCGCTGCCCGCCCAGCTGGGCGCCATGCCCCACCTGGAGGAGCTGGACATGAGCTTCAACCGCCTGGCGCACCTGCCTGAGTCCCTGGCGGGTCTGGGCCGCCTGCGCGGCCTCGACGTGGACCACAACCAGCTCAGCGCCTTCTCCCCGCAGCTGCTGCAGCTGGCAGCCCTGGAGGAGCTGGACGTGTCCAGCAACCGCCTGCGGGTCCTGCCCGACGCTATTGGCTGCCTGCATGGCCTCAAGATCCTGTGGCTGAGCACAGCTGAGCTGGGCACCCTGCCGGACGGCTTCTGCGAGCTGGCCAGCCTGGAGAGCCTCATGCTGGACAACAATGGGCTGCAGGCCCTGCCTACCTGCTTCAGCCGCCTGCAGAGGCTCAAGGTGCTCAACCTCTCCTCCAACCGCCTGGCCGAGTTCCTGGCAGCGATGCTGCCCCTGGCCGGGCTGGAGGAGCTCTACCTGAGCCACAACCGCCTCACCTCTGTGCCACCGCTCATCTCCGGCCTCGGCTGGCTGCTCACCCTGTTGCTGGACAACAACTGCCTGCGCTACCTGCCGGACTCCATCGTGGAGCTGACCGGCCTGGAGGAGCTGGCGCTGCAGGGCAACTAGATCACCGTGCTGCCCGACCACTTCAGCCAGCTCTCGCGGGTGGGGCGGTGGAAGATCAAGGACAATCCCCTGATCCAGCCACCCTACGAGGTCTGCATGGAGGGCATCCCCTCCATTTCCGCCTACCAGCAGGAGCTGGCGCACTCGCGGCCTGCCCGCCGTCCGGCCCCGCCTCAAGCTGCTGCTCATGGGCCAGAACGCGGTGGGGAAGACAGCGCTGGGCCGCTGTCTGATGGAGCCGGAGTGGGGGGCAGGGGGGGGACGGGGGGCACCCCCTCCCCGCCCCCCGCCGCCCCCACCGCTCCCCCCGGCGCCAGGAGCAAGGGCACCAAGGTGACCAGCTGGATGGCAGACGCGCCCCACGGGCTGCGCTTCGTGGTGTACGATCTGGCAGGGGACGAGAGCTATGAGGTGATCTAGCCCTTCTTCCTGTCCTCCAGCGTGATGAACTTGCTGGTGGTGAAACTGGTGGCCTACGAACCGCGCTGCTTCCCGGCGGCTGTGGGCTTCTTCCTGCGGCGCACCGTGGTGTGCATAGTGGGCACACACGCCGACCTGTGCTGGGGGGTGAGGGGGTGAGAGCTGGAGAAGTACCTGGACATCCACTGGCAGATCGCGCTGCAGGAGCAGTGGGACGGCAGGGCCTGGGCCGCCAGGTGTGTCGCCTGGACGAGGCCCTGGCCCACGACCCCGAGCTGCACGCTGCCAGCCCGCACCCGGCCTACTGCGGCGTCTCTGACAAGAACCTGTGCTGCCGCCGCGCCCACTTCCAGTATCTGCTCAACCACCGGCTGCGGATCCTCTCCCCGGTGCTGCCCATCAGCTGCCTCAACCCCTGCCAGCTGCAGCACCTGCGCCGCAAGCTGCTGGCCATGGCTGAGCACCGGGAGATCTTCCCGAACCTGCACCGCGTCCTGCCGCGCTCCTGGCAGGTGCTGGAGGAGCTGCACTTCCAGCCGCTGCAGGCGCAGTGCCTGTGGCTGAGCTGGTGGGACTTGGCGCGCCTGGGGCTGCAGGCTGGCCTCACCAAGGACCGGCTCCAGAGCGCCCTCTCCTACCTGCACGAGAGCGGCAAGCTGCTCCACTTCGAGGACAGCCCGGCCCTCAAGGAGCATGTCTTCCACAACCTGCCCACCTCATCGACATCCTCAATGTCTTCTTCCAGAGGGACGCCGCCCTGCTGCTGCGGAAGCTCTCCAGGGGGCCTGAGGGGAGGGCCCGGGGGCAGATGACCACGACGACCGCGCCCCCCCCCCACCCCGCCGCCCAGCTGCACCACTATGTCAAGGGCTTCCTGCGTCAAGGGCTCCTGCCCGCCCTCGTCACCTGGCTGCTGCTCAAGCCCCACGTCGAGGCCCAGCAGGACCTGCAGCTGCTGCTGGGGCTGCTGGAGAAGATGGGCTGTGCTACTGCCTCAAGAAGCCCAAGGGCAAGCCCCGCAACGCCCCGCGCCGGCGCCAGCAACAGCCTCGTACAAGTTCCCGTGCTACGTGCAGAACGAGGTGCCCCACGCCGAGGCCTGGATCCATGGGACCAACCTGGCCGGCCTGTCCTTTGGGGCTGAGCAATTGCAGATCGAATACAGCTTCCTCTTCACCTTCCCACCCGGGCTGTTCGGTTGCTACAGTGTCCAGATCAACAGCCACGTGGTGCACAGGTCTGATGGGAAGTTCCAGATCTTTGCCTACCGGGGGACGGTCTCCATGGTGGTGAGTTACAGACCCGCCAAGGGGGTCCTGCAACCCGACACCTGACACCCTCTCCACCGCCAGCCACGCATCCCTACCCAACATATGGACCGCCAGGCAGGCCATCACCCCCTTGGTGGAGGAACTGAACGTCCTGCTGCAGGAGTGGCCAGGACTGCACTACACCATGCACCTCTGTTCTAAGTGTCTTAAGAGAGGGTAGCCCAATCCACACGCTTTCCCTGGTAAGAGCAGGCCCAGTGGCTTTGCTTCTGCTGGGGGTGGGGGTGACGCCCCACTCCGAGAAGCCCAGGGACGAAGGTGCCCAGGATTTCAATTCAGGCGCCGCTCAGGCGCCGCCGGCTCGTTACCTCTCCCCCACTGGAGGCCCGGCTCGGCTCCATACATATGCAGATGCAAGGAGCCTGACCATGAGGCACCAGCGGCCCAAGAGCTATATGCTTTCTCCTAACTCAGACGATTCAGTAAGCCTTAACTTGGTGGCCATTTCAGCCTCTTGGCGACTACAGGAGATGCAAGACTTTAGAGAATTTAGGAAAATAGTTCTTGAGGGAGGGGGACCGAACACCCCCTGGGGGGAGAGTCTACTCGAGAACCTGGCCCACCGGTTCCCTACCGCTCAGGAGTGGAGAAGCCTGGCCCGGTCACTGCTTGATAGAACAATGTATGAGGAGTGGTGTGCCCTCTTCAGACATGAGTGCTATGCTCAGGAAGAGAGAAATCAGGCCACCAATCCGCCAATCCCCATAACCTTTGACATGCTGTTTGGATCCACCCGCTCCCAACGGGATCCCTTCCCTGCCCCCTACCGGGAGCAGATAAAGGCCGTGGGATTGGCAGCATGGCGCGGTCTGAGAGGAAGGCCCCTAGAGTCCTCGTCAATAAAAGCCATCCAAGAAACCAATGAGAGCCTTGCTGCCTTCGTTGGCCGAGTGAGGGACAATCTCCACAGACAGTTTCCTGGGTCCCAGGTAAATCATTTTTTAAGGACCCTGGTGTGGGAAGGGATGACAACAGAATGCAGATTGGTTTGTGCAGGAGTAAAGGAGAGATCAGTGGACAGCTGGATTTACGCTTGTCGGGGCACCGGCGCGCGAGCCTGCCAGATGCAGCCGCCGACCACTCTGTCCACTGAGAAGCCCGCCCCGGCCCCCACCGGTGAGGTAAGCGGGGAGCGCTGTTACACATGCACCGGCTGGGGTCACACTAAGTGGGTCTGTCCCTCTAACCCCACAAGACCTAGCCCGGTAAGATCTGGTGCCTTGAGGGCACAGTCCCCAAGCCGGAGAGCTAGGGAGGCACCCAGAAGACTTTGCCCCCGCTGCCAAAAGGGATTCCACTGGCAGAGAGACTGTCGGTCCAAATTTGATGCCAAGGGAAGGCCTTTAAACGACTAATGGGGCGGCCTCCAGCCCCGTCACCCAAAGGAGGTGATCAATCCCGAGACAGGCCCAATAAACAGCCCGAGGTTAAGGCCCTCTGGGCAGTTCCCATCGTCCCGGAGAAGAGACCAAAGACTGAAATCATCATAGCTGGGAAAAAGTTCCGAGTCTTAATAGATACCGGAGCGGACCAGACCATATTAAAGGAGGAGTTAGTGCCCCCGTGGTGGGACCTAATCCCCGGCCCACAGACGTCGGGGGTGGGAGGCACAACTGAAAGTAAAACAACAAGAGACTGGCTCCCTTGGGAAGATATGAATGGTGGCAAGGGAGTAGTACGTCCCTTAATAATGACCAACTCACCAGATAACCTACTGGGACGAGATATCTTGGGAAAGATCAAGGCTGCGGTCGTTACAGGCCAGGACCTGCCAACCAGCCTTAGTGACTGCCAAAAGGCGCCTCCCTCTGAGGCCCCAAAGTTGGAGGCCCCCAATTCTACAGGGCCTCACCCCCAATTCTAAGGGCCACTGTTCCCTCTGTTCCTGCCATTCGATGGCACCCGGGCGCCCCCATTTGGGTGGAACAGTGGCCTATTCCCTCAAACAAATTAGAAAAGTTAAAGGAAATAGTTTCAGAACAACTGTCCCTTGGGCATATTAGACCTTCGCTGAGCCCTTGGAATAGCCCGGTATTTGTTGTACGAAAAGCCTCAGGTAAATGGAGGATGGTACAGGACCTAAGGAAAATCAATGAGCAGATAGTCCCCGCAGGCACCCCCTTAAGAGGGTTGCCATGGATCCCCTCTATTCCTCGGGATCTCAATCTTATTATACTTGACATCAAGGACTGTTTCTTTTCCATTCCCCTCGATCCCCAGGATTGTGAGAAGTTTGCTTTCTCAGTGCCCTCGGTTAACTACCAGGGACCTGATCAGAGATATGAGTGGGTAGTATTACCTCAGGGCATGGTTAATAGTCCTGCCTTCTGCCAACAGTATGTGTCACAAGTTCTCCAACCCTTTCAGAACCAGTCAGATATTGTCCTTTTTATTTACATGGACGATATTATTATTGGATCAGCAGACGCCCATGTACTAGACTTGGCCTATAGCAAGGCCCAAACACTCCTTCAAAGAGGAGGGCTGCGTATAGCCAGTGACAAGGTTCAGAGAGTATACCCCTTCAAGATCTTGGGGGCAGAGCTTAAACTAGACTCTGTATGCCCACTCAAGCCCCAGTTATCCTTCCAGACAACTTATACTCTGGTGGAGATGCAAAGACTGTTAGGTGAAATTAATTGGCTAAGATCCTGGCTTCAACTGCCTACAGAGGAGCTGTTACCGCTCCATGACTCTTTGAAGGGCAAAGCACCCACTGATGTTATTACAATAACTCCATCACTCCAAACAGCCTTCCACAAAATCCAATTGGCCTTAAATAAGGCACAGCTGGCACGCTACAAGCCTAAATGCCCACTTTGCCTTTGGATCCTCCCCGGGTCCGAACTTTCTTCAGCTGCAATTACACAATCAGGTGAGCCCCTTCAATGGGTGCACGCATCAGTGGGAGGAGCTCCCAGGGTTTATTCCCAGTTAGACCAGCTAGCTGACTTGGTAATTAAGGGCAGGGACACTTCCCTGAGACATTATGGAAGAGATACTGACGTGCTAACTATTCCCTACCGCTTGTCAGATTTTGAATGGGTCAGGAGAAATAATCACGTGTGTCTAGTGCCCTGGAGGGCTTTATGGGCAAGATAGATTGCCACTATAGCACTTCAAGATGGGTGACCTCATTTTCCAGGCTACAATGGACACCCCCTGTGCTTTTCTCTACCAAGCCTCTTGTCAAGGCTGCCAATGTCTTTACAGATGGTGGGCGAGCCGGCTCTACCGTAGTGGTGCACTCCGCCTCGCCCCCTGCCGGTGGGAAAGATAACACCCATTACTTTGAAGCCGTCACTGGCTCTGCACAGTTTAAAGAGTTGTATGCAGTCGCCTTGGCACTGACCCATGTTAAACAGCCAATGAACTTGTTCTCTGATAGTCTGTATGTGGTTAATTTGCTACCCAACCTGGTATGTTCACATATCAAGTTGGATGGAAACCCAATCACTCCCCTGATGATCCAAGTCAGGTCTCTGTTAAAAGAGCGGAGTGAGCCTATTTTTTTACAGCACCTTCGTGGACACCAAGGACTGCCCGGGGACCTGGCACAAGGTAATCGTATGGCTGACCAGCTGGCCACTAATGGAACCATCATAGCTCTGGCCATTGTACAACCTCAAAACCTCCAAATGGCCAAAGGGCTTCATGAGCGTACTCACTTAAATTGGAGAGGGTTACATCAGAGATTTCCATCAATTCCTATAAAAGACTTAAAAAAGATTATAAGGACTTGCGAATCATGTATGCCTTTCGTGCAAGTCCCTCCCCTGCAATCCCCGGGGGTGAATCCCAGAGGTTTAAGACCCAACTTAATTTGGCAGACTGATGTGACCCATTACGCCTCCTTTGGAAGGCTAAAATATATATTTATGTCCATTGACACATGCTCCGGTGCGTGTTGAGCCTCCCTGCATACCGGTGAAAGAGCACGGCATGCTGAAAGCCACTTCTTATAGTGTTTTGCTATCGTAGGGCTGCCTTTACAGGTTAAAACAGATAATGGACCTTGTTTCACCAGTAAGCCTTTATAGGCATTTTTCCAAATGTGGAATATTAAACATACCACTGGAATACCTTATAACCCAAAGGGTCAAGCCATAATTGAGAGGCATAATAAGACCCTGAAGGATCAATTATTAAAACAAAAAGTGGGGGGAAGCCCCCAGGACCAGCTGAGGACAGCGATGTTTACATTGAACATTTTAAGTTTCTCTAAGGACCAACCTCTGTCGGCTTTCCAGAGACACTGGTCAAGCCAAACACCCTACTTAAAAGTGGAGGCCCGGTGGAAGGATTCTCTGACAGGGGCGTGGCGTGGACCCGACCCAATTATCAGTGCAGGAAGGGGATTCGCCTGCGTCTTCCCTACTGGGGAACCGAATCCAATCTGGATACCGGCTAGAGATGTAAAATATTGTCCAACAGAATGACCACCCAAGGGCACCTGCCCTTGAGGGATGTCTCCCCTTGTTTCCTCTCAGGAAAGCAAAGACCGAGGTGGAATTTTCTAAGGAGAAACGGGAAAGCCTGCCTGCACCAGCGATGGACCTGGACCCAGTGTCGGCCCTGTTTCTTCCCTGGACCCTGCCTGATGCCCTTTGGAGTAACGTTTGCTGTGGCAGCGTGGCCCACAGCCTTGCACAAGGACCAAAGGGAAATTTTGCACGATTGTCCCTCCCTTTCGCTCCCCCCTTTGCTGCTTATCTCGGGGGTCCCCATTGGAGGGAAATAGGAGCTAAAGGACTTGTACACTTTAATGTTTTATGATAAATGTTTATAATAAGCAAGGTATTGACACCTTGCTGCAATGTTTACTATGAAGTGTTTACTAACCTCAGTTGTTAAGTTACCAGCATCCTGGCTGCCACATCGCCAGGACCTGAACCTGCCCCTCTACCTCACTATCGAGGGAAGGAAGAGCCATCTGTGCTACCTTGAGCGACACCAGACTGGACCTGAATTCCTGTTTTCCGTGGACTGACCCCGATAAGAGACCCTCCATTGCCTTGTGCCTTGTTGTAATTACTCATGTGTTACAATTGCTCATGTGTTACAGTTGCTCATGTTTGCATTTACCTTGTATTACGATTGCTTATGCTCATGTCTGCTTTATGCTCCCATTTACCTTATGTTTACATTGGGTCTCTTGTTGTAATTGATGGGCCAGAGCTGTCTAGGTACCAAGTGGCCTTTGGCCTTTTAGCCATATAAGAACCCCAAGAGGCTCGTCACTCGAACCCCAGGACCCGCTGCTCAGTAAGGTCCGCCGGCACCAGAAAAAATTATCAGGCTCTCTTTCGAGTGCCAATCCCACTCTCCCCAAGGCCTCTCATCGGGCCCGCCAGCCCGGCAGGAAGGTCAGCCTGAAGAGCTAGGGCGTTAGCCCAAGACAGGTAAGACTCCCCTTGGCGGGGGGGGGGGGGGGGGAGGCAACCTAAGACATGGCGCGCTCTCGAGTAGGGCGCCTCCTGCTGTTCGAAAAAAAAATATAAATATAAAAAAGGCAGATGTTGGGGTCCATCTTTCTCCCCTGGATGGAAGGGGCTTGAGGCACCTCCCCCAGCTGGGGAATGCGGCCCTTCCATCCTCTCTACATTGGAATCCAGAGAAACCGTTTGGGCAAATAGACCCCCGACTTAGCTGGCAGCCAGCCTGGCGCCTACCAGCCCCGCCCTGGTTCGGCGCGCTCAGAGTGACGTAGCCCCTTGGAGGTCAAGTGACCAGCCCCTTGGGACTCAGGTGACAGCCGCTTAGCCTATCGGAATCCTGGCCAACCCCCTCCCTTCGGAATCATCTCCCCTTGACCTTCCCTCAATAAAGTTAGTTCGCTCTCAGAAGCCTACTCCGTGGTCTATGTATGCTAGCTCCCAGGGAAGGATAGCGGCCACATTACCACGTAGGTCGCATGCACGCCAGGCCAGAGTCACCCCTACGTCTCACCCTAACATACCTGCAGGCCGAGGGTTAGGGGAGAGGACGATACGGAGGGTAATAAGAGAAAAAGAAATAAGCATCTGAGCCGGGGCAGAGAAAGAACCCCAACACTTCAGGTTGCTTTTCTGAGAAGTTTATTCCTCACTGGGCAAAAGAAGAAAAAAAAAGTTTACTTCATAACTTCTCCCCCCACACACACAACTTGTCCCCCTGCCCCCCCCCCCATAGCTCTTCAAGGTAAATAGAGAGGTCTGCAGACAAGCCAATGGCAAACAGTACCTAAGCAATATGAAATCAAAACATAAATACACGCCGCACATGTGTCATCTTCTCCTCATAGGAAGCCCAAAACAGAACATGTTCAGTTCTTTTCCCTTTTCCAGATTTTGCCACACATTTGTGCGAGGCAATTTCAGGTGGTTGAACCGGATCTGGGACACTAGTGTGACATTAGTCACTCGCTGAGCCTTGGTTTGTTGTTCATGTTTGTTTTATTTTGCTTGTGGAAAGAAGTCTGACTTGTAAGTGTCTTTGGCCATCTTCTTTTGTTTAAACTTCAATTGTAATCATCAAGTGGGCTGGGGCTTTGTTTTCCTAAGAAATTCCAGAAAAGGAAATGTGGTGGAATTGAGGGTATGATGGATGCATAAAGACAGACATTTCAGATGAAGGCATGCTAAATCCTGAGAGTTTTGTTTGAGCCCGCACACTCCGGGGCACCAGAAAGAGAGAGAGATGATTGAAGTCTCAGAGGGGAGTCTGGGGGGGGGGGTATTTCCTGGCAATTTTAAGCTTTAGCTTAAGATTTATTTCTTGGGAAATGTTAAGAGAGGAGGCTTTCTGGCAGTGGTTTATAAGAGTCTGACTCTTGTCCGACACTGGCAAGAGCCTCCTAGTAAATGTTTTCTGACAGATTTTTTTTCCTTCCTCTTTCGGCAGGTGGGAGAATTCCAGGACTAGTTGTCTAAGACATTTTAAAGACTTAAAGACTTTTTTTTCTTTTTAGAGCAATATTAAGTTTGCAGCAGCGAAACAGAACACACTCTGGAGGTTTTTCGTGTGCTCACCTGCTCTCTATTCATGCCTGATCTGTCACATTCTTGGCACCTTGCACCATTTGTTCTGATGCATAACCATGTTGTTATTGCCCAGAGTTTGTCATTTATATTAGAGTTCACTCTGTGTTGTGTATTCTGTATGTTTGAAAAAGTGAGTAATGATCAGTATCACTGTAGTGTCATATGTGGTATGACACTACTTTACCATCCTAATTCTCCATACTCCACCAATTTATTCCTCTTTCCCCAGCCCTAGCAACTGCTGATCTTTTTAGTGTCTCCATAGTTTGTTTTTTTCTGGGGTTTTGAGGGGATTGGTTCATGAGTCTCAAACAGAGGTCTCAAACATCTGGGAACTGCCTATTTCCATGGACAGTTGTAATATTGTAGTAATATTACAGTTATTATAAAAATCCTATGTACAAACCCTACAGCAATAGTTTCACATCAGTCTCCCATCCCCAGAGTAGTAAGGGTGATGAAATGGAAGACTGAAGAATGCCATTCTGATCTTTGTCCTGGCCGGAGTGCCAACAAGAATGCACCTCCTTGTAGTGTCAGAAAGGTCCAGATATCAATATTTCCGAAGGTAGCCTCTTTCCACTGCCCTAGATCTTCAGCTCAAAAAGAAGACACCATATTCAGTTACCAGTCAACTGAGCCATCCTTTCTGTGTGATCGCCTGGTATCTCGTCACTGTCTGTCACTTAGTAAGCTCTAGTTTATCTTATATTGGCCATTGTACTTTCTTCATGGAAGAAAGTAAAATGTTTTTTTGTGTTACTAAGTTAGGTAAAGTGCTTGCATGTATAAAGTGTTTTCATAAAGGGCAGTTTCTTGAGGGAGTTCCCTAAAACTAGCTGTTAAACGAGAGAGGGTGCAATAATAAAGTATTGTTATTAACAAAGGAACGTGCATAGGTTGTTGAACAAGTGAAGATTTGTGTATAGGAACTACAAAAATTTTGAGAAGTAAATAATGTGGCTGGAATTTTTTTTCCTAACCTCATTTTTATTTTTTAACAGTCATCAATTCCACAAATAAACTTGATATGAGATATAGAAACAATCCTCTCCTCTAGTTATTGTCTTGCCTATTTGCCTTTTATTATTAATTAATTTCAGTGCCATTGACTGGGCCTTGAACTCAGGCCCTGGACTTTGTCCCTTCGCTTTTCACTCAAAGCTGGTGTTCTACTACTTGGCACCCAGCTTCACTTCTGGCCTATTGGTGGTTAATTTAAAGTAAAAGTCTCATAGAGTGTCCTTTGTAGACTGGCTTTCAGCAGTGATCTTCAGATCTCAGCTTCCTGAGTAGCTGAGATCACAGATGTGAATCACCAGCAAGCATCCCGCTCCTATTTGCTTTTTAAATGTGCATTGTGAGAAACAAAAAAAAGATGGGGAACAATTGTGAAAACTTCTATGTGGAACAGAAATGAATCGTCAGTTAAAAAATAAGACAAGCTGTGAATATATTACCGTTTTTATTTGTTTAAGATTGTGGTGTTTCCCCCCCCTGGACTCACAAAGGACTCAGAATTGTTCATGCTTCCAAACATTATGAAGACAAGGGAGAATCTAGTGTATGATATCCTCATTTGCTTGTAACTATTAGAGTTCTGAGAGATTTGGTAAGAGCTAAAATGATTAAAGCTTGAAGATCATATAGAAACAATGATCACTGAATATTCAATTCCTTAGCCATCCATTACAGTGCACTTACTAAATCCCAAGATAATTAAAAACATACTTGAATTCAACAGAAACCTTTAAATCCATGGATACCTTTGGTATCTTTTGTTGTTGTTGTTGTTGGTTGTGGGGCTTGAACTCTGGGCCTGGGCGCTGTCCCTGAGTTCTTTAGCTCAAGGCTACCACTCTAATGTAACCTGAGCCACAGGGACACTTCCAGTTTTCTGGTGGATAGCTGGCTTACAACCATAATCCTCGGATCTCAGCCTCCTGAGTAGCTAGGATTACAGGCGTGAGCCACCAGTGCCCGGTTTACCTTTGGTAATTTTATGAAGTATTTTTGCCTTTTAGAAAGCTATTTACTCAGCTTTTCCCACTTAAAATGTCATATTCTGTATGTAAGCTGTCACAGTTTTACGTGGAATGTTAAAAAAAATGGACTTGCAGTGTTGTCAGCCTTGAAACATGAAAGAGTACATCACAATCACTATCTGACTTAAACCTGAAGTAAATTAGTATTTTTGAAACTTTTGTGATGAGGAAACCCTGTTTTGGCTCTGATCTGTATTTATGTGGTGCATGAGGGGTGTGTAATGCTGGCTTTCTCCTATTATAATTTTGGAAATATAATTTACTGGGAAATCCTTATCCAGAAGCCATTAGAAAATATTGGCCAAGAGAAGACCTGTTTATCTTACTTAATTAAGACAGTTGGGTTGATTGACAGGTGATTAGGAAACGGAAAGGAAATCTTGAAGAAGAACATTGTATGTTACTATGAAAGTGGCTACTTGCTTTTTGTACTGAGTTCTTCTGGTTAGTCCAGGATGTTCTTTCCTTCTTGTCTTCTTTTTTGTGCAATCCTGGGGCTTGACCTCTGGGTGTTATCTTTGAGCTTCTTTTGCTGCAGATGACATTCTGTCACTTGAGCCACAGTGCCACTCCTGGCTTTTTTGAGTAGTTAATTGGAGATAAGACACTCACAGACTTTCTTGCCCGGGCTGGCTTTGAACTATGATCCTCAGATCTCAGTCTCCCGGCATTTTTGTTTGTTTGTTTGTTTTAAAGTAGCACTGAGATTACAAGTGCCCTACCACTTGAGCCATACCTCCAACTCTGCTTTCTGCTGGTTATTATGGAAATAGAGTCTCCCTAGCTTTTCTATCAATGCTGGCGTGGACCGTCTTTCCTAGGATTATAGGGATGAGTCTGTGGTGCCCAGCCCTTCCTGCTTGCTTTCTGCTTTTTCCTTGGTGGGGTGTTCTTACCCCAGCAGCACATTCTTCCTGTGCAATATCATTTTGGGTTCCTACTCTATCTTCCCAATATGACATCTAAACCAAAACCAGTCATGTCCAATTCCTGAGGTGGGGGGAGGACTTGGTGGCTAGTGCTTTGAGATTCCGTTTCAGTAACCACAGGACGGCTGTGCATTTTTATGTTGGAGGAGCCTGCCTTGGTGAGTCCAACTTGCAAAGGGCATTTGGAAGCATAATGAGAAAGCAGCTCAATTCAGCTGACCACATGAGTTGTAAGGTTATTTCTCTCCCTTACTCCGTACTAGAAATGCCCTTCCATATCTTCCCCCAAGTGCCTTTTGCTCCCTTGGAGTCTTGCGCCTGGTGCAGAATTGTCTGAGAACAGTCGAGGTATTTTGTTAGTAGGTCACAGTCTCTCTCTGAACAGATTCACCACATCCTCTAAGCAGACAGACAAACATGCCTGAGGCTTTGCAGTGTCTGGGAGTCCTGAGATGCCTTCAGCATGACTGGCCTTCATGAGGAATATCTCTTCCACTTTGTTACACTGCGTCAGAGGTTCTGGTAGCCCTGTGAGCGGGTGTTGTTTGTCTTCTCCTCTCGCTGGCTTTCTCTGCTTGCCCTTTGTGTCAGAGTTGCTGGTCTTGTCCTTCAATGGGACCTTCATTCTGACCATTGGAGCAGAGCATAATCCTTGCCTTATTATAGCCACGTTTTAGAATTACTGGAAGTTGAACATGAACTACTTGTTTAGATTGAATCAGTCATTGTTTTTAATTTCCAAAAGATTATTCAATATCTTTTTAGTTTAGCTTTATTAATATTGATGCCCATTGGCTTTAATTTCTATAAACAGACCTCTTTGAACTCCTTTGGAGTTTGTTTTATATAAAAGTAAAAAGCTTCGTCATGCAGTGGAAGAAACAAATCCTGACTGGAATAGAATTTAAAGACTGGGAAGGCCCTGTGAATATCCATATTATCTTAAGTACTAGGTTACTTCTCTTTTTTTTTTTTTTTTGCCAGTCCTGGGCCTTGAACTCAGGGCCTGAGCACTGTCCCTGGCTTCTTTTTGCTCAAGGCTAGCACTCTGCCACTTGAGCCACAGCGCCCCCTCTGGCCATTTTCTGTATATGTGGTGCTGGGGAATCGAACCCAGGGCTTCATGTATGGGAGGCAAGCACTCTTGCCACTAGGCCATATCCCCAGCCCTAGGTTACTTCTCTTTTGACCCTGACTGTTCTGGAATATAGACTCAAGTTCATCCCTGCGTGATTTAGAGTTTCCTAAGAAAGTTGTTGTTGTTTTTTTTAAATTTGTTAACACTTTTTTTCTTTTTGGTCATAGTTTGTCTGTTCCCTTCACATCCAAGTGGAAACTCTTGCCTATTTTAATTCTTACCCATTTACTTCATCTTTACACAGAAAACATGTATAGGGTGCACTTGGCTTGGTTGTTTTGTGCACAGGTAAGAGAAGTGTTTGGGAAATAAATGTCTCCCACTGTATCTGGGAAGAAGGAAGGGGCTTTGGCCTTTTACTTTTAGAAAGGCTGTTAGGAAAGTGGAGATTTCAGACTGCTTTCTCGATCTTTTCTTAGCTTCCTGGGACTGACCATCCATGTATTAAGCATGCTTTTACTTTTGCTTTTTGCAAACTGCTATGCAAGTGATAGCCTTGCCTTTGCCTTCTTCGTCTCCTACAGTCTGGCATTCCTGTGCCCCGGGGGGAGAGATGTTTTATGTGTGCAGTCTCCGGAAGTACACTAGGTAGGGTCTGCCTGGAGCAAGCCATACCAGGTCCCAGGTCTCCTTGGCTCAGCTTTGTGATTGCAAAACTGGTTTCCGGGTGGTGTGACTTGACTTTCCTTCGGTCTGTTGCTTGGGGGCTGCTCTAGCACTAATGAAGGTGCTGCCCCTCGGGCCCCCCTGCGATTGACAGGCACCTCAGACAGCCAGGGAATATGCACATCCGCCTGTGTAAGGCTGAGTGGTTTACCTGCCAGCCATCTGCTCTGCTGTGTGTTCTGATGCTCTGTGAGTTGGCAGAGTTGGCAGAGTTGGACCTTTATACTTTCTTTTCCTGAGTAGATAGGACTACCACTGCAAGCTGCTGTCCTTTAGTTCTTTCAGTGCGATTCTTTTTTTCTTTATCTCCTGACATGAGAGGGTAGAGAAAGGGCAGGCTTCGTAAGACATCAAGGGGAATTGAGTGTTGGAGCTGGTTGCCCCCCAACATAATGTTTACTCCCTAAGGAATTGATTACTCGTCCTCCCAAAGCCAACTGTTGAATGGTTCATTCTTTCTGGCCAAGTCCCATAACACCGACCTGTCTGAAAGGAAGAGGATGGATGAGTTGGAGCACGGAGAAGTGGTCAAGAAGGAAAATGTTATTGCTGGATTATACCAGTGATGGTGGAGCTTTCCAGAAGCTAGATCCTGGGATGCGCTCGTGGAACACCACAAAGTGTCACGCCAAGGGATTTCATGGAGAAAGGTTTGCTGGCTGCAGACATAGTCACAGTTCCACGCTCACTCAACATGGCTAACAATTCCCAGACATTACTGCCAGCAGGGCTGACTTATTTGTGGAGATGAAAAAAATACATTGTTTTGGAATTATTTGTATTTTTGGCACAAAGTGTTTGAAAACGTTTTCTCATTTTTCCTTTCTCGGTGTCACCTCCCAGCTGAAAATCCTGGGGTGTGGCTTCTTAAAGAGTGAATTAGCAGAAAGCATGGTCTGCGTTTCCCCTTGCCTTCGCGGTGCCTTTGCAGAATGCAAAGAGCGCATAAGGTGCGGGCGATGGGGTGGGGGTTTGGGGGAGACCGGATGGATAGGGGGGACTGGGGGAAGTACCCCGCATCTGTGGGTGATGGATTGGACCTTGTAAGCCTGGAGGCTGCGTCCTGGTGCCCCTGGGAAAGCGTCCTTCCTCTTGACCCACACTCTGGGGACTCAGGTGGTTCCGGCTCTTTGCTTCCTGTTCACAGGTCTGTGCAGAAGGGCACATGAGAGAAGCATGGAGGGCATGTGGCAGGAGAGGGGGCAGTTTGGTGAATGCCATTCTGCTTTTGGGGGTTCTGCTGAATGCGTCCCATGGAGGCGTCTTGCTCTGGTTTTGTACTGGGGCTGGGACTCAGACTGGGCACTCACTCTCCCTGGGTTTTTTTAGGTTTTGTTTGTTTTTAACGTAGGGCTGCCTGTTAGTTTTTTCATTCACGGCTGGCACTCTACCACTTGAGCCATACCTCCACTTCTGGCTTTTTTGCTGGTTAACCGGAGAAAAGAGTCTTACGGACTTTCCTACCCAGGCTGGCCTTGAACCTCAGTGTTCAGATCGCAGCCTCCTGATCAGTTAGGCTTATAGACGTGAGTGACTGGCACCTGGCTGCTTCCTTTTCTTTTGGAGGTGGTGGTGGTGCTATAGTTTACATTCAGGGCCTTCTGCTCTCACTTGGACCTTCTTGCTCATGGCTGGTTCTCTACTTGAGCCACTCCTTCAGTCAGCACTTTGATGTTTTTTTGGAGACGGGGTCTCTTAGACTTTTCTACCCAGGCTGGCTTCAAAACTCCATCTTTTGTGTCTTAGCTTCCCTGAGTAGCTACGACTTTAGATAGGAGCCCAGCTCATGAATCATCCTTTTTTTTTTTTTTGCGTCTTGAATCTTGAACTCGGGGCCTGAGCACTATCTCTGGCTTCTTTTTGCTCAAGACTAGCACTCTGCCACTTGAGCCACAGCACCCTTTCTGTTTTTTTTATATATGTGGTGCTGAGGAATTGAACCCAGGGCTTCATGTATATGAGAAAAGCACTAGGCCATATTCCCAGCCCTGAATCATCCTTCTTGAAGGAATTAAAAACCTCTTGTTTCAGAATCTTGACCTTGCTTAGGCATTTATGGCTTTGCTCCCATTCTGGAAGTGTTGAAGTCATCCGTCATTTCCAAATACCAAAAGGTATGTAAACACTGACTGTACAGGCATCACAGATCAAATTGGATGCCATCATAGTATAAATATATGTCTGGTACTTATAGGTTTCTTTGTTGAGAGATGCTTTCTTGTTATTAGACTATTAAATGTTGAGAGAATTAAAGAGTTACATTTCTTAGATCCTACCTACTCCCAGAATGAAGAGTATGCCATTAACCTTCTATTGGTTCCATACTAGAGTAGTCGTAGAGTTGGAGGTGCTAGCAATAGTCTTCGTTCCCCTTCTCACTTTCTTGCCCCCTTCTCTCTTTCCAGTACTGAGAATTGAACTCAGAGACCTGAGCGTACTAGGCAAGCACTCTCCTGCTTGAATTACATCCCCAGTCCTTTCACTGTTGGTTTGCTTTTTAGATGAAGTCTCATACTTTAGCCCAGATAGACCTGGGACCCCAATTCTCCTACCTCTACCTTCTGTGTAACTGGGATTACAAGTGTGTACCAAGATACTTGGCCTCATCTTTCCTTCTTTTTCTCTCTCCCTCCCTTTCTCTTTCTTTCCTTCCTCCTTCCTTCCTCCCTCTTCTTCTCCCTCTCTTCTTTAGGAAAAGAGGGCATTTTAAAAAAGGTAATAGAAAAGGAAAATGTAAATCAGGAAAACGTATCTCTTGGTGCTGTTGGTGGACTTGCCAACTTTACTATTGCTTCAATCAGATTCTTAGTTTTCATTCCATAGAAGTTGTTGGTTGCAGTTGCCACCCTGCCAGTCTTTCTAAGGGTTTCTGTAGGTTGTGGAAACCATGAGGCTGCTTGATAGTGTTTGGTTTTCACCCTGGCCAGGAGAGTGTGAAGTGCTTTATGTGGGTGAGCGCACTGGGTCCCTGCAGCAACTCCGTGGAATGAATAGGTGTGAAATAGGTGTGGCTACCTTCGTTTTCATTTTCAGGTGAAGCTGAGCTTTGGAAGATAAGTGAGATCACGCTGGGATTTTTTTCTTGGCTTTTTCTTTTTCCTGGCCACTTCCAAGTGGCCCCATCTCAAGTTAGATTGGACGCAGCTTTGTGACATGCCAACACTCTTCAGTCTTGTTCCCTTCCCCGTTGCACTGTTGGAGGTGAGGCCCACAGGGCGGTAGAGCTCTGTGGAGATCAGGGCTGGCTGGGGCCCCAGGTGAGGCGTGTGTGGCCAGAGGGCTTGGAGAGAATGGGAAAGGCCTTCCCGAAGCTGAATGCCAGAGGACATTTCCAGGTGACCACGCACAGGAGCCAGCCTTAGAATGGGGGACACTGAGTGGGCCTCGGGATGGATGTTCCCCAAATAAGGAGAGACTCTCTATTTACATCGTTCATGGACTGCTGTACTTTGGCTGTGCCCCTGCTTGTCCTAAACTGGAGTCTTGGGGGCACTGACTCCATAGGGGCTTTGCTGGTGGGCAAGGCTCTGCAGAGCACTTGGAAGAGATGGAGCTAGAAGAAGGTGTTTCCAGGATCAAAATCAAGTGATGGTGGGCAGGCAGGAGGGACAGCTGCTCTGTAGCTTTGCACTTAAGTGTGCCAGTGGCCACGTCCTCCATGTATGGGCACTGGGAGTAAAGTGGAACAATGGTTATTCTATTTTCTTTTTTTTTTTCCTGTCGATCATGGGGCTTGAGCTCAGCCTGGGTGCTGTCCTGGAACCCTTTGCACTGTATCACTTTGAGTCATGGAGCCACGTCCGATTTCTGGTGGTTCATTGGAGCTAAGTCTCATGAACTTTTCTGCCTGGGCTGGCTTTGAGCTGTGATCTTCAGATCTCGGCCTCCTGAGTAGCTGGGATTACAGGCATGAAGCACTGGTGCCTGACAAATGATGGTTATTGTATCAGCCAGATGGCTCCGTAAGCTTTAGGACCTGCATGGGGTTTTTCTTGCCCTAGGTCTTACCAGGTGGATTTGGATCTAACACAATTAGCATTTTCCTGCGGGTGGTTTATTCTGCTACCTTTCATCTTTCTTTCATGATGTTGGAAGACTAACTGAAAATCCAATTTTTACTCATGTTATACTACTTGTACACTTTATTTTCTGAATTTTATTTGTTTGGACACAACTTACTACTCTAAGGTGCTGGTTTCTGGGATCTTTCATCGTTTGAGCATTAAAGTTTGTCTTTCCTTGCCTCAGCTTCTGAAATACACTCAATTGCATTTAAACTGAAATGTTAAGAAGTACAGGATGACTGTAAATTAACATTGGATACTGTCTGTTCTTTGTGTATTCTGACTTAAAAGGGGTTTTTGTTTGCATGTGCATGTGCACACACTCTGGTGCAGGCATCCGGTATTGGGGCTTGAACTCAGGGCCTGGTGCTGTCACTTCGTTTTTTTTTGCTTAAAGCTAGTATTTACCACTTGAGCCACAGCTTCCCTTCTGGCTTTTGCTTTATCCAGAGATAAGAGTCTCATGGGTGTTCCCACCCCTGTTGGCTTTGAACTGCGATCCTCATGGCTCAGCCTCCTGGTTGGCTTGGCCTGGCCCTGCATTTTGAAGTGTGAAGCATTGTCATGTGGCTATTCATCATGTGGGGCCAGGAGGTGGGCTGTTGGAAATTCCAGCAGTGGACACTTGTCTGTGGGTGTTGGGGTGTCCTAATGTTTCCTGTGGTGTGGGTTTGGAAATGGGGTTGGTACAGGCAAAATACTTTTACAGTGATGCTCGACACAGACAAAGCTACTCAGCTTAGCTGCTCTTTTATGACCATTTCTTCAGCAGGCCCCCAAATCTGGAACTTGCACCAGGAAATTTGATATACTTGTGGGAAAACTCTCCTTTTTTTCATAGCATAGATAAGGTACAGTGTGAACACCTTCTGCACACCCCCCTTTAGCAAAACATATAAATGTTTGAGGGGTATAGGGAAAAATTAATCATAGCTAGTTGTAATGTAACCATTAAACATGTTTTGCTCTATTTCTTTCAAGTCCCTCATCCCTCAGCTTCAGTTTTTAAAATATATACTCATTGTATTGATAATTTAAATATTGATTTTTTAAAGAAAAATCTAGGCTATTTTAAATATAGTTTAAGGGCATGGGTGCCTACACAATAAGTATAAATGCTTGCCTAATAGTACTTCTCGGTGATTTTTTATCTTTGTTTAACCTTATATTAGCTTGATTTAACTATCTGGACATTCCAGTTGTTGTTGTTTTTTTGTTTTTGTTGAAATTCTGTGATGACTGTAATTTCTTCATAAAAGCTCTCTCTTAATTAGCTCGTCCTCTCCAAAGTGAATTGTTGAGTTGTAAGCAAAGTATGCCATTAAGTCCCCATGCCACCCACGAGGTGGCACTTGAAGGGTGGTTCGTGGCACAAGCCGCCCATTCCAGATGCTGAACAGGGCCCTTTGTGATTCTTCTTGAGCTGAAACCAATCCATTACTCTTATTTTTCTAGATAGAGAGTGGTAACAGGAATGTGTATTTGTGCATATTTTATTATTGTTTGTTAATTATTATTGTGAAGGTGACTGACGTACAGAGGGCTTACAGTCATATAGCTCATGTCATGAGTACGTTTTTTTAACAGTGCCGCCTCTTCCTTTGTTTTTTCCTAGTTTTTCCCCCCTGATCACCACCCCCCCCAAGTTGTGTAGTTCATTTTCAACGTGTGTCTAGTGTCGCTGCAGGTCAGTCAGGACTGTGTGGCAGAAGGGCAGATCCCTGAGCATGGAATTTAAAACTGTATTCACGGGGATTCTCCTAACTCACGTTGTGCCGTGGTGCCTTTGACTCAGGAGGGTTGTTGGCTCGTGAGTTGCATGGGAAACACTAAGAATAGATATGTGAATTTTCCAAAAGAACATTGTGATGCCAAAAACAGCTCATGCATCTCGAGACCCTGGCTTTTTATGCCCAGAAACAACAGCATCAGCAACAACAGCAACAGCAACGACAACGACGGTGATGAGATGCAGAGCCCTGTAGCACGACCTGTTCCCTTCCCCAAAGCTGGCCCCAGGTGGCTTTTCAGTAGCAGCTCTGCCTGCTTGTTCTCCTTCCTCCTCCTGAGATGTCTTGCTGCCTCTCCTGGCCAGAGAAGGTGTTCCTTTGAATGTATTGCTGTTACAAAGCCTGTGCAGTGATGCACGCATCTTCCTTCTCTGCAGAAAGACACAACGTGCGTGCTCTCTGCTTCTCCCTGGTTCTGACATTGTTTCCGTTTCCTTCCTTGGTGTAGGGGCAGCTCAAGTCCGTTGGCTTCTCTGGTAGGATATTGCAGTTATGTGGTCTGGGGCCGCGGGGCCTGGCGTTACAGCAGCCAGGCGGCTTACCGTCAGTCTCCCCAGGACCTGCTTTTTGAACCACTTCATCGCTCATGCACACAGCAGGGCAGCCAGTTGCGGCTTGATGCGCACCAGGGCTGCTGAGAATCTTCTCGCTCAGCCACAAAAAGCCAGGTTACTGGTCTCCAGGTGTTCAGCCTGCAAGGAGCAATGGGGGGGGCGCACTCAGGCCGGGCTGCCCCCCTTTTCTTCCATGGTCCATAAACCCTCGGATAGATGGTGCCATTTGTGATTCAAGACATGTTTATCCCCAGGGGGATCTCTGCCGAGCTCATAACCCACTGGAAATGAGGAGGCAGAATCGGGAATTAGAATGGGGTCCATTGTTGTTTGTGAGGAAAGAGTCTCCATTCTTTGGCTGTAGATGGATGTTTGCTTTTGAGGCTCCGGTGGCATCTCAGTGTCTTTGTTCAAGTCCATGTACCTGCACATGCTCCCTGGCCTCTGCGGACTACAGAAGTGAGCAGTTTTCAGATCGTTTTATAATGCTTTCAGTCCAGGTGTGTGTTCCTCCGATGAGAGATGATTTAAAGTTTCCCCTTCCGCTTCCTACTCCCTCCCTCCTCTCATGTAGCTCATTTCTTTAAAGGTGGAAGCATGTATCCGGCTAGCTGCAGCCAGAGATGAGAATTGTCATTTACTCTTCTTTTTTTTTTTTTTGGCCAGTCCTGGGCCTTGGACTCAGGGCCTGAGCACTGTCCCTGGCTTCTTCCCGCTCAAGGCTAGCACTCTGCCACTTGAGCCACAGCGCCGCTTCTGGCCGTTTTCTGTATATGTGGTGCTGGGGAATCGAACCTAGGGCCTCGTGTATCCGAGGCAGGCACTCTTGCCACTAGGCTATATCCCCAGCCCTGTCATTTACTCTTCTTGCTCTGTGGAAAACCTGCACCAGAGACTGACAGCCTAAGCCCTTTGTCTTTGGGTGAGGTCAAAGGCTGTGGGTTAGGGAGCATGCGTGGACAGCCAGTCATCTTCCCTAGCCTCAGTTTCTTCATCTGTAAATGCAGATACATAATCCTAGCCGTCCCTAAGCATCCTGCCCCTTCTGTTTCTCTCTCCTTAAAGGTGATAAGGATCAAATCAAATAAAGAACATCAAGACACCAGCATTGTCTTTCCCAAGTAGTAAGTGCTCAATAGATGGCAGTTCAAATGATCACAATCCCAGTTCATAGATGAGGAACACTGAGGCCGAGAGCCAGTTAATGTGGGCATGCCCGTGAGTCAGAGCCCAGACTGTCCTCAGGAACTGATGGTCTTCCGCTGCCACCTCATCCTGCTCCTCAGAAAAATCAGAGCTGACTCCTGTCAGAAGTGGGTGGTGATTTGAATTAAACATAGCGTAACAGGTACAAGGAAGCAGGGGGCGTTGGGCTTGGTGGACCAGGCTGAGGAGGCCGTCCAGCTGGAGCCAGGTCGAGGGGGGGTGGGAGGGGGTGGACGGAAGGGAGCAGTCCAGAGGAAAGCTTGGGGACGTTCCGGAAGGCACCAGGGCCCCTGGAATGGGTGCTTGGCAGGGCATGGGGATGGCCTAAATGACTGGGAGCCCAGCTCTTCAGAAACCAGTGCATCTCGTGTGTGATAAGGATCTAGCCTGTCTAAATACTAAATGCTTTTCTCTTAACCAATGAGAATTCTTGACAGCTCTACATAAGCTAAGGTAGAACCTGATGCTTTATTTTTTTTGTCAAGGATGAGAAGGAAATATCAGAGTTAAATGGGGGTGGGCGCTATTTTATTGGCTATCTTAGGGCAGCAATGTGAAAGATGGATTGGAATGGAGTTGAGGGGCTACTTGAGGTCATTTTAATAAGTGATAAAGGCCCTGGTGAGGTCCTTGGAGACCGAGGAAACAGTACCAGACACTAATGAGGTAGAGACCCTGTCTCTCCCCGGCTCCATGATATTGGCAGCGTTGGGACCTTTCATGGTCTTCTGCTTCCCTGTCCAGCATGCAGAAATGGGGCCTCTGGTTGGAGTGTCTTGTTCAGGAGAAATTTTAACCACTAGGGAGAGAGGTAATGGGCATACATTTTAAAACACCAGAAGTGATTGGGTAAGATGTATCTCAACAGGACTAATCTCTGTCGCCTGCTGCCGTGGTTTATTGAGGTTATTTAGTGTCCCCCGCCCTCAAATGGATACCAGGAGAATTCCAGGAGCTTTGTAGCCTTCTGTGGGTAAACAGTGGCATTGGTGGAGGAGAAAGGCTCCCCATTGGCTACGGTAGAAAGGCTGGCTTGGAAGGAAGAGACTCACAGATTTTAGGGGTGCCCTTTCTCCACTTTGTCATGATAGTGAGAGGAGTGCGCTGCTGCTGGCAGCCTCGTGTCATGAATTATGGACGCAGGCAGCCCTGGAGTTCTCTATGGCTGTTCAGAGCCAATTACCTTTTGTTCTAGCTTCAGCCATTCCCCAGTAGGGCTTGTAAAAGAGGGGGGTCAGAGTGAGTGCATTCAGGGGAGTTGTTCCAGGCAGGAGGACTGAAGCAGCAGCCTCCTCTTCTCTCCACGTTCTTCAAGACAGTGAATCAGGCTAGGTCTTTACTGACCTAGTCACAGTACAATAGAACAAATGGCTAGGAGCACGCCCATCATCCCTTTTCCAGTATGATTTCCCTAGATTAAAGGAGCTGGGTGAGTAGTGTAAAATGCAACATTGACACACTTGATCTCCTCCCCCGCCCCACGCTCCTTTCCTTTCTCCCCTTACGGAGTCATCTGAGAGAGATGTCACAGGTACTGTTGAAATCACACACCCAGGAAGGCTGTAAATAGAAGGCGGTTGTAACTCTGCTCCTTTGATTCATCTGTTCCTTTAGTCATCTGTAACTTCCTTCTGCAGTGAACGCTACTAGGACTTTAATTCTCACATGGTGTCCTGCCAGACATCTCCAGAATTGATTAGAAAGGATTCTACCTGTACCATGTTGGTACCTGAACTTCCATAAAATTACTGGGAGCAGAGATACCAAGGACTGCTTTTTAATGTGTTTGTCTGAGTGACCCAAAGGAATCAATTCCCAGTTTGTGGTACTTCTTTCTTTCTGGGTAGTGTTGGAGATTGAACTTGGCCTAGCGTTTGCTAGGTAAGTGCTGTACCACTCAGCCACACTTCCAGCCTTATTTGTTTAGTTCGTGTTGCTGGTTGGTCGTGGGGCTTGAACTCTGGCCTGGGCACTGTCCCTGAGTTCTTCAGCTTAAGGCTAGTGCTTTGCCATGTTGAGCCACAGTGCCACTTCCTGTTTTAGTTTTGTGTTTTTAGACAAGGTCTCCCAGGCTGAATCCTTTCACCTCTGGAGTGCTAGGACTACAGGTATGTGCTACCTCGTCTAGCTACACTCAGTTAAAAAATAGTGGAGCTATCCTTCTCAGGGAATAACTATAATTTTTTAGCTCATATGTGAGATTAAGAATAAAATCTTAAATACAACTTAAATTAGTTCTTAATGAAAAAGTAAAACATAATGCTCACACAATAGTGGAAATTAAGTGTAGCACATAGGGAAGGAACAGGAAGGAAAAACAGAGAGAGTAAGGGAGGGGTGACATGGTCCAAAAAGCAATGCACTTATTGTCCGACTTACGTAACTGTAACCTCTCTGTACATCACCCTTATAATAACAGTAAGAATCAGTAGTGTGTAGAGTTTACACACAGGTAGGTGATAGTTGTCAGGGCATTCATTTACTTAGTCCTATAGTTACTGAACAAGAAGATATGGACACCATTTTGCTAGGTGCAGGCCATAGGATATGAGCATGTCTGTCCTCAGAGCCCATCCTCAAGGATGTGGGTCGAGGGGCAAGAGCAGGCTGCCCCCAGCTCCAACACGCCGTCAGAAGTCAACCTAGGGCAGGGGCCAAGTTCAGAGGACAAAGAACCCTTCCAAGGGAAGGAGTTCCAAGAAACCAGGGCCCCGTTGATACAGTGTGTGTGTTTGGGAGGCATGTTGGGAATAAAAGATAGGCTTAAACAAAGGATGCTTCTTTCTTCTAGAGAAATCATTATTACATCCTTGGATTTTTAGCCTGGTATTAAAAGTGTGCAGTCATTAGTAAGTTAGAGTGAACCATACTAATGAGTTAAGATTAACTTTCTCACATAGCACTACTTTACATTAGTTTTGAAATCTGGCAGTTAATAAAAGTGTAAACATTGATTACTAAAATGTTTTGCTTTCTGAAATCTATAAAGAAGTACATGCGTGTCTCGTTTTTAGGTTACCTAGGAATGTTTATTGTTGCTATCTTAGGAACAGTTAAAAGTATGCTTTCAAGAGTGTGAGATTGTACGTTGAACGTGTGCTCTAAAATATACTGGGAAGTTTAGATGGAAAAATATTGCATGGGTCTCTAATGACTAATAACTATTGTGATTTAGTACAACTATAGTTTTGTTTAATTGCATTCTTTGCTAACCTAGATGTGGACTACTCAGTCCATGAACTTTAATATCTTGTTTTCTTCCATCCGAAGACCCAATTTGTTTCTCCTACTGGATTATACTAGTATATTATAGTAATAATATGGGAAGTATTTTAAATATATTATGTGTAGCTTAACTGTGTGCTAAAAATAGACACATCAAATCATTCCTGCAACCCCTCTGTACATCACCTTTATAAATCTTAATTAAAAATAGTTGGATTAAATGGTTGAATGGCTTAACAGTGGTAACTCTGTGTTAATCATTGTTAGAAATTTCAGAGGTGTGAATGGCAGTTCACCTTGAATAGTAGGGGATTTGAGAGTTGAGTGATTAAAATGGTTCTTAACAATCACGGCCTTACATATGAAACTGTAACCCCTCTGTACTTCACTTTGACAATAAAGGCAAAAATCCCACAATCGCTCTCCAAAACCAAGAGCAGTTTTCAAGGAAGACGTTGATGTCCCTGATCATCTGCGTTTTCAGCGTGGCTGTCCAGGGCTTTCCTTTCCTGGCAGTGCCGGTGGCTGGGCTTCCCTTCCAGTGTCCCTGGTGAGAGTGTGTCCTCTGGCCTTCTTCTTCTCTACCGTGTGCACTTGCGCTCTTCTGCCCGTTTAAAATGACCATACCAAAGTGTCTAGCTTTTATTTGTTAAACAGTAGAACTGGGACTTTATGGGGAAAGTTTCTCAGTCTCTCATCTTGAAGATGAAACCTTTTTTTTCCTTATTAATGGATTCCTAATTGATATGTTTAGAAAGTGGGTAACCTTTTTAATAGCTAATATATTATTCACATATAAAACCAAAAAGAACGCAATCTTGAATAAGAACATTTTAGCACTGGTTATATAATGATAGGCTGCCATCTCATCTCTGTCTGTTTCATCCCCCCCAAAAAGTGATCTTAGAGTAATGTGACTGTCATGTGACTCTGAAATCTAGGGTCTTCAATCCTGGGATATAATTGTTACATAATAAAAATCAAAACTATCTTGTAGGCAGTTGGTAACGGGAGTAGAATAGGTAGTTTTATGCCCATTGTAATCCTGAAAACATGTTTAAGTATTTCAGAAGACAGATACTTTTATGCTCTCTTATACTTTGACTTACCTGAAACATTAGAATCAACAGAAGAAGCTTTATGAATTTGGCTAAAAAGAATTAAGAACAGGCTTACTCTCTAAGCTTATATTTGAAGACATTGAATGTACTGATGTGTGATTGGGGGTGGGGTGAAGAGGAGGAGAAGGAGGAGGAGGAAACAAAAGTGAAGGGACAGGGCCATCTCTTTGCTTGGAGAACTTCCCTGCCCCATTAGCAGTTTTCTAGGAGTTGGGTGGAAAGTACTTTTGTTTGTTCAGTTCTTCTATGGTTTTGACTGGCTAGGGTAAGACTAGGACTCTGAGTGAAACAGTCCATAGTCTGGCTTAAGGACCAGTGTGCCAGGGTAGCGATTCTCTGAAGTAGGCCAGTGATAGAGCCATCAAAAGACAACATGGGAATTAGAAAACTTTTGAAGATGTCTGTGGTCTGCAAGAGTCTTCAGGCTGGAGACCAATCATGTAGTGGGTCAGGGTTGGAAAAATGAGAAAAAAAAATTTGTGATAACAGTATTTTTAAGCCAATTCTGTAGGAATTCTGTATGTCTGATCTAAGCAAAAAATAGATGAAGGCCTTTGAAGTCCCACTGGCATGTGTGGAAAGAGCTTGTGTTCATATAAAAAGGAAAGAAAAAGGCTGAAAACAAGGGCATCATTGGAAGGGCTTACCTTGCATGCACTCTCTAAGATGGTATTGTTCCAGGAGAATCAGTCTATTGTCATTAAATTATTTAAAAATAGGGGTTCTAAGTTGAGGACTCTCACTAGCTGATTCTATTACTTTGAAGTGTGAGAACCAGGTGTGTGCTCATATGTGTGTGCATCTTTATTGGCCAAAGTTAGACAAAAACCCACACATATAGTCTTTTACTGATACTTGACAGCACATACAAATGCAGTTTTATGAGGAAAGGATAATATTTTCAACCAATGTGGCAATGGCAGCTAATTGTGCCCTCAAAAGTGGCCGTTGTCCCCTATTTCAGATCGTATGCCTCGACTTCAAGTGACTGTAGATCTAAATGTAAGATCCCCAACTAAAACACCTTACTAAGGAAGCACAGGATAAACTGTTTTTGACCTTTGAGTAGGAAAACGCTTATTATTTTTTTTATCTTTAGTAGACTTTAGTGTTCCGAATTGTTTGGGGTTCACAGCAAAGTTGAGTAGAAGCTGTCATGACCCCTTCCTAGTCCCCCCACTGTTACCACCCCTCACCAAAATGGTACTTGTGACCACTGATTCACCTAAACCAATGACCGTCACTAGCCTGTGGTTTAGCCTGGGACCCACTCTTGGTGTTCTGCATCTGTGGGATTGGATAATGTACAGTGACATGTATCTGCCATTGGAATATCACATAGAATAGTTTCACGGCAAGTTCTCTGTGCTATCTATGTATCTCTCATCCCTTACAAAGCAAAAAAAAATTTTGTAGCATAGAAACTGTGTAAGAAATTGTACCTAATCCAAATTAAAAACTTTGGGCTTCAAAAGATATGTTGAAAAAATGAAGAGGCGATCTGTAGTTCGGGAGGAAATATTTGTGCGCCACATACCTGATGAAAAACAGCCATCCAACTCAAGACAGCACAGTTAAAAATGGACAGAAGAGCTGGCATGGCGGCTCCCACCTGTGACAGTGCAGCCAGCTGGGTAGTTGGAGACCTGAAGGGTCACTTTTGAATCCAGCCTCAGCAAAATATTTGCCAGGTCCTACTTCAAGTGATACAAAGCCAAGTGAGGGTGGTTCATGCTCTTCATCCCAGCTACACAGAAGGTGTAAATAGGATCACTGTCCAGGTAGACATAGGCAAAAAAACAACAACAAGATGAGATAACAAAAGCAAACATGGCTGGGGATGGGCCTCAAGTTGTAGCGTTACCTGCCTGGCAAGTGCAAGGTCCCGAGTTTAAACCCTACTACTTCCATTAAAAAAAAAAAAGAAGTCAAGTTCTATACTTAAAATGACTGAATATTATTCTGTGTGAATTATCTCTCACTAAAATTATTTTGTAGAAGAAATTTTGGTTATAATCGCTTCATTACATCTTTCATGTTGGCTTGGTTTAAATCTTCCTCCTAACAGCTTATGTGACCAGTCCTGTTAGGCCAAACCACATGTATTTGCAGATATCCAAACATTTCAGACCCACAAAAGCTGCAAAGTCATATGACCTAACTACAAGAGGAACTTGCGTTTTCGTTTGCTTTTTAATTCATTGGAACATGACTTGACAGGGATGTTATCAAAGGACTGTGATGATTACTAGATTTCAAGGGTTTTATAAGGCACAAAGCCTGAATTGTTTGGAATTATACTTTTCATTTTGCTTTAATTTAGCTGAAGAAATGGAATACAAACCTCCACCACTTTCAGAGCACTTTCTTTGGAATTACAATGGATTTTTTTTTATTATATTTTGTCAGTGGTGAGGCTTAAACTCGGGGCCTGGCCACTGTCTCTGAACTTTTTTGCTCAAGGATAGCACTCTACTACTTTGAACCACAGCAGCACTTCTGGTTTTCTAGTAGTTAATTGGAGATGAGAGTCTCAGAGACTTTCCTTCCTGGGGCTGGCTTTGAACCACAACCCTGAGATCTCAGCCTCCTGAAGAGCTAGGATTTACAGGGGTGAGCCACTGGGGCCCAGCTCACAGTGGATTTTCGTGAAGACAAATTTGCTGTTGCCCCCAGCCCGAAGCCATTCGGGGGGATGAAATTGAAAAGCAGGTCCATTTTAGGGGTCGTGATTGTTAATAAGATAGTTTAGAGTACACGTCTTAGTATTTGTTTGTTTGCTTTGTTTTTTGTGTGGGTACTGGGACTTGAACTCAGCCTCCCGCTCTCACTTGCTTTTTTCACTCAGGACTGGGGCTCTAATCCTTTAGCCACCACTCAACTTCCAGCCTTTTTGCTAGTTAATTGGAAGTATTAATTGGAATTAATTGGAGTCCATAGGCTTCCGTTCCTGGGAAGGCTTCAATCAAGATCCTCCGAGCTTCGCTTCCTGAGTAGCGAAGATTGCAGGCACAAGTCACCGGCGCCCACCAGATGTGTTTGTTGTAGTTATTAAAAAAGATCGGTGTTTGGGTCTTCATACTTGCGGACTTGCATACATACTTATACAGAAACATGTATGCATATGAGCCTGAAGAAAACAGAAAGGAGAGAGCATACTGCCAGCAAGCTTTGCTTCCAACCATTTCCTAAGAATCTGGGTAGTTTACGAGCACCTTGCCCCGTGACCTCTTGCTGATGTTGCTTTTTCTTATTGGTTGGGTGCCTTGAACATGGTCCTCACAGATGGCTGGTGTGATTTCGTCCTACGTGACACAGGCCGCACTGAGCTCTAGTGAAGAACGCTGGGAAAGGGAAAACCTAAAGGATACCCTCCCGAGAATTCTGTCCAACAGCGTGTCTTGGTGACTCAGCTTGACACCATGTTTTCTTAGATCTCCAGTGGAGATGCAGCCAGCAGCGTGGAACAGGGCTAAGTGCATGCCTTACACTTCCTATCCGTGACTCATTTTTTCCTGCGCTTCCAATAAGTAAGTGAGGGGGACTGAGAAGGCAGATCTAGTGATTATTGCTTCAGTAGGAAGTGGCCTACCCTCACAATGTCACAGAGCTGTTGTCCTTGGACCACTGCCACAGAAAGTGTCCTCAAGAAATGATGTCACATGAGTGGATGGGCTTCCATGCTTTGTCTTCTCTCTGTGGAATCCCAGGCTTTCCCGAAGGTCCTTCAGACAAGACCTTGAACTTCATGGAGGGTTTGCAGCCCTGAGCCAGAGCAGCTGTACCTGGGTTGACTACTTGGGGAGTTTGAAGAGTCTTGTGAGACAGGGCAGGAGAAATAGAGGTTGTGAAGCAGTGAAACATGGTTTCAGATCCTAACCTTTCACCTATGGCAAATTATTTAATCTTTTGAGACACCACTCCTTAGTTGAAAAATAGGTTTAATTTAATAGGATTAACAGATGTTAGGCTTAGAATGTAACTCAGTGGTAGGTACCTTCTTGGCATATGCAAAACCCTGGGTTTGATCCCTTGTGCCACAAAACAAACCAAAATAGTTCCAGGCCTGGAGTTGTAGCTCAGATATAGACCATTTGTCTAGTCGGTGTGACATCCTGGATCCCAGTGCCAATCCAAATCAAAGCAGAGAGCACTTAAAATTATTAAGGGAAAAATAAAAACAGCAACCCCCTAAACCAAAAGCATTTCACTTAGAGGAAAATAGAAGTTCCCAAGCCCAGAAAATTCACAGACTGTTCCAAAGCAGGAAAAACTTGGTCTGGAAGATATCTCTTTTTGGAGTCTTAGATCTGAAAGCATTATTAAATTCAAAGCAAATTTGTTCTGTGTTGCTTAGCCAATGAAAGTGGGATGAACTCTTTTAGTAGTTAAACAATAGAGCCACATGTGGAATTTATTTGTTGATCTTTTATGAATTTCTATTTAAACTTTTGCCTTGAACTAATATAGTTCTCCCCTTTGTTTCATGAGCTGAATTTGTGTTTGACATTTACAGATTCTTTTTAGATTTTGTCAGTGCTTTGCAAGATGTTGGCTTTTGTACTGCCTCCAAAACAAAATTATAACAGGCTGGTGTGTATAAAAATTTTAAACTTTTCTCATATAAAAGTGATGTGGGCCCTCAGTAGATGAGTGGATCAAGAAAATGTGGTACATATACACAATGGAATTCCATGCCTCTATCAGAAAGAATGGCATTGTCTCATTCGTAAGGAAATGGAAGGACTTGGGAAAAAATCATACTAAGTGAAGTGAGCCAGACCCAAGGAAACGTGGACTCTATGGTCTCCCTCATAGGGAATAATTAGCACAGGTTTAGCCTAGTCATAGCAGAAGATCGCAATAGCCCAGTAGTTATGCCCATATGAACACATAAGATGATGCTAAGCGAAATGAATTCCACGTTATGGAAACAAGTGCTCTATCATTGTTGTAATTATTTTCAATATGCCATGTGAAATAGTACCCTTTTTTTTCTCTCATCCTTCCTGTGGTTTTACCCCAGCTATCACTGTATCTGATCTTAGAACCCTGGATACTGTATATATGTGTATTAGAACTAGGGAAGGGAAAGGGAATACCAAAATCGAAAGACAAAGGATAAAAAGGCAAAGCATTCCAAAAGCAATATTCACAAAACTATATGGTGTAAACCAACTGTACAATTCATAGTGGGGAGAGGGAGATGGGGAAGGGGGGAAATGAGGGAGGAAATAACAAGTTGAACAAGAAATGTACTCACTGCCTTACATAACTTCACTTTGACAATAAAGTAAAAACAAAAACAAAAAACCTTCCTCAACACCAAAAAAAAAAAAAAGTGTTGCAGGGGAAATAGGATGTTAGGGCTTGAAAGATGAGAACTCAAGTAGACTCTTTATCTCCTAGAGAGGGGTGTTGCCTGTCAGGGCAGTGCATAAACAACCCCGTGGATGCTAAGCTTCCAGAATGCAATCATAAACCAGGAGAGCTGGTGATAAGGAGTCTGGCTCATGGGGTTGAAACTTGGGCAGACACCATGCATTAACTTGTTCATTTATTCAGATATCACAGGGGGGAGGGGGGCTCTGCTAAGTGTCACAGTGATGCCGTCTCTGCTGGAAATAGGCTAGGAACACAAGACCAAGGCTTTTGTTGTTGTTGAACCAAAGGTCTCACTCTAGCTTTCCTTCCTCGCTCTTCTGGTACTCTACTGTGGAAGCCATACTTCTAACCTCGTTTTTGCCGATTAATTGGAGAGGGAGTCTTGTGGGCTTGCCTGCTGAAGCTGGTTTCAAACCTTGATCTTCTATGTCTCAGCCACCTGAGTAGTTGAGATGACAGGTGTGAGCCAGTGGGACCAGGTTCTAGGTTAATTTTTTTAAAGTGTTAGTATCTTAATATTCAAATGTGAGGTCTTGGAAGTAAAATAACATAATGACATAATTTACAGAGTTCCTTCTATTGGCCGGTGTCAGTGGCTCACGCCTGCCACCCTGTCTACTCAGGAGGCTGAGATCTGAGGATGATGACTGAACGCTAGCCCAGGCAGAAAAGTCCCCGTGAGAATGTTATCCCCAATTATCCACTCAAAAACCAGAAGCGGAGCTGCGGCTCAGAGTGGTAGAGCACTAGCTTTGGGCAAAAGAGTTCAGGGAGAGTGCCCAGGCCCTGAGTTCAAGCCCTATGACTGACAAGAAAAACAGAGAGAGAGAGAGAGAGAGAGTTCTAACTATTGTCTTTGCTATAAGACAGAGTCTGTGTTTCTACCCATGGATCCCACAGCCTTTCGTGACCTGACACATGTGGGGATTGTCCTGCCTGTTTCCTTTGCTCTCGAAGAATTGCAGCAGGTAATTGCACTACTTCTTACCTTCCTTTCATCTCCTTTGTTTGAGGAAAACTTGACCTCAAACTCCAGGGAGGGCAGGTGGGTGAAGTAGCTCTTCAGGAGGAGGCTTAGGTTACCTTCCAGGCTAAAAGGGAGTGTTTCTGTGCCAGGCTGGTCCTGTCACACCGGTCTTGGCACCATGACAAGGGACTAAGGGAGAAGGAACTTGGTTGAAGCGCTCCCTTGGCTTGACCTCACTTGGCCAGTCTTCTCCTGTGGCTTGTCCGGCTGGTGTGGCTGCTGGGGCAAGAGCTGGAGACATTTGTATATATGGACTCCGGACCTTCCTTTCCAAGCTCTGCATGCAAGGAGCTTGTGGAGAGCTCTTGCCTGGACAGAAATGGTATTGATGAGCTTCTTAATTCTGATTCTGAGTCAGGGAGCCTTCTGGCTGTATCTATGAGCAAAGATCCTAGGTCTCCTGGCTTCTATAGTTCAGGTCTGTCCACTTGCCCCCCAACATGAGAGGCTGGTGAAGGCAGAGAAAGCCAGCCTATTTATTACGTGCACAGCAGTGGTAGGAAGAGGAAATGTTGCATTACAATCCATCTTTATCCACTTTCCTGAACGGACAATTGATTAGGGGCAGGGGAAGGATAGGCATTATACAGGAGTCCCAGGCACCGTGCGGTCCTACTGCAGCTGCAGTCACAGCTGATCAAGCAGGTCTCAGGATTGAGCAGGTGAGGCCCTGTTACACTGATGCTGACATGTGGTACAGTTTTTCCTAGATTCCAAAGTAGTTCACTGTGGTTGTCAGGGAGAACGGCGGAGGGAGAAAAGCCAGACGTGCAAGGTGTAAGCTAGGATGCCCACATCTCAACTGCATTCAGTTTAATTCGTGGGCCCAACTAAGGACTGCTGAGCAGAAGCAGCTTTTAGGCACCTGCTACAAAATCAGCAAAGTGAGGAGAAATATTTTTCATTATAAGCAAGCTGGCTTGCTTTTCATCTATTTTTCCCCTTTTGATAGTACCAGGAATTAGAACTCAGGGCCTTGTGCTTGCTAGATGCCTGTAATCTTCCTACCTCTAGACAGGCCTGAAGTACCATGTCCAGCCCCCTTCGTTTTTTAGGGGGGGGTAAGGGCAGTTTGGGGGTCTGAACTCAAGGTCTAGGCACTGTCCCTGATCATTTTTTTCCCCAAGAGTAGCGCTCTACCCATTGAGCAATGCTTCATTTCTAATGTTTTCAGTTGTTAATTGAAGATAAGAGTCTCACATGCTCTCCTGTTTGGGCTGGTTTTGAACCATGATCCTCAGATCTCCGCCTTCTGAGTGGCTAGTATTGTGGGTCTAAGCCACCAGCACCTGGTTCCTTCACCTATCTTTTTGAATATATTTGGTAGTGAGTATTCTATGACTCTATTCTAATACAAATACTAGCAGAAGGCCTAATTCTTATCCATACATAGTTCTCAGTGGCCCAACCTTCAAACTTATACATTAAGTTAGTAAGCTTTGGTTTTCGTGCTCAAATGACTCCATGTCTACCTGCTGTGGGCAATCCATCTGATGTCTGTTTTTATGACAGTTCTCAGGGGATTACATGGAATTTTTTGAAACCTGTAGCTCAGGGATGCTTCTTACCCTGTGAATTTTATTCTTGGTGGCTGATGGTGAGTGATGTTCAGTCAGTGAAGAACTTTCGAAACACTTAGCAAGTTTATGAATTGGGATTAAAGGATCTATGGAATATATATATATATATATATGTGTGTGTGTGTACATATACGTCTATACATACATATATATTTATACCATGTTTATTTTTGTTGTGAAGGCTGTGGATGTTAATGTGCACTGACATAAGGATTGCATTTCCTCCTCCCTCAACACAAACTAACTACCAAGAGGTACAAACCAACCAAAAACAAAACACACATTATAAGCATTTCTAAACCTGCATCGTAACCTGTCCAAGAATAACATCCATTATTTGTGGGCAGGCTTGGTTCTGTCACCCTTGAACTCTTGAGTGTCAGGTATAGCATTAATTCATCTTTGTTTTCCCAGCTCCTAATACAGTGTTTGAATTTGCCAGAGCAAATATAGAATGCACAGTTAAACCTGAACTTCAGGTTAGCAGTAGGGTGTTCATTTTAGGTACATCCCTTGCATGCATAGGTTGTTAAATTTGAATTTCAGATAACAAATTTTTTTTAGTATTAATGTGTCTCACAAAATATTCAGACATAATTGGTCATCATTTTTTAAACATTTGCTGTACCAGATTCTACTGTGTCTATTACTTAAAACTATGCTTTTAAATACAAAATAGGTATAATTATGTATGAGTCTACAGCTAAGACCAATCACTGAAGGTGTCTATAGACTTAGTTCCTTTTGTGCAA
This sequence comes from Perognathus longimembris pacificus, assembly GCF_023159225.1. Classification (NCBI taxonomy): domain Eukaryota; kingdom Metazoa; phylum Chordata; class Mammalia; order Rodentia; family Heteromyidae; genus Perognathus; species Perognathus longimembris. The sequence continues at coordinate 31,910,123 of NC_063178.1, forward strand.
TGCAGGGCAGGGGGGAATTGTAAAGGAGTTGTCATTGTCTTTCACCAACAGAGCAGGAGTGGGACTAAGTCACCTCCCACAACTAGACTATCTTTGTAAGAGTATGTGCAGCTAGGAGCCCGGTTAATGGGTTTGCTCGGGTTGCTTGCTTTCTGCATGCCAGGCACTTCTAATGCAAGGTGTTTGTTGTGAATAACGAGCTGGCGTCTGGCGTCTGGCATCTTGGGCAATCATATATATGACTGAGTAGACCTGTTGTCTAGAACTCTACAGCTGGGGTTTGCTCTGGTTCTTCTCCACTTATCGCTGAGGTTCTCTGCACTGTGCTGTAGTTTTTTACCCTTTCTTCCTGAGAGGGAGGGGCATGGCCAGCGGGGCAGGAGCTTGTCACCTGTGGAGCTAGAGGGCCACCGCCCGAGGGCCTGCTCGCAGAACGTGGGGTGAAGGGAAGTCAGGGGAGCCTCGATAGGCAGTGCTGGCCTCCATGTTAGACAGCGGAAAGTGGTACAGGTGGCGGGAGGCAGGAACTTGAGAATAAGGACAGCGGAGCCAGGCAGGGGCTGCAGCTAAGACGAGTCAGGGCTCCTGTCTCTCTCTCTCTCTCTCTCTCTCTCTCTCTCTCTCTCTCTCTCTCTCTCTCTCTCTCTCTCTCTCTCTCTCTCTCTTCCTCCTTTCTTTCTTTCTTTCTTTCAGGCCAACTGAATACCCACAAAAGTAGACTCCGAAATGTATCTGAGCATAAAAATAGGTTGTGCAAATATAAACAGTTGTGACTCTCATTATTTGGAGGACTAGACACTGCACCCAGCCTGTAAATTCGACTCAGGAGGGCTCAGAACAAGGAGAGCCTAACCGAAGAAACGCATTTCAGACTTATCTCTGATGTGAGCCACATCAGCGCTTTGCAGCCTGTTCCCTATTATGGAAAACAAAAATAGAAGGCTGGTTCTCTGGACTTTGGAACCTAATCCGTGCCTGGTCATGAAAAGCATCAGTGGCAGATGGCCGTTGGAAGTTGGAATTTCAGCCTTAATGAGGGCTATGGTGGCCAAAGGACCCATTATGTACTCAGGAAAAGACTGCTGTTGATTGGTTAGGGGGCTGCTCGGAGCAGCTGACTCTGGGGACGGAGGCTCCTTCCTGTGTGGTCAGTCCTGGCTGTTTGCACCGTACCAGATGCTCCTGAAGCACTGACTCCCCAGAGCGGGAGGACCTAGGATGCTGAGACTTGGTTGAGGCCACCTTTCCCAGTAGACTGTAGACTCTGGCGTGCCACGCCTGCCTTTCCCAAACCCGGCGAGGTGTCCCTGCTGCTAAGAGAGCCCTCAGCCCTTCTCAGGAATCTGTTTAGTGACCTGGAGTTTCACACATACGCTTTAGCTTTGTCCAGAGAAAATATTTGTTGGTCGCCCTTGAAGCCTCACATTTCATGTTTTTGGAAGCCTTGGATCTTTTTTTTGGTCGTTGTTTGCTTGATTACTTTAGCTTAATATTGCTGTAAGTGTTGCAGTTGAATTCATTTCCTGTATTTGGGTTTATTTTAAAAGTTTGTTCTCTAGCCGTGTGCTGGTGGCTCATGCCTGTAATCCTAGTTGGGCTCAGATCTAAGGATTCTGATTTGAAGTCAGCCTTGGAAGAAAACTTAGAGAGACTCTTAACGCCAGTTAACCAGCAAAAAGGCCCAACATAGAATCGTGGTTAAAGTGGTAGAATACCAGCTCTGAGTGGAAAAGCTAAGATCAACACCCTGGTCCTGAGTTCAAGCCCCTCTGTGTTCTGTGGTTGAAGTATTAGTGAATAGAAGGACCAAGAAGGCAAGAAAGAGGAAAAAGTAAACCATCTGAGAAAAGAGTTTTGGTTTATGTTGCTCAGAGCCATAATCTCTCTATCCTTAGCACATGCAAATTCATCTTGATCTGATGAATTTGGTTAAAGTGCCAGACAAATTGTGCTCATGTGGGAATAGATAATTAGAGGAGGCTGTTTGCTTGTTTCCACACTTCACTTTGGGGCGTGTACCCCTGGATGATTATTATCTGTTGCTATGTGTCTGTGTGTGGCTCTGTGTCCTGCTCATTTACTCACTTAAACGACAGCTCCACACATGGCCAGTGCCAGAGGGATGTTAAATATCAGTATTTGGGATTGGACCACAAAATCTACTTTCTGTTCATAAGACACTAAACTGTTTAGTGTCTAATTAAAATCATAAACTAAGCCCTAGCACAAATGAGAATTTCATATTCTCTTGGTATACTTGAATATTCTAAAAAACAATCACAATGTAATAAAGAGGGGCCAACTTTGTGGAATCTCTGTCTGTGTCTGTGTGTGCATGCACGTGCTCATGTGTGCGCATGCGCGCACACACACACACACACACACACACACACATGGCTCAAGGCTCCTAGTGCTTGCTGAGCTGTTTTGCTCACTGCTGGAGCTCTACCTTTTAAACGACATCCCCAGCCCAGCTTTCTGTTTACTCATTTGGAGATGGAGTCTCATAGATTTTTCTGCCCAGCTGGCTGCCCGTTGATCCTTTGGAACTCAGCCTCCTGAGTGGCTAAGATCTTAGACATGAGGCACTGGTGCTTGGCAAACTTGGTATTTCTGGCTTCCCATAATTCAGGTAGCCCTGGAGTTTATTCTCATGCCCTAAGGAAAGTGCGTATATACTCTTAGGTAGAAGAAGTCATGGTATCCATGAGAGGGTGGAACAGTTCATAGACTAAGCAGGCTAAGCGTGGAGCTCCTGGCCCGTGGCCAGTTGGAAACGGGGAAGAAGAGCGCCGTGGAGATGCCCTGAGTACTGAGGGCTAGGCAGGTTGATGGCGCTGATCCTGGCTTGGGAAGTCTGTGTGTTCTGAATCTATTCGGGCTAATAACCTCTGTGGATTTGGAGTTTTAAAATTTCTGTTCCCATGGGCTGAGGATATAGCCTAGTGGCAAGAGTGCCTGCCTCGGATACACGAGGCCCTAGGTTCGATTCCCCAGCACCACATATACAGAAAACTGCCAGAAGCGGCGCTGTGGCTCAAGTGGCAGAGTGCTAGCCTTGAGCGGGAAGAAGCCAGGGACAGTGCTCAGGACCTGAGTCCAAGGCCCAGGACTGGCCAAAAAAAAAAAAAATTTCTGTTCCCATCTCCCAGTCTTTAAAGTGAAAAACCGTATTAAACGATCTGTCAAACTTCTTCCAATTTTTTTTAAAACTTGGTCTAATGTAGGAATTCATTTTTAGGAAGCTGTTAGCACTATAGTCTGCCTATTTGTTCTAGTTTTGTGTCACTGTGACAAATGTCTGAGAAAAACAACTTAAAAAAGAAGAAAGGCTTATTTTGGGCTCACGGTTTTAAGGGGTTCAGTCCATGGCCAGTTGGCCTGTTGCTTTGGGGGCAGAATCTCATGGTCACCTCATGGTGACCAGAAGCGGAGACAATGAGAGGAGGGAGTCAGTGTCCCAGTAGTTCCTTCAAGATCACGCCCCTGTTGCCTGCTTTCTTCAGTGAGGCTTTACCATCATTCCCTTCCTCCAGTAAGGCGTCATTGCCTGAAGGTTCTGTCCCCTCAATAGCAACGTCAGCTGGGGATCAACATTTCAACAAACGATATCACCCTTTCATGTAGAAAGGGTCTTCAGGATGAAATGAGTGCAAGTTATTACTGCTTAAGCTTTTTATAAAAATCAGAAAAGAATTAACATAACTTGTCACACTCCTGCCTGTAGACCTATGTGCAGTTTGATGAAAGGGAACTTTAAGTAACTGGGAACATTTTCCAAAGATTGTCACTGGGAGTGGTCATAGTTCATAAATGCTATCTAAACTAATAGCCAGTAGCTGCCACCAGAGTTGGAGGTCTACACTCTGATTTTGTGCTTTGGTAGCTTCAAACCTAGTCAAGATATAAAAATACCTTCTTTAGAAAAAGTATGGCATTTTACTCAAGGTAAAAATGTCAAACTCTGAGAGACTTAAGTAATTTTTTTTGCTTTCCTGGAAGTTTTCTCCTGTCTTGAACATGTCTAGAAACATCTATGGAGCCCCGATGCGTTCTGCTTTTGAGTATATAAAGGAAAGTACATTTTCTCAAAATGGAATTTTCCCCGGCTCACAACAAGCATTGAGGGTTTTGAGCCACAAACTCTCTCCCAGGATCTGGTTCCCTTCGAACAAAAGGGCAAGGAGATAACTTTTGCCCTTGCTAGAAAGTCCGGCTTATCTCTGCTTTTGTTCTGCAACTTAGAGAAAAAATAGTTTATTTAGATAGAGGCACTGTGAAGCAGCCACAGAAAGGGCTCTTCTGGGGGCCAGGAACCCCGAATGCGTTCTTAGCCCCTGGGGAGCTGCTTGGGGTCTCCCTTGGGCTGAGTAGCAGGGGTACTGTGTTCAGTGCATGAATGAGAGAGGCTGGTGAAATGCAAATGTCTTTAGGATAGCTCCACATTCTTGTACACAGTCACACAGGAGTCTACCTGTCTGGACGAGGGAAGGAATGGAGCTAGTGATCTGTGAACTTTCAAGGTTAATTCCCGCCGAATGCTGTTCTTTCAGCTCTGCGTTGCCTATGATGTGAGGTTCATGGTTCACTGACTAGTAAAATAAGTTCCACAGTGATTTGAATTCTGATGTAAATCTGAAGACCAGGAGGACCGCTGTTACAGTGAATGCAGGAGAAATGATTCAAGATGAGATGCTGAGGGGCACATGCTGAGATTCAAACCCTTTGGTGTGGGTGGGGCATCTCCTGGGTAAGCTCAAAGGACACAAGGGACAGTCGGGTCAGAACCCGCCTGGCCAGCAGGAAGGGAAGCAACCCCCACCCCCTGTATTTCCCCAGCAGCCCCATTATCCTGTGGTGGTGCCCTGCCTTTCCTGACCTTCTAGAACGGAGAGCCATGACCACAGAAAGGGAGAGACATTGGTGTGCTCTGTTTTTATCATTTATGTCTAATGTGTATATTAAATATGATGACTATTACTTTAGACTCCCGCTGTCAGTCATTGGGAATCTTTGTGTTTGCCTCACTCCAGGAGAGCACTGCAGAGTGACAGATGCACTGAAGGGCTTCGGTGAGCGTTGGGAAGCCGTTGTAGTTTGGGGGCTGAGGTTTTCCACGTTTTGTCGTTGTTTGACACGAGTCTTGTAGGTAGCCCCGGCTAGAGTGGGTTGTCCTCTGCCTCAGCATCCTGCGTGGGTTTGTTCTGCATTAGGAGAGGGAAAAAACCCTAAAGAACCATACAGCTTTGGGGCCTGAGCAACCAGAATGAGAGAGAGAGAGAGAGAGAGAGATGCCGATTTTACTAAGAAGCATTTTTGAACAATAGTTTTGGATTTTCTCTCCCCTCCTCCCCCCACTTCATAGGTAGATCAGTTGTCTTCTTCCTGGTATTGGTTACTCATTGTAAAAGTAGCTATTTTTAAAAGGTCTTCTTTTCTTTTTTTTTAATTCTAGAGGTTAAGCCTAGGGCTTTCCACATACTAAATACACACCCTAGCCCCCAAGTTGTTGTTGTTGTTGTTGTTTGTCGGTCATGGGGCTTGAACTCTGGGCCTCGGCACTGTCCCTGAGCTCTTAAGCTAAAGGCTAGGGCTCTACCACTTTGAGCCACAGCACTGCTTCTGGTTTTCTGGTGGTTAGTAGGAGATCAGAATCTGATGGACTTTCCTGCCTGGGCTGGCTTTGAACTGCGATTCTCAGATCTCAGCCTCCTGAGTAGCTAGGATTACAGGCATGAGACGCAGGTACCCAGCAGCTCCTAAATTGTTGTGTGTGTTTTTTTTAATGGAACTGTTTCAGACTTTTATACCAATTAACTTGGAAAACATATTATTTAAGTTAATTAAATCTGATAAAGAAGCCAAGCACTGATGGTTCATGCCTGTAATTAAGAGGCTGAGACCTGAGGATCAGAGTTTGAAGCCAGCCCAGACAAGAACTTCTGTAAGACTTATATCTAATTAGCCACCAACAAGCTGGAAATGGAGCTGTGGCTGAAGTGGTAGAGTGCTAGCCTTGAGCACAAAAACTCAGGGATAGCACGAAGGCCCAGAGTTCAAGACTTGGGTCAGAAACAAAATGAAACAAAACAAAACAAACGAAAAAAAGAAAACAACAACAACAAAAAAGCCAACCGGCTTATTTCATGTTGTTACGTGTATTAGTACTTTGTTCCTTTTTTATTTTGGGGTACTCTATGTTAAGATATTCCAAGGTATATTCATTTGATAACGATCATTTGGGTTATTTCCCTTTTCATTACTTTTTTTGTCAATAGTAGTGCGCACCCATGTGCCCGCATTGTGGTCCAGCCCCCTTCCCTGGCTGCCTGGCCTGGCCTCTCATCTCAGTTGGCTTCAAGAGAAGGGAGGCCTTCCCTAGCTTGGCAGCTTTCGTCTGCTCTCCCTTCTATGTTGGCCTACTCTGCTGGGAGGTTCAGGCTTGTTCAGCGCCCCCAGAGCCTCCTCTCAGGAGATCAGCCAATTCCATGAGGGAAATATTAGCCCTGTGCCCCAGGCATGGTGTGGTCTTGCCCATGGCCCCGTGGTGTCCTCCACACAGGAGCTATCCTCAGAGAGGAAGCCTTGAGCATCTAGGGAACAGGGGACTCCATTCGAACAATGAATGTGTGACCAGAGTCCATCTATGTACGATTGTTTCTGTAAGCAGGGTGATCGGAAAAGAAGGGAGAGGAAGACATAGAACTAAGGGGAGTGAAGAATTACCATCGTCTGAGCAAGGTGGCTTAAGTCTATCATCCTAGCTATTCGGGAGGTACAGATTGGGAAGATGATGGTTCGAGGCCAGCACAGGTGGAAAGTCACGACTCTGCTTCAGCCGAGTGGTAGCGTCGTAGCGCACACCCACTGCAGGAGGCCTGGGTGGGAGGCCCTCCGTCCACGGCTCAGTGGGGATTATAGGTGTGAGCTACCGGCACCCAGGAAATTTTGTTGGTCCTAGGTCATCTGTGTGAATGGTCCAAACTGCACCAAGTACAAAAGACTCAGTTGGGAAAGGGCAGAGCCTCTGTCCATGGCCATTGATTTTTCCTCTGGAATTTTCTAGGTTCTTGGCAAACATGTTTACACATACAAACACATACAGGACCCCCACTTCAAAATGGTAACATCTATACTCTTTTGTGTCCTACTTGAAAGTTAAAAGAATATGTCGGACTTAGTGGTATACAGAGAGCTGTTCCTTATGAGTGGCTGCCCAGTACTCCTTTATGAGCCGGGTTTATTTATCCACTCCACTGTTGAGCACCTAAGCTTTTAGTTTTTTGCTTTAGACCCAAGACTACAATGACTGCTGCAGACAATATCTGCAACCCATGTATGTGTGCCTATGTCGGGAGCCGAGCTAGCAGCTAAGCTCATCCTGACCTCTGGCTGTGCCGATGTCGCCAAGATGTCTCGAGCCAAACTTGCACCTAGGTTCATTTTCACCTCTGGCTGTGCTGTTACCGCCAGGATATGCTAAAGGCAAAGTCCTCAGCCACTGTCCGGAATTGCTTTGCTATGTCCCCACCTTGCTATGTCCGCTGGAGTAGATTCCTATGTTAATCAATCTTGTCCTGTGTTTACTGTAATCAAATGTTGCAAACTTCAAAGACTCTTTATGTTCTGGAATTTTAACAACCCTATGCTATTCCCTGGTTCCAAAACTGCATATAAGCTGGAAGTTAAGAATAAACTGTTGCTGCAGTCTTGAGGTTCAACCTTATGGCTGCAGACCTCCCGTACCCCATCTTTGTCTCTTGTCTTTTTTCTCTTGCCTTATTTTTCCTTTTCCGTATCCCTGCCGCCCCTCAGTCAGGATTCTTGTCCCCCTGCCGGCTGGCCCGGCAGGTTTGGCGCCTGGAACAGGGACTTGAAGACCTGGGATCGACGGCAGGTGACCCCCGCTCAGGTAAGGACGTCCGAATGCTTGGGAAGGAGAGCGGGAGGAGAGTGTATTGTCGGGAGTAATAAATTATGGGACAAGGTAATAGCCGCATGCTATACATGCAGGCCCCCAAAGGCATGCTTAATGCCCGGGCAGTGAAAGTTGGCCAAAGTAACTTAGAACATTTCTTTTATTTTATTGAGAAAGCATGCCCCCAGTTCCTGGAGGAAGGAACCAATAACTTAGAAACTTGCTAGAAAATTGAAAAAAAAAATAAAAAATAAAAATAAATAAAAATAAAAATAAATAAATAAAAAAGGGAACATTATGATGCAACTGGCCCTGAGAAAACCTCAGTGGATGCTATTATTCTTTGGTATCTGGTCCGAGATTGCTTAGATCTTAGCCATGAATAGATTAAATTCGATCAGTCGATTGGAGAAACTGAACAGGGACCTGATGAGTGTTGCCCAGCTCTGGGAGCGTATGCTGCTGCCTGGGAAGAGCTGAGAAAATTAACAAGACCTGAACCCACTGAGCTAGACATTAAGGAAGACTCAGATGGCTCAGACTCTGAGGAGAAATTATTCAATAAGCCTATTAAAGATAGATTGACCTATGTTGAGACTATGTTAAAATCAGTTATAGCTCTATTGTCACAGCTTCATCCAGAACAACAAACTCCTTTAAAGGGAGTCCTGGCAGACTTACAGCTCTCCTAGGTGCAGGCTGCTAGCAGGGGGGAGGAACCTGAGGCTAGAGAAATGCTACCACCACCGAGGTAACTTCTCCTGACCCAGCGCTCTATTTCCATCCACCAGGACAGATTTAAAACCCCAACCAGGGTGAGTGACCATTAGACTGGAGCTTACATTTTCCATAAATCCACTGGGCTAGGTCAAGGAGATCAGCAATTGTGGGTGTTTGGAGACAACTGATCTCTAGTTCAGCTCAGCTGGTTGCTCCTCAAGTCTAAATTGTTTCAGGAAAGCTGCTCAAGTTTGAGCCCAATCATATATATTTGGAATATTTTGCAGGACTTACCTAACTTCTATGAGCGCTCAGGCAGATGAAGTTCTCTCTGTCTCTTTTTCTGTCTCCCTCTTAACTCTGCCTGCCTGCCTGTGACATAGGATGGGTATTGATATTTGTTTAACATCTGCTTTAAAAGACTCAAAGAAAGGTTTTCTATTCTTGTTATTGATGTTTAAGTTTTGGAGACTCAGTTAAATTCTGCTTGTTTGGCTAAATCATAAGTTTCTCTAGAATTGAGCACATGGTAGACAATAGGATTGGATGGAGTGAAAGCCTGCCCATCCCCCAGGTAACAAGCATGCCAAATTCCTGGAGGCTGGGACTTGGAGTCCTGTGGCCTTGCATTTCAAAGGTGCCTTACAATTCAAATGCTGCAAGATGAAGGTGTCTTACTGTGAGCTCACTGTCTGTGTTCATATCCTGTCTCCCATATACTCCCTTTGTGAGCTAAACTGGTTTCTCAAAATTTGGCTTCTCAGATGATCTGAAAATTTTGGTTTGCTGAAAAGATTTTTTTGTTTACTATCTAACCACGTGGTTCTAAAATATAGGCAAAATAATATCATTTGCCACTGGAATTCCAGAAAAACTTACATGGCCAATTAAAGAACAATTCTAAGCGCGCCCCAAAACGTGTGCACATTGTCTGTCTGTATGTATGTATGTCTATGTCTGTCTGTTGGTAAAACTTAAAATAAAAATAAAAAAACAGGTTTTAAACCCAAACTGATCATGTTTGGGAGCAAACAAATGTGTCTAAGAAAAACTCCAAAAGGTTCTAATATTCAGCACGTAATATAAGTATAATAATGTACAACCAGTGTGTATTCTTTATGTCTATCTATGCTAAGAGTCAAGTGTACATCTAATCCTGACAATTCTTTGGTATAGATTAAGATTTTGCTTCTCCATATTTTTTTTTCTCTTTTTTCGCTGTGCTCTCATAAACTCTTTAAGATCAAGGGACCAGAGTCATTTTGAAATAACTGCACAGGTGTGACTATTAACCTAAATTTTCCGGACCCCAAATTAACATTTTGCTTTATAGGATACAGGTTGACATGTGTGCTAGCTGAGTGGACCGTGGCAGTCTATGGCTACAAAAAGCTGCCTCCACAGTCGGCTCCCAAACTGGGAGTTGTTTGTGATTCAGAAACTGCTACAGAGAGCAGACTTGGTTAGCCTTCAATCTGTGTGGATTTTGTGACTAGAAAGATGGTTAAAGGCCCAAGCCTTCTAAAATCTGTTTAAGAATGCCCTTAACCAGTCTGTGTAGAAATTTACAGGCAACAAGCAGGAAATGTGACAGCCTATCCAGGGAACTCTACTAAAGAATTATCCAGATGCAAACCATCTCTCCTGCTGGCCTGCTAATTTGGGATGGAAGACACAGCCACTTCAGATCCACTGAAGCTGAGACTTTTATTGTTATTCATTTGTTTTCTCTTTCACGTGCCAGTAAGGTAAGGTTAAATAATATGACTAGATTTAATGACACTTGGACCCCATTCAGTCTGCCGTTCTTTAAGTGTTACAGCAAAACTCTGGCAACTACTTGGTGGTCAATTTTTAGCAACTTACAGGTAAACTCTACTCCTTTTGTTCTCCTATTGGTTTAATTGGAAATAAAAAGGGCTTTTATGGCTAAGACTCTTTGGATAGTTCAAAGCCAGCCCAGGCAGAGAAAAATAAAAATCCCTCTTGGTCATATTTTGGGTCCTTATTATTTTACTAGTCAGAAATTACAGGTTAAGACTTCTCATTTGCATATTTTGCATGATTTTCAAAAATTTCTGGGAGATATTAATTGGCTTCACCCTTATCTTAAATTGTCCACAGCTGAATTAAAACCCTTATTTGATCTATTAAAAGGTGAGAAAGGAGTTTTGGGTCCTCAGACATATTTTGGGTTCAAAACATAAACTGGGAAAGGCCCGAGCTTACAATTTATATACAAGAAAAGCCCTTCCGAGGTCTGCTAGATACAGGAGCAGATGTGTCTGTGATAGCCAAGAGACATTGGCCTTCCAACTGGCCTCTTACTGCGTCTCTTACATCCTTGTAGGGGATTGGCCATGCCACAGACACCCAACAAAGCAGTGCCATCCTTAACTGGAGAGATGGTGAGGGGCATTTTGGGACTTTCCAGATCATTTGCCCATAAATTTGTGGGGCAGAGATATTATGGAAAAGATGGGAGTTTATTTGTTTAGCCCTAGTGACGCAGTCACTCGTCAACTCCTAAGTCAAGGGCTACTGCCTTCAGGAGGATTGGGGAGTCATCAGCAAGGAATTAGAGAACCTATTCAACCTCAGCCCCGACCTCCTAGACAAGGGCTGGGATATTTTTAATGGGGGTTGCTGCTCGTCCTGTCCCTCATGCTGATCCTATCACATGGTTATCAGACACTCCGGTGTGGGTGGATCAGTGGCCCCTATCAATTAAAAAGATTGTTGTTGCCCAACAGCTGGACTTGGGCCACATTGCTCCTACTACTTCCCCATGGAATTCGCCTATTTTTGTTGTTAAAAAGAAATCTGGCAAATGGAGACTCCTACAGGATCTCCAGCGAGTGAATGCCACCATGGAACTTATGGGGGCATTATAACCGGGCTTGCCCTCTCCTATGGCAATTCCTCAAAATACATACAAAATTATAATTGACTTAAAAGATTGTTTTTATACCATACCTCTTGCTCCTCAAGATTGCAAACGCCTTGCATTTATTGTCCCCTCTACTAATTTTAAAAAACCCATGAAAAGGTGCCATTGGCTAGTGTTGCCTCAAGGCATGGCGAACAGCCCCACCTTGCATCAAAGCTTTGTAGCATGGGCTCTCTCTTCTACTCGCCAAAATTTTCCTTCTGTTTGGTCTGTTGAAGGGGGACCCTGACCCTACATCTCCCAGAGAAATGACAACTGAAGCAGCAAAAGCCTTGAGCATAGTAAATTCTGCCATTTCTTCCCAACATGTAAATTATATAGATTACTCAGCCCCTTGGGAAGCTTATATTTTAACTACACCTCATTGTTCAACAGTGGTCCTCTGGCAGAAGGGACTCCTTTTGTGGCTTTCCTTGCCTGCTACTCCTTCAAAAGTATTAATTCCTTATTATGAATTGGTAGCCACCTTAGTCCATATGTGCCGTGTGGAATCTTGTAAGTATCTTGCATGAGATCCACAGGTTATTTATATCCCCTATACTTTACAACAGCAAAAATGGCTTTATACTCATTGTGATTCCTGAGCCATTGCTTGGGCCAATTTTGTGGGCACAATTTCACATCATTGTCCCTCCAACAAATTACTTCACTTTGCCTCTTCTTACCATTAAGTGAGGACAATGCTATTACAAATGAGGCTACCCAAATTTTTCTTTCTCAAATTGACTTGGCAAAGCAATCACATGCTGCCCACCATCAAAACAGTCGTGCCTTACGTCAGCAATTTCATATTACTTATGAGGCAGCTCGTCAAATTGTAAAAACTTGTCCCAACTGTGCTACCTTCCTGCCTGTGCCCTCCAATGGCATTAACCCTCATGGTCAAGGAATTGTCGAACGGGCCAACGGTTTGTTAAAACACCTAATTTCTAAATTAAAAGGGGGGGGAAACTATACCCCTTCTCTCCTGTTAATATACTTTCTCATACTTTATTCATACTAAATTTTTTAAATTTGGATTGCAATGGCCACTCCGCAGCACAGCGGTTCTGGGAAAAGAGAGAGCAAAGAGCTTTTGCCCAAGTTAAGTGGAAAGATCCTTTAACAAGTGCTTGGCACAGGCCCGATCCGGTACTGACATGGGGTCGAGGACATGTCTGTGTTTCTTCACAGGATGAAAATCATGCCCGCTGGCTACCTGAGCGTTGTGTTCGCATTGTGGAAACTCATCAGAATGGTACAAGCGCTGACCCACTGGGCTTACGTGCCAGATCCACCGATTGTGCACCCCGCGACCTGGGAGGGAGCTGAGGTGTTTGTCCATGTCAACAGATCAGCGTACGGTACAGCTCCAGACCCTTTTGTCCAGCACATTAAGATGGGAGATTTTGCAGCTTCTGGCATTGGAACCCCTTTATGCTTTACAACTGACTCCAACAGTTATATTCCAGGCTGTACTGTAATGCAATCCATAAAATATAGAATTTGGATTCCTGATAAAAGTCAAGTATATAGTATACAAATGACTTCATTGCCTACTGGGTTTCCTGTACATGCCAATTCTACCCCATCCTTCGTGATACCTCGCTGCATCAACTCCTCTCAAATTGTAGAATCCACGGGAGAACTGTACCCCGTAAAGTGTAGGCATGATCACCCTTTTATAACCAATATTTCAGGAACTAATTCTCAGCTGATGGACTGGTCTGGAGCTAATATCACCAATAAGTTCAACCCAGGTCTGTGGTGGATGAATGGACGCCCTCAACGCCATGTCTGGATGTTAGTGGCTGCTCTGAATAATATCTTCTGTCCCACTTCTACTTTTTTAAAAAAATATTATGAGTTGTGTAACACCCCCTTATGCTATTATGTATGGACCTTTTAATATTTCTATAGGAGCCATGTATTTCAATGTTACCTGCACTAACTGTTCTTTTACAAATTGCTTGTATAGTGGTCTTACTGATTCTGTAATTATTATTAAGCAACCACCATTTGTTATGCTTCCTGTAAACTTATCTGAAGCTTGGTATGAAGAAACAGGTATTCAAGTGTTAAAACATTTAAAAGAACTTATGCGCCCTAGACGATTTGTAGGGCTATTAATAGCAGGAATTTTAGCCTTTATTTCCTTAGCTGCCTCTGCTGCAGCGGCTACTGTGGCTTTAACACAAAATGTGCAGACAGCTCACCATGTTAATCAGCTTGCTCATAATACCACGCAAGCCCTGCACTTTCAAGGCAGGATTGATGATAAGGTAGAACAAAAATTAGAAGCCTTGTATGAATCTTTGTTGTCTCTGGGAGAACAAATTCGTGCCTTACAAACTTTGCAATGGGTACACTGTCATGCTGGGTTTGACTTTATTTGTGTGACCCTCCATAAGTATAATGGGTCGAGCTATCCTTGGGAACAAGTTGTAGCACATCTAAATGGTATTTGGCACCATAATAACTTGTCCTTAGATCTCTTTCAACTCCATAGACCATTAGCCGGACTAGAACAAGCTCCACCTTTGGACTTTAAGTGGCAGAAACAGCAAAAGAACTGTTTGAACAACTTCAACAGTATGTCCCTTCCTTATCTAACGTTAAGGGGCCACTAATGACATTGCTCGGCCCAGGGATACTTTTGCTGATGGCTTGCCTATGTCTTCCTTGCATTGTACGCATATTGCAAAACTCTTTCATGAGTTTAGCCAGCCAGCTCCATAAGGTCAAGCTCCAAGTAAACGAATTTCCCCCGAGAGGAGCCGCAGCCAGAGACGGGTATGAGGCAGTGCCAGCCTAGACCGACCTAAGACAGGGCCTTCAGCACTGCTCTGAAGTTGTTCCCTAAGACGGGTAAGGCAGGCTGAGGTAGTCACCCCACCTAAGACAGGCGGGTTCGCTTCTTTTAATAAAAAGACGGGGGAACTGTCGGGAGCCGAGCTAGCAGCTAAGCTCATCCTGACCTCTGGCTGTGCCGATGTCGCCAAGATGTCTCGAGCCAAACTTGTACCTAGGTTCATTTTCACATCTGGCTGTGCTGTTACCGCCAGGATATGCTAAAGGCAAAGTCCTCAGCCACTGTCCGGAATTGCTTTGCTATGTCCCCACCTTGCTATGTCCGCTGGAGTAGATTCCTATGTTAATCAATCTTGTCCTGTGTTTACTGTAATCAAATGTTGCAAACTTCAAAGACTCTTTATGTTCTGGAATTTTAACAACCCTATGCTATTCCCTGGTTCCAAAACTGCATATAAGCTGGAAGTTAAGAATAAACTGTTGCTGCAGTCTTGAGGTTCAACCTTATGGCTGCAGACCTCCCATACCCCATCTTTGTCTCTTGTCTTTTTTCTCTTGCCTTATTTTTCCTTTTCCGTATCCCTGCCGCCCCTCAGTCAGGATTCTTGTCCCCCTGCCGGCTGGCCCGGCAGGTGCCTAGAGAATAAATATCCTAATGTTGGATGGTCAGCTTTCTCCTTCCTTCAGAAACACATATAAGAAGAGCAAACCTTCTTCATAAATCAAGTGCTGTTTTGGAGCCATGGCTGCAAGATCAGTGGGGTGGATTTTGGAAAAAGAAGTTGGGAACCTACTTTGCAATCTCTCCTCTTACAGTAGCTGTTTTTCCAGAAGTTAGTTTTGTTCAGACTTTCATTTCAGATTCACAAGAGCCTAAGGAAAGATATAAACATTTAATGAGCTGCTGTTGCTATATGCGAGGCATAGGATTCAGTCAGTTGAAATTTCCCTAGCAACTGACAAGGTATATATTTGGCCTTGGGATCACAGTTCCTAAATGAGAATAATGAGGCTTAGAAGGGCTAGTTAACAGCCCCAAGGTCACACAGCCAGGAAGTGACAAAGCCCAGCCTTCGACTTTGTCAGAATACCGGTACTTTTAAAATAGTGTAGGAAACTCGAAAATGCTGTAGGCTTTGCATTTTGAAAAATCTGAATATGCCTTGAGCAATGAATTGGGTATCTGGTCAGTTCGCCCCCCCTTCATTTGGATACGTGTGTGATTTCAACACCATGTGCTGCTGGCATCTAGGGGTTGCCTGTAACCACCGGGAGCCATGTTCCAGCAATTCTCTTTACTCTAGCACCTCCGAAGGAAATGCAACAGCCCTGGAGCAGCTGGGTGGGGTATGCTGCCAATTGCTAGACCCATAAGCCCAGTAGCTTCCTGGACAGAAGCTGTCCGTTCAAAGCCTTTGGCCTCAACTCTTGGTCCCAACAGAGTATGTAGATGAGAATGAACAGGAAAGAGCTAGGGCCACCGCAAGGAGGCCCACAGAAGCCGGAACGCCCATGTGCGTGACAGGAGCAGCTCTCAGGGACCTGGGGTCACCACTGAAGATTGCCGAGATAGGATTGGAACTCAGGCCACTACATGATGAGCTCTTCTACTAAGGAGGAACTGTTCCTGAGCACTGCCAAAAGGAGTAGTCACTTTCTGGTTGTGACAAAGCAAGTGTGTGTGGCTGGTGACTTGTTTCATCTGCACTTTTTATTTCAAATCACTTGATTAGACTCATCATCTCTGATGAAAATGCGCTCTGCTTAAAGCATGTGTATGGAATTTGCTATAATTTCTCCGTTCTAGAAATAACATGGTTTTTTTTCTTCAAAAAAGCCAGAGAAATTTTCCACATAGAGGATAGAGACTTTTATGTTAGATATTCATTTATCTATTTGTGTTCTCAAAAATAAAAGGTGGGATTTCCTGCCCAAATGGAGCAGATGGATGATGCCCTTTTGAGTTAATTTGGTAGCTGTGTCACTAAAGCACTTTGTGCTTGGACAGTGGAAGGAGGCAGAGTCCTCTACTCCAGTCGCCATCAGCCTTAGGTTCTGGAGTTCCATGTTGAATGAACTAACAGGTAGGGGTCACATTGAAGTTACAAAACTCTCCACCTCTTAACAGGCAGGCATCATTGCCCCAGTCCCGAGAGGAGAAAAAAGCCAGATTTGTCCTTCTGGTTGCTTAGAGGTGAATGTGTTTACCTTCTTGTACCTGACTGCACGTGCCAGCTTTCCCTGTTTGTGTTGAAAGCAGTCATTGGGGCTATTCTAAGGAGTTTGCCACTTCCTTCAAGTTTATACTTCAGTTATAACCAGCTCCTCTTTCAGTCTTTACATCCATTTGTAGATTGCATCACCTTCTACTGATTATTAAGTATTTGAACGTTGTTTAGTGGTGATTGAGTGTATCTTCAACTGGCATTTTTGTCACCCAACTGTTTGTGTTTCTTCCTCTTAGAAATATCACAATGGGGGCTGGGGATATAGCCTAGTGGCAAGAGTGCCTGCCTCGGATACACGAGGCCCTAGGTTCGATTCCCCAGCACCACATATACAGAAAACGGCCAGAAGCGGCGCTGTGGCTCAAGTGGCGGAGTGCTAGCCTTGAGCGGGAAGAAGCCAGGGACAGTGCTCAGGCCCTGAGTCCAAGGCCCAGGACTGGCCAAAAAAAAAAAAAAAAAAAAGAAATATCACAATGGGGCTCAAGTGAAATGACCATAAATAGAAGCTAAGAAAGAGATGGTGGGGTAAAGCTAGCTATAAACTCATATGGCATTTCTGCTTTTCCACACAGATGAGGTCGGTAATAGTCTCTGAGGCTCCCTACTTCCCTAATGTGGGGGAAGATGAGTGGCACCTGTCATTCTTGCCCTCTGCGAAGCGTTCTGTTTTCTTGGGAACGGTGTTGCTGCAGTCCGAATGTTGGTTTCCTCCCCAGTTTGTGTGTTATTGTCTCATACCTCCTGGGGCAATGTGGTGACGTGGTCCATTGAGAAATGACGAAGTCACGAGGAGAGCTCCACCACCTCAGATAGGATCAGTGTCCTTGGGAGAGAAGCACTGAGAAGCTTCCTTGCCTGCCCTACCTAGTGCAGACCCAGCCCCGGCTTCTACTCAGAACCCCTAAAAAGCCTCATCAGACGGAGCTGCCCAACCCCCCAGGGACTTCTCCATGCACCTTCCCCCCTCTTCTTAATAAAGCCAGCTCCCCCTGGCCACCCTGCACTTCCTTCCTGGCTTGAGTGCTTCCATGACTGTGTGTTTTGTGTGTCCATAGGAGTTTCGTTTGGCAATGAAAGACCCGAATTTACCTTGACCCCAGTGTGGTGGTGCATGCCATGATGCTAGCTAGCCCTTGGGAGGCTGCAGCTGGACAGGCGCACATTCAAGGCCAGCACGGTGACACAGTGTGTGTGAGGTCGACCCAAGGCTCTCTGTAAAGCACACACACAGAAAGAATCGCTGCTATTCCAGGGAACAACTTTGCTGGACTGCAGTTGCTCTGGGATTTGGTGCCTTTGTGGTCCTGGTGGGGGCTGTGTTATAACAGTCTCAAGTCTGGCTGGAGCTTCCATGTGCATGAATGCGTGTATAAGGCAGGAGCTACTGTTCCTGTGCAAAGTGAGGAAGCTGAATAGCTGTGTCACATCCTCTAGGCCTCCAGGCTCCATGCAGCAGGTCCCAAGACTTGTGTTTCCACCTCCCAGACCTCCTCAGGGAACTCCCTGTGCCACCCCAGCCCCAGCTTCCCCTCTCTTTTCTCCCTTCCTGGGGAAAAGTGAGCTTGCAGAAATCCCCGTCCTCTTGTCCCTTGTTAAGAGATGGATTCTGCTCACCCCCGAGGATCTGACCCAACCCTCCCACGTCCTCCCCGTACTGCAAAACCAGGCTGACATCAATAAGAGTTCCAGGTTTCAGATCATAAAACGTCCTCCAAGTTTTCCATTGCAAACCCACATCAGAGGGAGATGTTTTAGTCTGAACGCTTCTATACCGTCTGTAAAGGTCTCAGAGCTGGGACCAGTTCCCAGTAAGAAGTAGGTGACAGGCTATCCAAACAAAAGAGTCCCCTCTGGAAAGCACTTCAGTGCACAAGAGCAGGGTTTATGAGCCTGATGTGCTGTTGAGCGAGGACGGCCAAGTGGGGTTTGGGCTGTGCTTTTCCCCTCTGCAGCCCAGCAGGCTACTTTGATCTGGAAGCCTTGTCTAATCCTCAGCCAAGTGGGCTGGAACCTTATCCAGAGCAGGAAAAAGGGAAATACTTTTCCTTTCTTGGGTGGATTTGTATTTATATAAACCCTTAGCCATGAAAATGGAGCCAAGTGTCTGGAGCATGCATCTGTGGGGAGGCTCATGGGAGCGGTGAGTGGCGGGGGGGGGGGAGGGCAGAGCAGGTTGCGCTGCTTCTCCATCTCCGTGCACGGGAACATGGGTCAGACTGCATCACTTCTGTTGCAGGTCAGCGAGGAGGACAGCATCGTGGAAGTCCTCGGGCCCGTTCCCATGTGTTAGTGCATTGCTGTAGACAATGATAATGCCGACGAGAAGGTCACTGTGCGCTGCTGTTACAAAGAGAATTTTGTTCTAGAAGCCATACCTGTCCACTGCCTGTGAAATTGTATCCTCTGAAGCTTCAGTTTTGCAGTGTTTACTGTTCAGTGACTTGGGTGAATTCGTTGAAATCTTCTGGGCTTTCTATTGCCACTTCCTCTCCGGAGTGTGTTTATTTACATTTACCCCCAGTATGAATATTTTCTTTTCAAAAGCTCTTCCTTTAAGCTTAAGTGATGTCCTGGGGTTCTGTCTTTCTGGAGCATGGAGTGGCTCTCTTGGGCCATCCAGAGAAGTCTCATACAGAGGCCTCAGCAATGGCTGGACACAGTGACACATTCCTGTATTTCCAGCTACTCAAGAGTGAAGTAGGAGTCACGTGGTTCGAAGTCCTATGGGCAAAACTGTGAGACCCTTTCTAAAAAAACCTCAAAGCAAAAGGACTAGGGATGTAGCTTAAGAGGCCCCGAGTTCAAACCTTGGTATGGAACTCAGTCCTGATTCATCCATCAATGAATCAGTAAATAACTGCCGAAAAGAGAAGGAGAGAGTGAGAGACACCGCTTGGTTTTGTAGAGTCTCCATGCTTTCAATTTGTGCATTGTCTCGATTAATCTGGGACTGAGGAAGATGCTGAGAACGGCAAATTTAAAGAACTTTGATATAAAACAATCTTTGTGCTATTGTTCGCTCTTTTTGAACCCGAAGCCCAACCCTTCCCTCGTAGGTGACTCAGCTCCCGCATCCTCCCCGGGGATTGGTTCTCCTGAATGGGAAGAAATGGCTCCGCCTGCTGTCACCAGATGTTGACTCTGGCCCTCAGGAATGTTTATGTTAGAGATGAATGCTTCAAAGTGGAATGTTCCTGAAGATCCTACTTGCCTCTCACCCACAGGGACTTTGGGGCTGCTGGGATGTGAAGCTTGCTAGAAGATGAGCTTCTAGAAGAGGTGAAATGGAAGGGAGGGGAGGAGGAGGAGGGGAAGAGGATGGAGAAGAGGGAGAGAGAAGGCAGGAGAGGGGAGCAGGAGCTTTCCTCACCCTGCTGCAGCACTGGGAGCCAGCTTTGGCAGAAGGGAATGTCACAACGACTCCCACACGTGGCCAAGGGTGAGAAGGTCTCCACTACCAAGGCTTGGCTGTGCGTGAAGGAAAGAGCAGACACAGAAAGGTTCATGAACGGGAAGCAGAAGCCTGTAATGTGAGGAAAGGAGCTACACTCGGGTGAGATGGGAAAAGAAATTTTGTACCAAGGCGCAGATGGTGCACACTTATAATCTTAGCTGCTCAGGAGGTTGAGATCTGAGGATTGGGATAAGAAGACTGGGGGGCAGACAAATCCAAGAGATGCTTATCTCCAGTTAACTAGCAACAAGTCAGGTGCGCTGGGTAAGGGGGCTGGATTCAAGGACAGCGTGGGAACATGACTCCAAACCAAGAGCCCTCGAGGGGGCTCAGTAGGACAGCACTTGCCTTAGCATACTGTATATTTTATTTTGTTATTATTTAGTTGTATAGTTGTGTGTTTTATGTTTAATTTATATATGTAAATCATTTATCTGCACATCCCCATTCTGAGTCGCGGGTCATTCTCCATGTTCTCTACATGGCGTGTGCCCACCAGTCTTGGGTTCCTTCTGCCTCCGCCCTCCCAAAGCAGCCTGCTTGACGTCAAAGCCTCTGCGGATCGATGGACCCTTTCCGAGCTCCCACTCGGGCCTTCCAGAAGAGCCCTGGGTGATTACCGACAGGCACCGGTAACCAGGTGCTGTTCTTTCTGTAGTGCATCAGGTGTTTAGTCATCCCCTCTCTCAGTCCCCCACACAAAAAGGAAGTTCGCGTGGTCCTAAGCGAACAGCATGGTCTGGACAGTGTGTGCAGCTGAGCATGTGTGCCACAGTCAAGACAGAGCCCGGGTGGCACTGGAGCTGGGTTGGGCATGGCGGCCCTGGCCCTCCGTGTCCAGGCCCCCATGGCTTCTGGGGCTGAACTCATCTCGAGAATCTGGGGAGTGTGCAGGGTGGACCGTCGTGTGAGTCACGGTCACAGGAATCTCAGCTGGGGGCTCGGTTTTCCCTCCTGCCTGTAACTGCCACCACTGCCATCATCGTGAGGGGCGTGGGGAGAAACCGAGGAGGAACAGAGTTTTACCCAGTGCTGCCTGCTGACTGCACTGTAGACCGAGCTATCACCACAGCACCAGCTCAGGTAAGACTGGTGAGACTGTCAACTCATCCCCAGTGCTTGAGGGGGGGGAGAGAGGGAGGGAAGAGAGAGAAGGGAAGGAGAGAGAGAGAGAGAGAACACAGAGCACAGGGAGAAGACAGGAAAGGGAAGACAGAGAGAGAACAAAGAGCACAGAAAAGACATGAAAGGGAAGACACAGAGAGAGAGAGAGACAGAGAAAGTAGACTTGAAAATTCAACAAACGACTAGAAATGACAATTTCTTCATAGGTTAATTTGCATAGAACTCAGTAAAATCCTATGTTTTGGAGAATTACAAGAATATGAGATGAAACCATGTGCTTTCATGAAATTATGAAACCATAATTCTAAAAGAGGCTCACAGTATGCAGTGGCCTTTGGAATGTATACTGCATGGGCTATGTCCAGTGATGAAGTGGCCCTGTCTTATTGGAGTCACTTCTAGAAGAACTGTCTGAGGCTCTTTGGTTCTTAGGAACCACCCTTTGAACCTTAGGACACTAGAAACATAGGCGGTTGAGCACTGGAAAGAGAGCACCGTAGCTACACCAGCTCCTTCATCCGTTGTCCAGCAGGAAGGTCACTGTTGAAGCTGAGGGTGGTCCAGTCTGTGTATCACTTAGTGAGTGTATCAGCAGGTGCCCAGGGAACCTCACAGAGGGTATTGTTGTTGTTGTTGTTGTTGTTGTTGTTGTTACTGTATTACAAAAGTGATGTGCAGAATGGTTAGTTACATGCGTCAAGTAAAGGGTCCATTTCTCTTTGGACAAGGTCATCTCTTTCCTCCCTCTTTCCCAGTTTTCCCCTCCTGTCACCACCCACAAGCTGTCTAGTTGATTTCCAACAAAGTATCCGGTGACGACCATTTCTGCATTTGTTCGCCCTTGGTCCCTTCGTTTCTCTGTCTCCCCTTACATGATAAAGATTACAGCATATTGCATCTAGTTCGTGCATTGTAGTTTTCAGCCACTTCCTTGTGGGCAGGGCATTTTAGGGAGTTACCAAGTTCTACCATATTATAAATAGTGCCTCTATGAGCAATCACTGGGTAGTTTTTGTCCTGAAGAAAAGTCCACTTCCTTTTAGCAAGTGCTAAAGAGTGGAAGTGCCCACCAGACATGACTCTGAGCACTCTGTGCATGCATCTCCCCGCACACACTGAGATGCTCTGGTCCAGGCCTGCGCTCCTGCCTGGATTGCAGCCTCATTCCCAGGCCAGTCATACTGAACTCTCCGTTGGCTGTCTTGCTTCTTAATGAAGAACATACGATTACTTCTTCTTTTTGGAAGATCAAGTCAGTGTTAAACTTCAGGATGACTTAGCAGAGCATCACAAGGCCCAATAGCTATACCCTTAGGAACACATAAGATGATGCTAAGTGAAATGAACTCCATGTTATGGAAACAATTGTTATATCACAGTTGTAACTACTTTCAACGTCCTATGTGTATGTGTAGTTTCTATTATTGATGATGTTCTTGTATCACCTTCCTATGGTTGTACCTACACTATCTCTGTAATCTTATCTGAGTATATTGGAAACCGTGTTTACTGGTATTGGAAGTAGGAAATTCAAAGGGAATACCAAATTTGAGAGACACAGGGTAAAAAAGGAGAAATAACTACAAAAGCAATACTTGCAAAACTGTTTGGTGTAAGTGAACTGAACACCTCGGGGGGGGCGAGGGAAAGGGGAGGAGAGAGGGGGCATGAGGAACAAGGTAACAAACAGTACAAGAAATGTATCTAATGCCTAACGTATGAAACTGTAACCTCTCTGTACATCAGTTTGATAAAAATTTGAAAAAAAAAACAAAAAAAAACAAAAAACAAAAAACTTCAGGATGACTAACTGAATTAGTTTACTGGATAACATCATGCACATCTTCTAAACCATGCCTCACATTCGTGTTAAGACAGGTGACAGGTTTACAATGAAAAAAGTTGCTTCCTTACCCCTCCTCCCCCCACCCACTGCTTGTTCTGGGGCTTGAATGCAGGACCTGGACTGTCCTTGAGCTTTTTCACTCAGGACTCATGCTCTAGGGGCTGGGAATATGGCTTAGCGGTAGAGTGCTTGCCCAGCATGCATGAAGCCCTGGGTTTGATTCCTCAGCAACACATATATAGAAAAGGCTAGAAGTGGCACTGTGGCTCAAGTGGCAGAGTGTTAGCCTTGAGCAAAAAGAAGCCAGGTACAGTGCTCAGGCCCTGAGTCCAAGCCCCAGGACTGGCCAAAAAAAAAAAAAAAAAAAAAAGACTAGTGCTCTATCACGTAAACCACAGCTCTACTTCTGGCTTTTTTTGGGGGAGTTCATTGGTGGTAAGAGTCTCATGGGCTTTTCTTTTTTAAATATTATTTTATTGTTATTATGATGTTATACAGAGGGCTTACAATTTCACAGGTGAGGTAATGAATACATTTCTCTTTTGGCCATGAGACTCTTATCCGAATTAGCCAGCAAAAAGCTGGAAGTAGACGTGTAGGTCAAAGGGGGAAATGCCTGGCTCAAGCAAAAGCACTGAGTGGCAGCACTCAACCCTGAGTTTCATAAGCACCAGGACTGGCATATACACGTGCACGCGCATGCACACACACACACACAATGACAGCTGACATGGCGTAGGTGCCAACCAAATACTTTACAAATGGCTCTGGTCGGGTACCAGTGGCTCACAGGAGATAGGAGGATTTATAGTTCGAAGCCAGCCAAACGCTGGAAATGTCATGAGACCCTCACTTCCAATTAAGCACCAAAAAAGTTGGAAGGGGAGCTGTGGCTTTTGTGGTAGAGTGCTAGCCTTGAGCATAGAAGCTCAGGGACAGTGACCAGGGCCTCGTGGACTCTTCTGCCTGAGCTGTCTTCAAACTGCAGTGCTCAGATCTCAGCCTCCTAAGTAGCTAGGACTGCCGGTGGAAAGCCGCTTTGATCAAGTTACTCTGTGAACCATGGGTGTTTGTTGAATCCTAAAAATACCGCTATCATACAGTAAGTTGTGGGAGGACATGGTTGTACATGAGATGGTGAACTGTTCTGTTTACTGTTTAGTATTCATTAACATCAAGTACATTTGCCTTATTTATCAAAGTTCCCCGTGTCTTCTACTTTTTGTGTATTGCTTCCATGTGTAATCACTTTTCTGTCACAAAATACCCAATTCAGGCTAACTTTATAGAGAAAGGAGGTTTCTTTAGGTCACAGATTTGGCAAATGAAAGTCCAAAGACCAGGATGCCAGGGCTCCTCCCTTTTACTGAAGTCTAAAGTCCTGCTGGCTCTGATGGGAGCATTTGTGGGAAGAGAGAAAGCTGAGAAACTGGAAGCTGGAGAGAGCGAGGCGTCCCAGAGCCTCTTCTGACATGTTTCTGCGGTTGACCTAAGGACTTCCCATT
Organism: Perognathus longimembris pacificus; assembly: GCF_023159225.1. Classification (NCBI taxonomy): domain Eukaryota; kingdom Metazoa; phylum Chordata; class Mammalia; order Rodentia; family Heteromyidae; genus Perognathus; species Perognathus longimembris. The sequence goes on from NC_063178.1 coordinate 31,934,659, forward strand.
TTTCTTCCTGCCCCTTCCCGCACCTCACCCCTCACTCCTGCATCCAAACAAGGAAGGACACAGCCACCAACACCTGAACTCTAGGTGTAAAACCCACCCCTAAGCCCAGCGCCATGACTGGACACTTCTAGGGGTAGAGCCCGGCCCAAACGGCTGCTCTAGCTGTGCCAGGGGGCTATAAAGCTGTTGATTTAATAGAGGTGAGTAACCAAGCTTTGACAGTCTTCCAGTTCTCTCCCAGTAAGAGCTTCAGCGTCTTCAGCAAACAAGCCAGCTGTCTCTGGCTAGTGCCAGCAACAAATGCCAGAGACAGGGCTTGTTATCTGTGGTTGTTTCCCTGGGTGCCCAGGCAGCCCAAAGCTGATAGAACCAAGGTCTGTCTGCGGTTTCCATCCACAGCGAGTGTTCAGGGCAGACCAGAGATGCCTGGACTGTGTTCAGGCCTTGGGGGTCTCCTGAGGACCTAATGTAGGAAATGAAAGCATCACACAAGGAGCTCAGCCTGTGCAGGCCAAGACCAGGGTGTCTCAGCCCCTCTTGTTGCCATGGTAGTGCTGTGATAAATGTGTGGTAGGGAGAGAACTTGGTGTAAAGATACATAGTGCTTAATGAGGCACCAGAGGCCTACACCTATAATCCTACATACTCAGGATGCTGACATCCAGAGGACCACAGTTAAAAGCCAGCCTGTGTGTGAATTAATGTTCCTTTTGGGGGTGGGGATGGGGTCTAGGCACTGTCCCTGAGCTCTTCAGCTCAAGGCTAGCACTCTACCACTTGAGCCACAGGGCCACGTCCAGTCTTCTGGTGGTTCATTGGAGATAAGAATCTCATGGACTTCCCTGCACATGCTGGCTTTGAACCACGATCCTCAGATCTCAGCCTTCTGAGTAGCTAGGATTACAGACATGAGCCACTGGCACCTGGCTTCGAATTATAAATATGCCAGGACTTAAGTTAATTTTCTTTAAAAAGGTTGTAGAGTATCTCTCCGGGTAAGACGCATTCTAGTACAAAGAAACCCCCCTCCGCTAAGGGCTGTGCTGGAGGTTGGTATGCAGGGTAGCAGCCCCCCTGATGGATGGGCTCCCCACTTCTTGTCCTGCTATAGTCCTGTCCTCCCTGGACACTCTGGTTATAGAGATAACGAGCTCTGAGTTCCCCGGCACCCTGCAGTGTTCTGCCACTTCGAGCTTGCTCAAAGCTGCTCTGGCGTGTAAGTTCTGGGACTGGCATCAATCCCTGGTATGTGCCTTGCAGATTCTGTGAGCGTGGAAGGGACGGCTGCCCTCAAGCTGCAGGTTGAATTTAGGTAGGGTCTTTCCCCCACAGGAAAACCCTGTATGTCCTTGGTTTTGATGTTTTAAGCTTTTTATTTTAAAAAAACAAAAACTGAAGGTCGAACCCAGGACATTGCACTTGCTAGGCAAGCACTTTGCCGCTGAGCAACCTTTTCAGCTTCACTGAGGCAATCCAGGCAGAAGCTGGTGATGTTCTCAGCCAGATCTCATTGATTGAGTCTGTCTGAGTACAGGGGGCCCTGTTCTGGCTCTAACAACACGGGGAGAGCAGGGCTCCCTGAGAAGTGTACCCCCAATGGGGAGTGAGAGGGCTGGAAGCCATCACTGTGCTTAGGGAATTAATGAGCACTGGGGAGATGACATTCTGGGCAGGCCAGGTATCTGATTTCCTCTAGTACTGTGGCAGTCCATTCTGTGATTAGTCATTAAGGTCGTGTCTTTGTGGGTGTCTTTAGGTCGGCACACAGCCCTGGTCCAGGAGTTGTCTTGCTAAGTGGAGGCTGGGCTCCTCGGGAGCGGTTTGCAGTGTTGATTTACTCTGCTCGTTGTCCTGATCATTTGTATAGGGCTTTATGGAGAAACTGCCCAAAACCTATCTGCTGAAATCCCAATTCTGAACACCTCCTGCTTTGGGAGTTCTGCCTCACTGGCTGGGCTCTAGGGATAAAGATCTCAGCTCCAAGGAAGGTGAGCAGGGTTGTCATAGTTGCTTTGTCTCGGGATCAGGCCTTCACGCCGTACCAGTCTCCTTCCTGACCCTGGCAATGGATGAGATCTTAGGCTGAAGCCCGCCCAGTCCCAGCTTTTCCCTCCCTTCCCCAGGCGGGATACTGGATCTCTAGAGGGAGCAGTCTCCCCTCTGGTGAGCTCTCCTAACGACCTTCCTCTTTCCTCCTGCAGAGGAGCTGCTGAGTCAGCCCAGGCTGGAAGGAGTGGCCAAAATCATCTGCCCCAAGAATGGCAGTGAGAGAGTGGATGTGGCCCTGGTCTACCCACCCACACCGACTGTGATCAGCCCCTGTTCCAAGTGAGTCCACAAGGCCGCCCTGGCTTTTGTCCCCTGGCCCTGACGAGGCCACCTTCCACTGCATCCAACCTAAACCATGGGGAGGCCCCCGGGACAGGCCCAGCTCTGCTGGGTGACTTTGGCTTAGGCAGCAACGTAGGAGCTGCTGTTTCTGTGTGTGTGTGTGTGTGTGTGTGTGTGTGTGTGTGTGTGTGTGTGTGTGTGTGTACTTTACTTTTAGACCACTTTTCTAACAGCTTTAGGTTCCTTGTTTCAAATGCAAAGCCGGTTGCTTTTTCATATGTTTGCAGGTATATGCATTGAAGACAGAGCATTTTTCCTCCGGTTCATTCACGCAGCTTTGTTGAAGGCTGCCGGGCTCTTCTAGAACCCCACCATTGTGCTACACGAGTTAACCCTAGTATAGCTGAATGGCGTGGGCCTCTTTTCATAGAGCAGTAAAGTCCGTTTACTAGGAAATGACTGCAGAAACCCACTATAGATTGGCTTTTGCTGTGGGGCTCTGACGCTCTGGCCAGTCCCAGAAATCAAGGACTGCGTAGCTTGCTTCCGCCTCCTCCTCAGATAGACAGAGGAACTGTAGAGAACACACACTTGTCCACTTGCTCGAACAGAATACTCGCATTCTAGAGCATCCTAGAAAGCACCCTGTTTTCATTTCTTACTAGAATACTTTTGTAATATCAGGAACTCAAGAGGCAACTTTTTTGTGTGTACGGGCCTGTACTCAGGGCCTTGCATTTTGACTTGGCTTTTCTGCTCAAGGCTGGGGTTCTGCCACTTGAGCCACACTTCTACTTCCGACATTTGGGTGGCTACTTGAAGATAAGAGTCTTACAGACTTTTCTCTACTTGGGCTGGCTTTGAACTGTGCTTTTCAGATCACAGCCTCCTGAGTACCTGGCATAACAGACGTGACCCACCAGCAGCTGGCTTTCCAGGATGCCACTTTTCCGCCTGTACTGAAATTCCGGTGTATCTTGGATATTAAGAAGTAGCAACCACAACTATGTTTGGATCCAGTTCTGCTATTTTAGTATCAGCAATATGACTTATCCAGCCAAGCAGCCATGCTCATTCAGCCAGCTTTAACTTTTCTTCTTTGTTAACCATTTAGTTTTTTTTTTTTTTAATCCATAAGCTGTTTAGAGGACTGGCAAGTTCACATTTGGGAGTTGTGGCTTCTCTTCTCATCTTGGAAAAGTGACCATTGGGCCACATTCCAGGGCTCCCTGTGGCCGGCTGCGCATGGCTTCCTGTCCCCGAGGATGCAGCTCCACTTCCTGCGTGGGGTCTCCAGCTGCGGGAGGCCGAGGGGGCTGTGATACCTCCTCTGCTGTGAATGGAGCAGCTCGTTCGCTTGAGTGGCCGCCATCCATCTTGGCTGGAAACTATCCGGGAGCAGCCCCGGGGAATGCTGATTAATGTTGCATTTACAATGCTCTTTCATCCTGCATGGGCCCGAGGTCATTCATCATTGATATCTTAAAGTGCCCTGTAAATATTAGATATTACATAGGAAAATATGCTTGGTCAGCAGATGCCTGTCCTCAGGATCTCAAAACCCAGAAGTGCAACCGCCTTTGGGATTCCTTTGGATGGGCGCATATTGGCCTCCCCTCTTCCTGAAGGTGAGGGGATATTACAGAGCCAGCAGGGCACGGATCCGAGGGAAAGAGTTACCAATATGGCTGGCAGTGATACCCATCTGTCTGTTGTGTTAGAGACATAGGCCGTTTGAGAGTGGGATGAGGTGAGAGTGATCCAATCCGCTCTGTAGGAAGCCACAGGGTTCCAGGCCTGCATTACCAGGGTTTCCCATGGGCCTCTTGCTGTTCTGAACAGAGAATCCCCATTTATACCACCTGAAAAGAGCACTATCTACCTCTCCTTTGAAAATGTATTGAACCTAAATGAACCACCAGCTCTGACATTCTAGGTAATAAGAGGCCCAGGCTTACCTTCTACCTGAGGGAGGGAAGGAACACCTTTGGGACCTGAACTACTTTTCACCTAGAAATTGAAATTGGTTTTTTTTTTTTTTTTTTTAGTGTAACAATGTCTCGTAAAAATGGATGACAGCTTTGCAGTAGAATTTTTAACATTGAATTAAGGAATATTCTTGAAGTAGGAAAATTTCACATTTCTAGCAAGACTTTTTTTTTTTTAGTATAGAAGCAAGGAGAAAATTATCTCTTGTGACCACTTATATGAAAATATGCTTTCATTTGAAACCGAGGATTATGTAGTCTAGTTTATACCCTATTTTCCTTGAGCGTTGACTTGAGCCCTGAGCATAAACTAAAATTGAAGATGCAGAAGCGAAGCCAGGCCCAGTGGAAGATGTAAAGAACCATGACAGACAGCATAGCAAGGGAGACTTAGGAGGCTGATGTGTAGCTGTCAAAAGAGAAGGTCATTAATTCCCGTGGCTTGCCCTGAGCCTAGCCATGGGGTCCTACAAGGCCCTAGGCATTGGGAGACTGAGGTTGCTGCCCTGTTTTGCTGCTAAAGCCAAGTTAACTTAAGCAGCTCACTACCATGATCTTCTACCTCCCTGTCATCCACATAGTGTAGGTGGATGGACAAGACAGTTTTTTAATGACCAGTCATCTATGTAGGGATCCCATGCGTGTGAGTTTAATGACCAGTCATCGATGTGGGGGTTGCATGTGTGTGAGTTTCCAGAGGAAGCGATTAGCCACGAATCTTTACAAAGCACAGAAGTCAGCCAGGTGCTGGTAGCTCACACCTCTCATCGCTGAGATCGGAAGGAATATGGCTGAAAGTCAGCTCCAGCTCAAAAGTCTAGAGACTTCATCTCCAAGCAACCAATAGAAAACTGGGCTGGAGGCATAGCTCAAGAGATGGAACCCTGACTTCAAGGTCCAACACAGAAACACACACACACACACACACACACACACACACACACACACTACTTAAGAGGTAGAGATAAGAAAATTGGCATTCAGGGCCATCCCACACCAAACAAAAAAGAAAAAAAGGAAAGGAAAAAGTTAGCAAGATTCTACCAGCAATCTGGGAGTGGCAGCTCACCCCTGTAATCTACTACACAGAAGGCATCTAAAGAAAAGTCATGATTCCAGGCCATCCCAGGCAAACAACAACAACAACAAAAGATGTAAAACCCTCTCAGGGATAGAGGCATGACCCCTATGGTAGAACCCTTGCTTAACAAGCACAAGGCCCAAAGTTCAAACCCTTGTGCCACCAAAAACCGAACGAAGAAGCCGCCCAACTGATGCGAATATGCGTGCACTCAGCTTTGTGATCCTCCATCTCCATCCCTGGGAAAGCGGGCTCCTTGCAAGGCAGGCCTCCCTCCGCCTTCTGGGCCGTCTTGTGGCCAGCGTCGGGTGCAGAGCCTTCACACGTTGCTTTGCCGTTAGCCCTCACTCCCTTCTCCTGGTATGAGCCTAGCACTCGGTGTTCAAGGATGACATGGCTGCCGTTACTCTAGACTACAGGCATATCCTCCGAGCAGTCCCAGACACCAGAGAACTCACGGTCGTTTCCAAGGTGCTACATGCCCTTCGTTGCCAGTTTCCTTCTGTGTGGGTCGGATCAGAGTTGGCATGTAATTGCCTGCCCTGACCCCATGTACAGAATGCTGCAATGTAGTTTATGAGGGCACCCCCAAGCCGATCCCAGCTCTGTGGGAGGCACGGGTAGAAGGCGGAAGGAAGACCTGATCTGAAAAATAACCTACAGCAAGTGTGAGGCCCCAAGCTTAAACCTCGCTGTCAAAAGAAATGAATCCACCAATGATTTATTTTTATTTTGGTCCTTCCTTAGGAATGCCAAAAATTTTGTTTTTAAGATTTGTACATACCTTATTCCTTTATGTGTGTGTGTGTGTGTGTGTGTGTGTGTGTGTGTGTGTGTGTGCGCGCGCATGCGTGCATGCATGTGCGCTGGCACCAGGGTTTAAGTTTAGCTTCTCTTGCTCTCACTTGGCTTGCTTGCTTACTGCGGATGCTCTGCCACTTGAACCAACCTCTAGACTGAGCATGTTGTGGATTAAGAGCCTCAGAAGCCTTCCCAGCAGGCTGGCTTCCAACTGCCGTCCTGCTTTCGTGTATTCAGTGAGGATTTTGTGTGTCATCCACAGGGTTGGTGGCCAGTGACCTCCTGTGAAGCAGCTTCATAAAAAATATGTTATCCCCAGTATAAAGGCAGTGAGTCGATACGCCCCTCCCCATGAGCAACCCCCCTCCCAGGACGGTGGAGGGATGGAAGCGAGAGGAAGCCGACTGGAGGAAGACAGGAGCCTCTGGCTTAAGGACTACATGGGGCCTCCATGCCCTAGCCATCCCCAGCATGCTGGACCTGGGCGTGGGGCTTTGGAAGCCGCCGAATGACACAGTTGTCCTTGGGGACTGGTTCCACTTGGAGACTGTTTCCAGGAGTACAGAATCAGCCGGTGCTCCGGATGTTTGTAGACAGTGCATGGTATCTGCATAGAACCTGTGCAGCACACACTCAAAGGGCATCGTACCCAGTAGAACGCTGTGTGATGTGTAACCGGTAGTTATGTAAAGACTTGTCATACCATGCTCTTAGGGAATCAACTCTGCACAGGCTCGGTACAGCGAAAAATGTCCCCATCTGCAGTACGTTGAATCTGAGGATGCAGAGTTCAGGGTTGCAGAGAGTGAGGTAGGGATGGGGCTGAACACGGTGGAAAAAGCAAAAGAATAATCTTTGCATTCTGAGCTGCCAAATTCTGACCATCCAGTGGCTGTTTGAATGGAGATGCTTTCTGCTTCTAGCCCCGAGGCTGTAGGAGTTTCTTTGCATAAACACTAGCTTTGCCAGTTGGAGATATCGTGTGTGTGTGTGTGTGTGTGTGTGTGTGTGTGTGTGTGTGTATGTGTGTGCATGATGGTGGTACCAGGGATTGAATGCAGGTCTCTGTGTTCATGTTTAGGTTCAGTGCAAAATGTTTCTCTTTCATTCTAAAGAAATTCTGAAGTATATAGTCCGTAATATACTGGCTGAAAACCCAATACAATTTATGACTTTCTTATAAAAGACAAAAAATATTGAACATATCAGCCAATGAAATAATTTAACCTTGTGAGATATTGAACTTCAACCTATGCTCTGCCATGTAGTTTCCTTCTTGTCCTCCCTCCCTCCCTCCTTCCCTCCCTCCCTCCCTCCTTCCCTCCCTCCTTCCCTCCCTTTCTTCTGCCAATACTGGAGGCCTAGGCACTGTCCCTTAGCTTTTTAGCACAAGGCTGGAACTCTACCACTTGGGCCACAGCTCCACTTCTAACTTTGGGGCAGTTAATTGGAACTAAGAGCCTTCCGGTCTTTCCTGCCCGGGCTAGCTTCAAGCTGTGATCCTGGTGTCTCAGCCTTCTGCGAAGCTCGAATCGCAGCAGCGCCATGCCCAGTCACTGCTAGAGTAGGCAGGAGAATGTGTCGTTCTTGATTCTAGGAGCAGACCTCTGTCTTTTGGTGGAATGTCAGCATGCTCTCTCATGCAAGCAGTGAGGGGGAGGGAATTGATGAGGGGGGAATAAAGGGGGAGGTCATTCTGGTTTGATCAGGTCATGTGTTTACAGAATTAACAACAGTGGACTGGTTTGAAAATTGTTGAGCTAAGCCTTCTCCTTTGCCAAAAAGGTTTTAATGAGAACAATAGTGAGCAAAGCTGAGATGCTGCATTTCAAAACTCCTTAAAAAAAAAACACACCAGAAACTTGGATTATTGCCTCCATGTAGTGGAGTTCTCATTCAAGCAGGAACCCCACTAAAGTCAAGTAAGTTGCTATTTGTAAGTACTTTAAAAAATTCACTGATGACTTTTCAAAATACCTTTACTCATGACTTTGTGATGACAGAAAGGTATTTAAGAATAACAGAAACAACCTCTGTATAAAAAGTAGGATTCAGATAGTAGCCCTTATCACACCGAATAATCAGGCAATGTTAGTCTATAGATGCTCTGTTTAGTCAGTATGGGCTTGGAGAGTGATTTCACAAAGCAATAGGAAGAAGAGGAACTTGATTTTTATCATACTGGAGTGCTTTCCCGCTGGCTGCACTGTTTTGAAGCCTGGTGTGGATGGGCTAGTATCTGAGAGGATAAAGCTAGAGTTCCAGGTTGCCTCATGGTAAAGCCTGTTGGTTTGCATCGGTTTGCTCTGTCCTGTGCTGGGAGTGACAGGCTCGTGTGGTGGCTTCCACAGGCTGGGAGAAGTTGTCTCTATCCTCCTGAACTCCCACCAGCAACATTGATCCTGGAATTCTCCCCTCTCTGCTTAGGTATCTTCATCCTCTCTTGGAAAATTAAGTGGAAATGATAGTGCATCTTTCCCTAATGCCAACATTTTTACTGTACTCACTCTGTGACTTTAGGAGCACCAGTTTTTAAGGGTAAGTCTCTGGGGGAACACAGATAGTTTTTTGAACAGACAAGGATCCCGAGGGCCTGAAGAATTTAGGGGGAAGGGGGAGGGGGAGTTGGGAGTGAAGAGATTCCTAGCAACAGGGCAACAGGGCATCATAGGATAACTGGTCTTTTCTTTGTCTAGAATCCAATCACAGTTGCAAACTACTTGATCCTCTTGTTCAATGTACTATATAAAAGATCCATAACCTTAGATCCTTTTTTTTTGGGGGGGGGTCATTTAGAAATGTATGTGATGTGTGTGTGTGTGTGTGTGTGTGTGTGTGTGTGTGTGTGTGTGGTGTTGGTACTGGAGCTTCAACTCAGAGCCTTCAACTCTTGCCTGGCCTTTTCTCTCAAGAGTAGCGCCCTACCACTTGAGTTACAGTTCCACTTCTGGCTTTTTGCTGCTTAACTGGAGATAAACAGTCTCACTGACTTTCCTGCCCAGATTGGCTTCTAACTGCAATTCTCATACTTCAGCCTCCCAAATAAATAGCATTAGCAAGTGTGTGCCACCAGCACCCACATAATTTGCTGTTAATATTACACAGCATATAACATCAGGAAACACCCAGGTTGATTAACACTGCATATACCCTACTAGTACAGAGGAGGAGAGGTGTTGTCTTTGGTCTTTCTGTAGATGCTACTTTGCACAAGACTTCACTCTCAAAGTGGCAGGCATCATTATTAATTAATTCATTTTAATTGCAACCTGACCCAAGTTTGTCTGACTGTTCCTTTGGTTCCTGTTCTTTTAGATTCCTGAGGGAGTGTCTGACTTGGTCATTTCTGAAGTCTCAGGGCCTAGTCAGTGCCTGTCAGAGGCCGCTACTCAACAGAGATCTACCGACAATGACATACATGATATGTCTTGACCAAGTAGCTGAGGAAATATGAGATCATTCCTGTGATGGAGGTGCATAAAGAATTAGAGCGATACCTGCCACCTCTGCTCATCAGTGTATAAACAGTTTTGTGAGCAGTGACAGAAAAGAGTCTCCCAGAAAAGTCAGGAAAGGATGTAGGCAGCAGCATTGCGGCGGGGCCTGAAGGATGAGAATGAGTTGGCTGAAATTGAAAAGGCTGGAGACTTGATGGCTCTTGATTCTTCAGGAATCCAAACATGAGACATTATGAATGTGGAACATTCTGGAAGCAGTGAGGGGTGGGCTGTTTCTGGTGGGTCTGCTGGGCTCTCGGTTCCAGAACAGAGAGTCTTTCATTTCTCGGGGGAGCAGTCCACGTGGCATAACGGTCTTTGCCTCTGAAGGGTCCTCAGATTCCATGAGAAGTTTATCACCATGCTCACCCCCAGCGCAGGGCTGCTTAAGATGTGCCTGGCATCCTCCTTACAGTTACTAACGGGCTTACCCTTTTCTCCCACCGAGTCCCTATACTCATAGGATGGGGTTGGAGGTGTGGCTCCATTGGTAGAGTGGTAGCCAGTGAGTTACAGTGGCAGGTGCCGAATTCAAATCCTGGTCTTAGAACATTTAAAAGAAGAGTTTCTATATGTCCGAGTGCCTCAGAAATGTGAAGTTTGCCAGGACCATAAAAAGCCAACTTCTCTCTCACTCGTGAAGCCTATTTCAGAGCAGGCTTGCCTAGCTAACCACCAGGCCTTGCCAGAAGGAAGGCAATACCTTCCCTCTGGGACCTGGAAGCTCTGGTAGCCATTGAAAAATTAATAAAGTGTTTGCTACATGGAATGTGCAATTGCTGTCATAGAATCGCTGGGAAAGAGCCTTGTGGTGATGTTGTTATTACCTAACTTGCAGGAGCCCCAGGTATTCCTGGATGGGCTGGACGCATCTTAGGTGGATGCTGGATTCTCAGTGTCCTTGAAATCAGGCGGCACTGAGAGACAGGGCAGGGGCAGGAAGACTTAACCCCCCCTTCCTGTTATTCCATTGTGTCAGAGGTTTTATTAGATGTTAAAATACACTTGGGTTGCTATAGAAACATTTTTCCCCTCTACTGTGTTTCTGTTGTCTGTCACTTTGATTAGCTGAGAATGCAGATAAGGGCTTCTCTGTGTAACACCAAACTCAAGACCTGGGTTGACAGCCTGGCTAGGAACACTTTTGTCCCAATGTCTGTGCTTACTTTCTAGCATCTATTTCTGTTCCTACTGGCTTATGTAGTGTGTGTCCACATGGGTTGATGGGAAGGAAGCACATCTGTGTTTAGAGCTTGGGCTTGTTATTTAGAAATCTTGTCAGGCTATAAAATTACAATAGAATAACTAGTTAAAGCCAATTAGCATCGTTTCCACTTTAGGGTTGATCTGAGATTAGCCTCATAAGTAGTAATGGTTGACTAGTATACTACTAGAACGGGTTTTTTTTGGGGGGATGGAGGCATCATTGGCCTTATATCGACATGTTTATTCAAGAAGTAGACATGCTGTGCAGAAACACAACTTACGGTATGACTTTCTTTTCTTAATCTTGAGAGCGCCGTTCTCCTTTACTGATGGTCCTCTCTGCCCTGTCTTACCCCCATGCAGGAAGAACATTGGTGAAAAGCACAGACACCAGTGACTTTTCGTGGCTGTGGAATTTCCATGGAGAGGAGGGAGCGTGCAACTCATGGGGACCCTCTAGTGCACCTGTGAGCCCTCTCTCCCAGGCGCATTCCGTGGCCGGGGTGAAGCTGCGTTCCAGGTGCTGGCGGGGGGGCGGGGGGAAAGGGGGAAGGTCACTGCAAAGGTGCAGAGGGTGGGGAAGGATGACAGGAACACGGAGCACACACACAACCTGAACCTCAGAACCGGAATCCTCCAAGCAGAGCGCTACTTAAAGAAAAGAAAAAAAAGTCTAATGGCTTCTCAGGGATTTTGTTTTCTGTGCACATTTAAGCCATAGTGACAGTACAGGTGGCAGTATTTTGAGCACTCGGGTTTCAGTTCTGTTCAGTGTGAAAGATGGATCAATCGACTGACGTTCATTGCTGTTCCATCACTAGTGTAAAATATGTATATGTTTATCTTTATTTTTATAATATGCAAATACATTTAAATTTATACAGTTTGAAGCTTCTAGCATTAGTTGACACTGGGTGCAATATTTTGCATGAGAACTGTGCCAAGAAGAGGCTGATTTCTTATTTTATTTATTTTATTTTATTTTTTATTTTTTTTTTTTATTTTTGGCCAGTCCTGGGGCTTGGACTCAGGGCCTGAGCACTGTCCCTGGCTTCTTCTTGCTCAAGGCTAGCACTCTGCCACTTGAACCACAGCGCCACTTCTGGCCATTTTCTGTATATTTGATGCTGGGGAATCGAACCCAGGGCCTCATGTATACGAGACAAGCACTCTTGCCACTAGGCCATATCCCCAGCCCTGATTTCTTATTTTAGTATCAAACATTTTTTGTTCTTTGTTTATTCTTTACTCCATCTTCTCAGATTACAATGGAGAGGTTAAAATAAAACACGATATCTATTAGCGCCTGGGTTTTGCATTGATTCAAAGAAATTGCCAGTAATTAGCAAGATCTTGCAACAAGCATTTCAGAAAAAGCCCCTGCCTGGCAGTTCTCTTGCATGTTGGGGGATGATTTCTGTTCTCTTCTGACATTAGCTCAACAAGCAGCCTCTTGTAGAGGGCCCAAGGGGACAAACAATCCATGGAAAACTTGGGTCTTTCAATAGCTTGAGATAATTGGGAGTCAATTTGAATCATGGGAGAGCTTCTGCTATTAAGTCCCTTTTGTTCTAGAACAGAGTTCAACAATTAGCAGAATGAATGCGTTGCCAGCTCCTCCACATCTGGCTGAGAAGGTGCTCTGGAGAATGCTGTCCCACGTTGCTTATTTATTCACACAGAGCCTCTTGTTGGACATCCACTGCCAAGAAGTAGTAAAAGCCTTGTTTTAGGATCTACAGGAGGTAAAACTTAGAAGCAAACCCAACAAACTACTCTGCCTCCTAATTGGGGCCACGCAGCACATGCTGTAATAGTAACACGTTGTTTGAGGAATGTAAAGGACTCTGTTTACATCTGCCTTCCCCTGTGTGGATAGAAAGCTAGTGTCAGACAAGAAAGTGAGTCAGCTGGTATGACTTGGTTGCTTCCTTTACAAAGTATTGACTGTCGGAATGCCATAGAGCGCAGTCTCCACATACTTAAACCTGGAGAGTGAATACACAACTGCACTTAGAGAATTTGCAAATCAGTTTGCATAGGGACAGACAGTCAACTTCCTTCAGAACTCAGTCATAAAGTCAAGTGGTGTAGTCTATGTGTAGATGTTTTTTTAAAAAAAATAATCGAATATGACACTTGATGGAAAAGGAAAATTTCATTTTCCTATAGAACATAGTCACAAGATGAATTTACTTAATCCTTTTGTCACAGTTCTGTGTGTGTGTGTGTGTGTGTGTGTGTGTGTGTGTGTGTGTATACTGAATGATAACATTGAATTGCTTTATGGACCATTGGCAGTTAGAATTTTTTATTTGGCCCCGGACAGTTCTTCAGCTGTCTAATCAACCAACTTTGTCCAGTCTTTGCAAAAGACTTCCAAATGTATGACTTTGGGCTCACTCCCCAGAGCTTCTGTTGAATGAATGTATTGTCACTGGGCTGAACCCCTGCAAAGGATTTGCTATTTGCATGCCCCGTATGCCCATGTTCTTAATATCTACTCCTTTTTTTTTTTTGACAAGTGATGTCAAAACCCTAGAGAAGCAGTGCAGGACCACAAGAAGCTCCAGAAAAGCATGAGAACCTGATTCAGCATGGGGTGGGGGTGGTTGAGGAGACAGAAAGCACTGCTGTAGAAGAATTTTTGCCATCTATATAGGAAATTCCATTTTGTCTCTCAACACCTGGAAAGACTCAGCCACCAGCCAAGGCTGACAGACCACTCACTAAGCATAAGAGGAGTTTGTTCCACCCAGTGAGTCCCTTGCCTCTCAAACAAATGCCCTCCAAGTTTGTTACGGTTTCTATTCCTGCAAAACCAATTCCTAGAATTGTAAAAGCGCTGCCAGAATAAATGTTTTCCCCCTTGTAAGAAAAAAACAGCTCTGCTCCTATTGACACTTGTGTGTTGGACTCTTCTGTCTGAATAAAGAGGAACAGGTTTGCTGTGATTCTGGATGGAATGTGTTCTTCATGCCACAGTCTGTGAATTGTAATTGCGATTTCTCACTCCATTGTCTTAACGGGGCAGAAATTTAAAGAAAAAATAATGTCAATAAAAGTACAAAGAAATGGTTAAGCAGTGTATTGCTGGTTTAATTATTTGTTCTGTTTCAGTGTTATCAGTGAAAGAGTAGCTACATTGTATTTTCAGCTCTTAACTTTGAGCTTCAGGAGATGAAGGGTGAGCCTAGGAGAAACTCTCATTTCCCCTGAACCCGGTGCTGGTGGCTTACGCCTATAAGCCAGGCTACTCAGGAGGCTGAGGCCGGGAGCAGCAAGAATCAAACTCATCCCAGGTAGAAAAGTCTATGGGACACCATCTGCAAAGTAAGCAGCCAAAATCTCAGCTGGAGGCATGGCTCAAGTGGCATAGAACCAGCTGTGAGCAAACAACCCAGGGGAGAGTTCAAGACCCTGAGTTCCATCCCGAGAACTAGAATACAATTTTTTTTAAAGGAAGCAAGCAAACAAAAACTCTGCCTCTGGCACACTCTCATGCCCCTTGGGACTAGGGCTAGAACCCAGGACCTTGCACCTGCTGGCTAGCCTTACGCATTCTCGGCCCAACACTGGCCATGTGATTTAGGTCAGACTTCTTCACTGAGGTATTAGATTCCTAAATCAGACTCACAGACTTGTGATGGGGTTGGAAGTTCCCATTCCCAGATCTCCTCTGCAGGAGCTCTTTGCAAAAGGCCCTCTCATGCTCATAAGTGCCATGTTTGGGGGACCTACCTGCATTCACCCCTGCCCCCCCACCAGGCTCTGTTCCATCTCTTTTGTTTCTATTTATGTTATTTGAAAAGGCTGATAAGATATGCAGAATCCAAGATGAGTCCTCCAGACAAGCTGTGCCCAGAGGCAAGAGGGTCCTGGGTCCAAGGAAGAAGGAAGCAGCTGGGATGAGGAGGGGCTCTGGGAAGATGCCCTGGAGAGGCAGGTGGGTGATTGGAGGCCCTGGGCGCCATTCACCTCTGTTGGTGGAGAAAGCACCTGACCAGCAGACTCCCCATGCATTGGGGGCCGGTGTGCTCTGGCGTGGCTCTCCCATGCAGTGGTGTCCGGTACCGTGGAGCGCCTCACACTGGCGTAGTTCCAGCATCTGTCGTCCACTTGGGGCTTTTTGTTCTCAGGAAGTGACAATGAGGAGCGCATTATTTATCTCACACATGGCCGCTTCCTACAGCCGTTTCCCTATCTCCTGTGGGTGTTTAAAGTACATTCTACATTCTCTGAGCTTCGACACCTGCATCTCCAACACGGGGAGGCCTTCGATGCTGATGGCCATGAGGGAGAGGCAGAAAGAGAAAATGGGGGTGGGGAGGGAAGCAGGGAGGAGGGAGTTAGGGGAAAAACGAGGGAGGAGGTAACAAGTTGGGAAAGAAGTAGCTGCACTGCCCTAAGTATTAAACTGTAACCCCTCTGTCCATCACTTTGACAATAAAGAAATTAATAATAATAATTTAAAGAAAGAGTAAACAAGGCCGATGGGGAGAGGCAGTGGGGCCTGGGTGAGCAGAGACAGCGCCTCTACTTCGCGAAGACCCTGGAGCACGGAGAGAGCAAGCCCGACCCAGATGATGCTCTGTCCACCCTAGAGCAGACCTGTACAGGGGCAGGTGTCCTCCCCCTGAGGTGAGGGGGACAGGGGCCCAACAGATGCCAGAACCACTGAGAGGCACCCACAGGGATAGCAAAGGAAGACCTCACAAGTGCTGCAACACACTCCCAGTTTCCAGACCCCACGTCTAACTCTCTTGCCTCAAGAAGTCTCCCCCCTCCCCTCCCCTCCTCTTTCTCCTACTCCTCCTCCTCCTCTTCTTCCTCCTCTTTCTCCTCCTCCTCCTCCTCCTCTTTCTCCTCCTCTTTCTTCCCCTCTTCCTCCTCCTCCTTTTTCTCCTCCTCCTCCTCCTCTTCCTCCTCCTCTTTCTCCTCCTCCTCTTTCTCCTCCTCCTCCTTCTCCTCCTCCTCTTTCTCCTCCTCCTCCTCCTCTTTCTCCTCCTCCTCCTCCTCTTTCTCCTCCTCCTCCTCCTCCCCCTCCTCCTCCTCCTCCTCTTCCTTCTCCTCCTCCTCCTGTTTCTTCTCTTCCTAGGGTATAGGGCATAAGGTAACCCTTCCAGCCAGGACTCTTAGTTGGGGGTTTATGCCAACCCACCAATAGCCAAGAGTCCATCCTCACCTTTCTTGGCACCTTACTCTCACTTTTAAATAAACTTCACCTCTGCTCCATTTTCCTACATCATAATTCTTTATTTGGTGGAAATAAAGGCCCCTAGATGGTAGCAACAGTGCCTGGGGTGGCCTTGCCTGGGGCGGGATCTGCCCTTGCTCTCCATGGGGAAGGGTTGTATGGGGACTGGCTGGGAGCTTTAGAAAGCAAATGACCAGTAGGTGTGAGGAACATTGAATTAATCAAAGCCACCGAGTCCCTGCTGTGGATCTTTGAGAGCATTGAAGATGCTGATATAAATGAGCAATCTCCAAAAGCAGAGGAGGATGTGCAGGGTTTGGAAGGAAGCTTTTTCGAGAGTGGTCTATGGCTGTCCCAAAGGATTTCCACAGTCTGGAAATCTGCTTCAGCAACCCTCGGGTGTCAGGACTGTGGCTTCTCTTATGGTGCATGGGGGTGCATGTGTCCCTAAAAATGCACCCTTGTCTGTTGGAATCTTGATTCCACCCTTTGTTTATCAGGTGCCTCACTTTCCCTGTGCGTGAAACAGGGGAAACTGCTTACCTCATCCAGTTATTGTGGATATTAAGTTAGCTACTCTTTGAAGTTCTCACCATATATAGAAAAAGCGTTCTCTACTTCTTTTTTGGTATGGAAAATAAGCCACAAACTCAGAAGCCTTCCACAATAACTAACCAGAGTTTGCGTTTTGTTTCCATTGTATTGGCTATTTGTACTAGTGATTAAAAAATACTTGTGTTAAATGCATCTAGGCTGGGTAGAGCGCTTGCCTAGCATGCATGAAGCCCTAGGCTCTACTTGTCAATACCACATACAAAGAAAAAGTCAGGAGGGGCGCTGTGGCTCAGGTGGCAGAGTGCTAGTCTTGAGCAAAAGAAGCCAGGGACAGTGCCCAGGCCCTGAGCTCAAGACCCAGGACTGGCACAAAAAAAAAACAAAAAAACAAAAACAAAAACAAAAAAAAAACACAAGACAAAAACAATCAATGCATCTAAAAAGAAATACTACTGCCTGCTATTGAGCCCAGGATCTGGTGTGTGCTAAGCAAGGGCTCTACCAGTGAGCTGAACCCCAGCCTAAGAAAGAAACAGTATGGTATGTTTCAGAAAAGAAAAAAAAAATAACAGAAAAACAACATCATGGAAGTTGAGCAAAAGTGATGATGCTGACCTGAAGTGAAAGTACTTGTTTTGTTTGTGGTCAGCTGTGGGGCTTGAACTCAGGGCCATGGTGCTGTCCCTGGCTCTTTGGCTCAAAGCTAGTGCTCTGCCACTTTGAGCCACAGCGCCACTTCTGGTTTTTAAGTGGTTAAGTGGCGATAAGAGGCTCATGGGGACTTTTCTGCTTAGGCTGGCTTTGAACCACTGTCCTCAGATCTCAGCTTCCTTAGCACCTAGGATTACAGAGGTAAGCCACCAGTGTCTGGCTGTACCTATTTTTTAAATCGAATGTGCTGAACTTTTATTCTTTTATTTTTCTTTTTTTATTCTTTTTTATTTTTATATTTCTTTTATTATTGTCATTATCCCCTAAAGAATTTCCTAAGTATTCACGTAGCAGGTACGTGGTATTAGGTGAGTGGTCCAGAGACGATGGAAAGTATACGGGAAGATGGGTGGGGGGTGTTGTCCTTGAGCCTTTCCGGGTTAGGGTGTCCACAAGGGACCATGGTGTGAACCCCTCGTGGACACGGAGGAGGCAGCTGTCAGTACCCAACTGCAATGTCCTTCACCACGTTTCTCCTTGAGCTCTGATTTCTGGAAGCTCTGCCTCAGCCTTTTATTCTGGACGAATGTGGCCCAGTGCAAGTGGCCTTGTGTCCTCCCTCCCCCACCTTGAGGAGGCCCCTCTGTGCTTGCTGGGGCTTCCTTCTCCCTAGTCCCTTCTTGCTGGAGCATTGCACCAGGACACTGAGGCCACCTCCAGGGACAGGGCTGCCAGAAGCTCGAGCCCCCTTGCTGCCCCCTCACTGGGTGGAGAATCTGCACCCTTGAGGGGACGAAGCCCTCCCCCCCTCCTCAGCCCACCGTATGGCAGGAGGGGCGCTATTCTGGGCATCAGGGCTGAGTGCAGGACTCAGTCCGAGGAAAGGAAAGCCCAAAGGGACAGAAGCCAGCTGTCAGCGCCCTGCCTGGGCAGAAGGGTGAGGCAGTGACTGCTGGACAGGGCGGACCAGGAGAACAGGCCCGAGAGCAGCAGCAGCTTGGGGTCATGTGATCAGCTAGGCCGTGCCCGCCAGCTCCCGGACCCCGGCCCTGGGGACCCAGCCACCCAGCACAGAAGCCCTGTGGAACTCAGCTGGATCAGCTGCTGAGCAAAGCCACCGAAAACCAGCACCTCCAACCCAGAGGGGAACCCTAGGAAGCCAGGGTGAACTCGACGGCATCACACTGGGTTCTGGCTGGCTGGATGAGTGTGTGTGTGTGTGTGTGTGTGTGCGCGTGTGTGTACAGGGTCACACTCCCTCTGAAGGGATCAGAAATGGAACTGTACACTCCTGTGTGGCTGAATGCAGAGCCCACGATGAAAGGAAAGGACAGCTCCGTTTCATGGAGCGTGGTCACTGCAGAGCCGTGCTGAGCTGGACACTCGCGACCAGGGAAAAGGACTCAAGCGCAACCACGGCGGAATTGACTGCTGCACACAGGAGAATCCTGCGGTTGCTAGACCGAAAGTGACAAACAAGACATTTGGAGGTGATGGGGTGGGGTGGGGTGCAGGGGAGCTAACTCACTGGAGACATTGCTACCCACAGAAAAGGAGAGTGCGTCGGTAGGGATGCAAGCTGCACAGGTTCATAGGCTTCACCTTTCCGAATTGATTGGAAACATCACGGCACAGAGTTCTATTGCTGGTCCTACCACATGTGCAACTGTAACATGCAGTCATGAGCCAGGTCCTGTCAACGGCACACACCATCAGCAGCTGTGGGCCACTGATGTCGCAGTTCTCAGTTTGTGCCTGTCCCTCCTGTAACAGTCACATAGCAATGCGATCACCAGAGGAGGCGTTTCTGTGAACACAGCCTACTCAAGAAGCCTTGCGTGACAGGGACAACCCAAGCACCAAGGAGGCTGGAGGAAGATGTGTACTGAAGTAAGGAAATGTGCACACGATGCACACTCTCTGTACATCGTTATGGGGCTCCTTACGGTGATTCCACACAGGAATGCAAGATGTAATTGTCAAAGCAATGTAATTACCTCTTCCATCTTAAGGCATGTATCTTTTTCTGTGAAGTACTAGAAATTAAACCAAATCATTCTTATGTGTTAAGAAGTTTGAAATCATCTTTTCTAATCATTTTGAAGTCAGGTTTTTCTAAGCTAGAAGTTTATTGTGTTAAAATTTTTTTAAAAAAGTAATTCTTCCCATCTTTTCGTGCCTCTTATGAAACTCCTTTCTCTTTCTCATTCCCCTTCCTTTCCTAGTCTCTGGGACCACTATTCCATTCCCTTCTGTTTTCCTGCAAGGTTGACTTGCTGTTTCCACAAGTGTCTGAAGACCCACCATATTGTCTTTTTGTGTCTGCCTTACTTCCCTCCATGTGACGACCTCTAGTTTTATCTATGTTGTTGAAAATGACAGGATTTCATTCTTTTCCACTCCATAGAAATACCACATTTTTCTTTATCAACTTATCTACTCAAGGGTGTCTGGGTTGATGCCACATTTTGGCTATTGTGAATAGTGCTAAAAACAAACATAGGAGCATGAGGGAGAAAGAGAGACAGGCAGACAGAGAGCACAGTCCTACTGGATCAGGAATCACCCTACTGATCTCGTTTAATCTTAATTACCCCTAAGAAGACCCTGTCTCGACTGGCACATACTCTACATACTCTGGGATTAGGTCAGGGACATCTGGGTGTTGGAGGAGGTGGATCGGAATTCATCCTGTAAGTGCTGTCATGCTCTCCAGTTTGTACAGGAGGTGTTGGAGGTACAGAGAGTGGATGTCGCTGGCCAGGTCACTCCTGTGACTCCTGCAGGCAGCCCCTCTCCCGCCCCCCCTCCAGGCCATTCATCCCTGTGCCTGCCAAGCTCTGTCTCCCACGTTCCACCTGGGAAGGGCAGAGCACAGGTTCTGAAGAGCAAGCCACAGGGAACACTGGCTGAGTGGGGTGACGGCAAGTGAGAACAGAGAGGTGACTCTCTCGGGTGCACGTGAAAGATGGAAATGAGGGGAAGATTTGGAAGGAAAGAGCTCTGGGTGCGGGCTGCGAGCCACGGGCTGAGGGGGAGAAGGACTGGGCAGCAGCCACACCCTGGTGGGAAGGAAATGGTGAGGATTCTGACCTTTCACCTCTACTCTCAGCTTCCCTATCCAAAAATAGGACGTAAGTCTTCCTCCTCTTCCTCCTCCTTCTCCTCATGTGCTCCACTCCTGGGACTTGAACTCAGGGCCTAGGTGCTGTCCCTGAGCTTTTTTTGCTCAAGGACAATGCTCTACCAATTGAGCCGCAGCTCCACGTTCAACTGTTAGGTTGTTAATTGGAGATAAGAGTCTTGTGGATTTCCTGCGCAGGCTGGTTTTGAACCTCAGTCCTCACATCTCAGCCTGCGGAGTAGCTAGGATGGCAGGTGTGAACCACTGGCATCTGGCACTAATGCTTCCTTAGCACCTGTGTTCTGGTTTGGATGGGAGGTGTCCCCCAAACCTCAGCACATTTATAGTGGGATGTGATCGGCTCACCAGGGTGTTGAGCACCCCAGTGGGTTAATGCACTGAGAGTTCAGGGCTGAATGGTGGGGTTGGGGGAGGAGGGGTGGAGGGGAAGCGTGGGGTTAGTGGTGCGGGGTCAGGAAATGACAGTTCTCCGGCTCCTTATTTCACTGCACATTCGTTTCCATCGCGTTGGGGAGGATTCTTGCTCTGGAGTTAGATGTATGCACAGAGGCTAAAAATAGAGGGCTGGGGAGATGAGTTCTTATGTGGATTGGACTTCCTTCTGAGCGATAAATGTGCAAAGGAATAGAGTTGGCATCTGCATTGCACCAGAAAGTTCCAGCAGGTACAGGTGGCCATGACAGAGTAACCGAGGCTGTCTTCTCCCGCTTCCCACCGCTCCTGTCAGCTTTGGGGCCCGGGCTGTGGAGGAGACACGCAGCACTGGAAAGAACCCCGAACTCTCAATCAGGAGGCCTGCTTAAGCCCACAGAGCCTCTGGTCATACAAAAGAATACTTATTGAAATAAATTCCAAGGGATGAAAACAAATGGGTTTTTTGTTGTTGTTTTCTTTCCTTGTTGTTCTGTTTGTTTGTTTATATGTCTTTAGGAGTGTAAGGAAAGATATAGAAATGGGGGGACAGAGGGTGAACAAATTCAACAACGGTACTCCCTGGCTACTATGTTGAAATTGAATGATATAACTTGTGGGTGGAGACAGGGGGAGGGAAAAACAAGGAGAGAGCAAGGGACGGGGTGACATTGTCCAAAAAGGAATGTACTCTTCACCCAACAGGTATAACTGCAATCCCCCTGTACATCACCTTTATAAGAACAATAAAAATTAAAATAAACAAGATTCACAGAGCCAGTGAGTAGCCCTGAGAGTGTGGGCAAGTCCCTGGATTGCTTTGGGCCTAGGGTTGCTCTTCTCCGAGCTTGGTGATCACCCGAGGTCCACTTCACAGAAGGAAGCTGAATCTATGCCGGTTCATTAGACTGTGGTCCCACGGGCTCCAAATTCCTGGCGCCAATCCACCGAGATCGGGGTCATTTCCTAATTGCGCATCCGCCCTGTGACCTGTTTCTCCTGCTGACCCCCCTGCATCTGTTGTAATGGGGTCTTGCCCATTCAAGGCAGGAGGGGGCAGCTTCTAGAATGCTACCTCCTTGGCTGCTTTCTCTAACAGCTAACGAACCAATTCACGAGATCGACAAAGATTTCATCTGAGCATTATTTTTAAACTCAAGTGCAAAAAGCAGAAGGTTCAAGTTCCTACGTGGGGAGGTTGGATGGACGGTGTTTTCTCTGGAGTGATGATCACTTGTGGAAAGTAGCGTGACCTTGCATGAAGCTGACAGAACACTGTCAATCCCGCCTCTTGAGGAGTGTTTACAGTCTGGGAGCCTAGGAATGCTGTTCTCGGAACCCATGGTTTTGAAATGCAGATGGGTAAGACTCTAAAGTGGTGGGTGTCTGAGGCCACAGGCGGTAAGTAGCAGACTTGTATCTATTATTAGAATTGTAAAATAAGGGTGTGAGGAAGGATCGTGTCAGTAAATCCCCCTTATGTTAGACATCCCATGCAATGTTGTGTTCTGCATGGTCCCAAACATGATCCCTTTGAAGTCTGTGCCTTTGGCAGGAACAGGATGGGCCCCCCCACCGTTCTGCCATCCTCGAGGGGAGGAGTTCAGTTGCATTACTCTGGAATGCAACTAGGAAGGCCAACTAAGTCCTTTATTAAGTCATGCTTCTCATAGGATTCTATACCAGCACCAGATAAACTGGGCCAAAGTTTATATAATAAGGATGTTTCTCACAGATATTTTAAGCAATAGCCAGGTATCAGTGCTTCACACTGTAATCGTAGCTACTCAAGAGGCTAAGATCTGAAGATTGAGGTTCAAAGCCAGCCTACCCAAGGAAATCTAGGAGATTCTCATTCCAATTAACCACTAAAAATGCAGTAGAGTTGTGATGCAGATGGTAGAGCACTAGCTTTGAGGGAAAAAAACCTCAGGGACAGTGTCCAGGCTCTAAGTTCAAGCCTTAGGATCAGTACTAAAAATAAAAATAAATGAATAAATAAAGTTAAAGCAATTATCGGAGAGACGAGTCAGAAAGGTTTAATAATTTCATGGAGCTGGGCTCCTGTGGCTCACACCTGTAATCAGAGCTACTCAGGAAGCTGAGATCCAAGGATCTCAGTTCAAAGTCAGCATGGGCAGGAAAATCATGAAAGTCTTATCTTCAATTAACCTCCAGTAAGCGGGAGATAGAGCTGTGGCTTCGATGGTAAAATGCCAGCCTTGAGAAAAGCTGAGACAGCTCCCAGGCCCTGAGTTCAAGCCCCATTACTGGCACAAAAATATAAATGATAGAAAATGTTACTAGAATGATGCTTCATAAAAATGTTTATAATAACATACAAACCCAAATAAAAATTGCAGTTTAGTATGTAACTTCTTAGAGTGAAAATGCATAAACAATGGGAAGACAGCATGCTGAAAGATTACTATAGGTTAAGGAGGATGGCTGAAACAAAACTCCTAACAGTATTTAAATAAGTAGTAGCCACCCAAAAGAGAACAGAGGAATGAACCCGATAGTGGTGAACCCAGAATTTGGCTTGAGGTTAAAGACAAAACTATAAACAATTGTGTAGCCAGTTGGCTTATGTCTTGAAATGGTGTATATTACCAACTCTGAAACGATCACACAATAATGAACAATAGATTTTCACTAGGGAAAGATGGGTTATAAATACACAAGTGGACAAGGCTAGACAGCACCCTGTGCTGTTACTCTGAAATCAGAGACGTCCATACAATCACATGGTTTTAGAGCTTGAGGTACAGAGAGAAAGATGGATCTCAGGAAGCCATGTGGTGCACTGGGAGGGTCTAAAAGCAATGGCATCCCCAGTAATGAGCATGTGTAGCACCCAATGCTTGTGTGTGGATACCTTCCACCCCTTCACCAGGAGCAGGAAGTTCTTGCACATCTGGCCGCATGTCGGAGCACCTTGTTGTGCACGTCAGGAAGTGCTCAGGGATGGGCCAGCAAGGATGGAATGACGCAGAAGACGATTCAAGAGGAAGAATAGCTCAGAGACACCATGAGCATCAGCAGATGCAAAGAAGGCCGGGCTTGGTAAATGCTGGTGTAGACCCAATTACTATGGAGGTGAAGACAGGAAGACTGCGGGTTTGAAGCCAGCCTGGGCACAAAGTTGGCAGGATCCTATTTCCAACTGGCCTGCTGGTACATAACGGTGTGGTCTCGTTTACATGGAAGATGAAGGGAGGAGAATCGGTTTTGAGGCCAGCCTCGGGAACGTGAGCCAGAGACCTCATCTCAAAGCTAAATGCAAAAACAAAACTGGGGGCATGGCCCAAGTGGTAGAGCATTTGCTCCGTGAGTGCAAAAGCCAAGGTTTGATCTCTACTGTTGAAAACAGGAAGAAAACCAAAACACAAAAGACACACACAGGTATGACCAAAAGTTTCTTTTTAAAGGTTCTCATCTGCATGAGGAATTCTATATGATTTAAAACATTCCATTTCAAATTAATCGTTTCTTTTGCCTTTGTATTTTATATGTACCCAGTCACAAGCATGTGTTTCTTTTTATAATACACATGTACTTAATTGTTAAAAGCACTTCAGGGTCTCTGGCCTTTGGTCTGCCACGTTCTGGTGTCACTTGTCTGTTGGTGTGTCTGTGAGATGCATCTGCACTGTGTGGCTCCCCAGCAGCTGCGGGGGGCCATGAGGTACTGAATTAATGGGAGGGCGACCAGAGGACAGCTGAAGGTTCAAATGACATGAGTGTCACATGCCTGTCCCCACTGGGCCCCACTCTGGGCCATAAGGAATTCTGAAGGTGGCCATGTGCTTGTTCCAGTGCAGAATCACTCTGCCACTTTGTAGCTTAAGAGTTCCAGAGCAAGGAGCTTGGAGCTGGGGCGTTGTGGAAGTGCCACTGGATAGCTTCAAAGGAAAACCTGTCCATCACACCTGGATGGCGCCTTTGGGTGCTTTAGGAAATGATTCTTTGCTTTTGGGTGATAGTTTTGCTTGGGGGATTTTGATTAGTTTGGGACAGGGCCTCTCTTTTCAGCCCAGGCTGGCTACAATCAAATTCACGATCCTCCTACCTCTGCGTCTCTCGTGCTGGGATTATAGGTTTGCACCGCCGCACGCAGCTTTGGCTGTACTTGTTGAAATGAATTTCAAAGCACACCTTTCAGAGTGTTGGTAAGGGATCATAGAGAGCCAATAAATACAGTAGTAGTCTGCTGAGCTAGTTGAAATAAATGAATTACAGAGATGGGAGTTGCTGGCACAACTAGGAAATTCTGAAGGTCGACTTGTAAAGTCTGGATGATGCAACTGTCTCATCCTTGAGCACATTATTTCACAACTGTCCCAGTGTCTGCCTGCTGGAGTTTGCTCCCCTCCTCAGATCGCACAGGCCGGTCTACCCCCCACTTTTCCTATAACTTCCAGAAGGCGAGGTCACAAGTTTCCAGTAGACACTGTGGAGTTCATATCAATCCACATTCATGCCTGATTCATGAACTTCTTCATATCTTGAAGCTGGGTTTTGTTTTGTTTTGGCCAATACTAGGGCTTGAACTCCAGGCCTGGGTGGTCTCTCTGACCTGTTTCGCTCAAGTACTCTTGCACTTTACTACTCGAGCCACATCTCTGCATCTGGCTTTTTGTGGTTCATGGGAGGTAAGAGTCTCTCAGACTTTTCATGCCTGGGCTGGCTTTGAACCGTGATTCTCAGATCTCAGTCCCCCTTCCCCAAAGTAGCGAGGATTATAGGTGTGGGCCACTGGCACTTGTCCCAAAGCTATCTTTCATTTCTTAGTGGCTCCAAAGAAAGTCACAGGTCTGATTGTTCTAGATTATTCTACATTCCCTCTGTTACCACCAGGGATCATTCTGTGAATTTTTCTCCAAACTGCCTCCTTCAAACACAGAGACAAATTCCTGATTCCTCATTTGAGCAAAGAGCCTTTGAATGTGTATTAACCCAACTTCTGAGCCAACCCTCTGGTGGAACCAGACAATGAAAACCCTGTTGTTTGTGTTAAATGATGTGCTTTGGGAGGGCAAACTCAACAGGGTTTTCTGACATTTACAAATTATTTAACAGAGTAGGAAAAACACCTTTAGAACTAGACTCTGGAACTTCTTAAATTTTAATTTCTAAATATTAGAATAGGAATGCATGACAGTCAAATTTATTATTTTGTCAAGTTAGAATAGTAAATCTAACATTATGTTTTGATTTTTTTTGCCAGAAAAGAAATTTAAATAAGGATGCGAAATTAAATATAAAACTATGACAAGATGGGCAAATGGATTGAGGGTCTTGGTTTTCAGGGTGTCTCTCTTGTTTGTAGAATCATAACTTAATGGTACTGGTAATTCATTTTCCTTTTAATATTAACACTAATAACTAGCTTACATAGCTACATAAGGCAGCAGACACACAAATTCATTTAATCCTCACAATAATTGGATCAAGTACGTACTAACCCTCATGTCCTTTTTGTGGTTGGAAGAATCCATTGTCTAAGGTGTAACAGGGCCAATAAATAGCCAAGAACAGTTTCAAATCCTGAGTCTCACCATAGAGTCCAAGATTACAATTCCTGCGTGTGTGTGTGTGTGTGTGTGTGTGTGTGTGTGTGTGTCTGAACTGTGAGCAGAGCCAAATTATAAGGCTCAGCTTTCCTCCTCCACCTCCCAGCAGAATCTACAGGGCAGCCTGCCTATTCCTCACCCAGGGACGTGCAGCAAATGTTTAACAACCAACCAGCCTATTGAAGAGTTGATCTGTAACCTCTTCCCAGTGCCGTGGTGTACGGCGGCCTCTCATAGCCAATTTCAGGTTCCCAACTTGAAATGTGGAATCGAGCAGAGACCTTCTGTTGCACTCTATTATATGCTATGTGTGTCATATACACAAGAGCACTGTACATAGCTTCGAGAGCACAGATCATAAGGAAATGAATAAGAGACTTGTGAAATGATTGCTCTTGAGTATTTATTACCTTTACCCTGGATATAATAATTCAGTCACCTATTCTGTAAATGTTTATATTTGTTACTGTTACTACTGATCTATTATATAAATAATTTATAATTCTAATTAATTTTTTTAATATTTGAATATTTAGCATCCTACCAGACAATTCATTTTTCTAGAAGTGTGAAATTTGAGCAAGAGGGAAATCAAAGTCGTAGCTTACAGACTCCATTGTGTTTGACTCTGGCCTTTCTACCCACAAATTCCCGGCCATGCCCAGGTCAGCTGAGGCGCCTGCTCTGCTCCGCCACCTAGTGGTAGCAACTGCTTTATCCTCTGCTGCTGTCTTGCATTTATGCTTTATGGCTCTTTTCACTTTTGCACACTAGCGTGTCAGGCTACTGGCTAGACTTCCATTAGACTCTTTCTTTCTTTCTTTCTTTCTTTCTTTCTTTCTTTCTTTCTTTTCCTTCCTTCCTTCCTTCCTTCCTTCCTTCCTTCCTTCCTTCCTTCCTTCCTTTCTTTCTTTCTTTCTTTCTTTCTTTCTTTCTTTCTTTCTTTCTTTCTTTCTTTCTTTCTTTCTTTCTTTCTTTCTTTCTTTCCTTATTTTGGCCAGTCCTGGGCCTTGGACTCAGGGCCTGAGCACTGTCCCTGGCTTCTTTTTGCTCAAGGCTAGCACTCTGCCACTTGAGCCACAGCGCCACTTCTGGCCATTTTCTGTATATGTGGTGCTGGGGAATTGAACCCAGGGCCTCATGTATACGAGGGAAGCACCCTTGCCACTAGGCCATATCCCCAGCCCAGACTCTTCATTTATAATCTCCTAGAGTACCTTTAAAGTACACTCCCAAACATCAGGCCAAAGTGCAACTGATTAATAAATTAACAGGTTCTTGGGCTGGGAATATGGCCTAGTGGTAAAGTGCTTGCTTTGTATACATGAAGCCCTGGGTTCCATTTCTCAGCACCACATGTATAGAAAAAGCCAGAAGTGTTGCTGTGGCTCAAGTGGCAGAGTGATAGCCTTGAGAAAAAAGCAGCCAGGGACAGTGCTCATGCCCTGAGTTCCAGCCCCAGGACTGCCCCCCACCAAAAAAAAGATGAGAATAAAAGAACAAGTTCTTGTATCCCACTGAGCTCATTACCCCAGGTCCCCCGCAGCAAGGAGCATCTTTGAAATGCCAAGCAGAGAAGACAGTATTCTGACCAATAACCCAATGTCTTTTTCACCGGTCTTTCCTCAGAGGCTTACCCGCCCTCAGCAGCCCTAATCAGCCCTTCATCTTGTGGGTTCCAAATAGTGCTATCCCATGACTCTCCATCTCCACCATGGACCTCTTTTAAGATAACAAAGACAATCCAAACACCATTGGCTCATGTCTATAATCCTAGCTACTCTGGAGGCTGAGATCTGAGGACCGTGGTTAAAAGGTAGCCCAGGAAGGAAAGTCTGTGAGACTCTTAACTCCACTAAAAAAATCTACCAAAAAGCCCCAAATGGAGGTGTAGCTCAAGTGGTAGAGCACTATCCTTGAGCAAAACAAGCACAGAGACAGTGCCTAGGCCCTAAGTTAAGCCATTGAGTGGTACAAAAAAGAAGGAAGAAAGGAGAGGTAGTAAAAAAGAAAGAGAAGCAAGGAAGGGAAGGAAAGAGGGAGGAAGGAAGGAAGGAAAGAAAGAAAGGAAGGAAGGAAGGAAGGAAGGAAGGAAGGAAGGAAGGAAGGAAGGAAGGAAGGAAGGAAGGAAGAAAGAAAGGACAAAAACATAAGTCTACATCACCGATTGGAACCATTTGGAGATTGCCTCTGGTTGTACTAACCCACTGCCCTGATGTCCTCTGGCTTTACGTAGTGAACATCAGTCTTGCATTGGAGGGACTCCCCAACCATGTCTCCCCATCGCCTTTATTTTTGTGTCTCCCATTCAGCATCCATCCATCCGTCCATCCATCCATCCATGAACACAGTGATGTGCTCGCGGTGTAGAAGATATGGGCGCAAGATGTGGCAGGCAGAGCTCCTGGCCCTGATTGCAAGGACTCGGCGCGCCACGGCAGAGGCTGATGATTCGTCTGAAGCCCCAGACATGCGGGAGCCAGTGGGGCTTTTGATGACCGTAGCCCAGTCTTAGCGCAGCTGACAAGGTTCCTTGTAGGAACCCTGGCGCTTCTCTGAAAGCACAGGCAGGGTTTGGACAGAGAGGGACGGTAAAGAAAAGATGCATGAGGGCCTGAGATCATAGAACTTGTGGCAGAAGCAATAAAGCAGTAGGCTGGAGTGTTTATGAGGCAGACTCAGGGAGAGATGACAGACGCAGGGAGAGATGACAGACAGAGGGAGAGATGAGAGATGCAGGGAGAGGTGACAGACACAAGGAGAGGTGACAGATGCAGGGAGAGATGACAGACGCAGGAGAGATGACAGACAGGGAGACGTGACAGACACAGGGAGAGGTTACAGACACAGGGAGAGATGACAGATGCAGGGAGAGATGACAGACAGAGGAAGAGATGACAGATGCAGGGAGAGGTGACAGATGCAGGGAGAGGTGACAGATGCAGGGAGAGATGACAGATGCAGGGAGAGGTGACAGATGCAGGGAGAAGTGACAGATGTAGGGAGAGACCACAGACGCAGGGAGAGGTGACAGACGCAGGGAGAGATGACAGACAGACGCAGGACTAGATGACAGACAGACACAGGGAGAGACGACAGATGCAGGGACAGATGACAGACGCAGGGAGAGATGACACGAGAAGCCGGGATACCAGTGGATCCGTCTTGGTTACCATAGAGAGAAATGGGGGTTTGCTCCACAAAGGAGTCAAAGGTTGGCCTTTAGGTTTTTTTAAGCAAAGACTCAATGGATCGCGTAAAGAACTTATCTTTGTCAGCTTTGCTAGGCACCCATCACAAATTGGGCCTCCTGACTGGGTAGGGACAAAGGAGAAGTCAGGCTCCACACATGACGCTATGAACATTTCTCCCCCAATACTCAGCATGGAAGCCAAGGCTTTCCACGCGCTAAACAGCTGCTCCACCACAGCCCCTACACGATTAGCACTTTTGTTTTGCTTTTGAGATAGGTTTTGCTAAATTTGCAGAAGCTGATCTCAAACATGTGACCCTTCTCTTTCTACCACATGGGTAGCTGGGGTTACAGGAGTACATTATTAGGCCCGACTGGTTAACAAGCAGTAAAGAATGTTGCAGGCTGGGAATATGGCCTAGTGGCAAGAGTGCTTGCCTTGTGTACATGAGGCCCTGGGTTCAATTCCCCAGCACCACATATATAGAAAACGGCCAGAGGTGGTGCTGTGGCTCAAGTGGCAGAGTGCTAGCCTTGAGCAAAAAGAAGCCAGGGACAGTGCTCAGGCCCTGAGTCCAAGCCCAGGACTGGCAACAACAACAACAACAACAACAACAACAACAAAGAATGTTGCTGGCTGCCCTAGCCAATTCTTAAAAGCTCTCTCCCATGAAACCAACATCTGTCTACTCATTGAAAAGGAGGGGAAATGCCAAGGAAAATGGAGAAGTAAAAAATATTTGGAGGAGAAATCAGCCCAACTGAAGAACAGGAGAAGAGTTGCCCTGAGGAGCTGCAGAGCAGGGCCTGTGGCCAGAAGGAAATGCCCCCCTTCCTGTGGACAGGAAGGCCTGGAGACCACTCAGGAAAGAGAGGACATACCTTAAGGAGGTGGGCAGGAAGGAAAAACAACAACAGCATTTGTGGAGGACATTTGGCGGGTTTTCTTAGTGCGGAATTTGGGCAGTGGATAAAAAATAATCCGGAAAAGATTTCCAAAACATTATTTGGTCAAACAATACTAAAGTTTAAATGTTCCTACCTATTGATATAATAATTGTATGTCTAAAAGTTCCTTCTGAATCTAGTTCCAGATGAGCATAACTTTGCATATAATATATGCATTGAACTGTTGTATAGTAGAAACAATACATTTGGGCTATATGGAAAAGAATGGTTAAATTAAAAGGCATGTTTATTCGGAATATTTTTATCCTTTTTATGGCGCTAATCATGTTTAAGCACAATGATTCCATGTATAATATGCTTCCAATTTTGTAAAGAAACCCCTATATGCATAGCAAATGAAGAAATGAATGCTATAATGCATGCTGCAAATGGTAAAGTTACGCATTTGCTTTTTGTTATTCTTTATGAAGCAGTCCGAACACGTTAACTAATCTATAATATTCCAATAAACAAAAAAAGTAATAAATGTAAAAAAAATAAAGGACATGACAAGCTTCTGGACTACCTTAGAGAAAGACTTGCAAAAAGTTTAGACTTAAGTACAGGTTATTTTTAATATACAAACCAGAAAAAATTTAGTAACATGAGAAGTCAAGATCAATAGAAGTAAATACACACTTTTAATTATATGGTTCAACATAATTGCTATGATTCAATTAGCTTAAGAGCTTCAGGTAGAGCAAAAATGGAAAAGTAGAACCAGCTCAATTTTAATTACAATCTACAACTAAATCTCACAGCTGAGCTACAAAAGAAATAACGTGTTGCTAAGCACTGCCCTCTAGGTTTATGATGGGAGAACTGAATGAAATATTTATATGCACCATGAGTGTGTGTGTGTGTGTGTGTGTGTGTGTGTGTGTGTGTGTGTGTGTAATCTGGCCTTAAACTCAGGGGCCACCTACTTGCTCAGCTATTTGCTCACCTCTGATGCTCTACCATTTGAACTACACCTCTAGTCTTGTATTTTGTGGGTTAATTGGAAATGGAATCTCACAGACTTTCTTTTTCTTTCTTTTTACAGATTAAATTGAAGCATGTCACACCACTACCATTGTGACAAGTTTAATTTTAAATGTTCCATTAGATAATTAAAGCTAATACTTGATAATGCTCCACTATTAAATTGTTTTTCAAACTCCCTTGTACTTTCCACGTGTAGTAAGAACCAATTAACTGCTATTAGAAATCCCTCTAAAATGGGCAAGCTAATTAAAGTATAATTTTGAAAATCTCATTAGTGATAAATAAGAGAGAATATCAAGATACAATCAAGATGATTGTGACTTCTATATGATTGTGATTTCTAGTTGTTTGTGAACAAATGATTCTACATGGTATTGTTGAAAAGCAAGACCACAGTTCTGTTGAGAGACAGAGACGAATGGGTGGGACAGAGAACAAGTTATAGAGAGAGATGTATTCTTGTAGCAATGACGAAGACCTGGAAAACTTCCTATTTTCATGTCGGAATGTCTTTAAGAAATAATCATTTTGACTTTCAGTGATTTCTAGCAGATCTCTATATAGAACAGAGCAACAATTAACCACAGTTCCACTAGAGGGCAGCATCTGGAAAGCCCTTGAAAGATGTCAGAGGGCTGAGCTCTTACTGTTCTGGATAATTTCAGTGCAATCTCCTAGATTGCATCAATGATGTTTTAAAGACCTTTAGGGCTGGGAATGTGCTTTAGTGGTAGAGTGCTTGCCTAGCATGCGTGAAGCCATGGGTTCGATTCCTCAGCACCACATTAAAAAAAAAAAAAAAGCCAGAAGTGGTGCCTGAGAGAAGATCAAGTTTCAAACCCTGTGTCTAGTCCAGTATGGTGGCTTGTGCCTATAAGCCAGCTGCTCAGGAGGCTGAGGCCATAGGATCTCTGTTCAATGCCAGCCTAGGAAGACAGCTCTGAGAGAATTTTATCGCCATGTAACCAGCAAAATGCTAGAATTGGAGGCATAACTTAAATTAGAGCATAATCCATGAGTGAAAAAGTGGCTCCCAGGGCCAGTTGAAGACATGCTGTCCTGAGTTCAAGCCCCAGGACCACACACACACACACACACACACACACACACACACACACACACACCCAGACACAGACACACACACACACACACACACACACACACACACCAAGGAAACTTGAACTTTGAAACATATACAAAAAGCAATAGAAAGGAAGACTTGCATCATCATCAGGTACACTTTATGGTTGGGGAAAAAGCTGTTCTAAAGGAGGAAAAGCAGAACTAGTGCGAGAGTTGTGTTAGGTGACAACACTTCAACGAAACTTGCTACCTTGTAACATGGTTTGGTTTATGTGGCCAATAGTTCCAGAAACAAATTGGTATGGGAATGAATGAACAACTGAACAAATGTACCACAGACATCTCCTCTACCAGATAAGTGTTTCCAGATGCTCATCTAGTTGGACTATTGTACTAATTTTTCTTCATGAACATTTAGCATGTGGTTACATGACTGTAGAGTTTTGAGAATTAGACATGGGTACCCTAAGGAAAATTCACAGGGGAAAACATCACAATGAAGGAATGTATTTTATCCTGCATGTGGGCAGGTCATT
This sequence comes from Perognathus longimembris pacificus, assembly GCF_023159225.1. Taxonomy (NCBI): domain Eukaryota; kingdom Metazoa; phylum Chordata; class Mammalia; order Rodentia; family Heteromyidae; genus Perognathus; species Perognathus longimembris. The sequence goes on from NC_063178.1 coordinate 31,967,845, forward strand.
TGAGTTACTTAGCTATGAGATGGAACTTTCTATGCATTTGAGTAAGTCAAGCCTGAGTCCTGTACAATGTGGTCGACTCTGAGCCAGGTTTGGGATTCAACTCAGGCCTTACTACTTAGAAATTAGATTGTGTTTTAGACAAGCTATTTTATCTTTTCAGAACTGCTGTTTGTCCGTTTCTTAATAAAGACGGTGGGAATAATTATCACAATAATTATGAGCACAGCAGAATAAATGAGAGAGAGCCTCAGAGATAAGATGCCTGAGCCTCATGGTTATGATTGCCTGGTGGAGCTCTAGTATCTTCGGCTCAGGAGTACAGGGAAGAAAGAGGAGGCCCGGCTGATGAGCTGCACTTCCAGGCCGGGGGTAGTGGGTGGGGCGTCTTACCCAGGCCCCCCCCAGAGCCTGCCTGCAAGTGGGCCTATCTGGCGTGAATTCATTATCCCTTAACTCTCCATGGCGATGGAGGTGTGTACCCAGAGAGTTTTTGGGCTCCTCTTTATTCTTGTGGAGGCCAGAGGCTCACATTGGCTCTCAGGGTTCATGCCACCACCTACAGATGTTGAAGCAATTCCTCCATGTGTGTGAAGGAAAACTAGCCCAGAGAACAAACAACATGTCGTGACCACACAGAGTGTGTAGATGGCAGCAGCCACTCAGGCACGAGAGCCGCTCGCCACAAAGCCAGTCGCCTTACACCCTGGGGCTCTAGGCTTTGCCTTGTATGGTTGACAAGGAAAACCCCAGAAGCTATATGCTGCTATCATTTAGTTGGATTGGACATGGCATTAAAGCCACCACTTTCCACTAAACTATGTTTGTGTTTCTATGTGTCGAAAAAAGTCAGAATGCCAGCAATGGAGAGTTGTTAGGCTCAGTTGGTGAGACAGCGAGCTCATGACAGCCAGGCCAGCTGTCAGGTGATTGAGCCTCTCCTTTGAATTGGGTTGGTGACAAGATAGTGCAGACTTCCTGGCGACGTCTAAGTGCTTGCTTTCACATTTTACTTAATATCGTTTGCTTTGCCTGGTCTTGATTTATCTTTATCTGTTTCTTTTTTCTTTTTTTTTTGGCCAGTCCTGGGCCTTGGACTCAGGGCCTGAGCACTGTCCCTGGCTTCTTCCCGCTCAAGGCTAGCACTCTGCCACTTGAGCCACAGCGCCGCTTCTGGCCGTTTTCTGTATGTGTGGTGCTGGGGAATCGAACCTAGGGCCTCGTGTATCCGAGGCAGGCACTCTTGCCACTAGGCTATATCCCCAGCCCCTATCTATTTCTTCAATGCCAAATTTTCTGTGAAAACTTTTGTGTCTCTTGTAGAGCAGAGAGTTAGTTATTTTCTTAGCCCAAAATAAGAGCCCTTAGCTTCTGATATTGGAGGTCAGCTGGTTCATACTGCTGGCTGCTGTTGGACTTCACATCTTCCTTCTTTCATTTTTTAGTGGTTTATTAAGTCTGTTACATCTGTCTATTATATATTTTTATATCTATTATATCTGTCCGTGTTCTTCTACTTTTAGGATTTCTTCTAGATTAAGCAGGACATCAATTTTTTAAATCTTCTCTTCTGAAACAACACAAATGGCAAGACATGTTTCTTCTAGATTTTGCCCCATGCTTATGAGACAAAAGCCTGTGCGAATCAATCAGAATTCAGCACCCACTCTGGTACCTTGAGGACTTCATTCTTCCAAGTCTCTGCCAGTTGACACCTTTAGAGTGCTTATTAGTTTCTTATTCACTGTACCATTCTGAACTTCTGTATTTTGTTAATAAAATTAAGAATTTGTAGTTATGGGTAGTTTAAAAGTAATTTATAATTGGGGATGTAAAATGAGGCCAAGGATATCCACAATACTCTTCGCTCAGATTTACTTATTAGTACTTTATTCCATTTGTTCTATTCATTTCCTTCTCTTCACACACACACACACACACACACACACACACACACACACACACACACACACACTTATTTCCTGAATGCTTTCAGGGTGAAAATGTATATCATAACTCTTTTCCCTACATTTCTGCATGTACTCCCCGTGAAGAACGCTACAGTGAGCCTGCCTTATTCACAGATTGGTTTCAAATGCTTTTGATCAAGTCTGGCAAAAAAATTGTTCTTGAAAAATCAGAATAAATCTCAAAAACAAATGTTTCCAATGGCTGTTGTGTTCGCTCATGCAGCCGAGTGCGTGGGGAGACCCCCTCAGCCACGCTTGAGTTACCCCTAGTTTGCGTTGTGCATGGAGACCCCCTCAGCCAGGCTTGAGTTACCCCTAGTTTGCGTGTGAACCGTTGTGTAACCTGCTCAGAGTTTCCCTGTCCTACCTCCTCAAAACTCCATGGAGTCCCTAGAGCTAGGCGCCATGATGGGGCTCTGTTGGCTGGATTTGAGGTTTGTTGGGAGGCTGCTGTCTTGAGTGGAAGTGGAGTGGCATCATGGGAAGAAGGAATTGGCTGTTCACCCAGCACAGAGCTCCCGTCAGCAGCCTGAGCCTACACAGGTTTCCTCTGCAGTGAACCATGGACCTACTCTACACAGAGAAAGATTAATTTCATCCATCTCTACAGATACGATGCCTTCTTCTACAACCCCGATACAGGCTTTGTCAATTTTACAGCGCTGGCCACTTTGTGTCAGAACTGGACTCAGGGCTGGGAAAATGAATTAAAATCGAATATTATTTATGCTCTGTTTTTCTAATTATTCCATTGTAATTACAGCCATATTATGCATTCTCAGCTCATTCTTAACCAAAGGATGCCGTGTTTCTCTCAGTTACTCACGAGAGTTGTACTAGATCTTCCCTTCATCAGAGACATGGCTTTTAATCACCTGCTTGGATTTGGACTCATTTCTTTACTTTGAAAGCACAATTTAAGTTTTCCTCCTTGCAATAAATAGTCAGCCTGAGGTGATCTGCTTATTCCGTACAACTGTCTACTGTAATATATGATTTCCAGATGCCTATTACAAGATTTGAAGTTTATTCCAGTGTGGTCAGAGAACAAATTTCCTATGACTTAAAACCTTTTGGATTGATTGTGATTTATTTTCCAGTGGAAGTTACGGTTCCTCTTGGTACATGTCCTGTCCTGTATGTATTAATATCCTGTCCTGTATGTATTAATATCCTGCTGCAGCTACCTGGCATATCCTGGAAATGCCAACTATAACAAGTTGTGTATAGTGAGGATCAAGGTTTTGTCTTTTGCTTTTTTTTGGGGGGGGAAGGGTTACTGGGGATTGAACCAGGATGTTGCACTTGCTAGAGGATCAAGGTTTTGCTTTATTAATTATCTGCCTATTGGCTTTGCTCATTATTGAGAGAGAGGTATTGAGATTTCCAACTAACTACAGATATTTCTGTTTTGCCTTGAAGTTCTAGTTCTTTTTGCTTCATATTTAGTTTTGTTTTCTTGTTTTCTGTCAGTCCTGGAGCTTGAACTCAGGGCCTGAGCACTGTCCCTGGCTTCTTTTTGCTCAAGGCTAGCACGCTACCACTTGAGCCACAGTGCCACTTTGAGCTTTTTCTATATATGTGGTGCTGAGGAATCGAACCCAGGGCTTCAGGTATACGAGGCGAGCACTCTACCACTAGGGCATATTCCTAGCCCTTTGCTTCGTATTTAGAAGTTTTGTTGCTAGGTGTGCATATAGCCAGACATATTGACAGATTAAAAACAAAAGGACAGGAAAAAGATCTATTCTGTAAACATTAAAGCTGCAATGCTTTAGGTAGATCAGATAAGATAGATGTCAAAAGAATGAAAACAATAGGGATAAAGAGAAATACTTACAACACAATCATATTTGTAGTGGATTTATTTTAGGCAGCATGCAATCAGATCTTCTTTAAAGTCCAATTTCATTAGTGTGCTTGGATCATATCTTAGTCTATTAGAGCTGCTATAATAAAATAAAACAGTGATGTATTTGTTATTTACCTATACCTACATATATACATATACATAGTGTTATATACACATGCACATGTATATGTACATATATAACACATATATATGTGTGATATATATATATATATATGTATATCTCAAAAGTTTCTCTTATGGTTTTGGAAGTTTGGAAGTTTAGATCAAAGTGCCGATACATTTGGTGTTTGGAGATGACTGATTCCATCTCATGTGGCATAAGAGTGAAGATTGCACCCCAACATCCTTTCCAATTGCACTGATGCGCTCACGAGGCACCGTCCCCCTCTCCTAATACAATTACATTGGTATCAGGGTCAGTATAAAACTTTGGCCATGACACTGGCAGACTACAGCATTCATTTGCATGGTTGAATTTAGGTTCCTCATTTTATCACTCACTTTCTGTGTGTGTCCTCTGGTGGGGAAAAAGAGAAAATATAAGCTCAAGCAGGGGTTCAGATGAATAAATCTGGAACCACTACATATTCACTGGAATTGAACATTTGTGTAAATGTCTGGCAGATGGTAGGGGCCAGGTTTCTATGTGCTGAAAAGAGGTCATAGACATGCTGGAGGAAAATGCTAAAAGAATCCATATGATAATGGATTAGAGGCATGACACTGCTATAAACTAATGGTAGTTTCTTTTAGCTATAGATGGTGATCGGTAGAAATATAGATAGATAGGTATGTGTGTGTGTGTGTGTGTGTGTGTGTATTGGTATATACACATATATTTTCTTGTTCTATCAGCTGCAAGGGACTAGGACCAATCATCCTGAGCAGTAATAATTGCACTTCAGCATCAGATCTTGATTCCCAGAGCCATTCTCAGTAGGAATTGGGGCTGCTTGTGAAAGGGCTTGTTCCATGACTGGAGTTAGAAATATACAAGGTGAGCCTGGAACATGATATAATGCCAGGTACACTTATTATTGCCTCCACATTCCCGCTTTTCATCTATTGGATTTGGACCCACTTTAATGACCTCATCCGAGTTTGGTTACATCTATGAAGACCCACTTGCCACAGAAAGTTAGATTCCAAGGTACCAGAAGTTAGACTTCCAACATGTCATTTTGGGGGGACGTACTCCAACCAATAACAGCAGCAAAGGAAATATATGCTGTTCGGGAGGCTGAGAGCAGGATGATCACAATTCAAAGCCAGACTGGACACAAAAATGTTTACACTATCTACCTAAGCAGAAAAGGCTGGATGTGGTGATATGAACCTCTCATCCCAGCTATGATGGGAAATATAAATCCTAAGACCACACTAAAGCCACCAGCACAACTATGTTCATCGCAGCACAATTTGTCATTGCCAAAGTATGGAACCAACCCAGATGCCCCTCTGTAGATGAGTAGATCAGGAAAATGTGGTACATATACACAATGGAATTCTATGCCTCTATCAGAAAGAATGACATTGCCCCATTCATAAGGAAATGGAAGAACTTGGAAAAAATTATACTAAGTGAAGTGAGCTAGACCCAAAGAAACATGGACTCCAAGGTCTCCCTCATAGGGAATAATTAGCACAGGTTTAGATAAGTCACAGCATGCCCTTATGAACAGATAAGATGATAAGTGAAATGAACTCCACGTTATGGAAAAAAAAAGTCCCTCGTTCAAACTATAGCATCCCTCCCTCTCCTCCCACCCCCCAAAGAATATCTACCATTGCCTGAAAAGGTGATACTTTTCCTGTGGCTAACCACCTATCTGATAGAGGTTTCTTCATGTATTGAAATCACAACAACACATTATAACAGATGGGATTTAAAAGGACATATGACAATACAGCTGTCTTCCATTAATATCAGTAAATTGATTTGGGGGAAATGTAAAATAATGTTACTGTTCTCACATTTTATTTTGAAACACAAGATTTTTTTTTTTTTGGCCAGTCCTGGGCCTTGGACTCAGGGCCTAAGCACTGTCCCTGGCTTCTTCCCGCTCAAGGCTAGCACTCTGCCACTTGAGCCACAGCGCCGCTTCTGGCCGTTTTTTGTATATGTGGTGCTGGGGAATCGAACCTAGGGCCTCGGGTATCCGAGGCAGGCACTCTTGCCACTAGGCTATATCCCCAGCCCCTAAACACAAGATTTTTTAAATAAAATCATTTACAATAACAACGGGTTATTTTTATTTTAACTACTTTTAAAAATTCTTAGTTTTAAGTTATGGAAAACATTGATAGATATTTTGATAAATATTTCTTCAGGAGGGACAAATCTTAGTAAGTTTTTCTTTTATATGTCTGTCCTGGGGCTTAAACTCAAGGCCTGGGTGCTGTCCTTGAGCAGTCTTACTCAAACCTAGTGTTCTACCACTTGAGCCACAGCTCCATTTCCAGCTTTTTGGCTGTTAATTGTAGATAGGATTCTGACAGACTTTCCTATCCTGTCTGGCTTCAAACTGTGATCCTCAGATCTCCACCACCTGAGTGGTTAGGATTACAGGCATGAGCTACTGGCACTCAGCTTAAAGCAATATTTATCTTTCAATATCAAAATATTCCTATTCTCTATATCATCGCTGGTTGTTTTAGAATCTAATGATAGTTTTTCTTCGGTTTTGCAATTTCGGTTAAAAATATATGAATGTTTTTTCCTGTGGGAGCCGCCAGGCCGAGAGGAGCGTGGCCCTCTCCTCTCCCTGCCATGGCGTGTGCTTGTCCCCTGATATCAGTGTACTCCGAAAAGGAGGAGTCATCTGGCAAAAATGTCACTTTACCCTCTATGTTCAAGGCTCCTATTCGACCAGATATCGTGAACTTTGTTCGTACTAACTTGCGTTAAAAACAACAGGCAGCCCTATGCTGTCAGTGAATTAGCAGGTCATCAGACCAGTGCTGAGTCTTGGGGTACAGGCAGAGCTGTGGCTCGTATTCCCAGAGTTTGAGGTGGTGGGACTCATCGTTCTGGCCAGGGTGCCTTTGGAAACATGTGTCGAGGTCACATGTTTGCACCAACCAAAACCTGGCATCGTTGGCACCGTAGAGTGAACACATCCCAGAAACAATATGCCATCTGTTCTGCCCTGGTTGCCTCAGCCTTACCAGCATTGGTCATGTCTAAAGGTCATTGAATTGAGGAAGTTCCTCAACTTCCTTTGGTGGTCGAAGATAAAGTTGAGGTTTATAAGAAGACCAAAGAGGCTGTTTTGCTTCTTAAGAAGCTGAAAGCCTGGAATGACATTAAAAAGGTCTGGAATGACATTAAAAAGGTCTATGTCTCTCAGCGAATGAGAGCTGGCAAGAGCAAAATGAGAAACCATCGGCGTATCCAGCGCAAGGGCCCTTGCATCATCTATAATGAAGACAATGGAATCATCAAGGCCTTCAGAAACATCCCTGGAATTACTTTGCTTAATGTCAGCAAACTGAACATTTTTAAACTTGCTCCTGGTGGTCATGTGGGTCGATTCTGCATTTGGACTGAAAGTGCTTTCCGGAAGTTGGATGAATTGTATGGCACTTGGCATAAAGTTGCCTCCCTCAAGAGTAACTATAACTTTTCTATGCACAAGGTGATGAATACAGACCTCAGCAGAATCTTGAAAAGCCCAGAGATCCAAAGAGCCCTTAGAGCACCACACAAGAAGATTCATTGCAGAGTTCTGAAGAAGAACCCACTGAAAAACCTGAGAATCATGTTGAAACTGAACCTATATGCAAAGACCATGCGCCGAAACACCATCCTTCGTCAGTCAAGAAATCACAAAATCCGAGTAAAGAAAGCAGCAGCATTGGCAGCCAAATTAGATGAGAAGGCAGCTGCAGAAAAGAGGGCTGGAGGGAAGAAGCCTGTGGTGAGTAAGAAAGGAAAGAAGGCTGCTGATGTTAAAAAGCAGAAGCAGCCTCTGGGAAAAAAGGCAGCTGCTACCAAGAAACCAGCTGAAAAGAAACCAACAGCTGAAAAGAAAGCTACCACAGAAGAAAAGAAGCCTGCTGCATAAACAATTACAATCTGTTTAATTATATAAAGGCCATAGTATGGGACAGCTGAGTTGAATAAAGACCCGATCAAAGATGCAGTGAGAAAAAAAAAAAATATATATATATATATATAAATGTGTTAGCACTCCTTCCACCCTTCTTCATGCAATCTGTCCATACCTGTGAAGCTGTCATCCTATTGAAATATCACATATCTGTCATCTCTTCAAGACCCTCCCCGCGAAGTGGAGCTGAGTTAGCTGAGGGAATGCTGTCTGTCTTCTCCAGAATGACCGCCAGTAGCCACACAACGATGCTAGCCACCTGTGGCTTTGAGCACACAGATGGCTCTTTGGGTCACTGAGTAAAAGCCAATGTCCGGCAAGCCCTCCAGGGTCAGCTTCTTCCTCGCCTCTGCCCTTCCCTCCGGGCTCCCCACCCACTCTCCCTTAGCTTCTGGGCCTGCTCTGCCTCTGGAGCAGCAATGTCGATTCCCAGGAGTCTTTGTCCTCATTTCCTCCGCTGGCTTGCACTGTTCTTTCTTTAAATATCCCTGTTCTTCAGTCTCTGACATCCTTTTTCTGCTGTGTTTGGAACATCTACGTTCCGCGAGCTTGATGTAAATCTGTGTGCTGAGACCCACCATTTTACTGTTTGTTTTGCATTTGTCCCATCTGCTCTTGGCTTCACTTTTCCCTTCCACTTTCTCTGGTGGCTTTTGGGTTTATTAAGCATTTTTGCTAACCTTGTATCTCCACTATTGGCTTATTAACTTACTGGCTTATTGACCGCCTTGTTCTGTATTTTTCAATGGTGCTTTAGGGTGACAATATTTATGTTGACTTTGTCACACTCTAGTTACTATACCACTTCACATATACAACAACATACATAGCATCATTTGCAACCGTTTAATGCCATCTCTCCTTTGAGTTACACTTTAGATATTTTTTACTTCTGTGTATATTATAAAGCCTACAGTTCATCACCATTATATTTCTTTAAACAGGTGATTATATTTTTAAGAAAATTTTAAATGAGAAATAAAATCTGCTGTTTACCTCTTAACATTTCTGGAACTCTTTGTTTCTTATGTAGAATCAGCTTTTATCTGATATTATTTTTCAACAGAAGCAATTTCCTTTAATATTTCTCATAGTGCAGATCTGGCATGACAAATTCACTCAGATTTGTTTATCTGACAGATTTATCATTTTACATTCTCTTCATTTTACCTGTTTAATTTTTCCAAATATGGAATAGGAGGCTGACATTTGTTCCTTAGTGGGTTTATTTTTCTTGGAGCACTTTAAAGATGTTGCTCTATTGTTTTCTGGCTGGCATAGTTTCACATGAGAACTCTGCTGTTAATCTTATTGTTCTCAATGCACAAGTGTCTCTCCACTTTATGGTTCTTAACATGTTTGCCTTATCATTGGTTTTTCAGTTGCTTGTGGAAAACCTTCATGTGATATTTTTGTATTTATATTGTTTGAGTTATTGAGTTTCTTCAATATGTAGGTTTATGATTTTTCAATCAAATTTTAAAAGTTTTCAGTTATTATTTCACCAAGTATTTGTTGACTCCCTTCTTTTGTCTATGACTTTAATTGTACATGTAGTAAAACTTGAAATGACAGCATACATTAGTGAGACTGTCCTTATTTTTAACTTTTGTTTCCCTGTGCTTTATTCTGATATATTCTATTACTACCTCTTCAAGTTTACTAATTTTTATGTCTCCATGTCTAATCAGTTATGATTCTACTATAATAAAGTTTTCCATCTCCAAAAGTTTCATTTGGATCTTTTAAACAATATTATTTTCTTTACTCATTGTGTCAATGTCTTCTTATATATCTTTTGAGCATATGAAACACGTCTATAACAGCTATGTTAGAGTTTGAATTTTATCATCTACATCACTCCCATTGGACTACTTTTTCTTTTATTATGATCTATTCTGCTTCTTTTATGTCCACTAATTTTTATGGGATAGTAGATAAAGTGAATCTTACATTGTTGAATTCCTCAGCGGGTTATACTTTTTTAAAAAGCACCTGGCACTTTATAACAAGTTAAATGTGATCACTTAAAAATTGTTTTTTTTTTTTATTCCTTGTGAGAATTGTTAAGTTCTTGTAAGGAAGGTTTGGAGTATTATTTATGCTGGGACAATTTTTGACTTGTGTTTAAGCCATACATTCCTTGAGCCAGGGAGACGCAGCCCCGGGTCCCTGCGAGGACGGCACCTGCCCACCCACCCACCGCCCGCCGCCCACCGCACTCCTGACCCACTTTCCCGGCGCAGCGGACCGGATGGGAGCCGCCGACCCCCCACCCCCACCCCGCCCGCCCCTAGGACCCGGAGCCGCCCTTCCACACCCCGCCCCGCCCCGCCGGTCCGTCCCGGCAGACCCTGAGCCACACTCCCCGTCCCCCCCCCCACCCCCCGCGACGCGCGCCGGCAGACCCGGAGCCGCCCACATCCCCCCTCCCTACCCACCACCCGGAGCCGCCCTCTCTGTCCTCAGCCCCCTCACCCCCCCCCCAGCGCACCCGCCCCGCTTCGCTCTGCCCTCCGGCGCTCCCGGGCCCGGCTAGGTCCCCGCCATGAGCTGCGATCCCCGGCTCCTCCGCGCGTCCTGAGGACCCCCCTCCGCCATGCACTTCGGGACACTGCTCCTCCTCGTGTCCCCGGCGCTGGCGGCCCTGACCCGCGCTTGGGGCTCCGTGGCCGTTGAGTGCGGCTTGCGGGGTGCCCTCGGAGGGGGCCGCTCCCGGAACTTGCGGGGAGCCAGGCCGCGGCCTACCTGCTGGCCTCTGGGGCGGGAGGGGGATAACTTGGGGAGCCCTTGTCTTGGGGGGGGCCCTTGTCATAGGGAGCTATTGTCTTGTGGGGGCTCTTGTCTTGGGGCGCCCTGTCTTGGGGCGCCCTCATCTTGGGGGCTCTTGTCTTGATTGGTGCGCCCTTATCTTGGGGCGCCCTCGTCTTGGGGAGCCCTCGTCTTGGGGAGCCCTTGTCTTGGGCGCCCTTGCCTGATGCATGTGCCCGCAGGAAGGCGCTGGGGCTGGGGTCGCTATGGGCACTTGTTGATCCCACTTGGGTGGAAGCAGACCCCAGGGAGGGCCAAGCCGCCTGGTCCCCGTGGTCCCCATGGGACCGGGAGCAGGTCCCCAGTCGGGGTCTCCTGGTTGCGGGTGGCATGGCCCGCGTTAGGGACGCCATCTGCCCTGCCTAGGGCAGGGATCCCACCAGCAAGTGCTTCCCGCACAGCAAGTAAGGGATGCGGTGTGGGCATGTGCGTGTGCATGCGTTGTGGTGTGTGTGGGGGGGCCGTATGTGACGTGCGCTCGTGAGGTGTGTGAACGTGTGTGCATGCATGTTGTGGTATGTGTGCATGCGTGTGCGTGTGTGCATGGGTGTGTGTGCATGCGCGTGTGGGTGTGTGCTTGCGTGTGTGCATGTGTTCGAGCTCGAGCTCAGGGCCTTTTTCAGAGTCACACCTCTTCTGTGGCTTTGCAGGTTAGCTGGAGCCAGGAGCTCAGGGTTGAGCACAGGCTTCAGCATCCTCAGCCCCCAGCCTCTGACCAGCAAGGGGCTTCGGCCACAGGCACGGGCAGGCTCCTTTCCGAGCTGTCAGGGCATAGCTTATCTTTGGGGGATGGGGGAATAGGAATCCCAGGCATTGCTCTTATCCAGTGCTGCATCTTTGCTGTGACTTATCTCCACACACAGCTTCTGAAACTCCACCCAAGTTCCTTGTCCTTTTCTTTTTTTCCCTACTAACTAGTTACCCTGCATCCCCTTTCTGCTATGAAGACATCTTGATATCTGCTTTGCAGCAGCATATGATAATTGCACTCGATATATTAGCAAGCGAACTTCATATGCCAGTACATTAACCAATACACATCACAGACATATAGCAAGTAGCTATCTATATTGGACATGCAATTTTTGAGACCATTTTGCAGATAATAATGCATAGAATTCATCTGTAGGACAAAATGTTGTTCAAGTTGTAGCCCACCTAATGGAGGTCAGTCTTCGAGGGTTACACTCAACCTAATTGAGACCCATTTGGAAGAAGCACCAGTGGTTAGTGCCTTTGTTTAACAAGCATTGCAGCCAAGCCTCTGTGGGCTCGTGGAATTCATCCCTCCTGTAATGCCTTATTTGCCAGTCTCATTGAATAGACAAGAAAATTGAGATCTTAAGAGAGGAACTTACTCTCTCGAGGATACACTGTCAGTAAGTGGTCCAACCTAAGCTCTGACACAGGTGGCCTGTGGACTGAGCCTGCTCCCATACTCGTAATTACTCACATCAAGCGGTCTCAAAAGTATTGTCCCAGTTCATTGAGACAGACTGGACAGGGTGCGAGCGATGCTCACCTGGTTAGATGTCCAATAACAAATACTATTTCCTGAGAGTAAACCAAGAGATGAAATCTGACAGCAGCCTTTTGCGGTCCATTTCAATCCCACCATTATGCAAAATTTGTCACTCGGAGTAGGACTTGACACTGCTTCCTTGCATTATGCAGAGACTTCAGTGGGCTTATATCACATGGTTTATGTTTCCTAGGAACTCAATGACTGGCTTTTTTTTCTGGGAATGCTATGTCAGTACAGTAAGTTAAGTATACTCAGGTCTTCTGTGGATCCTTTCTATGAACTCTGCATACTGGGCTTGTTTTTTGTGTGAATGTTTTGTTGTGCCATTCCTGAGGCTTAGGTGCTGTCCCTGAGCTTTTTTGTTCAAGGCTAGTACTCTACCACTTGAATCATGGCTCCAGTTCTGGAGTTTTGCTGGTTAATTGGAGATAAAAGTCTCACAGACATTCCTACCCAGGCTGGCTTCGAACCATGATCGTCAGATCTCAGTCTCCTGAGTACAGACAAGCCCAGTTTAGAATTATTTTTGTTCATTAGATGTTTGAGGCTTATAGACACAAGTACAGGACTTAAATAAAATAGAAAAAAAACCAATTTCTTGTAAGTAACTGAAAACTCAGAAATACTTATGCCCCAGCTATTAGAAGTATTCTTATAAAGAAAGTGGTTATTTAGGACCACATATTGACATCTATATTTTAAGATATGTCACTACATATCTAAGAGTAAATGAGTCCAATGCTGTAAGTGTTCACACTTAGCCAGAGCTGAGGAAAGTACCAGACTAGTGTCTCCGGGTGTACACTTATGAGCGAGCCCTCATTCTACCAGGTAAACAAACCAGCATACAACAAGTCTCCAACAGCAACTCCACAACACCAGCAAGAAGTTGTGTCTGAGGAATGCCACTGGGCGGCTCTGTGGGTTTGGGAGGGATGAGTCCTCGTTGAAGGAAGGTCTTTCAAAATGATTGTCAGCAGTGGCTTACCATGAAAAACAGGCTCCCCTGTACCCAAGGAAGCCAGACATTGTCATGCCTCTGCCTCTTGGTCATCTAACACACGCGGAGTGGAGTGTAACCGGACAAGGCAAGCTGCCTGCGGAGAGAAATGCCTTCCTGTGGCCTGGCTCTGCAATGGCCAGCAGGAGTGCCCGGACGGGACTGACTAGCAGTGTGGTAAGCACGATTCCAGACTGTGGGTAACACTGATCAAGACACACCATATCCATAAACCACTCTATTAAATGGGACTCCTTGGTACAGCTACTGAAAGATGATAACTTAAAACAAAAACAAGACTGTCCCAGGAATCTGGCCCTGATGGGAAGTAGACCTGAGCATTGCTAATGGGAAAATCAGAACTGCTCTAAAGCACAAAGTTTGTAAACACCGACACAATGCCACAAATAAAAATTCTACATCCCGGCCTTGATGATGGGTTACAGGCAAGATGCAGGAGCAGTTAAAACCATGTCAAAATTATCTTTGGATATGGTGTAGATGAAATATCTATGAATTTTGTGTTTATATTTGGGTCTCATCATCAAGATATCTTATTAATGCAACTATTCAAAACATTTGAGTAATCTGGACCCTGCAATACCTCTGATTTCACGTTTAACAAACGGGTTGTTGCGAGCTGTCAGCAGGTCAGCCAGGGATGTGTCTTCAAATATGTTAGTCGCCATTATCCTAACAAGGTCTTCAATGGAGGCTCAATCACTGGTAGAACTATTGTTCAAACTAGACTAGTCCAAAGAACAGAAAACTGTTGCCAACCCTGGTACACGGAATTGCTTTTGCACACAATCAACTTGTTCCACTTTCAATGCTCAAGCTTCACTACTGGCATATGTGCGTGCATACCTGCACGTGCACACATACACACACACATACACAGAACACACACTTATAGATGAAAACTACAGCACGGCAACGGCCAACATAGTGGGAACTATGGGGGCTTGAAATTATTTAAATACACTAAATTTAATAACATTAAATTCTTCTGTAATGCCAGCCACGTAGTTCGAGTCCTGAGTGGTCAGGTAACCAGCTGCTACCGTGGTAGACGGAGCAGGTGGGAAGCGTTGTCTCTGGCATGCTGTTGTGAACCCACCGCCTCTGTTCTTCAGGAGAGGCGTGTGGGGGCCACCCCCAGGCCTGGCAGTGTGACTACAGCAAGTGCATTTCCATCGGGTGGCTCTGTGACGGCACAGGGGACTGCAGGGACAGCTCAGAAAAGGCCCGCTGAGGTAGGTGCCAGACCCTCTGCCCCTCTGCCCCTCAGCCCTCTGCCCCTCTGCCCCCTGCCCCTCTGCCCTTCTGCCCCTCTGCCCCTCTGCCCCTGCCCCTCTGCCCTCTGCCCCTCAGCCCTCTGCCCCTCTGCCCCTCTTCCCCTCTGCCCTCTGCCCTCTGCCCCTCTGCCCCTCTGCCCCTCAGCCCTCTGCCCCTCTCTGGCCCTCTGCCCCTCTGCCCCTCAGCCCCTCTACCCCTCTGCCCCTCTGCCGCCTCACTGATCATCAGCATTTGTCAGCATCCCCAGTGTCTCATGAAGCCAGGAGGCCATTAGGCAGCCGTACACCCTGCACGAGGCCAGAGGTTATGCTAGCTTGGGTTTTATGAGAGAGTTTTACCTTTACTTCTTCTTTTTAGTTCTTTTTCTCCAAACTGATGCAAAGTAAGTGACTACTTTGCCTTATTCATTCATTATTATTTTTTTATATTTTTGGCCAGTCCTGGGCCTTGGACTCAGGGCCTGAGCACTGTCCCTGGCTTCTTTTTGTTCAAGGCTAGCACTCTACCACTTGAGCCACAGCCCCACTTCCAGAATTTTCTCTGTATATGTGATGCTGAGGAATCGAACCCAGGGCTTTACGCATGCAGGGCGAGCACTGTACCACTAAGCCACATTCCCAGCCGTGCTTACACACTCTCGAACACATCTTTGGAGTGGAATGTTAGTAGACATCATTGAGACCACGTCCCCAGTGGCTTGCATCTCATTTAATTCTTGCTTTTCTGTAGACTGAGTCCATGAGCACACCGTCCTCCATGTGGGGATGGCGGTTCGTGGTCCACCCCTGCCTCACCCAGCCCCCTTTTCCTGCCTTGCAGAGAGATCTACAGCATGTCCGCACCCCAAGGTCCGATGTCCTGGGAAGCCTCTGTGTCTGGATGCCTGGGAACTTTGTGAAGTCCACCAGGACTATGCAGATGAGTCTGACAAAGCTCACGGTCCCCAGAGCCATTGCCTGCAGGGCCAGTGGCAGTGTCAGAACAAGGTGTGTGTCCCGGACGACTGGAAATGCAACAGCACCGACCAGTGTGGGGACTCTTCTGATGAGGAGGCCTGCGGTGAGTCTGGCTTCCTCTCTGGTTCTCAAAGGCAGATTGGGCTGCAGGGGCTGCTTTATAAAACTTGCACGTTCATTCCTAACACCAAGACTGCCCTCCTATAGCTAAATGCGGGATGCGGCCTAGCAATAGCTAGCATGAGGGTATCCAATCAACTGTACCGTCGTGCTTGAAGTGAAACACCGGCACTGAATGCTCTCAATGTTGCATGGAAAAGGTCCCGGTATGCACGATCTTAGGACACCTAAGTGCCTGTTTGTGAGGAAGCCCAATGGCAGATGACCTGTAATCTCGTGCAGTGACTACAGAAGGGGGAAATGCCTCCTTCTAGGAGGAACACTCCCCAGAGCTCGCTGAACCCTGCATCTCTCTCCTAGACGCCGCATGCTCATTGTACTGCCTCTTCTGACTTCATAAGCCACAATCCCACCCTCTCTATCCTAGAGTTAACTTGGTAATAACTAATGCATTCAGATTCCAACATTTTTACAATGAAGCAAAGTCCGGTTTCTTAAGAGAATGCTTTTAGAAGACAAGTTATACACACCATCCCAGTTATAACTATTTAATTCTAGATCCATCAACTCTTTCGATACAGACCTGGGTATTTTAACACCTTTGTGATCAAACGTAGAGGCGTACTTCCTCGATACATAGCTTGGAAAGGATGAAATGCTCGTTCCTGCTTAGAATTCCCCTGGGTTATAGAAATATGAACACTTTACTCATTGAGAAAGTTGTCTGTTTTTGTCCTCCCCACAAGCACTAACGAAGGAATGCGTAACTCCCCACACAGCTTCCTGTCCAGCAGACACCATTGGGTGTGATAACATGTGCATCCCAGAATCTCTGATGTGCAATGGAGAAGCAGACTGTAAAGATGGCATGGACAAGCCCATTTCATGTGGTAAGAAACCAGTGGCTTAGCTGGTGGTGAGAAAGTAGGACAGAGCGGCCAAGGCCTCAGCTATCATAGAGGCTGTTCCTCCAGAGAGTACTCACACCAAGATTCATACTTTAGTCTACTATCTTCCACGAATGGGTTCCCTTACAGGGTATAAGTTTTAGCACTTGGCTTTAGACTTTTGACAGGAAAACAGTACCTAAACTGTAAAACTTTGAGGGCCATTCTCATTTCGTAGAATCTCTGTTGGTTTGGAGGGGGAAGGGGAGAGCAGGCATCTTACCTCTTTATTTTGTCATCTGTTTCCTCCCACCAAATCTTCCCTCACATGTTTTTGTTGGAACCTATTTAGTTCTGTTAAAAGTTGCCAAAGATGGGGCTGGGAATGTGGCTTAGCAGTAGAGTGCTTGCCTAGTATACATGAAGCCCTGGGTTCTATTCCTCAGCACCACATATATATAGAAAAACCAGGGCTGGGGATATGGCCTA
Source organism: Perognathus longimembris pacificus (assembly GCF_023159225.1). Classification (NCBI taxonomy): domain Eukaryota; kingdom Metazoa; phylum Chordata; class Mammalia; order Rodentia; family Heteromyidae; genus Perognathus; species Perognathus longimembris. The sequence goes on from NC_063178.1 coordinate 31,984,884, forward strand.
GTGGCAAGAGTGCTTGCCTCGTATACATGAGGCCCTGGGTTCGATTCCCCAGCACCACATATACAGAGAATGGCCAGAAGTGGTGCTGTGGCTCAAGTGGTAGAGTGCTAGCCTTGAGCAAGAAGAAGCCAGGGACAGTGCTCTGGCCCTGAGTCCAAGCCCCAGGACTGGACGAAAAAAAAAGGGGGGGGGCTGGGAATATGGCCTAGTGGCAAGAGTGCTTGCCTCCTACACATGAAGCTCTCGGTTCCATTCCCCAGCACCACATATACAGAAAACGGCCAGAAGTGGTGCTGTGGCTCAAGTGGCAGAGTGCTAGCCTTGAGCAAAAGGAAGCCAGGAACAGCGCTCAGGCCCTGAGTCCAAGGCCCAGGACTGGCCAAAAGAAAAAGCCAGAAGTGTCGTTGTGGCTCAAGAGGTAGTGCCACTTCTCCAAGGCACTCAGTTGCCTTGTGCTGCTTCTCCATGGCGCTCAGTTGCCTTGTCTGCTGCCTTGTCCCCGCTGGCAGAAGCTGTGTGCTGGTGAACTGGGGCTGTGAGGGGCCCTGCGGCGACACGTCCTGGGGAGTCCGCTGCTCCTGCCCCACCGGGTGGCAGCTGCAACGCGACGGGCAGAGCTGTGGAGGTCAGAGCCCCCTGGTCCCCACTCCTCGCAGATATCTTTTACTGTGGCAACATGGATCCGACCCTGTGTAGCCGTGTTTATGCGTATCATTCGTAGCCTCACGTATGTTCATAGTGTTGTGTAACCATCCTCACTGCGTATTTCTAGACTTTTCCATCATTGCCAGTAGAGACTGTCTTTCCACAGCATGGTAAGTCTTCACTCCTTTCTCCCTTGTCCTCTGGTAACCTCGCCTGCTTTTTTGCCTTTTGTGATTTTGTGACCTCTAAGTTCATATTAAGTAGAATCATACAACGTTTGTCCCTCTGTGTCTGGTTTATGTCACAAAGCCTATCTTTAGGATGTGTCAAGAATTCCTTTTTTAAAAATGAATACAATTTGGTTATGTAGATAGACTATATCTTATCTATTTATCTATGGGTGAAGCATTTGGGTTGTTTCTGCCCTTGGGCTATTGTGAATAATACCGATATGAGCATTGGTATACAAGTACTTGTTTAAATCCCTAGTTTCAATTCACTGGGTGTATTTCAAAAGCAGAATGACTTTTTTTTTTGAGTTATTGTGAAACAATTTTCCATAGAGGCTATGCCATTTAAGATTCCCACCATATCCTGTCAATGCTGACTTTCATCCTCTTGTGGCAATTTTAGGTCAACTATTGCCTACTGAGAATATGTCAGATTTTGTATCCTTCTTTTACAGGGCTTAAAGGGTTTCTGTCCCGGAATAAATAGATTTGTTATTTCATCCCTGATGTCCATGGAATAAGTGTTTAAATTTAGAGTCTGCGGAATGTCCAACTGTTCCGGCTAGCTGACCTCCAAGTTTCACTGTCCTTAAGTTGCATTTGGCTGTCAAATAGGATTACGGTATATAAATGATAAATAAATTTCACCTATCTTTATCAGTCAGTAATAATTAGAAAAGGTTTCGGTTCTGCCCTGTTGCACTTGTGTACAAAAAAAAATCCAGGGTGGTATTTTAGATGAAAATGTGATGGGCAGGACAAAGGATCTATTGTCCTGATGCCCCGACCTAAAGGGGAGATCAGCTCTACCACTGAGCCTCAAGGATTAGCCCTACTTGGTAATGCCTTCTCTCTTCCTTGTTCCACCTGTAACCCTAGCCACCTGGGAGGACTATAAGATGTCGGGAGCCGAGCTAGCTGCTAAGCTCATCCTGACCTCTGGCTGTGCTGATGTCGCCAAGATTTCGGGAGCCAAACCTGCAGCTAGGTTCATTATCACCTCTGGCTGTGCTGTTACCGCCAGGATATGCTAAAGGCAAAGATATTTGTCCACAGCCTCTGTCCGGAATTGCTTTGTTACCTTGTGTTTACTGTAATCAAATGTTGCAAACTTCTAAGCCTCTTTGTGTTCTGGAATTTTAACAACCCTATGCTATTCCCTGGTTCCAAAACTGCATATAAGCTGGGAGTTGAAAATAAACTGTTGCTGCAGTCTTGAGTCTCAATGCAGACCTCCCGTACCCCATCTTTGTCTCTTGTCTTTTTTCTCTTGTCTTGTATTTTTCCTTTTCCTTAATCCTCGCCGCCCTCAGTCAGGATTCCCATTCACTGCCGGCTGGCTCGGCAGGATAAGAGGAAAACAGATTTACTAAGCAGCATTAAGTTTACAATCGTTTTTTATGTTAATACTTTATCAAGAGTTTCTATGAGCCTATCTAAAGTTTATTCATTTTAACTAAATTTTAATGAATGTTAATATCTAAACTTAATTTCTCTAAACAAAATCAATAACTTGATCTATTCCATTCACTGCTTCTTCACCTAGAGCTGGTGATTTTACTCAGATAGATGTAGGTTTTGTGCATCCCCTGCTCCAGGATCCTGAAGCCCATGCTTGGTTTTCTGAGCCATGCTAGGACTTGTTGGCCACTGAGCTGGCAGTAACTCTACACGGGTTATTTTTCTAGAATTGGAAGGTATTATTCTCCTTAGGTATCTTGTACCTCTGGAAGGAAAAACATTTTCCAAAAAGAATTCTTCAGGAACCATTTTCCTTAATAGTAAATAATAGTTTGGTAACTCACAATCTAAAGAGTCTCTATGATCAGGCTTTGAGAATCAATTGCACCTTATTAAGGTCAACTAACTATACCTAAGAGCTTTATACCTTTTCCATCATTTTAGGTGAGTTATTCCATGGAACCCAGTGAACTCCAGAACTACCACTGTCATTATGAAACAATTTCTGGCTGGCTTGGCAAAGGCTACCTCCCAGGAATCTTGCTAGGATAACACATATGAGTATTTTGTACTAGCTAAATATCATGTGTGCCTATATTAAAGTTTCTGTTACCTTATATTCACTATTTAACTATAACCATAACCATAACTATAACTACAAATAAATAAATATATACTATTCCAGCTCCTGACACTATCATTTCCACATACTACCTGTTCAGAAAGCATATGGAAATGGCTCAACAGAACTGTAATACCAGGCTGGGAATATGGCCTAGTGGTAGAGTGCTTGCCTCGTGTACATGAAGCCCTGGGTTCGATTCCTCAGCACCACATATATAGAAAGAGCCAGAAGTAATGCTATGGCTCAAGAGGTAGAGTGCTAGCCTTGAGCAAAAAAGAAGCCAGGGACAGTGCTCAGGCCCTGAGTCCAAGGCCCAGGACTGGCCAAAAACAAAAGAGTACTATAACTATAATACTGAAGAAGTTGTTCTTAGGTTATCTCTGACTTACACCTCTCTGTCCTCAGATGTAGACGAGTGCTCTACGGCATACAGTCCGTGTGGCCAACTCTGTCACAATACACCAGGCTCTTACTCCTGTGACTGTATTCAAGGTTACTGGCTTTATAATGGCACTGACTGTCGAGTGATAGGTAAGTTAATTAAGCAAAGCCTACCTTCTGCTGATTCTTAGCCATAATTACAGAGGAAAGTGACACATGCCATTGGTACTAGAGATGACCCTATTCTTTCCATAAAGATTAGTCATTATAATATTCACTGTTCAAGATGTCAGTTGTAATAAGTGTCTTTAAATGATATTCTATGAATGCGCTTAGTGTCAATGTTTGGGAGATGTAGATCTGGACATGGGAAATAGGGTAACATCTTTAATTAACAGGAAAGATGTGGAAGAAAGATTCATACTAACACGTCACTATTCCCTTCTATTGCAGATGATGATGTTAAAATTCTTATTGCATCAGAGCAAGAGCTTAGTATTCTGGATCGAAAGACAGGCATCTATGAGACTCTGATACCTGTCAAATCAAGGCCTTGTGCTGTCGTCGCATATGACCTAGAAAGAAGCATGTACTTCTGGGTGGATGAAGTTTTAAATGTGTTTGCCTTTGGGAAGCCAAACTCTGTTCCCCTCTACCCAGGTTATGAATCTTAGCTGCTTAAAGCTATATGTGTTAACCATCTTCCTGTTAGTGGTACAAAAATCCCTGAAATCATCCACTTGAAAAAAAAGGGAAAGTGCTTACCATTTTTGGTGGTTTCAGTCCACAGTCGGTGCCCCTGTTAACTGAGGGCTTGTGATGAGATAAGCACATCATAGTGAGGGTATTTGGTGGAGGAAGCTTCTCACTCCATGGTAGCCAGGAAGCAAAGAGAAGGAAGAAAAGACTGGTGTCCCATCCTTCTAATCAAGGAAGACCAACAAGGACCGAAAACATTCAAAGAGGCTTCACCTCTTAAAGGTTTCTACTAGTAGTGTTTCAGTCTGGAGACCAAGATTTTAACACACAGAACTTTAAAGAACATCCCACATCCAAATTATAACACTGGCCATCTGGACCATCTCCTCTCGCTCCCCTAGCACAAGAATACAGTCGCAGAGCATTCCTTGTGATGTGAAGGTATTAAGTCTTGAAATATAGTTCTGTGACCATGGGCAAGTTCTCACCCCCTTTGATTTGCCTTCCATCCTAGCCAGTGCTTGCCTCAGTAGGCGAGTGGGGGACCTAAACTAGACAGTGCCTAGGAAGGGCTTGGCCAAATGGTGGGAGCATAGAAATGCGTGGCTACAGTTCAGTGGCTGAGCTCATAGCAGCTTTCCCATCAACTGCCGTTGAGCTGCAGCTGGAGACACTCAGATCCCTCAATTTTTCTCCTGCGCGCTTCCCTCCTTCCATGGGGCTGTGCACCCTGGAAGCGCTGCCACTCATCTCTTTGGGTCCCTTTCCTTTGCTTTAGAACTTGAAATCAGAAGACCTAGGAGAGTCAGGACCAAGTTCCCCTTTCCATGCTAGGCGAGACTGTGATAAGGAATGCGGGAATGTTATGCGGTCTTCTGTGTCCCCAGAACTGACATTGGTGAACAGCATCTCCGTGGACTGGCCCATGGGGCAGTTGTACTGGGCGATCAACTCCTCCAGAGTCATCGGGGCTGGCCTAAGCGATGGCAGAGGCTACGTCAAAGTCTTGGAAAAAGATGTTGTGCCGGAACAGCTAGTTGTGTTTCCTGAAAAGAAGTAAGTAGGGGTTCTTTGGGGGGGGGGAGGGGTGCTATATCCAAAATCTCATCATCTTAAACCAGAAATAAGATAAGCTTTTAAAACTAGATGTCACCTGCTCCCCCAAATTCTTCAAATTGAGTTTTATGGAGGCCAACTCTTGTGAGCCCAGTGAGTGTGGAAGCAGCCATCTTTAGCAACACCAGCTGTGCAGCGATTTGAAGCCCTGTGCGAAAGGCCGCTGTGGTCAGTGGCTGTGTGGAATAATGTGCACACACGTGCAAGTGAGCAAGACCCTCCAGCACCACGTTCTCCCAGTGGCAGGTACTTGTATTAGGTAAACGGAGGCGAGAAGGAGGCCAGGACTATTGAGGCTGCAGGAATGGACGGCTCAGATAGGAAGGTGCTGGCAGTGGTGACCGCCGAGGAAGCTTTAAGACTGACTCTTGACCACCTGAATGGCCGCCTCTACTGGATCAGTGGCTACAAGAAGGTACATGAGGGCCGAAGGAGGGGGGAAAGCTGCAAGGGTTGAGGGTTGTCGGGACTCCATAGGCAAACGGCTAGGTACAACATTCCTTTGCACCTTGCACTGATTCTAAACTGCATTCTGATGGCGAGCATGAAGAAGATGAAGAGTAACTACACAACACTCTGGGCAGGGCGGACAAGGGGTCAGTGCACCGCATTCCCGGGCCAGGCAGCTGGGAGATGTCATGTGCTTTTCTGACACTCCATATTAAATCCCATTGGAAGTTCCCCGTAGTGCTAACCATGGGCTATGTTGTATCTTGGGTACAAAAATCTTTTAAGATTTGCTCACTAAACCCATCAAAGCAAAGAGTACTTACTTAGGTAATCTAGAGGTGCTTTTTTTTTTTCCTTATTTGTTGTCAAAGTGATGTACACAGAGGTTACAGTTTCATATGTTAGGCCTTGGGTACATTTCTTATACTGTTTGTTACCTCCTCCCTCACTACCCCCTCCCCCTCCCCTTTACCCTCTCCCCCCATGAGTTGTTCAGTTGGTTTAATATTGCAGCTCATAGTATCCCGTTTTTAGAAATGCCAAACTAAAAGACAAGGATGCGTCACATCACAGGCTGGGAGTCGTGCTGCTAGGCCTGGAATTTCCTAGCTGAGATTTGTGTCTGGCTACATTGCCTCTTGGAGAACCTCTGTCTTGCCCTTTCTGAAAATTATAGAATCTGAACCTCCTAAGGCTGTTGGAGAATAAGCATTTTATACAATGTCTGCATTGGAATTCTAAGTTAGAGTAACTTCTTTTCCAATACATTTGTACAAGAAGCAATTCAGTCTGTTGGCTTTAGCATGAACATCCATGAATCTTCTTATTCATCTGTATCAAGTCGATATCCAGTACAGATATGAATCAATGTCCAAGCTGTTGGGGGTGACACTAACACCACCAGCATTGGTAATGTTCTCCGGCTCTCACGCGCTCTCCTTCAGTCCATAGAAACAGTGAGCGTGGACAGCCATGGGAGGCACACCTTTCCTAAGCTCTTCTTGGACTATGAAGCCCCAGCAGGACTAGCCGTGTTCGAGAACTCTTTCTTCTGGGCAAATAAGACATAGCTCTTTCGTACCTCACCCCACAGTCCAAGCGCGAGAGAGATGTTGTTGGATGCCCCTGTGTCTGCATTTTCAGTCCTCCACAAGTCACTGCAGCCTGCGAGTAAGTACAAGGCGTACTTTTGAAATGCTGATGCACCAGAATACTACGAACTGCTGTATCTGTCTAAGGTGCTACACCAGTTCCTGGGTACTTGCTCTTTTGAGGAAAGGCTAGGATCTGGATATCCCAGACTTACTTGGAATGCCTAAGTAGGATGAACTCAACAAAGGCAATCCTCAGAGATGCATCCCAAGTTATTTGCCTCCTGTCTGTCTAGAGCATCAGCCAGATTTTAAGATCTGACATACAGAAAACCCAGGGCAAGAAGCTATTTGCAGGGTGGCTGGGCTAGTTTACGCCTTCTCATGTTAACTAACAAAAGGAAAATTGAAGGATGGCTGCTATCCTGCCTGCAGGAAGAACTCATAAAATTGTTTGTAACTTGAAATTCTGCATCATATTCAATTCAGATAATGGTTCTTACGTGGATTTGAAAAACTCATCAGAAAATTTCCCTCTGTAAGGAAACCTTCCACTAATATAGCGAGACAGTCGTTTTATCTTAACTCCAAGGGAAATGGTGCTGTTGGTTGAAACTTTATTGTCTCTAGCCTAAGAAAGGTGAATAGTTATCTGAAAGACAATAGAAGACCACCGAGATTCAAAGACCAGACCTATAACCAAAAGATCTTACAGTATATTCAGACTTTTCTTAAGGCAAAAAAATGACGACCTCTTTTTCTGTATTGAGTTTTGAAGTGGCTTGGATAAATAAATCTGAAATATTCTCTAAATGTCTCTATTCAAATAGGCAGACACAGCGTGTGTTCCGGGTTCGTGCAGTCACTTATGCCTTCTATCCCCAGTCCACCTCCGTGGCTATAAGTGTGTTTGTCCAGAGGGACTATTTCTTTTACCTTCCGGAACCTGCAGTGGTAAGTACACCAGGTAAAATGGGCTGAATCCAAGGAAGCAAAGTCCAGAGTAATATATTTCAGTGAACAGAGGCACGGAGTACATTTGTGCTTTGTGCAACCAAACTTAGACCCTATTAAGCATTGCCCCACATTTCTTCCCCTATTATAGTCCCTGTCAGCTGTCTGTTTTCTGTTCATTGGAGCCTGCCTATTCTCAGTACTACATTCCTTAAGACCTTGGGTACATGCCTTTGGGGTTTGGTATGTCTGTCTTTGTTGTAGCATGTGTCATACTTTCATTGAGTAAGAGTAAATGATATCCCATAATATGAGTATACCACACTTTATTCATATGTTGCTGTGTAATTGACATGGGTTAATTTTCAATCAGGGAAAAAAGCAGTTCCTACTACTTAGTTATATGTAAAAATTTTGAAAGCTTTTTGGTATAAGACATTCTGATCTTCAGTTTTGTCTTTTATATTGCTAATATGAATTCCCTATATACTAATTTACCTTCAAAAGACTACTGCTACATACATAAACCACTTGAACATCTTTACCCAACATACTTGGCTTTTATCTATACAATATTGAGATTTTAAAAGGAATAAATTATTTAAATATTTTCATTGCTTTAAATTTTCCTGCTGCACTGGAGATTGAACTCTAGGAGCTTGCCTTGCAAGCACACTGTCATTTAAGCCATGTCCGTAGTTGATGTTTATGTTCAAACTTTTTTTGTGTGGGTGTACCAGTCCTGGGGCTTGAACTCAGGCCTTAGATACTGTCCCTGAGCTTTTTTGCTCAAGGCCAACACTTTTCCATTTGAAACACAGCTCTACTTTCAGCTTTTTTTTCTTTTTGTCATTGGAAATAAGAGTCTTATGTGTTTTTGAACTGTGATTCACAGATATCAGCCTTCTGCATAGTCAGAATTACAGCCATGAGTCAAGGCACCTGCTTCAAACTACCTTTTATTTTAAAATTTAAGTAGAGTTTACAGGAGTATCTCTGAAGGAAATCATGGTATAATAAGCTGTACTGGAAAACTCATCTGTCTCCTTTATTTTATTTTGAGGACTATATATTGTGTTATGTTCAGTGCAAATATCTGAGTATTTTTCCTTAATTCAGATAAAGTACATAAAATTCTCTCATACCAAAATGGTATTCGATCAAGGGAGTATTTAGCTCTCCTTCTCATGATTCCACTTTAGCCTTTCAGCAAAAATCCAAATGAACCATTGCCTTGGGAAAGCTGAGCCTCACTGATCTCTGCTTCACCAATCCCCTCCTCTAGAGCAATGGCAATCAGGTTTTGTGTCTGCTTCAGGCACAGGCAGTAGAAGAACCTTTTCTTGGGGCCATTCTTCCAGAGGGGATTGTGGCTATGTAACTGTTTAGGAGGTGCTGAGGAGGAGAGGAAAAAATTTAAGAGGGTGAATAATTGTATAATGAATTGCAAATACATGTAAGGATATAAACAGTCTCAAAATCTGTAGATCAATAAGGTTGGGCAGGGAAAAAGAAAGCAATATAGAGGCTTACTCTGAGCAATCCATGATATATGTAAATCTAAAATGCCATGGCGAAACCCTACAGTACAATTTTAGTACACACCACAAAGTAATGATTCACAGTAAACTAAAATGTGCTCTGTGGGTGTGAGGTTATACCTGCGGGTTGGGAGTGGTTGGACTACCAAAGTGTAGGGGATGAAGATGAATACCGTCAGGTTGAATGGAGGGAACAATTACACATGTTGAACTTGTCTTAAGAATATAAGAGAGAGTGATATGAGAAGCGGTAAGAGAGAATGATGGAGGTAAGATTGACTGGAATAATTTGTACGTGCATGGAAATGTCACAATGAAACCCCCTTATGCAATTAATAAAAACAAAAAGGAAGGGACTATCAGCTTGTTTGGAAAACCTCTCCTTTTCCTTCTCAGAGTTAAAACTTGTGTTTTCCTCAGGTAAACATCTGTACTTATTGAAAGTTGGCTCTATGGGATCTGCTATAGAAAAAACTCTAATTCAAGAGCATCCTGAGACCATCTATTTATTGGATATTAACTGGAAAAAGAACCTGATTTATTGGACAAATGCCCAGGTACATCTGGTCTACTCAACTGGGAACTCAGGACAAATGCGGGAGATCTGGACTGAGCATACAGGTAGGTCACGGTGGCCATCTTCTTTCCCCATCTCTTTGGTTTTCTGATTCTAAAATAACTAGTGCTAAGAAACTTTGTCTACTCTGATCTGAACAATCTTTCATAACAAAGGATGGCCTTAGTTCACTTAAATGCCAAATGTTCGTGATTTACCGGTTCTCTTCGGTGGCTAGTGCAGATCATCAGGTTATGATTTAGAGACTCCTTGAGATGTAGTAATAGGTTTGAAAGTTTTTCTGGCTTTAAGTCAGGGGAGGATGGAAAAGGGCCTTTCGTTCTTCAATTTTGCATTGCAGATTTTTCTTACACTAATATAGAAACAGTTTGCAATGCAGATTTCAAAGAGAACTAGCAAAAACATTTTCTTAATATGCTAATATATACTTTCTCTCTTCCCTCCCACGCTATGAAAAGCCACACCCCATCCTTCCATTTTCTGTACTCATCCAAAATGCAAACTTCTTTAGAAAAGAAAACTGAGCCTTGAGCTCTGGGGTGAGTGCTTGGATTCCTAGGTATCTGTACCCTGGGTAGTCTGCCAAATGTGAAGGACAGGCTTTACGGCAAGGAGTATCATTAGGCCTGCAGGTCCCTGAGCCACCGTCCCGTGCAGCGTAACCTGTCCAGATCCTAGAACTTGGCATATGCTTATTATAAGGTTTACTGCTGGTAAGCACTTGCTGCAAATAATAAAACACATGATTGTTTTTATTGTAAACTCTTCATTGTTGTTTCAACAATTTAGTTCTTGGCAGCAGGGAGGTTTGAACTCAGGACCCCGTCTTTGTCAGGTTAATGCTCTACCACTTGAGTGACATCCCTAGCTAGCTCTGCTTTTTGTTGGTGGTTTTGGAGACGGCGTTGAGTGGACTTTTCTGCTAAGGCTGGCCTTAAATCATGATTACAGGCAAGAGCCACCAGTGCCTGGCTATTTAGATGATTTTTGACAAACATATTTTTTATTTGTGTTTTTATTCTGGTACTGGGACTAGAACTCAGGACCTCAAGCTTTCGCTTGGCTTTTTCACTTAGGGCTGGCACTTTACCACTTGAACTACACCTCTAGTTTTTTGCTGGTTAATTGAAGATAAGGGTCTCACAGGTTTTTCTGCTTGGACTGGCTTTGAACTTCAATCCTCAGCTCTCGGCTTTCTGAGTAAAAATTACAAGTGCCACCACTCCATGGTCAAAATCCTTTTTTATATTGAATTCTTGGATTGGAAGTTAATATATAGTTGGAATTTAACAATCTACGAGTAAGTATCTCCTCATGATTGAATCAGGTAGAGAAGTCATTGGATGAGTGCATTTTTGTCAAGGTGCTGTACAGAGGGGTTACAGTTACATGCCTAAGGCAGTGAGTACATTTCTTGTCAAACTTGTTACCTCCTCCTTCATTTCTCTCCCACCTTCCCTCCTCCCCAATTCCCCCTTACACCGAGTTGTACAGTTAGTTTACAACATATTATCCTGTAAGTATTGCTGTTGCATTAGTTTGCTTTTTACCCTTTGTCTCATCATTTTGATATTCCTCTTCCCTTCCCTAATTCAGATAAATGAATATACAATACCCAGGGTACCAAAATCAAACACAGTGACAAACAACAGGGGTTATACCATAGGGAAGAAAAACAAAAGCAAAAGGAATAATATCACATAGTATGTTGAAAATAACAACAACAATAATAAACTATTTGTTGTTTTGACAGCAGTGTAGTTTGATCCTTTTGCTTATATAAGTCATACAAAGGTAAAGTGATGAAGACTTGTTAGAATTGCTCCATCCATGGCATAAATTACTTATTTTCTGAATGAGATAATACATTTCAAATACTAGAAAAAATGCCCTTGATTTTTTGTGGTATTTAAGTCAATGGCTGTACACACAACACATTATGATTAATCTGTAACATTTCATCACTTTTGTATGTCAAGACTAGGCATTGGCAATTATTTTTTGTATAAAAGACTCAATAGTCATTATTTCCATTGTGGTCGCCACTCTGCTATTGTATCAAGAAAGTAGTCAGAGATAATGGATACATAATTGGATAGGTTCCACCAAACATATATCTAAAAGCAGGCAACAATCCAGATTTGGCACAAGGGCAATTACTTGCCAATTCCTGATGTGGAAAGAAAAAAACATACACAAAACAACCACCCCTTGATTTGCAGTACTTACAACTTTCATGGTGTAAATAGTCGCACAATGTCAGCTTGCAAGCTCAGGTGTGGCATGATGAAATACTGAGTTGGGAAGTGGTCGCAGAGCTCTACTGTATAGATTCAATTAATACCAAAAACTAGAGTATGGGCAGCAGATTGAGCAGCTCAAATCCAAAACCCTGTACTCCAAAAACACACAACCTGAAAGTCTATGAACCCCGTCGGATGTGATAGATGGGAAATGCCACCCTTGAACTTGTGTTGAGCTGCAAAGTACCAGTGTGTTGAAAATATTGTATAAAAACACGTTCTGCCTATTTGTATGGCTAATGATGAGACACAAATGAAGTTTTTATTTAACCATTGATCTCATCTTGTAAAGATATTGGATTATGTACATGCAAATATCCCTCCTCCCATTGCGTATGGTCCCAAGGATTTTGGGTATGGACTAGTGAACCTACATTAGAAACATAGAGGAAAACAAGCTACAAGTTGTATGTTTAGTACTTTTAGTAAGTCAGTATAATTTATTTAATTGTCTCTGTTGCCCAGCCTGCTTATAGCATTCCTGAACTTAGTAACTGGGTACTGTGCAGCTTAGATTCAATACCTTGCTGAAAACAACAGACTCTTTTCTCAGTATTTTATGTGTTCTAACACTAATCCTCAAAACAATCGGCAAGAGCAAAGCTCTGTGTATTGAATATGCATTTCAAGAAATAAGTGTGGAAGTTGACGCCTCCCATACGGAGCAGGCACTTTGGCTTGACAGCTTGGTATTGTCCTCAAGCGTCATGCAAGATGGCCGCGGTTCCAGCTGGCACTGGAGTAGCTGAGCAGGCATAGTAGGAGCAGTAAGAGTAGTTTAAAGGTTGGTGCCTGACTCAATTCTTCACATCTGAAAATGGTTCCCTGGTTTTTCACACACTTGTTCCCTATTATACTCCCATCTTCTAGTCATAAATATTCTCACTGCCTGTGTGGGTGACCTTCCACACACTGTCGTGGGGTCACTGGCCTGCTCTCGGCCTTCCTCTGACCATCTCAGTTCTTACTTGCTTGGCATGTAAGTGATTGGTTTCCGTATTTACCCGTAAGAGGGAGGAAAGTGGATATGTGTTCAAATGCAAGCTTTCCCTGAATGTGAACATCCATCTGTAGGTGGCTATGAGGATCTAAGGAATGCCTATGGCAAGAGAGTGGACCATCCATAAGCATCTCATCAAGGAGAGCTACTGGCTTTCATGTCCTTTCTGCCTCTCTTGTCTGTCTTCTCCCCTTGATCCAGTTTGAGCTCTTGTGGGAAGGCACTTGAAACCTTTTACTAATGGAGCTGCTACTGATCCTCCTACAGTCTGCTCAGCAAATGTGGACATAACAACTGGGAACCTGTACTGGCTGCCCTGTGATCGAGGTACTATCCAGAAAACCAGGATGCCTGGCGGGAACACACAGCCCCTCTATGGCACGCGTGGCAGTATACTGCAGCTGCTGCTCGACTGGCCCATGAGGGCCCTGTACTGGGTGGAGAGCAGGAAGCCCCTACAGAGCATGACGCTTGACGGCAGACACAGGCCAGAGGGGCACCTGGATGGCAGACCCCCAGATGGCCTTAGATTTGGGCTCAGCCAGTCTCCTCTGGGTCACCAAAACATTGGGTAAGTGCTGGACTATGAGTACAGAAGGCAGAAGTATGGAAGTTGAGCGAGCTCCGAACAGAGCCTTGATTTTAGTGTGGGACTTCTAATCATTCCTTTCACATTTCTTATTACTTTTTTTTGGCTCTGCTGGGCATATCTATCTATCTATATAATTTTTAACTGACACAATAACCATGCGTCCTTATGGGGCATAGCATGATATTTTGACACATGCATACAATATGTAATTATCAAATCAGTTAATTAACATTTAGATAAATCACTTAACTCAAACTCATCTCCTGTCTAAAAGTCTACTATGGGATTCATAATGTAGAAAACCTTGTAAGTAATGTACTTTAAAAAAACTTTTTGAATGTACTTGATCGCTTTTGTTATATTTAGAATTTGTTTCTACTTCTACAAAGAGGAATAATGGGAATAAACTTCCGTGGCAAACAAGGTACCAGAGCTGCCTTTAGAACTCGACCATTGGAACAGGTTACACCTGTGCAGGTGAATTTGCTTATTTTCTTCCCCAGAAGCCATCCTGGAGGCCTGCTGCTACATGCTGGTGACCCTGTGTGTTTAGTACACATCTTATATAGCCGAATGGCAGTCCACGGCCCCTTCTTCTCTGAGGTGTATGACACTTTACTGAGCCTTATTTACATACATAACCAAAATCTACAAAGTGTGATAGGAAGAGCCTTTGTTTTGTTTTGTTTTTGCCAGTCCTGGGCCTTGAACTCAGGGCCTGAGCACTGTCCCTGGCTTCTTTTTGCTCAAGGCTAGCACTCTACCACTTGAGCCACAGCACCACTTCTGGCCATTTTCTATATATGTGGTGCTGGGGAATCGAACCCAGGGCTTCATGTACACAAGGTGAACTCTCTACCACTAGGCCATATTCCCAGCCGAGGAAGAGCCTTTGCTTCTGTTCAGTTTTGGTCTCTGAACCCCATTTAGCCGGAACCCACACACGCATTCCAGTGTACCCTCATCCTAGCCCCAGGCCCTGTATTCAGCATCCTTTTCTGAGACCTGGCTCTTCCTTAGGCTTGCAAAGTCTGAGTCTTCTGAAGAACAGAATGTACTCTCTGAGCAAGTCCTGGAGCTGGAGCATCGGGGTGGTGGCGGCCCACGAGCCCTACCTGGTGACAGTGGACGGGACAGATCTGGGGCTGTGGAGCAGGAAGACGCTGGAGCCCTTGTCTGTGTTAAAGGAGCCAAACATCAGGAAGATGATCCTCTTGGCAGAGGACCAGGAGGTGTGAGGCGAGTCTTCCTTTGTTGGGTTACTTTTTGCCATTCTGCTCTGCAGTGACCCTTTCAGTGTGTCTTTCGAACCATAGGATACTGAGCATCTGTAAGTCTGTCTTTGCAGTTGTCCCATGCCATAATTCAGCAGGCTGTATCCCTAATTTGCCCATATTCTGGAAATATAAGAACCTAACACATTTTTCAAGGTGGCCAAATGATGTGGCTTGTGGCAGGACTCTCAGAACTTTTCACATCACAGCACCTTTTGCTTTGCATATTAGCACACTCTAAGGCACTTGGTCTAGCAGCAACGCACATAAGAAAGTTTCTCACTTGGTTTACAAAAGAACCCTACCCCCTGTTTGTTTTTTCATGGAACACATAGCAAGTTACCTCTTGGAGGGAACTCGGTGACACTTCTAGGTACAGCTATGTCATTTTCCAAAAATGCTTGGCAACAGGAATGCTTTGAATTGGGGACTATCTGTTTACACACAATGAAATATTTTGGGGCTAGGACCCAAGTATAGCCACGAAATTCATTTATGTTTCCTATACCCTGCATACACTCCGCCTGAAGCAATCTCAGTGTAATAGTTTGGGCTCTCATTTTTCCCTGTGACCTGTTCCATGAAATCAGGAGTCGAATTTTATGTTGTAGCTTCAAGCAGGCAACCACAAAGTCTCTAGTTTGGGGGTACTAGGGGGTTTTAGACATTTGGATTAGGGGTACTCACTGTACCCAAGGAAGAGTAGCACTCTCCCATCTGTTGAAGTTGTGTCAGAGGAGTTCAGATGAATCTGCTCAAAGCTGGCTTTACTTATCTTCTTTTCATATAAGCCTTTGGCACAGAACCCAAAGCATCCAATCTTGGATCATGAGCAGAAAGAGGTGTCCATACCACAGGTGCCAGCGTGTTTGTTGGCAGAAGCAGCCGGCCATGCTCAGGAGGAATAGAAGCCAGAGAGCGCGGTACCTAAGATGCCATCAGCCTCTCCCGGCTCATTCTTGTCTAACGGCCTTGCTTTTTGGCTCACTAGTTGGGTAAGCTTTAGGTATAAGGGTGCATTTCTTAGTAAAGTATGTTAATAAAGTGAATAAACCCTACTTTAATTATTCTAACCCATCTATCCAGCTGCTGTAAAGCAGGGGAGAGGCACTAATTGATAACATTCAGTGGTGCAATTTAAGCATCGCAACAAATGAGTGTGTTTTATGCCTTGTCCTAGACCACCACAGAATGAGAGAGCACAGAGCCAGCGGGGGGTCACGGGGCAGAGAGGGGGTCACGGGGCAGAGGGGGGGTCACATGGCAGAGAGGTGATCACACAGCAGAGAAGGGTGGTCACATGGCAAAGGGGGGTCACACGGCAGAGGGGGGTCACGAGGCAGAGGGGGGTCACACGGCAGAGAGGGGTCACACGGCAGAGGGGGTCACATGGCAGAGCCACACAGCAGTGTGAAGGCAACTCGTCTGCATTCCCAGCCAGTGGCCTAATGTATCAGTTTGAGCACAGGTCAGGATGTTCGGGTTGGTGTCGTTTTCTTCTTATACAGTGGAGTCACGTCCACACACAGCCACACGCAGGCTTTCTGGAGAGGGACGGGGGGGGGGGGAGGAGCACGCGCGGTGTGGGCACCATCCTCCACTGATTTGCTGAAGCAACAGTTTGCTCTAGACACTGCGGATGTGGAAGCAGCCCCTGCCCCCCTCCCCCCTCCCTCACTCCCTCCTCCCCTTCCTGTGGTCTGCACCTGGTCCATGGTCCTCTGTGGAAATGGGACTGGATGTGTGCCTCACGAGTCCCTCTGCGATGGTGAACGAGACTATCAGGATGGCTCCGATGAAGAACACTGGTCCCAGCTCTGCCACCGACCAGGTCTGTCGCCCTCCCCCCGGGTCCCCAGCCTCCTGCCAAGAACATGGTGTGTGGTAAGACATGCAAGTGTTGACTTAATCCCAGTCACACCCACTCTCCCCAGCTCATCAGCGCTAGCAAGAGCCACATCCTGTCAGAATGCAAGGTGTGAATACCCACGACTCCCACTCGAGCCGTGGACTTACCTCCTGCCTTCTGGCTCCGTCAGGCTTGCTAAGTGTTTCAGTGTTTGCCTTTCTCTGGGCTGAGCCGCACTTTCCTCCGGAGCTCACTTCTAGCAGTGGGCAGTGGTCTAATGGGTAACCACACACATGGGGCCTCATTTCAATGACTTAGTTAAGTTTCTAGTTTACAAATCGATTCGGTGCTACCATTGGGATCCAATGATTTCAGTTTGATCATGAGATCCCGGAACAAGAGTGCATTGATCGGCAGGTGCTGGTGGCTCACTCCTACAATCCTAGTTACTCAGGAGATCTGAGGATCACGGTTCAAAGCCAGCCCATGCAGGAAAGTCCATGGGACTCTTATCTAGAATTAACCACCAGAAAAGCAGAAGTGGCACTGTGGCTCAAAGTGGTAGAGCGCTAGCCTTTAGCAAAAGAGCTCAGGGACAGCGCCCAGGCCCTGAGTTCGAGCCTCATGACTGACAAGAAAGAAAAGTAAACACATGCACACACACAAAAAAAACAAAGTTAGTTTATCTAGTATTGAATTTTCCATATGACTGATGCTTTGGGGCCTCTCTGGGTCAGGGGTCTTCCAGTGTCTGGACGGAAGCAGGTGCATCGTGGAGAAATTGCACTGTGACGGGGCTCCGCAGTGCTCGGATGGGTTTGACGAGCTGGGCTGCTGGAAGCCCACCGAAGAATGTTCCCTGCTCTGCGACAACCGAGCCCGCTGTGTCCCCAAGGGCTGGCTATGCGATGGGAACCACGACTGTTCTGACAAAAGCGACGAGCACGGATGCCATAAGTTCCGCTGGGCTTCCTGGGCATGCTCAAGCCCCTCTATATCTGACTCTTCTTATTCGTGGCATTCGTGGCATTTTACTTTCTGTAAAGATAGTGAATGCGGAGTCAGCAGATATTGAACCACTGCTCTTGAAAAATTCAAGGCTTGCTTCATGTGAGATATGGGCTGTAATGTTTTTGTTAATCATTGAATAGATCACCCAATTGTATACATCTGTGTTTTGCTTTAAGGATGTCACATACATGTGTATCTCTTTTTTTTTTTTTTTTCTTGCCAGTCCTGGGCCTTGGACTCAGGGCCTGAGCACTGTCCCTGGCTTCTTCCCGCTCAAGGCTAGCACTCTGCCACTTGAGCCACAGCGCCGCTTCTGGCCGTTTTCTGTATATGTGGTGCTGGGGAATCGAACCTAGGGCTTCGTGTATCCGAGGCAGGCACTCTTGCCACTAGGCTATATCCCCAGCCCCCATGTGTATCTCTTGATTCATTAATATTGAACTGAAAAAACTATAACTCATGCTTAATAGCTTATCTGACAAAAATGTGGGGGTTTTTTTTCCCCTAAGACCTATCACTTCCTTCCTGTGCTTGGGAGGACTAGACAACACTTCAGTTGTGTAGAGGCCATTTTACACAGCATTATTACCAAACAGTGCAAAAATACCCAAAGTGTGGTCCTAAACAGATTACAAAAGGGACATTTGGTTACCATCTTCTGACACAAGGAGGCTTCATTTGACTCTACCTGGGAACACACACACTGAGTGACTTGAGTAGTTTAGGTTCACCTGCAAATGATCGTGACAGTGCAGTGTATTGATTTGGGGTTACAAAGGAATGTTAGTGAGCAATTGAATATGAAAATAGGGACCCCACAGATATTGGAGATCCACTGAGGAAAGGATTTGAATTACAGAGTTCTTAGAGATCACACCAAACAACAGCCCTTTTAACACAAGAATGGAAAAAAATCATCAACTATTAAGAAAATTGCACATCAGGAAGCTGAAACATGTACTAGAAGGTAGGAGTGATGAAAGGGAGGGGCAGGGATGGAGGGATTTGGGGAGGGAAAGTACAGACACTCAATCCAGTGGACATGATATAAAAATTGAGAATACAACACCTGAGACTAGGGAAATTGGGAAAAAGGAATAATGATGGGAAGGTAGCGAATGCCATGATGCGTTGTACTCATAACCTGACTTCTGGAATTGGATCCCCTGTGTACGACTACTTGATTAAAACGAAATTACTTTTAAAAAGAAAAAGAACGTATATTTCCATGAGTGGAAAACCAGTCTTCTTTCCACAATTATTTCTTGTTGAGTTAGAAGGCCACATCATGAAGAGTTAAATGTTGGCCCTCGGTCTTTTTACATGATGCACCACCTCCTTGATAGAACATATCTTATTTTTCTTCTTACTGATGATATATTTCAAAGGCTTGCATTACCTTGTGGGGCCAGGGTAGAAGAGGCAAGAGATACAAGAGCAAAGGAGGGGGGAGTTCAAGGTACCATTTCTTTTTAAATATATGTTTATAGCTTTTCCAAAACCTGACCTTTGCCTCCCTCCCTCCCTCCCCCCCTTTTCTTTTCCCTCCCTCTTCCCCTGCTTCCCTCCTCCCCACCTTCTTTCCTGCCTCCTTCCCTCCCTCCCTCTCTCCTTCCCTCCTTCCCTCTCTTCCTCTTCCCTCCCTCCCTCCCTCCCTCCCTCCCTCTCTCCTTCCCTCCCTCCCTCTCTCCTTCCCTCCCTCCCTCCCTCTCTCTTTTCCTCCCTCCCTCCCTCCCTTTCTCTTCCCTCCCTCCCTCCCTCCCTCCCTCCCTCCCTCCCTCCCTCCCTCCCTCCCTCCCTCCCTCCCTCCCTCCCTCCCTCCCTTTCCGTTTTATTGCTCATCCTGAAGCTTCAACTCAGGGTCTGGGTGCTGTCCTGAGCTTTTCTGTTCAAGGCTAGCACTCTACCGCTTAAGCCACAGCTCTACCTCTGGCTTTTGTTGGAAGGGTATTGGAGATAAGAGCCTCATGGACTGACCCACTTGGACTGGCTCCAACTTTTGGTCCTCAGATCGTAGCCTGCAGAGTAGCTAGGGTGACAGGCATGAGCCTCTGGCATCTGCCTCTTCTTTCCCCCTTAAATAAAATCAATCCATCTGTAGGCATTGAGTCCAAGACTCTACATTGCAGGATGTGTTGGCTGTTGTGGACGTTTGTCTTACTTTATAGGTAAAAAATGATCTCAGAGGATAGTCCTTACTCTTCCTTTGCCAGGGCTCTTCTGCACCTCTTCCCCTCAGTGTCTTTCAATCCCTGTTTCCTGGGTACACAGAGTGGATTTTGCAGTTGGAGTGAGAGCTGATTCCTCGGTGGGAGATGGGATCCTGTGGAGGTCCTTGAACCTCGCTCCTGCCTTGCCACCTGCCAGGACTCACTACCCCCCTCCCCCCCCCCCCCGCCACCTGGGAGGGGCCAAATCGTTTCATCATGGACTTGTGGACTTGTTTCACGCCCATGCGCTTACCTAGGGCTTTACCTTTTTCAGTTCATGAAAAATGTTGCCCCTCTGAATTTCACTGCGAGAATGGCCAGTGCATCTCTTCCTCTCTGCACTGTGATGGACGCCGGGATTGCAGCCCGGTCCCTAGAGTGCCCGCCCGGGCAGGAGAGCTGCCCAGGGAGTGGAGAATGCATCCTGACGGGGTGGCTCTGTGATGGAGACCCAGACTGCAGAGACGGCACCGACGAGAAGGTAGCACACGCATTTTTCAGAAAACCACCTGAGCGTGGTTGCCCTCAGCGCCCACAGGAGCCCCGGTGCAGCATCCCTTCGGGAGTCTTGAACCTGGGGCTGCTCAAGTCCTCTGTGTGGAATGCATGGGATTTATGTGTACCTGTCCACCTCTTGCTTTGCACGTTATTTAAATTACCTGTGATACTTCATACAATGCGCATACTATGCAACCGATCGAAACACACGCACATTGAACAAACATGCAGTTTTAATTTTTTCAGTGTGTGTGTGTGTGTGTGTGTGTGTGTGTGTGTGTGTGTGTGTGTGTGTTGGTACTGGAGCTTGGTCTCAGGGCTTCAAGCTATCACTTCACTTTCTCACTCGAGGCGGGCACTCTACCCCTTGAGCTGCCATACCTCCACTTCCAGCTTTTTGCTGGCTAATTGGAGATCAATGTCTCGTGGAGCTTTTCTCTTGGCTAATGCCAAACCCGGCTCTTCAGCTCTCGGCCTCTTGAGTAGCTGGAGTTACAGGCCTGAGCCACCAGCTCCTGGTGTTCAGATCACTTTGCTCCGTGGTCAGAGCCGCCTCTGTGGCTGCAGAAGGCATGGAGAGCTCACTGCGGGTCACAGACATACCACACGCTTCTTCTAGAAACACCAAGAAAGCACTAGAAGAAAAAACATGAATATAATCATGGTCCAGAAAGCTGCTCCTAGCTGCATTGGACACAGATCTATTTATAGGAGGCTGCTGAAAGTCAAACTGTGACCAGCTATTTCCATTGTAGGAGCAGGCTTACCAGACTTGGACCGTGATAGCTGTGTCTTCCACGTCCTGTTTGAACACGTGCTCTGAAGAGCTGAACAGCTCACTTGGTGGGCACTGTGGCATTTACAAAAGCTGCCGCATCACCTATGGTGCATCCTGTACTTGAACCCACTGCTAGCATGTGACCTGAAACCACTCAGTATGGAGGGGTCATGAGTTTATCCAAAAGAGCAAGCAGGTGCATCCATGCGCCTCCCCTCTTCTGAGTAGTTGCGGGGAGATGATGGTTCATTTGCTGGGGTCTGTGTTGGACATGGCAGGTTAGTGTTTGTAATGTAGAGTTTTGCTTTTGTTTCCTTGATGTAATCGGAGCTCCTCAGTAGGGTAGTTATGATAGATACGTGTGTGTGTGGATAATGTTTCATCCTAGTTTTTCATCTGCGTTGGCATCGTGCAGAAACTGTTACCCATAGCCTGGCTGTGGGAAGTGTCTTACCATGTGTTTTAGCTCCCCCCACTCCCCCCTCATCCCCAGACAACCGAGAGGGGGGCTGCTGACCAGGGCTGTGTCTCCCCAGGACTGTTGCCCTGCGCCGGCTCCTTGTGGCCCATGGCCATGGCCCTGCGACAGGCGGAAGGACTGTGGGGACACATGTGAGTGCTGGGCAAAGAGGGAACCTGCTGCCCTTCCTGCCCCATGGGGGAGGGGGGGTCTGGACTACCCATAGGGAGGCCCGTGGGGAGGCGGGCTGGGGGAGGGTGGGATGATCACTGTCCAAGTCCAGGGTCCTCCCCCACCCTGCAGGCCTCCCACAGAGGTGCCAGGGCTCTGAGTTCTGGTGCGACGCCCCTGCCTGCTTCCCCCTCCCCCTGGTGTTCGACAGGAAGGAGGACTGCGCCGACGGGTTGGACGAGGGCAGAAGGTGCGCCTTGATGGAGTGCACCCCAGGACGGTGCTCCAATGCCTGCTACCAGTCCCTGCTGGGCCCGTGAGTCGCTCGCGCCGCCGTGCTTTCCCCGGGGGAAGGGGGCCGCACATTCGAATAACTCCCGGTCCTCCCCAGGGCGGCACAGGACAGAGTTGTCCTGACCCCTTGCTGGGGCGGGCTCGAGCCTCTCCTGCTCCTGGTGCCCCCCAGGTAGCTCCCCACTCGCTCCCAGTGCCTGGGAAAGCTATCCCACACCTACGGTGATGTGTGGGTCACCCTTAGGGGTACTTGGAGAAAGGCCGTGAAACGTCTGGAAAGCCCAGTGTCTTCCCCAGGTTGCAGATCTGGAAGGTGACTCTCTACTTCCCAGCCGTGCTCCATGTGAACCCCCTCTGCCCTGACTCTGGCCAGCCATAGGTGACCAAATGCAATGAACTACCATGTCACAAGCAATCCCAGTGTCCGGACCCACAGGACATCAACAGGGGAGACCACCTACGAGAGGGAATGAAGGGAAAGGGAGACGCAAAGAGGACAGCAAGACAAATGGGAGTCTGTTCAAGCTGCCAATTTATTTTGATTTTTCACACACTTATATACTCTTAAACCAGGAGGGGGCAGTTCTTCAGCACCTGAAGGAAGTTGGCTTGGGGTAGCAGGACGTTGGCAGGGTGAAAAGGTTACTGGTCATGCTATAGGGGAGGGTTGCTTAGTGACCTGACCACAGAATATTCCTATAACTCTGGGTGCAGCCGGGGTTGCAAAGAGACTTAACTGTAGGACGTTCCGGTAGGTTTATTCTCAAGAATTATCTATTATTATTGCTCTATGAACTGGGCCATCTAGTGTAACCGGGGTGGTGCTGGCTCAATAGTTGGTTTCTTAGCTGGTTTCTATGGTGGCTTCCAGCCAGAGGCTCAAGTCAGGGTCTCGGTCCCTGACAGCCCAGGAAAGGGTTCTACTCCCGGGTTAGACCAGCATCTCCTGGCAAGTGGCCAGGCCCATGAAGACCACATCTGGATCTTCTCACTGACCCCACCGGGGCTCCGGGCACCCTGCACTGGGCCTGGTCACCCTGCGCTGGGCCTGGTTACCCTCAGTGAATCAGGACCCGTGCTGGTGTACGGGAGTCCAGCGGGCGAGTAACAGAGGTGACCAGTGAAGTGACTACAAGACAAGCAGACTCTGAACTAGCGGCGTCAGTGGGGAATCCACCCCCTGTGCATCGCCCACACCTGTCATCGCTGGCTCTGGGAAATGTCAGTGTCTTCTCGTGTATCTCCAGGGGTGCGCATGTGAGCCAGGCTTCAAGCTGGATGGCAGTGGTGCGATCTGTCGGGATGTGGATGAATGCGTGAAGCCGGGCAGATGGCCTTGGAGTCAGACCTGCATCAATACCGACGGCTCTTATGTCTGCACCTGTCACCCCGGCTACTGGTTGGAGCCCGACAGCCACACCTGTAAAGCAGTCGGTATGCTGCTCACGTGCTCTGAGTTCTTAAGGCCTCTGGCCATACCAGAACATTCTTTCTTCCTTACCTTTTAATGCTCCTGCCACTTGCTTGTTTTTAGAGAAAGCCTAGCACATCCCAGAGCCTACCTTCCAGACCTGTGGCTCTAGTATCATGGGGTTACTGTAATGAAACCATAACTCTGAGCTCTGAATCCATGACTCGACCTTGGATTGTCTGGTCAGATATTTCTTTTCTACCTTCCTTCCCCTAAATATTAATTTCAAATACTTTCCACTGAAGCTTTGTTTTCATCCCTTTATTTTAAGTAACATTCAACTATGGTTGCGATTCCAATCGTTATATTACCGACAACTACTCTGACTTCAGCTAGTTACTATTTTAGTCCTTCCAGTGAGAAAAAAAGTGACTTTTGTGTCCTTTTATTCCTTTGCCAGGGCTAGGCTCCTGCAGGGCTAGATTTACCTCCCCTCGTTCGGGGATGCTAAGCTTACTCCCTTATCAGTGCTCCCCTTTTCACCCTCTCTCCTGGGCACCCGACCCTCGGGCGGCCAAGGTGGAGTGAAGGGACACAGGCAAGCCTAAGGTGATGTGGCCGAACGAGATCCCCTTTTCCTCCCTCCTTACCCACCAAGGAAGCCAGGTGCACATGGATCTCGGAGATGCTTCAGAGAGCAATCTGGTTTATTTGGGAGGGGCTCACAGTAATATAATGATGACGAGGATTGAGCAGGAGCTGGCGATAGGCTGGCGAGCTTGTCCGTCCAAGAGCAGCTCCCAAGGACCTCCCTCATGGGCTAACGTCACTTCCCATAGTACCGCCCTCTGGGTAAAGCCTGCGAAAAGGGAACACACGTGCTCGCTGGCGCAAGGTGAGGGATGGTCTCAAAGCTATCCCTACTGGTTCCGGACCCAGAAGGAGATAGGTGTGGCTCACTTCCATACTGCCCCAGGGCTGGGGGAAGGGCAGCATCTCGGGAGCACTCTCATCACCCTTCCCCACTCAAGGCCAAGCAGAATCCCAACAGGCTCCACTGTCTACTCTATGACTATGTTGAAGGCAATTCTTATTTGACAGGTTCTGAGCCAATCCTACTTGTTGCAATTCAGTTTAACCTATTTGTATGGGTTGAGAAGCTTGAAAGAAGATATTCTGGCAACTACCGACAAGAACCTGATGATTGTCTCTGTTGACTATGACTTAGTGGATCAGAAAGTCTTCTGGGCTGATCTGAATACAGAAAGTATAAGGTGGATAAGTATGAACACCAAGATGAAAGGGACTGTGGCAAAACAGTATGCATTCCACTTTGTCAGCCTCTAATCTACCTTTATTAAAAGCACATAACATAATAAAACCAGTGGTCATTAGCATTCTGAGCAGTGGCAGATGCTATCTATCCTTGAGTCTTTCTAGTTGACAAGAAGTATAAAGCTGTGTTATTATCTTTCTGCCAATGTACCGGCCACCAGCCATTGTTCGTAATGCTGTTCTGTCTGTCTAGTAGAACATCTTAACCTCGAGGACATCTAGAAATGCACACAGCTGTTGGAAAGTGAATTCATATGGCATGCAAGCCTACAGCCTAGGAGCTCAAACACAGAAAAGCTATAAAATATCCACCTGGGCCTCATCATCCCAGCTGTTCCTGAGTTAGAGATTAAGAATAGTTTTGGTTTAAGGCCAGCCTGAGCAAGAAAGTTCATGATGCCATTTCTGAACCAATAAGCTGGGCACGGCATTTCACGCCTGTCACCTTGCTATGTGGGAGGATGAGTCAGTCACTGGCGAATCATGGGTCAGGATGGCCCGGGTCAGAGCTGGAGATCATACTGGAAAAGAAATAACAAAAGCCCAAAGACCTAGGGGTATGGCTAGAGTTGTAGAGTGGCTGTTTAGCAAGGACAAGGTGCAGAATATGAATCCCAGTGTGTGTGCCTGTGTGTGTGTGCACGCGCATGTATGAATGGATGCACACACACACAAATAGCATAAGTACACCTATTGAATTTATTTTTTTTTAGGGATAAAACCAGACTGTATCCCAATTGACTGGATTGGAAGGAATCTTTAATGGACTGATGGAACAGCTGGCCAGATTTTAGCCATTCAGCTCTTTGCTGTCTGGAGCAGAAAATCTGAGTACACAATTGTTCTGGAAGATGATTTGACTCAACCCCAGTCTTTGGCTTTGTGTCCCCTCAGTGGGTGAATCAAGGTGTTAAAAATCTGGTCAACATCTTAGTTTTTCTGATTTCTCATGTGGTCAACATCTATAAGTTGGCTCTTCTTCCTTAGTTCTATTTTGCTTGTGGGAATTCTCTTGATCTAGAAGAATGAATAGGAAATTTAGCTGACTTTAATGTTATTAAGATGTGAGTCAACTGTAACACAGTTGCCTAAAACCCACCTGGGACAGGTTCTTTATACCATTAACATGAGAAATTAGTGTGACACTCCTGGTGGTCCACTTACACTTTCTGCCACTTTGGTAACTAAATACACCTCAGTGGTGCAGTTATGATGGCTTTAAAATAAGAAGGGAATAGAAAGTGGAAGTAAAGGGAAGATCTAAGTTGTGACAACACAGGTTGGAGTTCTTTTGAGTCTTTTCTCTGCAAAGGAAGTTAAGGTTAACACTCCATTCCCTCATAGAGATAACCATATGTGTCTCAAATGTATGAAAATGATACAGGAATCCTAGGATCCAAAGACAGCCCACATTTGGTACCTTGAACTGAATTCAATTAGGAATGGATCAACAAGGTCCTTGGGAAACTAAAGGGAGTTTTTGATATATCTAATGGCATATAGTCAAGAATAAAGTCTGAACCCAGACACTGGTAGCTTACACCTATAATTCTAGGAGGGTGAGATCTAGGATCAAGGTTCAAAGCCAGTCCAGGCAGCCAAACCCAAGATATTATTATCTCCAATTAGCCAGCAAAAGGCCAGAGTGGAGGTATGGCTTAAGTGGTAGAGTGCCAGACTTCAGAGGAAAAATCTAAAGGAGCGTGAGAGGAGATGATGAGGTTAATCCCCACTACCAGTGCCAAAAAAAAATTTAATGAGGTCTGAGGCTCACATCAGCACATAGAGCTTGCCTACTTATAAGGAAGAAAAAAAATGTAGTCAGGTTCCCTGGGTATTTTCTAGCTGGAGACAAATATATTCCAAGTATTTTTGTACAGTTGTCATTACAGATTGTTTACCCTCACAAAAGGATTAAACAATGACCATCAAATTTCAAGAAAAGCTTCTTTTAATATACATAGGGAACAGATTAACATTTGAGGAAACATAATTGGACATTGGTATTCTTTTTCAGTGAAGTGATGCACTATCTTAAAGTGGAGTCCTCTTCACACAGATTGATGTACTGGACAGGAAGTGGGGATGAACCTCGAATTGCACAAGCTGGGATGGATGGTAGCAGCAGGAAAGTACTCATTGGTCAAGGTCTTGGCTGGCCAACGAGCCTAGCTGGAGGATATTCTGGTCTGATGACCAGTTCCATTGTATTGGCTCTGCCAACCTGGATGGGACTGGTGTGCGTGTAAGTGTCCTGCTGGCCTTCGACTCGTGTACACTGTCCCGTGTCTCTTACAAAAACTGCCCCAGAAAGCTCGCCTTTGCCCTTGCAGGTGATATGGCTGGCACAGGCGAGGAGCCCGTTCACAGTGGCTGTGTTTGAAGACGAGGTCTTCTGGACTGAGCCAAAGGCAGGAATGGTAGGGCGCATGGAGAAGGTGATGGCCAGAAACAGGGCTATGCTCATCAAGCTATCTGAGCCACCCCATGGACTCAAGGTATGCAGGGCTTCCCAAGCCGTCCTGGCGTTCTCTCTGGAATGCACCGGGCAAGCTGCCTGCCAGCAGTAGCCACCCAATCTCCCTCAGAAGCAAGAGCTGAGCTGAGGATGTGGCTGAGTGGTGGAGGGGCGGGGGCTCCGTCAGCACCAGGGGACCCTGCGTTCAGTTCCCAGCACTGCAGAAGGAAAGCCACGTCCTGTGTTCAAGGTACTCGCTCCTTTCCTCCAGATCATGCACGCCTTGCTCCAGCCCTGCTCGCCCAGCCCTTGTCTGGATGCGGGCTGTTTCCACTTGTGCCTCCTGAGCCCACGAGCCCAGGGCCGCTGCTGCTGTCTGGTCGGCCTCCTGCTGGCAGATGATGGGGTCACCTGTGTCTCGCCCCAGGACTCTGCATTCATGCTTCTGGCCTTGTCCACCATTATCATGCAAGTACTGTTCTGGAACCTTCCTCATACTGTATGTCTGTGCTTGGTATATGTCCTGTTTCAGACTTCCAGTATTTGAATTTTCCATGGACAGCAGCGTATGCTAGGGGCTCTTTTCCTTGGCATGTTCTACAAATACAGTGACACATTTAGCATTTCCTCTGCGCTGGGTGCCACCGTAACTTCCATAAAGTATCCTGGCCATGCTAAAAGAACTAGCAACATCAATATTTTTTTAAATAAGTAAATGAAACCAGAGCTACTTTAAGTCTGGCAAGACATGCTCACACCCTAGAACACAGTGAAGTTAGGGCTCCTGAGGTGTGTTTGCCTTTGCTTGGTTGTACAAGTACCTAGCTGAGGAAATAAAGTCACTGCAAATACCAGTGGCTATGCTGGGTTTCAGGCTGGCATACATCAAAGTGTGTTTGTGAGGAAACTTGCTTTAAATTAATAGGCGGAAAAAAGGTACTAACAAGCAGATTACCCCCTTCTTTTACTATCTAGAAGACTTGTAAACTTTGGCATTTTAAAAAGGCAAACAAAAGTTTTTGATGCCAGATTGACTTCAGCATCAGTAAGGTATTAATTAATGGAGTCTCAGTTTAAAAAGAAGGCTTCGGTGGCTCACCTATAAACTCATTGCTAAGGAAGTAAGGTAAGAGGACCCTAGGTTTGAGACCAGCCAGGGCTACACAATGAGACATAGATAGATTGGTAGATAAATAGGTAGATACAGATGGATAAAATGCATATGGATATCTATACATATAGCTAGACATGTCTATCTTTAGCATTTTATTTATCTATCATCTATCTTCCTATGTAGACATATATGTATCATTTATTTTTTAATGGCTTTTTAAATTTTGTACTAAGATTTGAGCTCAGAGCCTCACACCTGCTAGTCCAGCAAGCATTCTCCCATGGAACTATGCCTCTAAATTTTTTGCAAGGCTAGCCTCAGACCAGGATTCTCCCTTCTCCACTGGGATCACAGAGAAACCCCACCAGGCCCAGCTTAGTTTTTGAAGGATCTTACTAGGTTTTGTCCACACCTGTCCTGAACATCCATCTTCTCATCCTTTTCTCCCATTCAGCTGGGATTATAGGCATCTACCACCGGTGATACACAGCGGAGGAGGGCTTTTTAACAGGGAGCAATTCTTGACAAAGATTTTGAGATTCTAGAAATTGCTACTGCTTAACGCTGCAGGAAGAGGGCAACACAACTGCTCTCTACTTCCAGATGATAGAATATCTGAAAAATCTGACCTTAAGATTCCAATACAGCAATACAAGACCAAGATGAAGAACTAGACTACGTTCAACCAGAGCCACTTACCTATTTTTTTTCCTATAGATCTATCTGGAAAGTATCAAAACTTCACCCCAACGAGCAACTCTGCTGCAGCACAGAACGCTCCCATTTACCAGTGTGAACCTGCTGGCGTCCCTGGATTATCTGGTCCAGGAAAAGGCTCTTTACCTGTCGGAGCTGAATAACGGTGCCGTCAGGCTCCTGAGACTCACGGACTCGGGGGCGCTTTTTTTTTTTTGCCAGTCCTAGGGCTTGAACTCAGGGCCTGAGTACTTTCTCTGGCTTCTTTTTGCTCAAGGCTAGCACTCTGCCACTTGAGCCACAGCGCCCCTTCTGGCCATTTTGTATATATGTGGTGCTGAGGAATCAAACCTAGGGCTTTGTGCGTAAGAGGCAAGCACTCTTGCCACTAGGCCATATCCCCAGCCCATCAGGGGCGCTTTCTTAGAGGAAAGTCTTGTCTCTGGAGGGGGTTGTGACTGACGTCGCTGTGGACTGGCTGAGTGGGAACATCTATTGGATTGACAGTGAGACTCCCTGCATCCACGTGGCTTCCCTCCAAGCCCAGTACCCCGGGGTGCTGCTAAGCGACCGCCTATACCAGCCCACCTCCATTGCGCTGCACCCGTCCTCCACGGTCATGTGCTTTGTGGGCACGGGTGCCCAGGTCGGGGGCAGGCCTGGCTCCAGCATTGAGTGCGCCTCCATGGATGGCGGCAGCAGGAGAGTGCTGTGGCGGAAATCCCAGGTGCCCGTAGGCCTGGCCTTCATGGATTCTGGAGCCCGGCTGTACTGGGCGGACACTGGTGCGCCACTGTTGTTCCTGCATCGGGGGAGGCCAGGAGAGAGAGAAGGTCAGCCCACTGCTCTCCAAACAGAGCTGCAGAGAGCACTGGGGTCTGTGCTTGCATTCTAAAACAATATGATCTTTCCCCGCCGTAAGTAGTGTCCTGAGAGCCCACGGAGACACGCCATGGCCCCTTTGGTGAAGCATAAAATTGAGAACTTAAGAAATACGCATGAACAAATCTGTGTTTCAATCACTTTTAGAGGGAGAGGAAGTTTGGGTGGGTTTCTTCCGCCCCTCCCCACCCATTAAATTGTCTCTTCAAAATGACTGCAGCTGACCTGGCTTTGGTGATGCTCGAATTCCTTCATGGGAGAGAAGCTCAGGCCAGAGTCCCAGGGCATCACGCCACTGACAAGCTAAGTGAAACTAGCGAACCCTCTCTTCCTAGGGCAAGGATTCATAGAGAGCATTCAGCCGGATGGCTCTGGACACAGAGTGGAGCACTGCGGAATTCAGGGCCTCAGCCTCTTCATGTGTGGTCAAGGCATGCTGTTCTGGACAACTGCGGATGACAGTGAGTCTGCAGCAGATAGCTATCTGACTGGACTGAACTTACACCTAGAAATCCCCTGCTGCTGCTGCTAGCACTAGCACTTGTCCTGGGCAATGTCCTGCTTTGGAGATATATATTCCTAACCTAAATAATAATGTGTAACCGTGATTTAGTCATGTGTGTGGAGCTTTAATTTATTCTGTGGCTCTTTTATGCCATTTGGATTTACACTCAGGGCCTCATGCCCACTGTGATATTTTATATTTTAAAATGTCTAGCTTTCATATGAAGCTCCCTGCTTTTCAGTTACCATGGCTGGGTGGCTCTCGGACAAAGTGCATGAGACAATGAACTTATAAGGAGAAAAGACTTATTTGGACTGGCCTCATACCTTCCGATCCAGTCACTTGGCCCCACTGAGGCTGAGCTCATGTTGGGGAGAGATGTCATGGTGGTAACGAGCGGTGAAGGAAGCTTTTCATATCTCATGGAGGCCAAGATCAAAAGGATAGGAAAGACAGGGGCCAAGATTCTTCCTTAGGGAGCCCGTATCTCTTTTTATGGCATACCACTAATGATCTCAGGTCTTTCCATGAGGCGCTAACTCCTAAATACCCTATCATCCTCCAGTAGTGCCTGGGGCTGAGGTTGATCCTTCAGTACATGAGCCTTTGGGGGTTATTTCCCAAATCCTAGCAATTGCTTAGTACAGAGCTGAGTTGACCAGTCATTGGAACTAAATGGTATGTCTACTCTGTCACTTAGTAGCTGTAGCACCTTGTCTATAAAATGCAGACATTACCTATCTTCGTTGAGTAAATGTATGTATGCAAAAGTACTAAATGGATCATAAAGCCTTCTAATGTAGCCTTTCTAATAGTTCAAAGGGACTATCCTAAATCACAGTGTTTTAGAACGTTATTATATACACATTAGATTTCTGTGCATAGATTTCTGATTACTGTCTAGACTTTATATTGTGGTTTAAATAAATTTATTCCTCTACATTTTCAAAAGCCAGTTCACTGGGCACATTACAATAACAAAAAAAAAACAACAAGTTTTTTAGATCTTATCCCAGAAATGCTAGTTTATTGGGTACGTGGTAAGAGTTTTCTTTCCCATCTACTTAACATCTCCTAGGAATTCTTGCTGCAGGTAAACCATCTCCAGAAATTTTGTCCTAATGAATCTAAAGACCATTGCTCCTTAAGTCCACGAACTGAATACCCTCATTGGGGTGGAAGGCACGGTGAATACTACAACATACTAACACGTGACTTTCTTAGGGAGGCAAATCTATAATGTGTTTTTGAATTTCTCTTGGAGCTTCTCAGAAATAAAATTTAGAAAAACATACATCTCTTCTGTAAAAATCTTGTTACTCAAGTGGAGTTTAGAAAAGATGAGTGGGAATATTTGTATTGAACAAGCTCCTTGCCTACAAATTAATTTTGGATAATGATTATGTACTGGCTTTTGTTTTAGCCCAGATCACTAAAGCTTGGTACAGTAAAGCAGATGCATTAGAAAAACAGTGGTTCCAAGTAGAACAGAAGATTGTGGACTTAAAAGTTTATAGCAAGTTTAGTCAAGAGGGCAAGTAAGCTCGCAATGGTGTTAACAATACTGAAGTCTACTGATTTGCCATGGAGGGGATATTCTACCATGCATTATCTCCTTGGAATATTTTTGAACTTCCCATTACATTCAAGTGTTTCTCTGGCAATTTCTTTAGATTCGCACAATCCTTTTGTGTTTATGTGGTTATATACAGACTGGTTGAAGTATATCATTAGCCCTATTACTAATCTGTCAGAAAAAATAGCATTGTAAGTACATCAGGAATTGTAGATAGATCAAGTGTGTTAGTCAGATATCTGTTGCTATACTAAATACTCAAGATACTTGACTTGTAAAGATAAAGGATTGATTTTGGCTCACAGCTTTAGATACTCTAGTCGGTGGCCAATGGATCTCAGTGCTTTGATCTCATTGGGCCTGTGGGGGGCAGCATGTCATAGCAGAGACATGTGGTAAAATGTGGGCTCACCTTATGACTGGGAAGCACAAGAGGAAGAGTGGCGTCCCATCCTCCCCTCCAAGGGCCTTCCCCAAGCCACCTGAAGGCCTCTCACTAGGCCACTTCTCGCAAACTGTTCTGCCACCTTATGGGAATGTCACCCTGGGACCATACTTTTGTCCAATGGACCTATGGGGGCCATTTATGATGCAAGCCAACACATGGGTTCATCATTGTTTTATTATTTTAGGCTGAATTACTACACAAATAGCAAAACTGGAATACTAGCTTGTTCTAAAGTGGCACCAGTCTCCATTCTACCCAATATCATTTGTATCTACCTTGGTGTTAGCTGATCCTTAAAATAGCAACTTCGGGATACTTAGATGTTTTTCTCCATCCTTTTCATGGCCATAATTGGAATCTTGAATTTAATTCTTGGGTATGTAATGATGGGCTTCATAAAGTAGTGGTAGATAAAAATCTGTTCTTTGATGAGATTTAATACTGACAACACAGCTCAATTAATTAACTATCCACACCTCCTTGCAAGATGAGCACCTTGGTCTTGAGACTAAGAAGCTGCTCCATTGCATTGTTTCTGAAAGTTGGATTTCAGCAAACGGCCTTAGTCATGTTTAGACTCCTTGCGTTGGCTTGGTGGGGAGAATGTACTTAGCACATTTCCGTGTGATAATCTGTCCTTCAAATGGTCTGATGCTTACTTCTATAGCCAGGAGTGTCCTTGTTAACTCTATGTGGCTTTTACCTCAAATGCCTGGAGTAGCTCTAGTGAGGTTAAAAAAAAAAAAAAAAAACCTCACTAGAAATTCAAGAGTGAGACACAAGTCTCGAATAATAATGCTAAAGTATAAATGGCTGACTCCACCACATTGTCAACAGGATAATAAACATCACAACCTTCATGTTTTCATCTAAAACATGTTTTATTTTCAAGGCCTTTCCAGTTCTGATAGAGGGTGGCTTTGTGTAAAAGGATTTGCATTATAATCTTGGACGAGTGAGAGATTCCCTCATTATTTCTTAAGCCGGTTCCTTGTCTAAATGTCTAACACCTTCCTCATCCTTGAAGAACCACTAGCTACTCAGGGCCTAGTTAACAGAGGAAAAAAAAAGTGGAAGAGCTATCAGATTTGGGGAGACATCTAGGTCAGGCAGCCCTAATAGTGTATTTGCAAAAAGTTTGCAGAAGGTTCTCCCCAAACCCAATCTAATCCCATATGTTTCGGGGTGTGGATGGGGGTCCACAGGTCACAACAGCTGCTCCAAAGACAATGGCGGATACAGCCATATTTGCCTGCCACACCCCGAGGGACAGACTTGCAAGTGCCCTTGTGGGTACTACTTGGCTAATGCTAACGAATGTGCCGAAGGTGTCCACTGCTCGGTGCCATCCCGGCCCTGCAAGGATGGGCAGAAATGCATCTTCACGGAGCAAGTGTGTGACGGTCATGCGGACTGTCTGGACGGGTCCGATGAAGCAGACTGTAAGTAACCTGAGCCTGAACCCCTGTGTGTGAGAGTGCACGCTGGTAGCAATAGCCCACTCCGTCCTTAACCAAAATGGTGTCTCCTGAGTCATTGTCTTGCTAGCGTAGATTCATTAAGCTACATAATACAAAATTGGTAATTATGGGTAAGTGGATATAAATTATTGTGGGTGTCTCTTGTGGAATTTAATGTTCCTTTGACTGTAGGATAGGCAGTAGGATTGTGAGCTCCAAGCAAATAGGCAGTTATATATATATATATATGTATATATGTATGTATATATGTATGTCTATATGAATATATGTATGTATATATGTACATGTATATTCTGAAAAGGCATTTGTTCAACCTAGATTAGATTTGGTTAATTTAAACTGAATAGCACAGTCACCAAACCTAAAGGAAGGAGTTTATGTAAACAATTTGCTTGGTTCCTTCTTTTAAAAAGGAAACAGCCTTCCTTCCTTCCTTCCTTCCTTCCTTCCTTCCTTCCTTCCTTCCTTCCTTCCTCTCTTTTTCTTTTTTCCTTCTTCCACTCTCTTTCTTTCGTTCTCCTTCCTTTCCTCTCTTACTTATTTATATTATCTTTACACAGTTGTACAGGAATTTCAATTTCGTGCGTCCGTTTATGAGTACAGTGAACCATAACCAGCGTCACTCCTGCCATTCTTCTCCCCATCTCTTCCACCCCCCACCCACACCATCAAGCGACCTCGTTCTACTTTCACAGTGGACAGGGCGCATTGTGACTAAACCCGTCCACCCAACCTCTCTCTTCAGTCCCCTCAATTGGCCTCTCCCCCGACAAAATGTGTTTCAGCTTCCTGGTACTCATTTTGTTTGTTGTTTATAGGAGTTATACCATTAAAATTCTCCCCTGCACATATCATACTTTAATCCATTTGTTTATGTATATATGGATATGGTCTTGAATATGCTCTCATGTATGTCTATAATTTAGAGCTATCTTCCATGTGTGAGAGAAAACATGCACCCTTTTTCTGATTTACTTCATTTAAGATAATTTTTTTAGGTCCATCCATTTACCTGAAAATGATATAGTAATTTTTTTCCTTTCTGGAAGAGTACAATTCTTGGACATCTAATCTCATTTTCTTAATCCACATATCTGTTATAAGACACTGAGCTAGAAACAGCACTTTCTGTCTCAGGTGTCTTTCAGGATTATTAAGGAACATAGAATATATATATATATATATATATATATATATATATATATATATATACACATATCTGTCATGCTAGTACTCAACATACTTTAAATACTAGCTTTAAATGGTTATCATAAAAACACTAAGACAAATAATATCCTTAGGAAAAGGGGTGGTCAGTCATCTCTAATCGCCATGATATCTAATTCTGCTGTAATACCCACCCTCTGGTTCTAGGCTACTTTAGTGGTATCAAAGCCCACAGTGGTAGAACTGAAGAGAGTATAGGCAGCTACTGAGACTGGTCATAGCCAGCAAAATATTTGGAAAAGGAATCTTACAATGATGAGCCACTCCTTGTCAATTCAAATTCACTCCCCCCTAAAATCTAATAGCTGGAAGACCGAAGAGTGATTACTCCTAGTGACCTTATCTTAAATAGGAAAGAAAATGGTATTTTTGGATTTGTCTTTTGTCTGAAGCACCCTGTGTCTCATTCTCTGCTTATGTGTGTCCCTTCTATCATTTCCAACAAATCTGAATCTGCATCTGTAATTTGTAGGCCTTGCTAGTCTTACAGCCCAATCAGACACAGAACACTGAAATAATTACAGATAAACCTTTCTAGTCCAGATATTTACTTCTTTGATATACCTTATAGATTATTTTAGAGTTCATCCTGATGATCTCAATTTCTTAAAGAACTTAATTTGTGACTTATAGAGCCATTATAATATATGCCTTGGTTTAAAAAAAAAACAGTGCATACTTTGATTTTGAAATGGATTGGATGGTCAGTAAAATACAGTGGTCCTGAAACCTACGCATTTGCCCTTAAAATATACAGTTATGTGTGTATAAACCTGTAATGCTCTTCCTGTTTGACCACAAATAATGATTGTGGTTGTAATTTCATAAACTCAAATCCCTTGGTTAAGATAATTGAAAGTCGTACTCTTCTGAAGGAGTTAACTGACGCCATATACCTTGTTGTATTTGCAGGTACAACCTATTCACCATCACTACCTAAAGTGCCAGAGGGTCTCCCACAGTCGCCTTAAACCAAATTTACCACATCTGCATACCCAGACCCAGAAGAAATGAGATACCCAGCCAGGAAAACCCTAACCTCCCTGAGGTCTGCGCGCCCGAGAAAGACCCCCAACACGAAGGGAAAGGGGGAATGTGTTCACCCCGAGGATGCACAGAGGGCAAAGCACGCACCCTGTAGCAGCGGCTTCTGCGGCGGGCAGGGCGTGTGCACACTGGAAGGGAATCTGAGACGATGCAGCTGCCGGATGAGTACGGAGGGCAGGTGTGCAAGGAGTCGGTGCGGGGACTAGTCTCTGGCTACGTGGCTCTTGCGGTCGCCATTGCCCTCTTCTCGTGGCCCTGGGCGCGCTGGTGCAATGCAGAAGAAAACGGAAATTGAAAAGGTGAGCCCCCAATCATCCGAGCCACGCCTGGTGCCCGCTGGCATCACCAGCCTCACACTGGCGGCGGCGGGCACCCTGGGCCTGGCAGCTGCCTCATGGTATGCACACTTCCTTGGGGACCACGCGGCGCTGCCTGCCCAGGCCAGCCCCGTGTATGTGTGTGTGTGTGTGTGTGTGTGTGTGTGTGTGCAGATGCCTGTGTGTGTATTTTGCTCTTCTCTTTGCCCAGATTGCTTGCATCTCCTTTCAGTTTCCTATTCAACGTTCACCTCTGTCCTGACCAGTTTTCCTAAGAGAACGGCCCTGTTCCTCAGTCCTTTCATCCGGCACCCTGCCCTTCTGTGCGTCATCTCTTGCACTAGGGGACAGTAGAGCCCCAGAGTGTTTCGTGTCCACAAAAGTGCAGGCAAAATGTCACCCATGGTGAGCAGCAGAGACCTATGCAACGGGGAAGAGGAGTGCTTTGGGAGCATGGCGTCCAGGGAGGACCAACCACCCCCCGTTCTCAGTGAGGCCCATGGAAGAGACAAGCCAGCGTCGAGAGCAGGCAGAGCGGTGCAGGGAGAGCTTCCTGCCAGGCTCCCTGGGCCTTGGCATCTTCCCGAAGTTGGAGCCCTGCTAGGAGGAGTCTGCAGATGACGCGGGGACACACAGGTCCTGCGCTGACTGGGAGGGTGACAATGGGTGGGATGGAGCCCCGTGGGTGGAGGCAAGAGAGCAGGGCTGTCCGCGGGGGTGGGCTTGCTCGCTGCTGGGTGCTGGGTGCTTGCTGGCGGGCCAGTGTCTCACCCACGCCGGAGACCCCGCCCGGAGTCTCCACCTCCAGCCCACTCCCAGTGTGCTCTGCAGAGATGACCCCACCACCCACACGGGCTTCCGGCTCCTTCAGGCTGTCTTTAGAGCAAAAAGAGGTTTCAAAAGGCACATTTCTTTAGATAGGGCAAAAAGATTGAGTTCTGACTTCTCGAGCTCCTAAGTGCTATCTTTCAAAGTGCTAGCTGAAATCTCTGATGATCCTTCTGCCTTCTGTCTCTTTTCCACATAACAAACCCCTGAAAACACCTAGGTATCAGGGGCTCAAGGTCACACTAACAGTCATCACCAGTTGGGACTAAGATTTCAGTGCACCAGAGGACCCCCTAAGACCTGCCAACATCAATGGGGGTTCAAAGCCAGCAGCAGTGTCCCCTGCCGGGAGCCACAGAGCAAATCAGTTTTAGGGCTCCAGACCCAGGGAGGCAGATTCCACATTTGCTGAGATCTGAGGATCTTGGTTCAAAGCCACCAGGGAAAGAAAGCCCATGAGACTGTCCAATTAATCAGCAAAAAGCCAGCAGTAGAGCTGCGCCTCAAGCAGTAAAACTCTACTCACGAAGAAAAAAGCTAGAGGACAGGGCCCAAGCCCTGCATTGAAGCCCCAGTACCAACACACACACACACACACACACACACACACACACACACACACACACACACGGTCAATCTGCCTGCGTATTAGAGCTACGTCCCAAAAAGAAAATAGGTGATTGTACTGCAGAATAGCAGGAGGCATGAACTGGTGTTACACCATCCACGGCACAAGCAGCAGGTACAGCTCAGTTATAACTTTCTTTCACAGCTCTTGATTGCTAGGACCTATTGCACTATTTGTAAGTCTGCAGTGTAGGTTTGGAAGGTGAGATTCAGCTCGGTTAAAGCACCCTAAAGTCAATGGCTTGGAATGAAAACCAATCCTATGGAGACTTGTCTCTCATGGAACACAGGGCTGCCAGCTGTGACTCTGAGCACCAGGGCAAGAAGTGGAAAAGATGTCTGCTCTCTCCTCAACTGGTGCTCCTAGTTTTTCTCTTTTGACAATAGACTTGGCTTGCATAGAAAAGCAACCAGGTATTGAAGTGGGGCCCCTTGGCTCTTTTCAGTAATCTTAGGCGAAGAAGTGCAAAGATCTGAGTGCCAGATTTCAGAAGCAGTGAGTGCCCAGACAGCCAGGAAATTACTGGTCATGAATGCTGGAACTCCCCAAGGTGGGACTGGAGATAAATAAGCTTTTGTGAGCATACAGAAAATGAGGTTTTAAAAGTTTTATTTATAATTAGCACGTGCAAAGATGAACTTCAACCAACTGTGACTAGCAGGCTCCCTTTTGTAGAAAGTATTCAATCGACTGCTTGCTGTGAGGTATCCATGAATGGAACAATACAGTGTTACTGTCTTCATTCTTTTGGTTCCTAGAAAAGAAACTGAATCCACCTTCATTTTCTCAACCAGATAGATGATTTTTAAAAAGTCAAATCCTCGAGGGTTTGTCCTCCTACCTCATTCTGTGTGTTCATAAGGAAATGTATATCCAAGTTAACCAAGGTGCTTCTTGTTTTTACAGAAGCCGCATGCCCCCGGGTGTGGACTGGCCTCCGAGTTGTAAAGTTGTAAGTTTCCTGAGTGACAGAGCAGAGCAAAGGCGGCCACAGCAGCAGCGTGGGATCCATGAGGATGACTGCAGGTTCTGGGCATTGGCTGTGTGCAGGCCTGGGCTTGGGCAGGCCGGTCCGGGTGCTCTCCGGGGGGTGCTCTCCTTTGTGCTCCGCCCCTTGAACCAGGACTCCTTGCCCGTCTTTCCGGCCGAGAAGCAAGGCTCGCAGGCTCCCTGCTGGGTCCGCCTTGGGGCCCGGATCCTCAGACTTCCCGCCCCTGGGTCCCGAGCCCCAGGCCATCGCCATCGGTGACCCTGGCATCTGCTCGGGCCTCACAGCAGGGACTGCGCTGGGTCCCTGTCCCGGCTCTCCCTCCGCTGCACCGCGGGGAGCAGGGAGCTTCGCCCAGCAGTCGGACAGGGGGCCTGCACGGGGGGGAGAGGACCTCGAGCCAGGCGCGGGCATGGCGGCCCAGGACCCGCTGCCCAGGGCCGGGAGTCTGGGACAGAGCCGGGTCCGGGAGGCCTGGGTCGGGGGACTGGGGTCGGGGGGCCAGGCCGGGCCGGGCCCCGTCTACAGGTCCTAGTCGCAGGGGAGGGGGGTTCGCCATCGCCCGCGCCGCAGGCCAGCGTGGTGTGGGAGAAGGCGCCCCTGGAGGCGGGTGCGCACAGTGGGCGCTCCCCGTCCAGCATGTCAGCGGGGTTGGTGTAGGCACAGGGCAGGGGCCCGGCATGGGGAAGCCCACGCAGGGGGCGCGGCACTGGCACGGGCGAGGGCCCGGGCCACTCCACCCACTCGGCGCACAGGCTGACGCGGCAAGGGCCGGCGGGGGGCGCCTTGCTGCTGCGGCATTGGGCTGCGCACCAGGGCGCCCAGCTCAGGAGCAGCAGGCAGCTGCCCAGGCAGCTGAGCACCAGGGCGTAGCCGGCCTGCGCGCAGACGGGGCTGGCCTGGGCGGGCAGCGCCGCGTGGTCCCCAAGCAAGTGTGTATATTACAAGGCGGCCGCCAGGCCCAGCGCGCCCGCCGCCGCCAACGCGAGGCCTGCAAGGCTGGCGGGCGCCAGGCGCGGCTAGGGCCAAGAGCAGCGCGGGCCCAGCGCGGCCAGCAGCAGCCCCCGCGCGGCGGCCGCCGGCGAGGCCCACATCAGCGCGCACCGCCCGCACTGGCCGCGCCTCCAGGTAGCCCCAGGCTTCGGGCTGCCCGCAGCAGCGCTTGCGGCAGCTTCCCTTGCAGCACAGGTCCCACAGGCCCTGGAACAGCACCACGTCGACCGGCTCCTCCAGGAAGCCCGCCAGCCGCCGCCAGCCTGGGGCAACCCTGTTCACCAGGCTGAGCAGCAGCCCTCAGGGCGAAAGCACCAGGCCCAGCGTCAGCGCCGCCAGCATCCGCATCCCACCCCCCTCCACCCCCCGCGCGTCCCTCGCGCCCCCAGACTGGCTGCCCTGACTGCCCCGCTCCACCGCTCTCACGGTCGCCATTCTCATAGCCTTGGGCGCGCTGGTGCACTGCAGAAGAAAGCGGAAATTGAAAAGGTGAGCCCCCACTCACATCCTCACAGGACAAGAGTATTCCAAAGCAGGCTTGTCACACGAGATTCGTTGGATTGGTGTCTAATGCCTCTTAAAACTGGGACTTCTGAGGCAGGATTTAGATGACGAGTCAGTCTCCCTGGTTAGATGACCTAGTAAGGAATGGGGGCACTCTTCCAGTGAGACCTCAGGCCTATGACAATATTGTGTGCGGTGTGAGCTTTCTGGGCGGAGGCAAAGCCTCAAGAAAGAAGCTCAGAGCTCCCCTCAGGTGAGAGAGCGCGTCCAGGGCCGGGAATGGGAGGAGAGGTCTGTTAGCATGAGCATTTGTTAGCGAGGAGAGCCATCACACAGGTCCAGAGATGGGACATCACACACAACATAATGCATTTCCTCAGAGAAGGCAAGATGTTTAAGACCAAGGCTACCAGCAGGATAGCTGTCTCTTGTAGGTTCTCTCCTTGCCTTGTAGATGGCCAGTTTCTCCTTTGCCTTCACATGTGTTCAAATCTCTTCCTCTTCCCAGCTTCTCTTTCTTCCTGCTGTTCCTCCTTCTTCTTTTCTTTATTCGTGGCACCAGTATGGGGGTTGGGAACGCAGAGCCTTGCATTTTTCCTTTGCTTTTGCACTGGAGGCTGGCGCTTTACCCCTTCAGCCATGCCTCCCTACTTTCCAATTACTTGAACATTAGAGTCTTGCAAATTTGTCTGCTCAGGCTGGCTTCGAACTGTGATTCTCCACTCTTGACTTTCTGGGTAGCATTACTGGCACTTGGCTTACCATAATGTATCAGGGCTCACATCTTTTAGAGACCCTGTAGTTGCAGTCTGACTTATATGGATGTGGCATGTCGAGAAGATATATTTCTCTACTTCTGGGGCTTCACAAACTAAAAGAAAGGCCAGGAGGATTGGCCTGTCTTTTCCTGAGTCACACTAGCTAGTAGTGAAGCGGTCAGCCCTGGGCTATGGTCGCATTCCTTCACGCCTCTTCTCCTGCTACATTCCCTGCTTTCCTAACTCAGTTGGGTCCAGCTACTACTTCCTTGTTCTTGGTCTTCTGTTACTTAGGTTTCCTCAACTGAGAAAGGAGACCATTTCTGAAGCTAACTAAATGCCTAGTAACAAATAGGAATCTACTCTAGTATTGCCCATTCCCGATTATTTGCTCTGATAGGAGATTATTAAAACAAGGCACAATTTCTATAACATTAACCTTTAATATGAGGTAAATTGACCTTTCGTAAGATACCCCGATCTCAGCTTCTGCCTTAGATGGCAACTTTTGCCTTTGTTTCTTTGATTTTTTAGGACATCAGCAAGAAATTTGAACCGTGATGAGGAAAATAAGCAAGAAGAAAAAGCTTTAGTGAATAGTGAGGTTTTCTTTAATGAAGCCTATGATGAACAGGTATGTTGAGGAAGTTGGGCAAATCTCTGTAAGGAAAATGAATTCTTGGATGCAGTTAAACAGTAACTCTATTGGAAAGTAGGTAATGTTTTCATTTTAACCTTGACTGTTTCTATTTTGTATATCGACCTACTGTGAGGCAACTCTTTCTTCAGGGTCTGGTTTGAAGAACTGAAGGCTAAATAGAGTGAGACATGTATGAAATGGAGATTTATCTACTAGAAGCAAGAACTTTGGCTTTTAGTACATGTCTTATAGGAGTTTCCAGGGTCTGAACCTTATGGGAGAGTAGGGTAGGCTTTTTTACCCTAAAATATTAGTCCTACTGTCATCTCTACAATTGTGTGTGTGTGCAAACACATGTGCGCATGCGTGCCAATACTGGGGTTTGAACTCAGGGCCTCAAGAGATTTTTCCACTCTCGGCTAGTGCGCAACCAAACTGAGCCGCACCTCCACTTCCAGTTGTTTTACTGGTCAAATTAAAGATAAGGGTCTCTCAGATTTGTCTGCCCAAGCCAGCTTCAAATCATTGGCACCGTCTCTGTATTTTTGTTTTGTTTTAAAATAATGTATATTCTCTAACTTCCACTCTTCTTTTCCACAGGACTTGCTAACTTCTTCACAAACGGACTGATGTTATGAGCAAGGAACTGAAACTGAACCCCCAATTAAATAAAAACAAAACCTGCTTATGCATTTTATTGTGTGCTCTTTTAACTTCCTTAACAGTTGGTGGTACATGGTAATTACTTGTCACTTTTTTAAATCGGACAAGTTTGTCTGGGCTTGTTAGTGAGTTTGGGAAAACTGAATATTCACAGAGGTGACCAGAGTGGTCTCCTCATAGCCTAGGTTAGGACTCAGCCACAGGGCTTTCTAATGCACGGTGTCTACCCTAATACTAGTTAGACGTTCTGGAATTGAATGTTTGATTCTGGAACCAAATTTGAGCTAGTGAAACTGCAGAGTCTATTTTCCTACTTTTTCCAAACATAGTGATTTCTTTGTCTTTAGGATAAAAGCTAAGTTTCTGCAAAGTAGCACATGATCATTCGTTAGTTCTCTACTTCTTCTCTCACATATTATTACTGCTAAGTTAGTACACATTGGCACTTAGAATTTATGAAAAGTCTTTCTCATGTTATCATTAAATCCTGCATTTAAAAGAGCAAGCAAGTATACTTTACAGTTATGGAAAGATGATTTGTGTAAGTCTCGTTTATAATGAAGTCGGTGATGCTGTAGTTAGCAGCGTGGAGTCGGTGTACTCCGGCATTGATCTCAGCTAGCTCGGACCTGCTAGGGACCATGCATGGCTTTGCCTGCTAAGGCTTTCCTTGTCTTCCCAGGTTTCTACTGTGCTTACAGCCAAGGAAAGTGTGAAGAACATTAAATTCGTGATAGCAGATAAGGCCACAAAGCAAAAGAGCCTAGTCTCAAACTTGGCAAATCACTTGGTATTGAATCTTTATCCTCAGTACCAGAAATGGGATTATAAAAGTCTGTGTCATCAGGCCCATTGCTGTGGAAAGAAAATACATGTTCCTTGCAGATTTTATTTCCTTAACAAAAATGACAACCATACTAGTTTGATATACTACTTTTTCATTCAAAAATTTACGAAACCTATTGAATGTCCTTTCACCAGAAGGACTTAATTTCATAAACGGACACTGAACATTTTTATATTTAACGATTTTTAGCTGTCTCTACAACTTAAGCTGGCTTTTACATGTCATTGTCTTAACCTTATGTCTTTGTAGAAATGACATCACTGTAAACGTTTTCTGTTGTGGGTTACCTCCATGTTACATATCAATTTTTTCCACATCTAAAATACAGAGCTAACTGCCTATGGCAGACAGCCGTACACTGAACTTGGCCTTCTATGTTTAGATGAACTTCAACCAACTGTCACTAGCAGGCTCCCTTTTGTAGCCTCCAGGTAGCCCCAGGCGTCTGGCTGCCTACAGAGACGCTCGAGGCTGCTGCCCTCGTGGCACAGGGCACAGGTCCCACAGGCCCTGGAACAGCACCAAGTAGACCGGCTTGTTCAGGAAGCTCAACAGCTGCCGCCAGCCCGGGGCCACCGTGCTCACCAGGCTGAAGAGCAGCACACAGGGCGACAGCACCAGGCCCACCACCCTGCGTGTGCTCTCCCCACCCCCCCCACCCCGCCAGGTGCTCTCCCCCACCGCCCTGCAGCCTGGGTTCACCGTGATCCAAACAGTCGCGCTGCCCAATGCTTCTCACCCTGGGAGGTCTGCTCTAGCAGTTGATGTGAGTTTACACAGTGTCCAGTCAACCCATGTGACCAGGGCTGGTCACCTACAGCCTGTACTTTTCAACCATGGACGGCTGTCCTGTCCTTCTCACGTCTCTGTTTTCTCTGCTTCTATCTGGACTGCTTCATCTCGTCCTCTATCCCTGCCCGTTCCCTCTCCTGCATTCATTATCGCCCTTCCTGTCTAGAGAGGCGCCGCAGGCTTTCCGCTGTGCCCTTGGCCTTTGGGGGCACCGGCCCTGCAGCTGGCATGGTGAGCCCCTGCCCGCCTCCTTCAGAGGCCAAGCGGGAGACTCATCACTGCACATGAAAACATTCCAGAACTGTCCTTAGTCAAAGAGGCCCCAACACCTTCCACAGAAATAAAAACTGTAACAGATGTTTACACTCCGTGTAGCATGTATCTGGGACACAAACTAGGCCTCCATGAATACTTGTGGAATGAACTGTATGTAAATTGTTTAAAA
This sequence comes from Perognathus longimembris pacificus, assembly GCF_023159225.1. Lineage (NCBI taxonomy): Eukaryota > Metazoa > Chordata > Mammalia > Rodentia > Heteromyidae > Perognathus > Perognathus longimembris. The sequence continues at coordinate 32,029,677 of NC_063178.1, forward strand.
ACATTTCTCAGTGTTACCGACGACTCCTCCTTTTCATTGCACAGCACCACTGTTGTAATACAATGATCACACCAGTTTTGATTTCCAAACGTAGGTCTCTGTGGCTGGAAGCTCAGGTGACTCACAGGTATTTTGAACCAAATTTAAAAGACAGACACTGGTGGTTCATGCCTGTAATTCTAGCTACTCAGGAGGCTGAGTTCTGAGGATCAAGGCTAGGAGTCAGCCCAGGCACACAAATCCAAGAGACTCTTGTTTCCAAATAACCAGGAAATGCTGGAACTACTAGTGTGGTTTCAGTGGTGGAGAGACAGCTCTGAGTAAAATTCCTGAGTGAAAGCATAAGGTCCCGAGCTCAAGTCCTAGTACTAGCATAAAAACACCCTAAAGAGCCCTGTATTTGATGATGAGAGATTTTATCAAGAATGCGTCTCACCAGATAACAAGCTCTCAGTAGAACGGGCTCTAAAGTTCTGCTACCCACGTATAATGTATGACGTTGTGGTGGTTAGTTATGTCTTCTAATTAGCATATGCTAAATAAATAGGAGAAGGCTCAGGGTTCTGCTGGACCCACCCTTAGCTACCTCTTAGACTGTTGTATCCCTAGTGTGTGAGGTTTTTCATCATTATTTTAATGAACCTGAGCAGAATCAAGTGACGTGTCTGTGGTTAGGCATTACCTCCACACACCTGAGGCAGGCTCCCAGCTTGTCCTCTTTATTTTCCCTCACAGAACCTTCTGGATTGCTGCTTGACAATGACAGGAGCTAATAACTCTTTTTCTGACCCAGGTCTTGTCACACATGAAGAGGTCTTTGCCCCGAGCCTCTGTGGGAGCCGCTGGAGGTGGGGTGCGAGGTAATGGACCCCCCCCACCACAGATTAACTAGAGTTATCATTCGGCACATCTGTCCCAGTCATGTGAAGAAACAAGAACCCACCATGTTGGAGCCGGCTCTGTTATTTCAGGGCAGAATTTCAAGTCCGAAGAGCTAAGCATTGGGTGGATTAGGAAGCTGCCCACCTGGGATAACCGGGCCCGTGCACCCCGGCCGTCCAATGCCCCTACGAAGTGGCTCCGTGCACTCGGCCCCCTCCCAGCAGAATGCTCCGACGCTTCGCCTGCTCTCTCCATGCCTGGCAGCCTGGTAGCGGCTTCAAAGCTAAGGCTAGCCGGAGCCAGACCAGCCATGCAGGCAGAACCTGTGCCACAGCAATCCCAGGCCCAGCACTCACCTCCAAGACAGAAAAATGCGCCCCGTCCTGCCCCCTCCTCCCAGGGGCTCCAAGGAATCTGGAACAGAATCCACCTGGCAGCTGTGTCAGCTCAGACCTGAGCTGGGTCCCAGCCTTCCCCGCTCTGCCTGGTGAAGGCTCTGTCCACTTTCAGGTCTCAAATGCCCCAATGCAATCTCCTGCTATTTTTTCTTTCTGGCCAGTCCTGGGCCTTGAACTCAGGGCCTGAGCACTATCCCTGGCTTCTTTTTGCTCAAGGCTAGCACTCCGCCACTTGAGCCACAGCACCATTTCTGGCTTTTTCTATATATGTGGTGCTGGGGAGTCAAACCCAGGGCTTCATGTACACGAGGTGAGCACTCTACCACTAGACCATATTCCCAGCCCTCCAGTGCAATTGAATACCAAAATGTCAGCACCTACTTTAATTCTGGCTGTGGACACAGCCCGCCTCTGGCCAGGAGGCCGGCAGTGTGGCCGCAGAGCAAGCTTGTGTTCCCAAGAGCAGAGCAGAGGGGCTGATGGGGTATAGCGGAGTTCTGATCCTAAGTGTGGCCACATGGGGAGTGACCACATCGTGATGCTTGGTGTCTGCTGCCCTCTGGGGGACAGCCCCAAGACACCACGGAGCAAGCCAGTGGGAATGATTTCCCCTGGGTCCTTTGGGGCTTCAAGCTCAGGATCAGCTGTGAGGTCCTCCCCCTCCCCAGGTGGCCTCCTCCTCTTCCTCCTCCTCCTCCTTCCTCCCTCCTCCTTCCTCCCTCCTCCTCCTTCCTCCCTCCTCCCTCCTTCCTCCTCCCTCCTTCCTCCTCCCTCCTTCCTCCTCCCTCCTCCTCCTTCCTCCCTCCTTCCTCCCTCCTCCTTCCTTCCTCCCTCCTCCTCCTCCCTCCCTTCTCCCTTCTTCCTCCTCCCTCCTCCTCCTTCCTCCTCCTCCTTCTCCTCCTCCTCCTTTCTCCCTCCTCCTTCCTCCTTCCTCTTCCTCCCTCCTCCTCCCTCCTTCCTCCTTCCTCCTCCCTCCTTCTTCCTCCTTCCTCCTCCCTCCTTCCTCCTTCCTCCTCCCTCCTCCTTCCTCCCTCCTCCTTCTTCTTCCCTCATTCCTTCTTCCTCCTTCCTCCCTCCTCCTTCTTCCTCCTTCCTCCTCCTTTCTCCCCCCTCCTCCTTCCTCCTTCCTCTTCCTCCCTCCTCCTCCTTCCTCCTTCTTCCTCCTCTTCCTCCTCCCTCCCCCTTCCTCCTTCCTCCCTCCTCCTCCCTCCTCCACTTCCTCCTCCCCCTCCTTCCTCCTTCCTCCTCCCCCTCCTCCTTCTCATCCCCCTCCACTAATGGCTGGCTCCCTGGCATAGAGTACACTGGTTCCCAGGAGCCATTGCCCCTGCAATGAGTTTGATCCCCACTGAATCCCCCCCTCCTTTCCTCACCACCTCCTGCTTCTAGAAATATAAGCCACAGCTTTTGCCATCCAGAATTTTTTCTTTTCCTTTTAATTTTTATTGTTATTATGGAGGTGATGTACAGAGGGGTTACAGGCTCATATCAGATCTTTTTATAAGACCACACGGGTGAGAGAGATCAGATTCACCCCCCAGCACCATTCCCAGTAAAAATGTTAAAAATATAGGGCAAATATATAGCTTGTAATCTTGGCAAAATAAATGGTTGAGTTTATTTCTCTTAAGGGACATCTGTCGTGTTTGAAGACAAAACTTGCCTTTAGACTGAGTAGTACTTAGATGACCACTCTTGAAAGTTGAATCGGGAGCATGCAGTGGTTTATGGCCATAATCTAGCCAGTCAGGAAGCAGAGATCAGGAGGATCGTACTTCTAGACCAGCCCATACCTAAAGGCAGTAAAATGCCATCTTAACAAGTAAGCAAGATATAGCGGTTCCCGTCCATAATCTAAGCAACAAGTAAGCGAGATATAGTGGTTCCCATCTGTAACCTAAGCAGCATGGGAAGCTTGGAAGAAGCATCTCTCTCTGAAGCCATCCCCAGGCTAAAGCACGAGACCCTATGCAAACAACAACCCAAGCAAGGAAGGGCCGGGGCTCTGCATCATGTGGCAGGTTGCCTGCATAGTAAGCTTGTGGCCTCGGCTTCAAACCCACGACATACCACTGAAAAAGAAGAAGAATCGGAGCAAGCAAACAGCACAATGCTTACGATGGCTTGAGCACTTCTTGGGTCATTCATTACATAGGAGTAAGATACACAACCAGAAGACAGCCAACGTTGGGCATGATTAAAACAAACACACATAGTAATTGAAAAGTGTTTTAAATAAAACTCCCTGCATGTATTGAAGCCAAGGTTCAAGTCCTCAAGGAGTAGCAATGTAAAACCAACGCCAATGGATGGCCTGGCTTGTAACTGTCATTTTGTTCATGAGGGAAACAAACGCATTCGACCTTTGCTTTTAGTAGAAGGCATTGATGACAGTGTCTAATGGAAATGATTTAGGGTTTGTGTTCTTTGCGTTTGTTGTTTGTTTTTAATAGTCCCACATGCAAAAATAATAGCTGATACAGCACAGTGGGATTGTGGGAATTGAAGTTATACAAGGCCTGGCACCATCTTTACACTTTTCAGACCCAGCTGCCCAGGACACTGCTTGTCCTCAAGCAGGTGTTCTCGAGAGCCTCGGCCTGGTGCGCATGCCTCGTCAAGTCTCTTCCCTTGCCCTACCCTGCGGGTTCTGAGCTTGGCAGTTTCAAGTCACTCCTTCCTGCACAACCCAACAGTGCCCTGACCAGCTGGGAGCTCTAATGACCTGTCCTCCCCCCACCCCAGGGCAGCAGCTACGCAGCAGAGCTCAGGCCTTCTGGAAATGCCTGTTTTCCTCCAGGTTTCTCCTTTGTTCAGCTCCCTCTCCTGGGTGGAGTTCTGCAGCCCGGGATGCACTGGGGACAGTCCTGGAATAGTTCTCCTGACATCCATGTGTCTTCTTAGACTCATCCCTCTCCTTGGCTCTAGAACCCCTTGTGGATGTGTCCACCTCTCTGACCTTGAACAGACCCCGTCCTGGGAGCTTCACCCAGTCTTAGAAATTAGACAATTTCCCTAAGCCTTAACACACTTTTACTACTTACAAGCTACTGTGTACACCTGAGTTTATTTATCTTTTTAACCAAGGCACAAACAATATTTAAGTACTATGAATATATTTATAAAGAAATTTCTGTCTGCATCTTAAAGTCTCAAACAAATGTCTCATTAAAAATATCTCCTAAATGAGTCAGACTTCTGATAAGGTTGGATGTGAACAGTAGCAATAGGACAGTTAATCAGTTGGATTTGTCATCTAAAGAAGAAAAAAATCATTAGCAAGACACTATGTGGCCCATGACAGCTTAAATACTTATAAGTCACAAAATTGTCAGTTTCTCCATTTAAAAGGGAGAGGTTGAGACATTTTCGATTTTAAATTTTGATTGCTGTCCCTTTGCCAAAAGCCCAAATGTTTGCAATCCTGCTATGTCAATGATTGAAATCCGCAGCTATTTTTATGGTACGGCGGTTTGAACTCAGGGACAAGTAGGCAGACTGTCTACTTGCGTGAGCCACACTTTCTACCCTGTATAAGTTTTCATGGAGTGCAATTAATATACAATAAACTTAACATTTAATGTATGCAGTTTGCTAGATCTGAAATATAGGTATAGAACCTTGAAATTATCACTGCAAAGTCTCTCTCTCTTTCTTTGCATCTATCATGTATTTATCTATCATCTACCTGTCTAATCAGTTAAATCAAAAAGATTCCATATGTCCCTTTATAGTTTGACTTTAGTAAGAACACTGAACATGAAATGCATCCTGCCAACACTTTTGTAAATGTGATGTTTTTAATGCAAGCACTATTCTGAAAAGCAGATATCCACAGCTACTCTTCGTTTTGCATAATTGGAATTTCCTACCAGTTGTACATCTCTCTGGTTTCCTCCCTCTATTGGTACCTGGTTTCCAGACGTCTACCTTGTGATTCTGTCAAAGATATTTTCAAGCATCTCTTTTTAACCACATTTATGCTCTGATTTGTTTATGTTTCTTCTTTCAAAGTAAAAATTAAGCAGGGAAACCCATTACTGAAAATGAAAAGTGGATTATAATTTGGCATTTTGTATGGATGAATTTGAATTGCAGGACCTATTCACAGACAAAAGACTTGAGATAAGAATATACTTGAGACAAGACACTTATATCAAATAGCCACAGCAAAGATAATTGCACTGGAAATCTTAAGTAAAATATGTTCATTATACCTGTATTTGAGCCTCCTCTGCAGTTTGGAGGTTGAAAAAGCACTTCAGATGAGTTTAAAGAAATTAGGTTTATATGTTTCATGTTTGGGAACCATTGAAAACACAGCAATACTTCAATATTTCAGTTAGAAAGTGTCAACTCTATTCTCATATCTAGAAGTAAAAATGAGATACTCTAAAGTATAAACATTCTATTGCTTTTTTTCTCAAGTAACCTAAGTCTAGCCTATACTGATAGTTATAAAGCAAGAAAATCAAACTTAGACTGCTTCTAGATGTTCTTCCTATTACTCTGTATAAAGGTATGAAAATGAGTTTTCTCCTATATTAAAATGTGTATACATTGCTACCCAGTTATTGTAAATTAAATCCAGCAGTAGAGTTGGGCAATAGAATGGGGAATTTCAGTTAAGAAGATTGCTAACTGAAGGTTGGTAGTTAAAAAAAACTAGAGAGAGAGAGAGAGAGAGAGAGAGAGAGAGAGAGAGAGAGAGAGAGAGAGAAAGAGAGAGATAAGAGAGTTGAATTTTTTCTGCATCATATATTTTCTTTTCTTTTTTTTTTTGCCAGTCCTGGGCTTTGGACTCATGGCCTGAGCACTGTCCCTGGCTTCTTTTTGCTCAAGGCTAGCACTCTGCCACTTGATCCACAGTGCCACTTCTGGTCATTTTCTATATATGTGGTGCTGGGGAATCGAACCCAAGGTAAGCACTCTTGCCACTAGGCCATATTCCCAGCCCCTGCATCATATATTTTCTATATCACTGCTACTGGCCACTTCCATTATAAGCAAAGCTATGGCCATCAGTTTTTACCTTTTAGGATGATGGCACAAGCACAGTGTTACAGTACTGGCTGGATGAACTTGGCTAAGTTCCATAAAGAAAAGGTTTGGGGGATGAAGATTCATAATAAGTTGTAGTACTTTGGCTTCAAATATTGGAAATATTAGATACATGTCAAATGGATGAGAATGAAAATGAAATATTCCTACTCCCTAGTGATATCAGAGGTGTCTTAACATTAGAGACAAGTGTGTTATTTGTGCATTCGTGGTGCTGCTGGAGTAAATGTACCTATGCACATGCCCGTGTGGCAGATGCCATTGCGAACGGTACATAATATTTGGTAATGATAATAAATGACTGCACTGATCATCATGAACATATAGGGCTATGCTACTTATTCTTTATCTATCTGTTTATATATCCATCATCGAGTCATTCATTTATTATGTATACTATGGATAGAATCCAGGGCCTTGTGCCTTCTAAGCAAGCACCGAACCCCTAAGGTATAAACCAGTCTTTTTATCACTATTGTGTGGTATACTACTGCTTTGGAGAGAAAAAAAAAGCTCTCTGTAACACAGAACACCTTGTTACTAAGGCAGCTGCCTCCTAGATTTCAGATTTACTGAATCTTTAATTGCATAAACTTTTGGTGTATTTTAATTTAGATCTTTTTTTTTCATGATAAAACATTCTTTCTTTTACAACCCCAACACAAAAAAAAAACTATTTGTAGGAAAAAATGGTTTTGTACATGGGATGAAACAATATAAATTCAAAACTTACAGATAAGGGTTAGCTCTATCACTCATCTCTTTTAAAAGTTTATATGAATATTCAGTCAAAACCAACAGGGTATCTCTCTTGAAATGTAAGCTATATGGATTCCAAGTAGACCACAGGCTGCACACCATCTTGGAATGTCCTCAGAAGGCTCTGTCATTAAACAAGTAACAGAGTAAAAACCTCAGAGTCCCTTCTTTCAAATGGAAGAGGGAAAGACAGGAATGGAAGCAACTACTCAAACTTTGTCTTCTTTCCTTGTGGCTTGAAGTCTCCACCACCACCTCCTCCTCCTCTGCCTCCCCGGAAACCTCCTCGACCTCCAAAGCCACCCCGGTCTCCTCTGCCAAAGCTGCCTCGGCCTCCTCTGCCTCAACCTCCAAAGCCACCTAGGCCTTCACCTCGACCCCCAAAGCCACTTTCACCCTTAGGCTTGGCCCAGTCCAAAATAACTTTGTTTCCATCAATTTCACAATCCTCCATGGCATCCATGACCTCCTTGGCAGCCTCTTCACTGTAGAAGTCTACAAAACCAAATCCTTTGGAGGATCCCCTTTCCCGGTCAATTACTATTCTCACAAAAATAGAGCCCTCAAATGATTCCTTTAAGGTCTCTTCAGTGGTTTCCTCAGACAGACCCTTGACAAACAATGTGTTGGATGCATAGCCTCTGGCATTTGGTGACCCCCTGGGTCCTTGCAGCTCCAGCCTGATGGCTCTGCCCTCAATTTCCCTCTTGTTACACGAGTTCAGAGCTTCTTTAGCATCTTCAAACGAAGCAAATTCTATTAATGCATACCCTTGCTGTTTGGGTTCTGAGGCACTTTGATAAAAGTTGCCTTCTCAAATACTTCCTGAAGAGTTACTTCTGTTGCACTGTAGGAGAGATTGCTTAAAATCAGCGTCTTTGATTCACCTTTCAATTATTGTCTTTGTCATTTCTCTCCAGTGTAATGCAGGGCAATGTTTCGCCCATCAACTTCTGCCCCTTGCTTTTCTTCAAAGGCTTTCTCTGCATCAGCTTCTGTCTTAAATTCAATATAGGCTATCCCTTTACTTTTCCCATCATGGCTGTCTACTCTGATTTCCATAGCATTTTCAAATATTTCTTTTAAATCATCCTGAGTAACGTTGAATGAGAGATTTTTGGCCAGGAGTGTTCTTGTGTTCTTGCTGCACGAACTTTCTTACTGTCTCTTCCTTTGGGTTTTTCTAGTTTAATTTCATTGCCGAAGACTTTTAAGCCAGTGAGTTCCAAGGCTTTTTCTAGGTCTTTGGCAGATTCAAAATCCACATAACCAAATTTCCTGTTTGTACCAGTTCTGACATCCACAACAGTAAGATCATTTTTAGCAAAAAGTTCACTGATGGCAGTTTTTAATTCTTGGACAGATTTGTTTGGGTTCAGGTTTCCAATAAAGAGATTGAAAGGTATGGTTGGTTCTGAGCCTTCCACTTTCTGTTTCTGGGCTTCAGGAACTTCCTTTTGTTTGCTCATTTTCTTCTTTTGTTTGCCAGATGCTTCTTTAACAGGCTCTTCCTCCTCTTCTTCCTCTTCATCTTCTTCCTCATCCTCCTCTTCATCCTCCTCCTCTTCATCCTCATCTTCTTCATCATCCTCATCTTCTTCATCTTCCTCCTTTGCCACACTCTTGGCTTTCACAGGAGCACCTTTTGCAGGTGCTTTCTTTCCTTTTGCTGGTATGGTATCAATAACTTCTTCTTCAGACTCCTCCTCCTCCTCATCGTCGTCCTCCTCCTCTTCCTCATCCTCATCTTCAGAGGCAGCAGCAGTAGCTGCTGTTTTCATCACTACTGGCTCAACCTCATCCTCTTCCTCAGCTGGCTGCATTGATCCTGCAGGTCATCAGCTTCATTCTGGAAATCTGCTCTATCAGGCAGGTTGGGAATGAAGCAGATTTACAGCTTCCTCTTGGGCACTTGTGTGTCCTGCCTCCTCTTCGCAAATAGGCCATGGCTCCGCCAGGTGGCAAAGAGTGCCCAGTGCACCAGCTTGGTCTAGCACTGGGCTAAGATGGCGGCGGGTGATGAACCCAGAGGCAGTCCGGGAGGCCGTGACTCCAGCTTGGTCTGGCATTTGGCTACCAGGTTGGCCAGGCCCCTGCCAGCGGGCCTGCTGCTCCTGCAGCTGCTGGCAGAGTTTTACCTTTGTAGGTTGAGCAGCTGAGAGTGCTTGGCGGTGAAACTCCCTCAGGACCTTGGGGTTCTCTACATCCTCGGGGACACTCATTTGGAGGGGGCTGGCCTCCTCTCCGTTTTCTTCCCCGGTGCTCACTCCTTCCCCTTCTCCAAGGAAAGCCAGGAAACCATGCTGGGCCTGCGGTTGCTCCTTCCTTTGCCTGGTTGCTTCTAGTCACATCCGAGTGCCCTGCGACTCTTCACTTTCCATCTGGGCCAGTAACTTGCTCTCTACTTGCTCCTGCTTCAGCTGCTCCAGCAGCTGGGTCTGCCTCAGTACCTGCTGCTGCAGGGCCTCCTTCTCTAAGATCAGCTGCTGATGGGAGGCTGTGTGCCGATTGCAGGTGGCTCTGAGATCCTTCAGCTAGATCAGGTAGTGGTCATGTAGCTCCTGCAGATCCTCAGCTGCTTGGCTCGCTGTCTCAGCCACCTCTTTCCATTCTTGTAAATCCTCTTGCTGCTCCAGCTTTTCCTGCAGATGTTTCTTCAGGTGTTGCTCTGATGTAAGGATGCTGGCGAGCTCCTCCTGCTCACCACTCAGCCTGTGGTAGGCCTCCTGAAGATGGGCCAGCTGAGCTTTGAGCTCTCCGTCATGCCCAGGTGTGCAACTCGGGGTCTCATCCATCTTGTGCTGCTCCTTGCCCTTCTTCTCCCGTCCGTACAGCTGCTCCTGCTGCTCAAGGTTCTGGAGACGGGGCTCTGGTTTGCCTGCTCCTGACCATGCAGTTGTTGCTCCAGGTTCTTTAACTCCTCTTGCATCTGGGATGCTTGGGCCTGCAGCTGCTGCTCAGCCTGACGTGGTCCCGCAGGGGGCTGCAGTGCTGCCAGTTGCTGTGTAAGTTCCTCCAGGTTGACCTGGAGTTCCAGCACCTGCCACTCCCAATCCTCTCTCTCCTCTCTCAGTTGGTTCAGTGCCTGTTCTCTCTCCTCTCTCAGTTGGTTCAGCTCCTCAGATTGCTGCTGGGCCATCTCCTCCCACATGGACCTCTCCCTCCTCAGGTCCTGCGCAAACTTCACCAGGCTTCTCAGGTTGTCTCCCTGCCTTCTCAGCACCGCCCGCTCCTCTAGTGCTCCTTGAAGCTTGTGAATTCTGGTCTTCATGTGGAGCTTCTGGGCCCATAGCACTTCCCGCTGCTTCTGCAGATTGATGGTCATTGCTTGCGCATCCTCACAGCTCCTGGTCTTTTCCTGCAGCTGAAGTGTGACGTGATTCAGGTCTTGGATGAGCTGTAGGTTTTTCTTCTCGGTGTCATGCTGCTGGGTGGTGACTGCAGACAGTGCGTTCTCGAGCTCTCCAATGTGCTGGTGTGCAGCATGCAGGTGGCTGCTGAGACCTTCATGCTCCGTTTGGCTTTCCTTGGCCACCTGCTGCATGTGGGCCCGGGCAGATTGCAAGTTGTAATTTTCAGAATGCAACCTCTGGATCTACCGCTTGTGGACTTCCAGCTGCGTTTGCAGCGCATCTTGCACATGGGCCCTCTTCCCTTTCTCTTTTGCTTGTTCATCTTGCAGGTGTTCCTTTTCCTGCTTCAGGTGTTGGATCTCACTGCAGCGCTGCTGGTTTCTTAACTTGATGGAGACCAGGGCAAGCACCAGGTGTTGGTATTGCCTCTGCAGATCCTCGGTGTTATTGGGACTTCGGACACTCCTGACAGTGTCACCTCCGACTGCACGCAAAGGCACCAGAGGCTCAGGGTCAGCAAGATCTTGGGCTGTATCCTCCATTGAACGACCATGCCCAGGGGTGTTTGCCTTGGGGTCACCTCCCTTGGGACTTTTCTTCTTTTTCTTGAATTTTGCAAGGCCCTTAAGGGCAGAACAATTCTGCTGCTGCTGGTGTTCTTGCAGGAGTTTCTTTCCTGCAGCTGTTTCACTGTATCTGGTTTGTTCAGACTTCCCAGCACTGGGTCGGGAAAGATGGATGCGCCACATTGCCAGGCAGTCTGAGGACACCTCTCCAATCCCGAAGAATGTCTCTTTTCTACTATACCTCCTCACTCGCTTCGGTTCTCACAGTCACCACTCAGCCACCTCTACCTCCTGCCTCAACTGCCAGTAGTGATGTAGGCCTACAGAGGGAATTCCACTGCTACTAGGCAGCAGAGCATGTGGGCGTGGCCCCAAGGCTGGCATCCCATTGGTCAGAGAGAAATGTGGAATCCCCAGGGTCTGGCCAGAATCTGGTGATGCAGGCAGAATCGGTGGGGTCATGATGACAGCTGCTCCTGCAGCCCAATCCCCATCTAACTCTGTCCACTTTGGTTTGAGGCAAGAGTGGAACTTGCTGCAGCTGGATAGATGCTCCGTTTCAAATCTACCTTGCCTGACTTCCCTCACACAACCACTGTGCCCACCAGAGTTTTCCCCAGGCTTCCAATTGTCCTCCAGGGAGTGGCAGCAAGAAACACAGCTCCATGACCATATCTGTTGTCTTGCTGTTCTCACTTCATGCTCATGATCCGAGTGTCTCTGAGTCACTGAGTGTCATAACAGTCGTGGTAGATCCTGTTCTTCCAGTCCCAGAGGGACAGGAGGGCTCAGATACTTCACAGGTCCGGGGATCCTCTCCATGAGTCTTGGCTATGTTACACCCCTTGGCCATGCCTAGTGTAGCATGTGTTTTACACACTTGGGTCTGGTGCTCTCAGAGGAATCAGAAAGACAATCGTAGGAGAAATGAGAATTTTGGAGAAGTCTGTGCTGCATTGAACCAGGAGGATGTGAAATCTACTCCATCACAAAAAGAATCACTTGCACATTACTGAAAACAATCTGCTAACCAACTACCTAGCCACATCCAAATGTTGTTGCATGTTGAATCAATGTAAGGATTTGAGAGCATGAAAATCCATGGAGGCTCGGCTAAAGGTAGCAAAGGGGTTTTATTTACAACCCCAAACCCAGAACCAGAACGGAGTCCACGTCCAAATACTGACCTGCTACTCCCTTCTTCTGGCCTAAATACACAGAAGCCAGAAGAGAGAAGCAAGAGCAGCCTCGTTCTCCAACCTCCACCAATCTCAAACTCCAAAGTTCCATACCTCCAAACCAGCTTGCTAGTATTCCTCCTTCCCGCAGGCCTGGCTTTGCTCATGCCTCTCCCCTCTCCCAAGTCCTCCTTAAGGCCTCCAGGCCTCTCTGCAGGCCTCTGGCCTTGTCTCCCCACGGGCCCCTTGGCAGAGGCAGGCAGCGATCTGATCTGCCCAGCTGTTCTGCCCGAATCCTCCCACAGACACCTCTTGCTACTTCCTTCTCTCCCTTTCCACCCCACGCACACCACCTCTCTCCCTCTCTCCACATACACACTGCTGACCATGCCCACAAGCACATGCTAACCCACACAGCACACAAACACACAAACAAACACACACACACACACTTTCATTTTCTGTCTTTCTCCTCCTTCGACATTCCCTTTTCCAATGTCATTCTCCAGTTTTCTGGCTATAAGCAAATTGGTCTCATCCATAGGTTACCTACTGCCCTTTGGAAATGGCTTATGTTGCGCGTCTCTTGAGCCCTGTCCTATGGCTGCTGCTAAATCTTGAACCAACTTTTAAACTGCTTTTTTTCTAGAGTGTTTGTACTAGCAAATTTCCACTAGGAAACTGAACCAACCCAGACAACACCTTCGCTTCAATACCTTTTAACCATTGAAGCTTTTTTCTAATATCTCTTTTTAAAAATTTACTTATTAATTAAACAAAATTGTTTGACAATTTGTTGTCCAAAAGGGTAGTTACATAATAGGGCAGTGTGTACATTTCTTGTGATATCTTACACCCTGTTTTTCTTCCTCTTCCCTGATCAGGTAGACATATACTCAATATACAGTATACCAAAATTATATACAGTATCTACGTGGCATATGCCAAAGGACATTCACCTAGGACTTTAAATGTAACATTAATAATAGACTTTGCTTATCCTTGTCTTATATGAACATACATACATAGCTTTTGAGCTATTGTGATCCACTGAGAGGTCTATTTTTGGCCTTTATATGTTGTTTGGTTTTAGTTACATAATGTAGAGTCACTGACCCAATCCTGTGGAAAATACCATTTGACAAGAAGTTTTTGGTTTTACAGACCTGGTCTCTACTGTCTCCCCCTCCCCCCATCTTAACAGTCTTATATCAAGGAGATCATGCCCCTTGGTTTTCTGTGTTCTAGGCCTGTCTCGCTGAACATTATTTGTTCAAGTTCTGACTATTTCCCTGCGAATACCAATATTTCACCATTTCTAATCGCTATGTTGTATTCCATTGTGTATAGGTACCATTTTTTTGGATCCATCCATCTGAAGTGGGCATCTGGGTTGTTTCCATATTTTGGCTATTGTTAATTGTGCAGCGATAAACATGGAAGTGTAGATGTCTTTTGATATCCTGAGACCTGAGACCTGTTGTTCAGGATAGATGCCTAGGAGTGGTATGGCTGGGCCATAGGGTAGGTCTATGTTGAGCTTTTTGAGGAACCTCCATATTGTTTTCCAAAGTGATTGTACTAATTTGCACTCCCACCAATGGAGAAGGGTTCCTCTTTCCCCGCACCCCTTCCAGCATTTGTTGTTACATGAGTTCAGAGTATAGGCCATTCTAACTGGAGCTTTTTGTGTGTTGTGGTTTGTGTGGAGAGGTCTGCTGTGATTCTGATCTTTTTTCCATTGTAATATAGCACTTTCTTCATTTTGGCTGCATTCAGAATTTGCTCTTTATTCTTGAGTTCTGAGGTCTTGATAATTATGTGCCTTGGCGAGGATTTTCTAGGATCTGGTCTGCCAGGCATCCTATAGCCTTCCTTTACTTTGGTGAGGTCGCTTGTGAGATTGGGGGAGTTTTCTGCAATAACTCTATTGAAAATATGTTTTAGCCCTCTGCTGTGGTACTTTGCTCTTTCATCTATTCCAGTTATATGCAGATTATATCTCTTGTCCTTGTCCACTAGGTCTTCGATTAGTCTGCCCTGGAGTTTGACAGTTTCTAGGTGTGTGGTAATCTTCTGGTCCTTATCAGCTGCATCATCATCCAAAAGAGAGACTCAGGATTTGATATGATCAATTCTTTGTGATGTGGCTTCGAGTGTGGTGTTTATATATGCCAGTGAGCTGTTTTATGGTTGCCAGATCATTTCTTGTACTGTTTGTTACCTCCTCCCTCATTCCTCCCTCCCCCTCCCCCTTTCCCTTTCCCTCCCATGAATTGTTTAGTTCATTTACACCAAACAGTTTTGCAAGTATTGCTTTTGTAATTGTTTGTCTTTTTTTACCCTGTGTCTCTCGATTTTGGCATTCCCTTTCAATTTCCTAGTTCTAATACCAGAATACATGGTTTCAAATATACTCAGATAAGATACAGAGATAGTGTAGGTTCAATCACAGGAAGCGGATACAAGAAGATCCTCAATAATAGAAGCTACAGTTACACATAGCACGTTGAAAGTAGTTACAACAGTGTTATAACAATTATTTCCATAACATGGAGTTCATTTCACTTAGCATCAGAGATTTCCTCTTTTAAAGAGTTGTGTTTTGTATCTATTTTTGCATGCATTTCATTTCTAGGATTTTAAAGTCTTCTTTAATGAAGGAGTACACTGTATCCATTTTTGCTTCCATTTCTTTCTTGATTTCCTGTATATTTTTTGAGACTTACATTCTAAGCTCCTGTATCTGTTTTCTGAATTTGGTCCTGAGGCTTTCAATCATTTCTTCCATCTTAGTCTCAATTGTTTTTTGTTTTTTTTTATTCTCCATCTCCTCTTCAGTCATACTACTTTTTGGAGCTGGCGAGTTGGCTTGACCTTTCATGAAATTTGTAATATTTCTTCATGATTTGCGCATCTGGAGATCTGTAGGTGGCGACCTTGGCTTGGCTTTGTGCTCGTTCCTGTTGGTCTCTCAGTGGGAGACTTGCTTTTGTCCTGGTTCTGGGTTTGAGTTTGGCTGTTGAACCTTACTGCCCAATGGGTGAGTATGACTGTCTTGGTTGTTGCCAGGGTGGTTACCCTCACTGCACTTGGGGGTGGGTTCTGTGTTTTTCTCTACAGAACTGTGCTCTGTCGCTGTGTTGTGCTGACCCTAGTGTGTCCCTGATGGGGGTTTGCAGGTCGCTGGTTCAGCATGGTGTGGAGACTTTTTTCTTCTTTGATTGTTTTCCCACTAGCTGCTGTGGTCAAAAGAGCTCACCTCTCAGATTGAGAATTGCCACTGAGAGGCAGCTTACCTACCTGTGCGGAGTGTGCCTATAAGAGCGGGTGCTGCTGCTGGGGGGCACTGCCCACCTGTGTGTAGTGTGCCTATCAGAGTGGGTGCTGCTGCTGGGGGCTCTGCCCACCTGTGAGGAATGCACCTATCAGAGCGGGCACTGCCGCTGGGGTGCCCTGCCCACCTTTGCGGAGTGTGCCTATCAGAGCGGGTGTTGCTGCTTGCCCGCTTGTGCACTCCCGTGGGTGGTTGGGCAGGAGATCCTCCTGTTGGGGGGCTAGCACGCTGGCCCTCCGGGGGAGGAGCGTGTGCATGTGCACTCTAGTGCTTTGTTTGGGGACGTGCTGCGCCGAGTTGTTGGAGGGTACTTGTGCCCTCTCGCAAGTTTGCTGTGGGGGGTGGTATGCATGAGCCCCAGGAGGGTCAAGTGTCTGGGCATGGGTTGGTGCCCACAGACTCTCTGTGCCTGCACTGTGAGTGGGGGGGGGCGTGTGTTCAGGCCCAGGTGTCCCTGGTGGGCTGGTATTGCTCACCAGCATTCCTGTGACTGTTGTTCAAAAAGTCTGCACAGATCAAGATGCCTCAGGTGGCGTTCCAATGCCTACCAGTCCCCGGGACCCTGCTGGGGGGGCGGGGCTGGTGTGGACAGGTTGAGGCCCTCCAGCTGGGACTTTGGGGGATGCCTGTCTAAGCTGTTTCACAGTCACTTTGTTGGGTGCTGCTCTGCCTCTGCTAGCTCCCGTGTTCCCCCAGAGGCTGTAGGGTCCAAGAGCTGCCAGATATGGGGCTGCTTTGTTCCCTCAGGATGGGGAGGGTGAGGGAGGGAGTTCTAGCTTCTTTGTGGGGTTTGGGTCTCTGCTAGAGCTGGTCTCCCATTGTGTGTGGGGGGGGGGGCAATGGGGAATTTACTGGTTCTGGATTGTGTGTACATCCCATGCAGCTGTGGGCTTTTCGGGGCTGGGGTGCTGGGGTGTGGTGATCAGTCGTTTGGTGGTGGCGGTCCTGGCTCTCCCCATCCGCTCAGCTCTCCCGTCTGCACCACCTGGTTCCCCTGCTGTTGTTGTCTGGTCCCAGCCATTCGGTCCCACACCTCCTGTCCCATGACGCCGTCTGTCTCGGTTGGTCTGCGCTCCGTTTGGGGTCCGTGGAGCTCCTGCTGTCTGGACTCTGTGCTCCTGGCGTGACTTTTCGGCTGTTGCTTCTCTGGTTGGTGATGGTCTGTGGTCACGTTTGCCTGCACCGGTCCCCTTTCCCAGCCTGGCCCTTTTTTTCATTTTTCATTTTATATTTGAATTCTATGTGTGTGTCTCACATATGCCTCTGTGTTTCCTTCTGTCTCTCTCTGTCCCACCCTCCCCCGCCCCACTCTGTCATTAATATAGCTACAGCTTTGTCAAGTTTGTCTTTTCAAGGAATGAGCTCTTTGTTCCACTAAGTGAGTTATTTGGGGGGATCTCATTACATTACATTACACTCATTACATTTTCTTCACTTAAATGATTTTCCTAGTGTATTTTTCTCTTCAAAAACATAAAGGCCCAAAACAAAGCAAGAAGAATGTTGAGTTGAAAAGAAGGAATTCAGCAGTTATTTAGCACAAGTTCTATAAGATGCCTTGATGTGTCCTTATGCATAACTAAATTTTCTCATTTGGTTCTTTCAGCAATTCTGTGATAGAAAATTTTCACTCATTGTAGATGAAATAAACTAAGACTAGGTGATGAATATATATATATATATATATGTACATATATATTATATATATATTTAATTTTATTTTATTATCAAACTGAATTGCAGAGTTTATAGTTTCATACATTAGGCATTGGATACATTTCTTATACTGTTTGTTACCTCCTCCCTTATTCCCCCCTCCCTCCTCCCCCTTTCCCTTCCTCCCCCCATGAGTTGTTCATTTGTTCAGTTCATTTTCACCAAACAGTTTGTAAGTACTGCTTTTGTAGTTGTCTTTTTTTACCCTGTGTCTCTCAATTTTGGTAATCCCTTCTAATTTCCTAGTTCTAATGGGATCCATTTTTTTTGCCTTCTATTTGTACGGGTCTTTTTTGTTCTTACTGTTATACATTCTTGAGGTACATCTATTGGTGATCATTTATTTGAAATATCTATTTTTAATATTTTAGGCACTTATAGCTGTAAACTTCCCTCTTAATATGGCCTTTTCTGTGTGTATTTTGGTGTGTATTGTTTCTATTTTTATTTGTTTTGAGAAACTTTCAAGTTTTCCTTTTGTTACCTTCGATTATCTCCATGTCTTTGTATAATTTCGAAAATTTGTTTTGTCATTGACCTTTGTTTTCATTCAGTTGTGACCCAAACTTATAGGAATATGATCTCATTCTTTAAAGATTTCTTAAGCCTTGATTGTTGTGGCCTGATATATGGTCTGAAGTATGATGTGTTAAGTAGAGGAAGGTGTATTATTCAGCTATTGAATGAAATATTTTTCAAAGCCTGTTAAGTCTATTTGATCTAAAACATGCCTTACCTGTTTCATTGCTGATTTCTCTGTGTGTATGAGGATTTTATCAATGAAAGCATTGAAAAGCTGCTAGTGTTATTATTGCAGTCTCTCTTTTCCTCTCTTTGCTTAATAACTATTTTGTAAAATTTTCTTTCACTTTATTTTTTTGTGTTTATGTTGTACCAAGGAATTGAATCCAGGGCCTCATGCATGCTAGGTAAGCACTCTACCACCGAGCCACATCCTTGCCCTGTATAGTAACATTTGTTTGATAAATCTTGGTGCTCTCACATAAGTGTGTGTAGATTCATATCACTAAACCTTATGACATTAAACCGTCTTACAGATCAATCCTTTTTTTTTTTTTTTTGGCCAGTCCTGGGCCTTGGATTCAGGCCTGAGCACTGTCCCTGGATTCTTTTTGCTCAAGGCTGGCACTCCGCCACTTGAGCCACAGTGCCACTTCTGGCCATTTTCTATATATGTGGTGCTGAGGAATTGAATCCATGGCTTCATGCACACAAGGCCAGCACTTTACCACTAGGCCATATTCCCACCCAGATCAATCCTTTTATCATCATAAGTAACCTTTTTGTCCTTAAAAGTTTGTTCTGTCAGATATAAGTACAGCTACTCTTGCTAACTGAAGTTACTCTGCTTCCATTTGTGTGGAATATCACTTTCCATTCTTTCACTTTCAATGTTTATTGGTCTTAAAGCTTGCAAGCAGAACATTTGGTCTTTTGTTTCTTTGGTTGCATTGTTATCCATTCAGCCAGACTGTATTTTTTAACTGGATAATTTAGTTTGAGGTTATTGACAAGGATTAACTACTATCTATAGTTAATTTTTCTGTAGTTGATTTGCATATTACCATTTTCCTGTCTATCTGATGGATGGTTTTTTGGACACTATTTTTTGTGTATTTTTTCAGGTGGTATTTATACCTTTTGAAGCTTTTGTGATGGTAGTTCTCTTTCACTAATGAGTATAGGATTCTCCTAAGAGTCTTGTGTTTTTGTGGTACTGGGGCTTTTACTCAGGCCTGGGCAGTGTCTCTGAGCTTCTTTTGCTCAAGGCTGGTGTTCTATCACTTGAGCCTCAGCTCCAATTCCAGCTCTTTGGTGATTATTTGGAGATAATTAGCTTCAAACAGGTGTGAGCCCGCAGTGCCTGGCTTGTATCAGACTTTCTATGTCAGTCATGAATTCCCTGAGTTTTTTGAAGGATAGCCTATGGTACAGGCTGAGCTAGGATTAGTAATCTTGTTTGTTCCAGGATGGTGAATGCATCCTTCATTCCCTCCTGGCATTTAAGGTTTCTGCTGAGACAGCTGTTTTTACTCTTGTGGGGAAACACTCAAATGTGACACGGTGCTATTCTGTAAAGCATATCTTTAGATATACTTAGATGTGAGTTGGTGCTGCTAACCTTGATGACTTTAAACTTTTCCTTTGTCTTGTACTTTTGATAGTGAAAAATCTATTTTGCTCATGTCTGTATGTGATCCTACACACTTCTTGCATATGTATCTGGTAGATCAGTTACCTAGTAGTTTTATGTGGTGATCTTGGTAAGCAGCTCTCTCCAAATGAGAATGTTCATTTATTCCGCGATGTATTCTGGCTGTGTTTCCAGCTGGAAACTGTAGTGCAATTTCCCTAATAGTTTCTTTGGCTGGACTTAGTGACTGGGGCATCATACATGCCTATGGTACAGTCAGAAGCACCAATTGTCTCTGCAGGCCATGAAAAAGTGGGGGCATTCTCGTGGCTCAGGCCGTTGTTGTGTACATATCAATGGGTGTGGTTTGCTCATTGTATGGCTACTCTGTAATAGAAGTGCTGGCCCAACTGCATGGTGGCACTTTCCATGCTAGGTCGGCTACGAGCCAGGGTCTCTGGTATTGGTAGCCAAAGCAGTAGGGAGTGACCTGGAGCATCTACCCTCTGACCAAACTGTGGTATAGGCCTAAATGCTATATGATGAGAGAGTGTGAAGAGTGGAAGCCCCTATGTAGTGTGCTGGCACACACATGTGTGCGTACACCCCCCCCCACACACACACCTGACAGCAGCCTGGAAGAAGATATGCCTCCAGGAGAACTGATGCACTGTTTTGCTAGCTCAGTGACTGTGTATACAGGACTGGGTGGAGCTGTCTCTTTTTCCCTGACATATCACCTTGGTGCATTCCCTTAGAGCAACCACTGGAACTTTGGCAAAGTTCCTTTTGACCCTAGTGATCATGTATGCCTGTCTGTCTGTAGTTGACAGCACCAACTTCAGAGTTCTTTGATGCACCTACAGAAATGCCTCCTGTGTCTGTCAACAAATGTTAGTATATAGAATAGCACTGAGGATAGTCAGAACTAGACAAACCTTCGTTCCTGATTCTAGCATGGGGTCTACATGTGGCTTAATCTCAGGATAAGTATC
This sequence comes from Perognathus longimembris pacificus, assembly GCF_023159225.1. Classification (NCBI taxonomy): domain Eukaryota; kingdom Metazoa; phylum Chordata; class Mammalia; order Rodentia; family Heteromyidae; genus Perognathus; species Perognathus longimembris. The sequence continues at coordinate 32,050,077 of NC_063178.1, forward strand.
CTCACCTGGCTAGTGAGGGTAAAGTCCTCCTTTCCCTTAAATGTTATATGCTTATTTTTATAACTTGTTCTTACAGTTTAGCATACTCAGCCAATGTGAATTATACTCTATTAGGTTAAGTTGGTTTTATGAAGCTCCAGAGCCCTGAGCTGGTATAGTAAAATGTCTTTAGGGGTCTCATATATAGAGGCCTCAGTGCCCCCCTCAAGCAGCCCAAGCTCAGATTACAGTTTACTTCTCTAGATGGTTCAAGATACACATTTTGTAGGAGACGATATGAGATCATTTTCCAAAGCAAAACTATTGTGTAGATTTCAGCTGGCCTACATGAGTGATAAGCCAATGAGGACTGTGAAACATCAGTCGCTAGAGTTGCCACCATTTTGCTGGTAGATTCTTCTGGTCGAATCAGTTGCTAGAGTTGCCACCATTTGTGCTGGTAGAATCTTCTGTTTACTCTTACCACTGCAAAAGAGTGATTTCCCCTTCCCATAGCATGGAGCCAGGTGGAAGTTCCAGGTCACTCTCTGTGCTGTCATCCCAGCTCTCTGAATCTTAAGATTCCAGTGTCTTGCCATTCCCCATGGATTCCTTATCCCAAAGTGCAGTTATACTGCTGCAACTGGGACTCGTACAGATTCAAGGCCATCTTGAGTCCATTCATTACATTTTCTTCACTTAAATGATTTTCCTAGTGTATTTTTCTCTTCAAAAACATAAAGGCCCAAAACAAAGCAAGAAGAATGTTGAGTTGAAAAGAAGGAATTCAGCAGTTATTTAGCACAAGTTCTATAAGATGCCTCGATGTGTCCTTATGCATAACTAAATTTTCTCATTTGGTTCTTTCAGCAGCTCTGTGATAGAAAATTTTCACTCGTTGTAGATGAAATAAACTAAGACTAGGTGATGAATATTTGATGAAATTAGTAATGAAATGATGCACGATGGCCATGTGGTTGGTAAACCCAGGTCTGTTTCGTTCCCGTGCTCTTTTATATTATCCTTGACATTTGGACTATACTGGGTAAAGACAAAAATGCAAATATAGGAAATCATGACAATGGACAAAAAAAAGGGTTGTTAGTATTGCCTACAGAAAAGAACCGATAGAATATAGAGCAAATAGAGCCAGAGAGCCCACATGATGCATGCTTTCTCCATTTACATATTCAAAGTTCTCTTGACTGGTTGGAGGAACAAATCTGCCTCTCATTCTTTACATATAGCATCAATGTCAAAGAATCAGCTCATAAACCTGCTAACTATGGCAGAATCTATAGCTCTGGGATTGATGTTGATCCTTTACAAATGAATCCTCAAATCCTATCACTTTCCTCAATGGCTGAATTTTACCTAACTTTATCATATAAGAAATGCAGAAAGAACTATTTCCTTCCAGCCAGGAAAATAATCTCCAGGAAAAGTATCTCCAAATACAATAGTTCCTGAAGAATTATTTGGGACAATGATTGTCCAACTAAAATCAAATGGACAATTTTAGATAAGATAGTTTAGGCCTACTACTAGAATTGTTGTGGTTGTCTGAGCATTAGGAGAAATCTAAAGCCAACTCTACATGAGAAATGTATTTCTCTCATGTTTAGAAATGATAGGCTTCCACTTCTGACCTAATGCAACCCCTTTTTAAATTATATTTTTATTATCTTTAGTTTCACAAAGGGGTTACCATTCAACAAATCAGTTTCTAGGTACAATGCATCTTAATCAATATCACCCTTTTTATCATTTGCTCCCATACCAACCCCTCCCTTCAATTTTTCTAATTTTATAGGAGGTACATTGATTATTATGACTGCATTCTCACCCTCCCACATGAGCTACACCTTATATCTTCACCATATTTCTTTTTTGTTCTCAAGGTCACCTTAAGGTCCAAGATGTCTGCTAGAATGGTAGCAGTTATATCTTAAGAAGTTGCCGCAAGTTGCACAAAGTTCTGTTTCCATCCAGTTGGTAAGGTCCCTAGCAAAATGCATGTATCCTGTTAGAAGGCATGTTGGGAAGTGCAATATTTATTTTGGATGGCCCTGTATCTAGCCTAAAATATAGAGTTCTGTTACTGTGGTTCAAGTAGACAATGGAGGCTGAAGAAATGATAATAAACATTCTTTCCCTAACAGTGGAAGAGAATTTTGAGGGAAAGAAAAATATGGGTCCTAGATTTGTATATATCTGGATTGAGAAGGGTATAGCAGATAACGAAGTGTGGTTTCAGGGAGGAGAAGAGAGACTTTAGGAGAACATCTTTGTGATTCAGAACATAGTGACTCATAGATTAGATTCTTCACAAAAGCAAGCAATGATATTTTATTGTAAGTAGTAAGAATAGTTTATTATGGAGATGAATATAGATTCTAAACAAATGATTAGGTGCTTAAGAAAGATAAAATTTAGTTTTCCACAAGAATTTATAATTTGGTTGTGTTGAAATATTTAAGATAATTTATCTGCTGTGACAATTTTTTAATGTACACTAGCTGAGAGGGAAGATAATTTTTAGCTCTCACAAATCTCAAATACAGCTGTGGGTGACTGGCTCTTCCATGTGATGATTTGGGTTTCCAGACTCCTCCCTTTTAACAGTTGGCTTCTGTACTCACTGTGTGTCAGTCCATCAGGCTAGCTAAAGATGAAAGAGGATGGAGAATTGTGGATTGCCAGGTCTTCTGGTTTAGGCTTGAAAGTAGTACCTATTTCCATATCGCCATGATTTACATTTATTTAAATGGCAAGGAAGGATGGGAAATTGAGTTTACGTATGTGGCCAGGGGTGGGAAAGAAGATTCCATAAACAAATGATTAGTCTCTGATAGAGCCCACCTTCTCTGCAACACAGAAAAGCAACCCCCTCTCTGCTGTAGATACCTCCAGATCCTGTCCACTGACCCTTGTAACCCCAAAGTCCATGACTGTGTTTCATGCATAATCTTCAGATCTGAATGGCTCTGTGTTTCATAGTTTATGAGCTAAATAGAACACTGTATATCTCCTGTACATGTGTCTAATATACAACAATGGAGCAGCAGCAGATAACAGGGGAGACAGGGCTCTGTCTGATCAGCAGTTCTTCAGGCATGGTGGACAGACCTGGGACTGGCCGCCTCCTCTGTGTGGTACAAGTAATTTGTTAGAACTCGGTTTACCCTTTGCCTGGCATTTGCCTCCATCTTTGCCCTCTAGGACATTTAACCCTAACCCTTTTTCTTCTATGGATGTATGTAATGGTTTGGATTTTTGTTTAGTCACAACATGAAAAATACTTTTTAATGCGTGCCACTAGTAGGATTTGGACTCAGGGCTGCATAATTTTACTGGGCCTTCCCTCTTCACCCTTTTCTAGTACTGTCACTTGAACTCAAGGCCTGGGAGCTGCTCATTAGCTTTTTCTGCTTAAGGTAGATGCTCTACCATTTGAGACACAGCTACACTTACAGCTTTTGGGTAGCTAATTGGAGATGAGAGTCTCACAGACTTTCATGCCTGAGATAGCATCAAACTATGATCCTCAGATCTTAGCCTCTTGAGTAGCTAGGATTTCAATTATGAGCCACCGACTCCCATTCTCACTGGAAGTTTGAGGACTACGTCTTTGTTGAAGGCTGGCCACTTAACATGGTTTGAGCCAGTAAAGCTTGGATCCCTCTACACTGGGCCCATTTTTCAATATATGACATGGAGAAATACAATTTATGAGCTATGTAGTACTATTTTGGGCTTTGCTGTTGTAAGCAGTTAAAACTAATGCTATCTGAATTAATTTTTTTAAGAATCTGATTTTTATCATACTCATAGATGTTCCAGCCTTTGGTATTATTTTTGTTAGTGTTTCTTCTGTCTGGTTCCATTTAAAATTTCTTAATGCCAATCTCTTATAACCGATAAACTTAAGATGGTTGCATTTATTTTAAGAGCTGGTTTATTGGAGTTTGGCATCAAGTCAAATTTGTTCTGTTTTTTGTAGTTTTCCTATTTATTTGGGTATTTTTGTTGGTTTGCCTTCGATTGCTAATAGGGACAGAGGCAGGAGATTGAGTTCAAAGCTGCTTCTCTACCACACCTATCAAAAAGTTTGTCTGTTTCTCTAGACTGGTGAGATTAAAGTCCTCGCACTTCCTTTAGAGATTCTCATGCTTGCTTCTAAACTGTCAAGTTTCATATCCTCTGGCTCTTTTATTTGCTCTATTGCTGCAGTAATCAGCAATCATCCCCTCTTTCCACTGCCTTTCTCCCTGCTCTGGTGCTTCCACAGCACCGGACATGAGTTCCCACTTACAGCCTGAAAGGATGAAGTAGTACTTCGTTCAGCAGTACTTAGCCAACAAGAGATGCAAGCATATCCATAAATGTTCTGTCCCTCATGGGCCTAAGTAAATTCTAGCCACCTATGACAGTCATCTCATTTCATTCCTTTCCTGCCTCATTTTCTTAGGCCTTCTATGTCTGTTACTAGATGACTGTCTCCAATACTTCCCTTTCCTTATGCTAGGTTCTACTTGGGAGAACCCAAGCTAAGATGACATTGCTTGTAGGCTATCTTTTCATTTCTTCCTAAGCTCACATAGGTGGCCAACATTTTAATATCAGAACTCTGAAACTTTCTAGGAGTGAATTTACCACTGGATTTAATCTCAGAAGGAACACACAATAAAATGGAGCTGTTTCTTGTGGGGACAAAAGTTTTGATTCCTTGTCAGATTATTTCACACCGATTAATGCTTTCAAATCTACTTTAGATCTTCTTACAATTTAAAATGTACATTCTCTTTCACCTTTAAATGTTGATTTTTAAGATGCCTTTTTATATTTTATACTTTAGCTTAGATAGGAAACCTAGTTATAGTAGAGTTCTTGCATTAGTACAATGTATTTTTGCAATACATGAGTCAGTGTTGTTGGCTATTAACTGGAGTGCATACTTGATCAGATTCATTTGGGTTTAGCCTAATTTCCTTGTTCTGTTCAGGATCTCATCCAGAGCACCAGGTTACCTTTAGTTTCAGGGTCTTCTTCGCCACCTCTGACTGTGAGGGCACTTTTGACTTTTTTTGTTTGATTTCATTTCGAGGGGTACTAAATGGTTTTTAGAATGTGCTCTCCTGGGATTCCCATGGTGTTTTTTTCTGATGTCTTCTGAGGAGAAAGACCACAGACTTAAATGGCTTTCTCATAGCGGGATGCTTAGGGCTCGTGCCTGTAAGTAATCTCAGCTACTCGGGAAGCTGACAGCTGAGGACCACTGTTTAAAGCCAGCCCAGGCAGGAAAGTCTGGATTACTCTTATCTCCACTAAAACTACAAAGAGGGCCAGGAATGGAGTGTTCCAGAGCTAGCCTTAAGTAAAAGTAGCTTAGGAACAGCGCTCAGGACTCCCACCAAAGGTTGGAAAGACATTGTCATGTCAGGGCACATTTTGGACCTAATTTGTCAGAGTTGAAGTTGGCCTTAATCACCAGGTAGAGGTAGTGTCAAAGATCTTTTGCAAAGTTGCCTTTCTTGTTTTCTCCTTTCCATATTTAACTCATTGTAAGAAAGAGTTCCTGGGTAAGTGAAAAACTCACAAGTAAGGAGTGATATCTTAAGGATTGGGTTTCTGCATTGATCACTTATAATTCTATAAAGTGGGTTTCTCTCTTCTCTAATTACTGACTTATTTATATCAATGGAGACCCATGGACTTTATATAATTTGGGTTATAATCTAATAATTTATTCATTTTATTGTAATTGTCTAGCTTTGGCCATTGGGAGGTCTTCCAGTCTCCTTAAACATATACCTATTATCTTGGTTTGGGTTTTTTTCATTGTTGTTCAATGCTGCATTGCTTTCTTATACTACAGTCACACACTTTGTTAATAACTAAAAATCAGATTTGCATTTATTCTAAGTTCACTTATTCTGATTCATTTTAGTTCATGATCAGCAAGGAAATAGCATAATTTTACTCCCAGTTCTCTCTTCACATTTTCATTAACAAATTTAATGTCTTGGTTAGAGCATCTGAATGAATACATAGAATAAAAGACTATGGCAGAACTCTGTAACCTCCTACTAAAGATCCCTATACTTTTTCTCTTTCCCAACCTCACTCTGAAGCCTTAATTACAACATTTGGGAGCCTGTTCATTCTGTTAAAAATTGTCTTTATAATACTCTACCTCATATTTTATCCTCTTATCAATCAGATCAAATAGAAGCACAGGAAGTCTAATGTAGAGTAGCATGTGGAGAAAAGTAATTATAAGGTAGTTCATTGCTTAAAAATGAAAGGAGAATAGAGTAACCTCCGGTTCTCCACAGAGACTGTGTGACAGCTCACAAGAAGGGAAATAGCACCAAAATATTTGAGGCTCACATTAGTTTTCCACTATGCTGTGGAGGAGGAAGAGAAGAAAAGTTGAGCTACGAAGCAGCAGATAACAAGAAAATCTGTCTCAGTAGAGATATGCAGTTTGGGTAGTTTAAAAATAAATGAACATTGCGGGGCTGGGGATATGACCTAGTGGCAAGAGTGCCTACCTCATATACATGAGGCCCTGGGTTCGATTCCCCAGCACCACATATACAGAAAATGGCCAGAAGTGGTGCTATGGCCCAAGTGGCAGAGTGCTAGCCTTGAGCAAAAAAAAAGCCAGGGACAGTGCTCAGGCCCTGAGTCTAAGCCCCAGGACTGGCCAAAAAATAAAATAAAATAAAAAATAAATGAACATTGCAAGCACTTAACATCAAAGAACCTCCTGCGAGTACAATTTCAGCTTACATTTTACTCTAGTATCTGCTTTCTAATGCTCCTGAATTAACCACTGAAGGAGAGTGAGGGAGAGGAAGGGGTGAAGTGGGAGAGAGACAGAGACTGAGATATACTTCTCTAAAGCAAACCCATACCTACACTTGGCTTAGAAAATCTAGTGAACATTATAAGGAAAAATGGGACTGCAGAGATGTTTGAGTGTTAGAAGCACTTCACGGAACAAACCAGCAAATCCATTTTGGGGCCTTCCTAGAATAAATGTTCCAGCTGGATGGGGTCTTACACATGTGTTCAGTGTGCTCTATCTACAGCACATCTACTACTACATGCAAAATCACGTCTTCCTCAATTTTCATAACAACCCTAAGGCACAGATGTGGATCTTTCTGCTTACAGATAAGGAAGTGAAGATCAAAAAGTTTGGGTAACCTGTGTGCCATATCAGGTGACAGCCCTGTGGTTCTGCTGTATGGAAGGTCTGGCTCAAAGGCAGCAAGCAACAGATCACATAGGAGAGAAGACTGTCTAGACATTGACATGATTCCCTCTCCAAATGTTCACATTTGTGAACAGGAGACTTTGAACATTATACCTTCGGGGTAGACTTCAGACAGCTCTTATTGCTGAGTTTGATTCCACAATACAGAGTTAAGCATTTCAGAATGTAGTTACATGATTTTTTGGAGATGGAGATTTTACTCAGCACAATTTCCTTTACCCAACACTTTTTCCATGAACGATATCTAAGTGGTAGTAGGAATTCATCATTCATTCTTATTGTTGAGTAATATGCCATCACTTAAGCTTTCTTTCCCTGAATAACATCCGGTTGTTTCTAATTTGGGGATGTTACAAATAAAATGGCTGTAAATATTTGTGAACAGGTGTCCATGGATATAAGTATTCCTTTTTAAAAAAAATAAATTCCCAGAAATGTGGTATCTGGATCATTTGGTTTGTGGGTGCTTAAAAATTTAAGAAATTGCCAAATTATTTCCCAGAACAAGCATTGTACATATTGGTTTTTCCCAGGTTTTTGCCACCAGGTGTTATTCTCAAAACACTTCACTTTAGTAGCTCTAATAAGTGTGCATTTATCTCAACTTTTTCTGTTTTACTCATTTATTTTTTGCAGACTGGATGGTGTAGCCCAGACTGGCCCCAAACTTGAGATCCACAGCTTCCTATGTCCTAGATTACAGGAATGTACCACCATGCCCAGCGTTCTTCTCCACTTTCAGTAACAGAATGCCATCTGGCCTTTGACATCAACAGTAGTTGCACCAAGAGAAAGACAGTGATTATTAACTCTAGAGACAATATTGGCACAGTTGTATAGTTCATGTCCTGATCCACCAATTTGGCTAAGTACAACAATAATGGTCATATTGTATATTGTATTTTTTGAAACAAAGTTTAACTGGGGTTTTGGTGTTTCTTCTAAATCCCAGTTTTTCCTCTGACCAAGTCAATAAACTTGGCAATTATTAGGTTCCTTGCGTTGACTAGAGTAGAAAGTGTTTCTAGGAGCTATATAGAAATGAAACCTACTACATACTCTTTTGTGTTTGCTGTGTAGGTGTGTTAATAGTTGGTCAGTGTAGTATATCTCTGCAGTGTTTTATATGACAGGAAAGTATGGAAGGGAGGGCTTTCTCCACTTTCCTGTGGAGAGCTAGCTGTGCAAATTGCACTCTTACTTCCATTATGTTTCACTTCATGATTTGTTCACTTCCGGCATTGAAGGGTGGAGTGGAGCGCATTAGCCTGGGTCCTAACACCATCCTTCTCCATGATCCAACTCCTTACATCAACAGCCCTGTTTCTCTTAACATCAGAAGTGAAAATTACCTGTGTCTCTTTTCTTATCACTGGTCCCCGAAACAATGATAGGCTTTGAATTCTGTGCTTAAAAATTCCTATCAAGTATCAGAGATCTAACTGACATTTCTTGCACCATATTTTAGTGATGAGTAATGTGGACAACAGGCATACCATACCAAACAGCCAGTTGATAGAGTGGTAAATTTGTCAAGATGCCAAGAAACAGCCTGTTTTGGGGGGTGGGGGGTCATAGCAGAGAAATACTGACTGCAATAATTTTAAACTATCATCTTTATCCAAGTGTGCAAATCACAGTGAGCTCTAAATCACCAATGCCTACATTTTATAGTCACTCACTCATTTGCAAGGAAGATGAAAACATGTGAGGGAAACCTAGGGTGGAAAGGAAGTTGAAAGCACATGTCCATCAATTCTCCCTCAAAAGGCACTCTCTTTAGGGGAAGTGAGTAGAAGAGAGACTGCTTTTTCCTGAAACCACGAGGGAGGAAGTGCCTTAAATGGAGACCAATCCTGGGCCTGTTCCTTCCTGCCCTTGGCATTCCAATAAGGATTGTCAAGGAATGTTTTTTAGCTCCTTTAATCCAAGAAGCTTGTAGTTGATTGATGTCATTTAGTAAACAGTAATGATTAGCCCTGGAACTGTTTTGCCTCTTGGTAAGTTTGAACAGTTGTCTTTATAGGCATAGGTCAAGAAGTTATCCCAGGAACTATCACAAGTCCCAAATCACAGGTTCACAGCTGCCTGTGGTAGCATGTGTTTTCTGTCTTGCTACTACCAAAGAACAAAGTTCAAAGGACATTGGAATCTACAATTCAAACAGTTTCTGAGAAAGATAAAACAAGGCCAGTCTTCTGGAGTGAGAACACTGAGGAAACATAATGAATACTGTTCAGTCCGGATTCTAAGACTCTACATGGGGAAGTAATGGGAGAGATCTTAGAACTCACTTTTTCTCTTGTCTTCCTGGGCAGTTGTCAGGACTTCGTTTTGTGTCATTGCAGGATGTGAAGGCTTTTGCTCCTTTCCCCACTTGGTCACTTTATCTGTTAACAATCCTTTGCACTTTCTCCTAGACTCACAGAAATATAGAATAAAATGGATTGTTTGTTGGCATCTATTTGTGCCTGTGCCTATATAGCATTCATCTAAAGTCTACAGTATTTAAAACTGCATATTATATGCAGATGACTTGAATAAGATCATTCTGTTAATAATATAGACAGAGTCTCTAAATTCTGTGAAATCACATCTGTACTTACAGAGCAGAGATGATCTCAAAATCATAGCACACCTTCTAACCATTAAATTTGAATGCTCACATTACTTCCTGTGGTGCTAAGTATACTTATAGACTTGTCCTGTAATAAAGGTACATGAAAAGACATATATACACATATGAATTTACACATGTAGTCTATATGGGCATACATACATACATATATATCCATATTATTCGTATATGTGTCTCGTGTGTGTGTGTGTGTGTGTGTGTGCGTGTATGGATTACAGGTGTGTGCCACTATACCTGGTATCACTATATAGATTTTAATGAATAATGCTTTTCTTCAATCTGATATCATTTGAGAAACTCTTGATTTTGCTCCCCACCTTTCAGCATTGTTTTAGCCGCTAATTCTTTTCCACAAACTCTTTCCTTTTATAGATTTGCACTCCTTTGAAAAGAAAAACTACTGTGCAGTACTAGAGGTCAAAGCTGGGGCCCCATACTTGCTACTCAGGTAGTGTATAATCACTGCTCTGTTGATGTTTGAAAAATTATTTTCAAGGTTATAAAATCGAAGGGGTATATTTAGGTGATCATAAGATTTGATATTGTTCAATTCGATCACTTGGTTTTCCTGCACGTTCTTACCACTCCTTGGCCACTCCATCCTGCATCAGTTTTTGATGAAAGACAGTCTCTAAAATCAATGTACCCTTCTGCCTCATCAGAATTCTTTCCCTAGCATATGGAGTCCTACTGGGGACAATTTACACAGTCAAAGGGATCATAGTAATATTTTCTAGACTCTAATGGTGGATTAAAGTTACCCAGAGATGGGGCAAGGGGTGTAGCACTTTCCTGGCATGCTCTAGGTACAGGGTTTTATCCATAATACTGTGGGGGAGAAAAATCACCTAGGAAGCTTGTGAAACACATTTCTGCTCATAACAAACCAACCTCTTTGGGGTTGTAAAGTAGAAATGAGTTGTTTACTCATTTTATTTACTTATTATCCATTACATTATTTATTTTTGTTAGTCATGGGGCTTGAACTCTGGGCCTTGGCACTGTCCCTGAGCTCTTGAGCTCAAGGCTCTACCACTTGAGTCACAGCACCACTTCTTGTTTTCTGGTAGTTAATTGTAGATAAGAGGCTCATGGACTTTCCTGCTCAGGCTGGCTTTCAAGTGGGATCCTCAGATCTCAGCCTTTATAAATTCTTGGTGTTTGCCATTTTGTACTTTGTAATTTTCTATATGTTCATTATAGCATTTGATTCTTTTTTTTTCCTTTTTTAATATATATTTTTTATTATCAAACTGAATTACTGAGAGGTTACAGTTTCATACTTTAGGCATTGGATACATTTCTTGAACTGTTTGTTACCTCGTCCCTCATTCCCCCTTCCTCCCCCCTCTCCCTTTCTCTTCCCCGCCCCCACCCCCCCCCCCCATAGCATTTGATTCTTTCTGCTCATGAATAAGGTTTGTGTGTATATTGTATGGTCTTGAACTTACACTCAGGGTCTGGGCAATGTCCCTGAGATTCTTTTTACTTAAGGCTATCACTCTACCACTTGAGGCACAGTGCAGCTTCTGGCTATTTTTTTTTTTTTGAGTAGTAGTTAATTGGATACAAGTGTCTCACAGATTTTCCTATCTGGCTTTGAACCATGATCCTCAGATCTCAGGCTCCTGAGTAGCTAGGATTACAGGTGTGAGTTGCCAGCTCCTGGCATGCTTAAATTTTTTCATTAGCTTTTTTTCTTTTTTGGTACTAGGGTTTGGTATTTTCTTGCTATGCAGGTGCTCTACCACTGAAAGCATCTCCAGAGCTTACTGCTTAGTTTGATCCACACTTTTTCTTGGCTCCTTCTGCTCTGGTCTTTGGGTTTTCTCTTTCTCAATGCATTTTCCTTTTTGTAAGTTAATTGAGTCCCAAGGCTCTAATTATTGCCTATATGCTATTAACTCCCAAGTCACATAGGCATCCCCAAACATTCTCCCAAGCCCCTGAAAAGGCCTGGTTTTAGGTCTCAAATTGTTTGCTAGACTAGTATTTACTCTTTAAGACTTTTTCCTGTGTTACCTATCTTCCTGATTGGCTGGCTACTCTCCAGCTGCACAAACCAGAAAGAAAACCTTTCAATTTTCTCAAGTCTGATCTGTGTTCTATGTCCCAACGCCATTGTTTAGACTTCTCTTTGTAGCTTATCACGGTGGATTCCGTATTTCTGGTCTAGACCTCATTTAATTGTTTCTGTTGTTTGTTTTTTCATTCTTCCCATCTCCCTTTACTCTACCCTGCATCTGAAGATGTTCATTTGGATTTTACTGTAGAAATATCAGAGAGTTAAGAATCTAAATAGTAAAACCAAGAGAAAATTTGAAAGGATGATAGATAGGTCTTATCTTACTTGCAGAAAGCAAAACAACCAGCCAATCAAACAAACATAAACAAGGATAATCGGTGTAAAAGATACTTTGATCTCTAAGGATATTAAAGTTGTATTTGAAGAAGGCACTCAGGAGTGCTTTCTTTTCAGCTTTTAGGTCGACTTACTCCCTCATTTCACTCAAGCAATTCTAGATGTAGTTTTTTAAACATGCCAACATAAGCCCACAGAGGAAGTAGATAAGGAAATCTGTGGAGAGAGGTCTTAGGAGTAAGTAGGTCAGTGCTTATGGTATGGGAACCAGAACAAATGGAGGGAATTTGGAAGCTTTCTCACTATTTTGTGTCAGTTAAGACAAAGCAAAACATTTTCCACAATTCAATGATCTATTCCTCACAAGAGCAGATGTATAGAGAGAATCCTTAAAACCTTAGGTAGACCAAAAGGTGGTTTGAGTCTTCAATCCTTACACCTATGAGAAAAATGATCAAACTCATGGCAAGTTTTTTAAGTTAAAAATCCAAGCTGATCTGTGGGAACCATCAGTCTGGAGTACCCCGCTTTACCAGCCTCTTGCCTTGTCTCCCTTTGCCAACAGTCCAGCAAGCCCATGTTACTGTTTTTGCTCATCCATATCAGTGCCTTGTTGCTCTGCTGGTTTGAAATGCCCTTCCCTGTCCCTTCTGTGCAGGCTCCTTAGCCAGAAAAGCAAGAGGAACCCAGTGACTGCTGATTAAGTGCTTTTGAAATGAAAGACAAATATTTGGGGATAAAAATTGCAAGGAGAAATTTGCCACTTACAAAGTGATTTTTGGAAAGAAAACAATCCAGGAGCAGACTTAATTTTAATTAAAACAAAACAATAAGACTCTTAGAAGGCATTTCTGCAGCCTTAGACTTGCAGAAATTGATCAGTGGGCAGTCCAGAGCACTGACTATGTGCATGCTGGCAAAGCTGCTAAAGTAATGAAGAAACATCATGCAGTGTCATACAGCGTTGGTTTCCTCTGACTTCCCAGCCCAATGCAGAGCCCAGTGTACAATCTGTTACTATCAGGTTCCTCATTTCAGTAGAAGTTTCACTTTTATTATGTTTATGTTCTTATTTTCTACCAAATGGCAGATGAACATAGAATATACAAACTGTCATCCAAGGTGGGTCATAGGCTTTACAAACAGGCCAATTTTGAAAGGTCAAACCAAGTTACAGGGCTCCCTGCATCTTATGAGAGTTCCCATTAGATCCTATCACCACTTGTCATTTCAACCTGAAAAGTAACCTTTAGTGTTTCTACTAGTGCTTGTTAACTAGGACTATACTGCCAGATTTTTAACTGAAAACATTTTTCTCTATCTTCTTTGTTTAAAAAAAATTGAAGGTAAACTTACATGCATATTTAAATTTTTTATTTAAAAATCAACTATTTTAATTTTGGTTTCATTATGACTTTTCATATGTGCATATAAATAGTTTGATGATACTCCCTTTCTTATTATATTCTACATCTTGCTTCTACCTTTTCACTTTTATGTCCTTTCTTTCCCCCTAAATTCCACCTGTGAGAGAAAACATGACACTTGTCTTTGTGAATCTGGCTTATTTTGCTTAATATAATGTCCTCCTGTTTCATCCATTTCTCTGTAAAGTCGTTGATTTCATTTTTCATACACCACATTTTTGTATTAAACATTTTTCTTTATTGTCCAAGTGTGGTACAGAGGGGTTACAGTTTCATATGTAAGGCAGTGAGTATATTTCTAGTTCAACTTGTTACCTCCTCCCTCATTTTCCCCCAGCTCCTCCCTCCCCTCCTTCCCCTCCCCCCAAGAGTTGTGCAGTTGTTTTACACCAAAGGGTTTTGTAAGTGTTGCTTTTGGATTCGTTTGTCTTTTTGTCCTTTGTCTCTCAATTTTGATATTCCCTCGCCCCCAGTTCTAATACTTGTATCAACAGTATCCATGGTACACAGATGAGATACAGTGGTAGCAGGGGTTGTGGGATCTGGACGATCCCTTTCTCCCCCCACGGGGAGAATGGTAACCACAAACTCTATGAAAGAGCACTCAGCCTGGCCCTCCGCCAGCGGAAGGCCAAAGGCGTGCTCACATGGACCTGTGCTAAGTTGAGGAAGGGTTGCTGATGCTTCCCCTCCCCCCAGTCCCCCCACATGTTACCAAGGGCGGAGGCGAAAAGGAAGGCATCAGGGACACGCTGCGGTGGTGGGAAGCGTCTCAAAGACTTTAATATGGAAGGGCACTTATATAGAAGTAATGGCGGGAAAGAAAGGGGGCTGGCCAAAGGGCCAGTCATAGGCTAGGGGTCACGTTCATCAAGTGACATCACGAAACTTCCCTTTGTGGGCGGGACAACCCCATCATGGTGGCACGCACGTGTTCACCTCCCAAGGGGTGGAGGACAGAAGGTGGGAGGGACTTCTATTGTCCCAAGGCTGGTGGAAGGGCAGCCTTTCCCAGGCCATAATAATCCCCAACATCTCCCCCTTTTTGTTTTTTTCAATGAGCAGGGGATGCTGTAAACACATGGCATGTGTGGGCATAAGGCAAATGCTGACATAAGATCTGTGGGGCCCCTTCCACAAAACTGGGGTGAGGGGTAAGGGTCCATCCATCTGGCTATGTCCAGAAGTTGGAATCCTCCGCTGGTTTCTGCCAAGTGCAAGAAGGTGCCCTCTTTTGCTGGTGAGGTAGAAGCTGAAACTCTGGCATTCCCGGCAGTTCACAGTAGCTGATAACTCAAACATAAGTGATTAGTGGAACATTCTTTTATATAAACATCGAAGCCAAGGTGTTAAACCTTTGCATTTACTTTTTTAAACATTTCTATCATAAAACATTGGGGTTGAGTGTCAATACCCTCAGCTCCTATTTTCTTTCCAACGGGACTCCCCAAGTCTAGCAGCAGGGGGAGAGGAAAGGAAGAAGCATGGTGCAAAATTCCTTTAGTTTCTTTGTGTGACGCTGTAGGCAGTATTGCCCCAGCAAAACATTGAGCCATGAGACACTCAAGAAGGAATCTAGAAAGCAAACAAGGAAAGGAAGCTTGGTTGCCTCCTACCGTAGGCGGTCCTACTTTCCATATTTTCATGGGAGAGCAGAAGTCCAACATGGTCCTCCTTTTCCTGGAGAGAACAAGAAAACATTTCTCCAGAGCGGGTGCTCTGGGTTTAATTTTCCAATCTGGTAAAACACATATACTGTACTCCATCCCACACTGATTTGGGATGATTTAAAATTTCTTGATGATTAACATAAGCATAACCATCCTTAATTAATCCTAGGGAATCCTTAATTAATCCTGGGGAATACCTCCCCCCTTTTGTTTTTGTTTTTGTTTTTTTTTAAATTATAACACCAGCGGCCACCAGGCAGGGAGTATGGGTGGAGGTCTCATCTTCTGTAGCTACTTCCTGCTGTCAAGGGGGCGACGTAAATCAAGGGTCCCTGGTCAGCCTGGCAGTCCGGTGTAGCTGGCAAAAAGTCCCCATCATTACCATGAGTATGGTCACTAGGGCCAGAGAGCGCTATGGTTCTCTCCAGCCCCTCCTGCATCTTTGGGCATACCCAGAAGTTTCCAAGGCTAGTGCCTCCAGGGTCCAGGCCTGTGTTAGGGTGACGACTGTGAACGGCAAATTTCCAATTAGTGATCTCAGCAAGAGATGTTACTCTGTCGAAAAACACTTTTGAAAAGGTCAGGCAAAGAATTGACAAGTTCTCAGAGCTGGTTGGCATGAATGGCATAGAACACACCCTGGGCATAAGCCAGGAACAGTTCCCTTTTGGAGCATAAACCCAATTGTAAAGTGAACGAGTAAGGAGAAACAACTGAAAGAAGTGTTTAATGATAGAAAACTGGTTTGGCATAGCCAGTCAGAGGCAAAAAAAAATAAATATATATATACACCTATATACAACTGGCAGAAAAGAAGAAAATGGACAGGAATTATCTCTCTCGATTTCCCGGCTCTGATCCATTTTGAAAGGGTGAAACAAGGCAGCTCCCTTTAGGATAATATGGCACCATTCTCCTCTCACTCCACTCCACCTTTCCGTCTCCTGGACTGGCTAAGTCCCAGGAATTTTAACGTTTGTGGCTGGAATTGCATTTTCCCATCCGCGTTTGAACTCGGGGCCTGAGCACTGTCCATGAGCACTTTCGCTCAAGGCTAGTGCTCTACCACTTGAGTCACGGTGCTGCTTCAGCCTTTTGCTCGCTCTCTGTGGTTGAGCTCTCAATCTGGCTCTTTGCTGTTTAACTGGGAGGTGGGATTTTGGAGAGATTTTTTCCTTTTGCCCGGGCTGGCTTTGAACTATCCAGGGAGTCATAGTCCTACAAGCCCTTTTTATTCCCAATTGAGCAACAAGGAAAAAACACAACAGAGATAATCCATTTGTAACTCGTTGAGAACTGACCAAAAACTGCTTGTGAAGGTTTGGCTATAACACTTAGAGAACATGAGATTTACATGCCATCAACTTGAATCACGCCGTTGAATCCCACTGGCAAGTGAAAGAGAGCACAGATAAATGACAACCAAGGGCAAAGGGTTAAAGCATTGTGGAATCCTCAGTCTCGGCAGTGGCTGCGTCCCTCATCCCCATTTGGCAAGTTCCATGCCACGCGATGGGGAACTCTAGGCAAGGCTGCAGTGGCATCTCTGGATAGACTCACGTCTTGCTCTGGGTTGCCTGCAAGATTTCTATATAGATTGGTTAGGGTGTTTAGAATTTTTTCAGCATTTCTGGCTCTGGTATATCGATGCCCTTCTGGTTTAAGCAGGGTGAAAAGACTTTTTTAATCACAAAATTCAAAGACTTTCTTAATCACAAAATTTACCTGGCTAGCTGTGATCACTAACATAACTATGGTGATTTAACCCGGAGTAACTGTTAAGATGGAACTATTCACATCCTCACAAGGCTCATAAATCATTCGAGCAGCTTCCAATGGGAGAGAGAGCAAAGAATCATTAGTAGTGAAACCAGGCAGTTTGGGAACAGACTGTGGTGGCAGCTTCCCGTATCCATGGGCTGCCACCGTCCATGCGGCTAGCACATCTGTCCACCTGTATCCTATAAAGCAATATATTAATCCTGGGTCAGGAAAGTTGAGGTTAATAGTCACATTTGTATGAAGCAATCTCAATTCCTTGATCTTGAGAGTTTATGAGAACACAGGAGAGAAAAATGGGAAGGTAAAATCTTAATTTATGCCAAGAGTTGTTAAGGCTACATGCACACTTAACTTTTAACGCACTGAGTATAAAATAACATGCTGATTTTATACCATTGTGCTTTTACCACATGCTGCATATTTGAACCTTATGGAAACACACTGAATATAAAATAACATACTGGTGTACTTTTACCACATGTTGCATATTTGAACCTTATGGAAATTTTTATAGGCACCTTTATCTGCATCGAACATTGGGATGGAAACCTATTGTTATGCTTTTAAATCTTACCAACAACCACACGCGTGCATGCACACACACACAAACACACAAAAATACCTGAGCGCTCTTTAAAATTGCTTTGATTGGCCATTAAATTTTCTGGAATTCCAGCGGCAAATGATATTAATTTGCCCATAATAGAACCACGTGGTTGAATAAAAAACAAAAGGGAAACCTGTTAATTACACACTCCCAACATGACAGTTTTAAAATCACAGTGGACAAGCAAACCCTTTTATCCATCTAGAAAACCTCCAGTTGATTTCATATCTTTGAACTGGTAAACATGGAAGTTCAATCAAATTACCTATTGCTGTATCAAAACTCTTTGTTTTCCTTTCAATATTCCATTTTAGTTTATAATTTGAGACTTTCCTGGCTCCAACCCCGTCTGCAGCTGTAAGTCTGACACAGAGAGAAAACGTGCAGGCAAGCACAGCGGGGTGCTTGCCTCTCTCAGCTGCAGCGCAATCGCCCAGCCCAGGGGAGTCTGGCACGCCCCTCACCTGGGGGGAATGGGTGGGGCCCCGCCCCCAATATGGCGTACCCCATTGTGCTCCACGTGTGTGTTAAGTCAGAGAAATCAGGATTCAACCAACTCACCCTAATTTCTGAGCTTAACGACCATCGGCGGGCATAAAGCAGTTTGCCGGGCTGCAGCAGGTCCGGCCACTCCGGGGCTGCTGCCGCCGCTGCTGCCGCCGCTGCTGCCGCCCACACACCCCAACTGGGACACCGGCCCATGGCCTAAACTGCACGCCACGCCTTTTTTTTTTTTTTCTATCCGCAGGCTGGGGCTTCAGGCAAGCTGCTGGCTCCAGCCCAGCCACTGTAAATACAAGCCTGGCCAAAGCAGCAGCGATCCCCAACGCTCTGCCGCCGCCATGCCACAGCTTCCCACATGGCGGAACCGCGCTTCCGCCATGCCATGCTCGGCCCGCCACACTCGGCTGCCCAAATGCTACCACAAAAGACGCCTGGTGCCGCCCGGGGCCACGCACGCAGCTCGCAAACCCGGGGCCGCGCAGAGCCCAGTGTACTCACGCTCAGCCCGCGCAAGCCAAACCGCTCCGGCGCTCGGCCACCCACTGCTTCTCAAGCACCACTGCGGGTGCCTGCCGCCGTCTGGCCCGGGGCGCGCAGAGCAGAACCGACCCCAGCCCGGGGTCACCGTCCTCTCACTCCGGCATTGACACGTTTCCACGGGAGGCGCGCCCCGCTCCCTCCGCCGCCTGGTGCCAAATCGCCACGGCGGGGCAACTCTCTGGCGCTGCGTCCCGCGAGCCCATGTCTGGCCTGTCTTGTCTCCATGCTTCTGCCCCGTCTGGATGGGCAGGACCCTCCTCTAAAACCCTACTTAGTACAATCTGTGGGGATACTGTACCCCGAACTTCTCGGCCGTACGATTCGGTCCCCGTCTGGGCGCCATTATGTGGGATCTGGACGATCCCTTTCTCCCCCCACGGGGAGAATGGTAACCACAAACTCTATGAAAGAGCACTCAGCCTGGCCCTCCGCCAGCGGAAGGCCAAAGGCATGCTCACATGGACCTGTGCTAAGTTGAGGAAGGGTTGCTGATGCTTCCCCTCCCCCCAGTCCCCCCACATGTTACCAAGGGCGGAGGCGAAAAGGAAGGCATCAGGGACACGCTGCGGTGGTGGGAAGCATCTCAAAGACTTTAATATGGAAGGGCACTTATATAGAAGTAATGGCGGGAAAGAAAGGGGGCTGGCCAAAGGGCCAGTCATAGGCTAGGGGTCACGTTCATCAAGTGACATCACGAAACTTCCCTTTGTGGGCGGGACAACCCCATCATGGTGGCACGCACGTGTTCACCTCCCAAGGGGTGGAGGACAGAAGGTGGGAGGGACTTCTATTGTCCCAAGGCTGGTGGAAGGGCAGCCTTTCCCAGGCCATAATAATCCCCAACAGGGGTACAACCACAGGAAGGGAATACAAAACAAACAAACCACACCACATTTTAAAATTCATTTATACCTTGGCGGTGTAATAGTGGTATGGTAAACTTGCATGCCCATTGTTCAAGGTACCAGTTTGATAAGTTTTTGGAAGTGCTTATGTATAACCAAGAGTCAACCAAAGCATCCAGCACTGCCATTAGGTTTCTACAGCCATAGACACAAATCACAAAAATGGACTCTTCTAGTACATGTACTGTTATCTGATTCCCTTTGCACAGCGTGGTACCAAGGTTTGAGCTTGCTAGGCAGGTGTTCATACAAGCCACATATCCACTGAGCCAGATGTTCAGCTCAGATTTTTGCTGGCTGTTATTAAGACAAACTCCTGCTTCCTGCCCATGCCTGGGTACAGTCTGCCTCTTGAATTTCCAGAGAAACTAGAATAACAGATGGCTGCCACTGCATTGTGCTTTGTGGAGAGGAATTTCAAAACGTTTTCTGCCCAATCTGTCCTCAGACCACTGTTCTCCCAGTTTCATCCTCCCCATTAGCTAGGATTACACATGTGAGCCAACAGTACCCAGCTAGCATGCTGTTTGGGGGGGTCTTATTACAGAGATGTATGCATCTGGCACTTCTTACCATTTGATACTTACCCCACACACACACCATGTAAACATACCACACTTTGTTAGTACAGTCTCCTAATGGTGGACATTTGTATCGTTTACTCATGATTTTTTTTAAAGGGCAAAGATTCAATAAGCATTTGTTGCAAGTTTTGGGGTGGACATGTTTTCATTTCTTTGCAGTGAAAACATTTTAGAAATAAAATTACTGACTTATGAAATAAATTTTTAACCCTATGAAAATATGCCAGTGATTTCTCTAGTAATCCTACTTTATATTCTGAGTGGTACTGTATGAGAACAATACCACCTTTGCATTTTTCTCCAATATCTGGAAATTGTAGCAGATTTAAATCTAGAAATCCTAATGGGTCAGTAGTGGTATCTCACTGTCATTTTAATTTTCGTTTCTATAGTGACTAAACAGGTGCATTTTAACATTTATTAGCCATTTATAAGAAGCTTATAGAGTCTATTCAGGTATTTCCAGAACTCCATGAGTTTCTTGCCTTTTGTCATTGATTTACAAAAATTTTTATATTATTTGCAGTATGTGTCAAGGTTCTTCTTCATGTTGCTACTTTGATGTTAATTTTCTTCACAACTTCTTTTCATGGAAACATGTCTTTAATTCTGATGATGCTTGCTCTTTCAAGTTTTCTTTGTAATGTTAGTAATGCTTACATTCCAAGAAATCTATCTCCTCTGATATAGAAAAAATATTCTCCAAGCAGCAAAGGGCTTTGCATTTCTAGCTTTTCCATTTAGGTTATAATCAATCTTGACTTGATTTTCTTATATAGTACGAAATATAGGTCAAGGTGTATTTTTTTCTGAAAATGATATCCAGTTGGAACAGTAATGAGAAGACTTCTTTCCACATGGAATTGTGATAGCAACATTATTCAAAAAGGTATTTGAGTGTGTAGCACGTATCTGGCATGTTCCTTTCTTTCTTTGGCCTACTTCTCTATACTTATACCAGGATATACATTTATATTAGTAGTATTATATTAAGCTATGGACTGTTATCTCTTTTAAAATTATTTTGATCTTCCTAGAACCATTTTATTCCCTCATAAAAACTCTTAAGTTATAGAAATTAGTTATTTGAATTTTGAGGTTCTTATGTTTATGATACATAGTTTTTGCTTTATATGGTATAAGGTATGAGTAAAGCTTCCTCTTATAAAATTTAGTATCTTGGCAGGACTACCCCTTCTCCATTAAATTCCCTTGAAAACTTGGACAAAAGTTAATTCATTAAATGGCATTAATAAAAGGGCAGACTAAGAACCTACATCCACCACCCACCAAATAAAGAGTGGAATTCTGGTTTAATGGTGTCTGAACCAGAATCACTTTGGAACTTTGGAGACCATTAAAAAGCTGTAACTCAGTAACTGTAAAATGGAACCATATTGAGACCCCTGGGGCAGAAACAAAGGAATCATCTGTCAGCCTCAAATTCTGACTTCTCTGAGGCCACCCAAAGCTATGATTTATCTCCCCTGAATCAGTACTGAGGAGACTTGCACTACAATTTGGGACCTGCTGAAAGCAGAGCCAAGCCGCATCCTAGAGCTACAGTGCCACAGGGAAATGCCAAGGAGAGATCAGAAAATGTCTCACCAGTACAGGAATATCTAGCTGAAGACCTTAACTTATACAAAATCAGTATGCAAGAGTGGTGGTAGTTTTCTCAAGTGACAAAATTCCAGACAAATACATATGTATTTCAAAAACAATAGGGAGATAGCAGATCAAAGGAATGAAATTCATCAATATTAAATCAGAATGTGAGCTGCCTAATAAAAGAATTTGAAAAAATCATCACCAAAGGCATCCAACTAAATAGTACATTAGGGGCTGGGACTATGGCCTTGTGGCAAGCGTGCTTGCCTTGCATACATGAATCCCTGAGTTTTATTTCTCAGCACCACATATATATAAAATGGCTCGGGCTGGGAATATGGCCTAGTGGCAAGAGTGCTTGCCTCATATACATGAGGCCCTGGGTTCGATTCCCCAGCACCACATATACAGAAAATGGCCAGAAGTGGTGCTGTGGCTCAAGTGGTAGAGTACTAGCCTTGAGTGGGAAGAAGCCAGGGACAGTGCTCAGGCCCTGAGTCCAAGGCCCAGGACTAGCACAAAAAAAGAAAATGGCCAGAAGTGGCACTGTAGCTCAAATGGCAGAGTGCTACCCTTGAGCAAAAAGAAGCCAGGGACAGTGCTCAGGCCCTGAGATCAAGGCCCAGGACTGGCCAAAAAAAATTTTAATTAATTTAAAAAGTTCATTAACAAAGGACTATGCATATTATAAAAAGGAACAAAACAATACTAGCTGAAAAATACAATAGTTGAACAACATAATTGATCAGGCTAAAGAAAGAATCTATAAACTTGGAGGCAAGCAATTTAAAAATTGTCATAGGAGTAAAAGACAAGGGGGGAAGAGAGAGAGGGAGAGAGAGAAAGAAAGAGAGAGAGAGAGAAAGAAAGAAAGAAGTACTCATGGGATAGTCTCAAGTGAATCCGTGTGCTTATTATGGCACTTTCAGGTAGAGGAGAAAGAGAAGAGAGTGTATTTGAAGAAATAATGGCTAAGAAGTACACAAATAAGGAGACAAAAGGTAATATACAATATAGTCAAATATAGACAATATAGTCAAAATATCTAAAGTCAGTGACAGCAGATAATTTGTAACATATAAGGGAGGGCTCCCATAGGAGTATCCTCAGGTTTCTCAGAAGAGATTTTTTTTTTCAGACTAGCATAGGATAATCTTTTCAAAATGGGAGAAGAAAGAAGTGTTCACCATGAATATCAGGGCTGCATCTGGCCAAATTATCCTTCAAGAAATGAAAGACAAGGTCAAGTAAGCAAAATCAGAGGGAGTTCACGACCAATAGGCCTATTCTACAAAACTACTAAAGGAAATCCTTCAAGCAGAAAGAATGGAGAATGTGATAACCTGGGGGGACGGAAGTCCCGCCCCCTGGGGGAACAGGTGTCAAAGGGGGTCAGACTGGATGTAAGGGGGCGGGGTTCCAGTCAAGGGAGACACAAGGAGAAAGGAAGGCTGGAAGAGGAGCCTCCTGCAGCTGAGCAGTACCTGGGCTCTGCTCAGGCCTGAGGAGAGGCCTAAGTCCGTGCCTGCCATGCAGAGGGGCTGGAGTTTGGGGCCTGTGAAGTGGAAGTGAGAGGCCTGCAGAGAAGAGGCCTGTGGAAATGAGAGGCCTGTGGATAAGAAGAGGCCTGTGGAAAGGAGAGGCCTGTGGATAAGAAGAGGCCTGCAGAGAAGAGGCCTGTGGATAAGAAGAGGCCTGTGGATAAGGAGAAGCCTGTGAAAGGAGAGGCCTGTGAAAGGAGAAGCCTGTGGAGAAAAAGAGGCCTAAGGAGAGCCCTGAAGCCTTCAGAAAGGAGTAGCCTGTGGAAAGGAAGAAAAGGAAAAAAAACCCAACTCACCCCCTTGCAGGCCCAGAACTGACTGATAAAACTCCTTTGTCACCTTTAACCAGGTCTCGGGTTTCCTCGTGAATGGCCTTAGGAAGTTCTGTGGTAGTGGGAAACACGTGAAGCAAATTTGTAACTCATACTAGAGTCATCTTAGTGTATTAAATTTGAATGACAAAACCAAAGTTACCTATACGTGTGTCCGGCATGTGACACATGAGATGTAATGTGTGCTTATAGAGTTTATGCAATGAAATTAAGTTGGGACTGATTTAAAATAGAACTTTATAGTTTCTGTATTTACTTCTGTGCTGAGGGTTGGACTCGGGGCCTGGGCACTACCTCTGAGCTTTTTGTGTTCAAGCTAACATTCTCCTATTTGAGCTACAGCTATTTCTCTCTTTTTGATAGAGGTAAGAGTCTCACAGACTTTCCTGCTAGGGTTGGCTTCAAACTGCAATCTTCAGATGTGAGCCTCCTGAGTAGCTAAGATTACAGATGTGAGCCACCAGTGCCCAGCTTGGTATTTTCTTTTTGGTTACCACTGCAATTACTAAAACAGTATCTACAGAAAATTTTTTTTTATAAAAAAAAGGAAATGAAGAGCTAATGGCATCATGTCACTACAAAAAGTCTTTGAAACACGATGGAAGACAACTAGAGGGAACAACTTCAGAAAACAATGTTTTGCAGTAGTAAACCATTTGCTATTGGTCATTCCCTGAAATGCAGTCAATAGAATAGCAAAAGACAGACTAGCATATAGATTTACAAACCAATTTACATCATTATTCTGGTTATAGAGACTTGCACTAAATCTAACTATTCTGGCACAAGAAACTCACTTTAAATCTAATGATACTGCAAAGGATGGTTAAAGATATTCCATGCAAATGATAAACAGAAAAAAGCAGAAAAAGTTGATGATATCCAATAAAACAGACCCAAGAAACAAAGATAAGCAACAACAGAAGGGTCAATTCACCAAGAAGATATAATGTTACAAAAAAAATGCACCAAATTTCAGAACTCCTAAATATATAAATCAGACTTGGACACAATTGGAGAATCATTCAACAATCTATGAATAGACACAAACTACCTCAACACAATAAATATCATTTATGAAAAACCCATAGCTAACACCATGTCATTGGAGAGAAACTACAAGTTTCTTCCTCTAAGATCAGTAGCAAGGAAAATATTCAGCCTCTTGCCACCTGTATTCAAGGCTTGGAAGTCCTACCCAAAATGTGGCATTTACCTACAATTCAAGGTCATTTTGGCCCTAAGAAGAAAAAGTGTGGCCACACAGTAATCTTGTCTGTTTCAGTGGTCTGTGGTTTTCGCCCTGTCAATATCACACACAACCTTCATTACTGTAGGTATCAAATTGCACCAGGAGCAAGTTGGTGACTCACACCTGTAATCCTAGCTGCTCAGGAGGCTGAGATCCAAGGATTGTGGTTCAAAGCCAGCCTGAGCAAAAAACAAAAAAAGTCTGTGAGACTCTTACCGCCAATTAACAACCAGAAAACTGAAAGTGGCAATGTTGGCTCAAAGTTGTAGAATGCTAGCCGTCAGCAAAAAGAGCTCAGTGACAGCAACCAGACCCTAAGTTCAAGCCCCATGACCAACATAAACTTATTTTGAAATTTCAGATTCTTATCATTTCTTAAAATAGCTTCCTTGTCTATACAAAAAATAACTTACTGGAATAGTGCAATGAGCATGTAATGATTGTTGAAAAATTGACATTTTTTAGTTTTTGAATACTCAGTATGTGCCTACATATGTTTAGATCTTAGATATTTTTAAATTACTGCTGCATAGTTTCCTCCATGTAAACACCATAGATGTTTTGTTAAATTTGCACTAGTATTTAAAATAGTGTTTCTGTTGTCCACTTGCCTATTACTAGATTTAGTTGTACGTGTATTTTGTTTTTTGAGTATTTAACATTGTATTCTCTGACCCTGCTAGATTCACTTATTAAGTATGAGGTTCCTTTTTATTTGGCAGATTTCTCCAATTTTCTACACTATAAAATCACGTCATTATAAATAGGGATATATGTGTTTTCCCCTTTCATTGTACTGTATCTTTACTTTTTTTTGCCATTTTCAGACAAAATTTACAAAACTCATGGAAATACATATTTGCTTGTCATATTCTTTCCCACTGATATGGAAGATTCTGTTAAAGTTTCCCTGTGATTAGATTGATCTCACTAGCTACATTTGTACAGTAGGTCCTCTGGCAACAAATTCTTTTGTTTCCTCTTGACTGAGAATTTCTTGATTTCTCCTTCCCTGGAGAAGTATTTCCATTAGTTGTAGAGTTCTAGATTGACAGTTGTTCCGTTTCAGCTCTTTAAAAGTAATGCACTCACTCTTGTGGCCTCTATAATTTCTGATAGGAAATCTATTATCCTTCACATTACTTTTCCCTTTATATAGAAAGTCATTTCTTCATTTTCATTTTTCAGAAACTTAATTTTGTTCTTGTAGTGGATTTTCCTTTTTTCCTGAATGGTGTTTGTTTAGTTTCTTGGATCCTTAGAGGTTCATCTTTTGCAAATTTCATTAAGTTCCAAGTCATCCTGTGTCTGAGCACTTTTAACCCTTGCCCTGTTTCTCCTTTCCTCCCTGAGCTCTCCTCCACATAAACACAGGGTCTTTTATTAGAATTGTACGTGTTTCCATCCACCCCTCTGCCATGCATCCACCCCTCTGCCCCCACCCCCGGGACAGCCTGTGGACAGGCTCAGACACACACAGGTTCAGACCCAGGCAAGAGCCACCGGTCAACAGGCAGCAGGCCTGGCTCCCTTCCATTTCAGGATCCAAGGCCTCTCCCTCCCCAAGTCTGAGTTCTTTGAGGTCTGGCTCATTGCTCTGAGGAGTCCTCTACAGCTGGGGGGGGTGGGGGTGTTGTGAACAAACCCCCAGGGTAACAGAACCTAGCTGCAGCACCTCTTGTGGGTGGCTGGGTGGGGAGGGGGGAGGGAGCTTGTCCCAGATCTCCTCCAAGTCCAGCCTGTGCTTGGATTGACACCACCTGAAGGGAAAAACTGGTCCCAGTGAGCAAGGAGGCATTTTATCACGTCCATGAGTCCTTGGGAGTCTCTGCAGAGCAGGGGGGGAGGAAGGGGGGAGGGGGTAGCCAACCCCACTGCAAATGGAGACCAACAGAGCGAATCACCCAGCAGGGTCCCCCTGCCCCCAGTAGGGCCCCCTTGCCCCCCCCAGCCACAGCAGGCGCAGGATTTGGAGAGGAAAGGGGGCCAGTCATCTTCCCCCCTCCCCTCCCCCCCTCCGCACCTTTGGAGTCTCAGCTTGTCACTCAACATCTTCTTGGGCTTCTTCTGGTACTGTCTTTAAACCCGCAGAATGAGAGTGGAATGCACCCCGCCACATTAGGATAAAGACAAACACACTTGTCATCCCGGAGAAACCACGTTTCAATAAGATAAGCGGCCTCGGGCCCAGAGCCATGAGCCCCTTCCCGAGTCTGCACAACCCGCTCTCCACAGGCCCGTCCATGGGAAAAGCACGACGAATCCACAGGAAGCAGCACCATGTGGGTCTGAGGCAAGAGTCTGTGCTGCCAGGGAGCCCGGCCTTGATTTGCCAAGCTTCCACCCTGTCATTGGCCTGGCCTGGGTCTGGAAGGGAGGGCGGGCTGGGTGGGCGGGCAGCCCTCCCTCCAACCTTGGGCAGCTGGAGAGAGCTGCCCATCCTGGGATGGGATGGGGGTGGGGGGAGGCAGGGGGAGGCAGGGGGGAGGAGAGAGGCTGAGGCCACACACAGGATAAGGCAAAAACCAGCACAAGTTCACACTTGTAGCTGCTGACCTGAGGCTGGGTGAGGAGGGTCTCCCCGTGTAAACACAAGCACACACCTGTGCACCCAGACCCTCTCTCTATCTATCCACCGCTGTGTAAAACCACTCTTCTTTGTAAAATACACGAGCCACCTGCCACCTCCATAGTCTGCAGACATGCTTTGCTGGAGGCTGTGTGGTCTGATGGGGAGAGATTCACTTAGCAAAAGTGACTTCCCTGGAATGGAAGGGGGACGGGCTGCGGGGTCTCCCTGGGTGAGAGGCAGAGGGGGACCCCACCAACCCCCACGCCAGCCCTCCGTTCTCGGCTCCTCCTCAAAGATAACGTAGGCACTGAGGTTTTGTAAAATTCTAAACTGTTTTAAATGGGATTTTATCTTTTGCAATAAACGTACATATTTTTTCCTAGGCTCGAAGGCTCCATTCTTAGCGTGGGTTGGTTTGGGCGGAACGATTTCCACCCCAGAGGGGTGTTTGCCCCAAGTGTGGCAGCACACACTTGTCGTCCCGGCACTGGGAACACAGGGGGCTGTGAACATAGACCAGCCTGGACCGCTCAGTGGAAAAGTCACACGGGGGGGGGGGGGGGAGGGAGGATGCTGGGGCAATGGTGTTGAGCCCTCCCTCTCCCGGGGATGCAGGACCGGGTCAGAACTGCACACTCAGTGCTCACACCGAGAGCCAAGCCCAGCTCCGTGCAGCCAGATACACAGCATGATTTGTTTTTACCACGAGGCTGGCTTATTCAACACTCTTTTACGATTGCTTTCCACTCCCTCCTTTTCCCTAAAAGGCGCCTTTGCATCGCACATGCCAAGAAACCCAGCATCGCATCCCCAAACCTTCCATGAAATAAAATTCACTGGATGGTGTGTTAGAGGTTCGGGGGTACAGAGCCGGAGCCAGGCTCTCAGACTCTGTCCCAACGCGCATCAGCTCTGAGCCCCTTCCTGACCAGGATGTTTCCAGAGAGAGCTGAGAGCTGCTTTCTCATGTGAACCATTATTTTATCCTGCCTCGCCCCTGAGCCATTCCCAAACCATCTGATTTATACCAGAGAGTTGGACTTCCCCTCTGGGAAATGCCGGGAATGCTGGGAATATCACCAAGACAGACAACATCGAACCAGGGACAGAAAGTCAGAAATCCCCGAGCTGAGGGCCTCCTGCCCCCTCCTCTCCCCTCCCTCCTCTCCCCTCCCTCCTCTTCCCTCCCCTCCCCTCTCCTTTCCCCTCCCTCCTCCCTCCCCTCCCCTTCCTCCTCCCTCCCCTCCTCTCTCTCCTCCCTTCTCTCCCCTCTCTCCTCCCTCCTCTCCCCTCTCTCCTCTCGGGGCCTGGATGGCTGACACAGCCTTTGACTCCCCCCTTCATGAGGAATCGGCTCCCTCCCCCTTAGGGTGTCCTGCCCATTAACTGCAGCATACAGCAGGTGCCCCCCACACACACACTTGCTGGCTGAAGTGGAGAGACCTGGGCTGCAGCCAGTGCCAGAGAGAGGCATGAGGACAGAGACCAGGGGTTCGCCCCTGCAGAGAACACCCCAGGGCCCCTGAGCAGAAGGCGCCCCAGGCACAGGGCAGCTGGCCTGGCCCTTGGACGAGGCTGCTCCTGAACCCCCTCCCCAGCTTCTTTGCTAAGCAGAGTTCTCCATAGAATCTGAGAGTGGAAAGGCTCTCGGTTTGCACTGCCCAGGGCAAGTGGCTCAGTACAGTGTGCTGAGAACATATTTTTTCTCTTAAGTTCCAAGAAACAAAGGTATTTTAGGATGGTGATGTCATCAAGCAGAAAAGAGCCGGACTCCCATCCCAACCTACACTGCATTTGGTGCCGGCCATGCAGGCCCAGCTCGCCAACCACAACCTCCCCCATGAACCCAGGAATCCAGGATGGTTGGGCCAATGAATCGCTGGGAGGCCCAGCTGAATCCACCCCACTTCCCCCTCCCCCACACACACCTGGCCCAGGACCTCAGCTCCTTGCAGGCCCTCAGGCCCCGTTCAGCCTTCTGGGCTTCAATCCTGCCTGGGTGGGGCTCACACACCACAGCAGCCCTTCTCTACCCCCATCCAGCCAGAGTCACACCTCATGCCCCCTGGCTATCTTCCAGAGATGGGGCCCTGGCCTCCTGCAGAGTGGGTGGCCTGGCTGTCCCTCCACACCCTCTGTGTCTCTCCAACTAGCCTGGATCTTCCTGGGACAGGAAGCCGGCTTCTCCTTGCTTGCCTTCCACACGCCCAGCACTTCCCATGCATGGGGCGCAAATCGAGGTTGCAGGGATAAATTAAGGAGGAAATTAGATCCTGCGGGGGAGAGAGGCTGACAGGACCCGGCCCCTTCCTTCTGCAATGTCCCCACCAAGGATGGCACCTGCAGGCCATGCCCCAGGTGTGCACTGGCTCTGGACAGGTGTGAGGCTGTCCAACAAGGCAAATGCCCCAAGCTCCCAGAACCCCCTCCCCCAGGCTGCTGACGCTCCCCACACCTCTGTCCAGAAGGGTCGACCTCTGCCTCAAACTGCCTTCAGAATAACCCACCTTTGTAATTAAACCCCAAATTCATTCTGCACATGATACCAAAAGAGTGCCTGCCCCACTCTGCACTTGAGAAAACGGGTTCTGAAATTAGAGCGGATTAACTATCTCACCTTGATGTTTTTATTGTTACATGTCACCTCGCCCACTTTGGCTGAACACGACCGGAAAGGGCGAAGGGTCTGCCTGCTACAGAGCGGAGTGTTTTCAGGCAAAGCGGTCTGCCTTGGCGTCCATGATGATTAAAGTGAAAAAACCATGAAAATCGCACCGAAGGATTATTTGCTCCAAAACCAAGAAAAGCCTTGTTGTCTGTGGAAGGCTTTATGCAAATTCTCAGAATCCAGGAGTGAACAATGTTAAATTCTACTCAAATAAAAGCCGTCCTTTCCCTCCTGACCAAACCTCACAATGTACTTTCTCTGAGCATGAGCCGGACTCTACCAGCCTCTACCCCTCGGTCTCCACTCCACCCTACAGAGGAAGCCGTCTACTTCTGGGCTCAGGGGCTGTTTAGAAGAAGAGCGAGGGTAGCTTCAGAAAATGCCTCAGGAAGCTCCACTGGCTCATTAATTCCTATTTTTAAAGACACTGTGTTTGAGGTCTTTCTTCTTCTGATCACAAAAAGAAAGCAAAGTCATCTCAGGAAAGTGAAAAAAGAAATCTGGAAATGTGTTACATCCTACATCCTCTAAGTGGAAAGTTCTGAACCAGAGCCCACCAGCCCCCAGCAAGCAGCAAGCACGCGGCCTCTGTGGGGACCCTGTCCGGCCCCGCATGGCAAGACCCCTGTATATCCACCACCGTGCCAGGAGGCGGCCACCCAGTCCCCAGCGCAATGCAGCCCAGGACTCGTGCCTCCCACAACCCAGATGCACCAGGCGGGAGACCTCTCCTCCCCTCCCCTCCCCTGCCCTCCCTCCCCTCTACCCCTCCCTCACTTCCCTGCCCTCTCCCCCCCTCCCCTCTGCCCCTTTCTCTCCCCTCAGGTTGCTCTGAGGCTCCACAGCTGGCCTGGTGCCTGCGGTGTTTACCTCTGTTTCATCACTGCATAGACTCAACTATGAAAATCAGGGTAATTAGGCCCAAAATACATCCCCCAGAGGCTGATTTTAACTACTTGAGGGGAAAAAAAGATAAGCAAGCTCCTGCCTTCCACATCACCAGGTCTTTCCTTCCAAGAACTCCAAGCAGGGGGCAAGTCCCCAGGTTGGTATCCCCTGGGGACTGCTGGCCCCCGCGTGGGGGAGGGGAAGGGGGAGAAGTGAGGATGGGGGGACAAGCAAGGGGAGGGCGCACGGGGCAGGGGGGGATGTGGAGATGGGGGAGGAGTGACCAAATCAGGGGGGACATGGAGAGTGGAAGAGATGGGGGCCCAGCCACAGTTCAGTGCTCAGAAGACACCGAGAGCGGCGGAACGCCTGGGCCCAGCACTGCTCTGCGAGGGGATCACAGAGCCTCGTCCTGACCTGAAATGCCCCGTTTCCCACGCCTAGCTGTCTAGCTGACGTCAAGCGTCCTGGACGCCACGTCAACTCAAGTCCGGCTCCGCTGTGGCCCACGGCGAAAGAGCCAGCCAAGGTCACACCCGGCAAATGCAGATGACAGGGGGCTGAGCGCAGGAAGTTGGCAACCAGCTGTAGAGATCCCGCCTGTGTATGTGCACGCACGTGCGCGCGCGCACGCACACGCGCGCGCGTGTGTGTGTGTGTGTGTGTGTGTGTGTGTGTGTGTGTGCCAGTCCAGGGGCTTGAGCAGGGCCTGGGCACTGTCTCTGAGCTTGTTCTGTACAAGGCTAGGGGCTCTGCCATGTTAAGCACCATTTCCCACTTTAGGATTATTTATTGGTTAATTGGGTTTTTATGAACCTCGTTGGTTTTCTTGCCCAGGCGGGCTTCAAACCACGATCCTCAGATCTTAGTCTCCTGAGTAGCTGCGCTCACAGGCGTGACCACGGGAGCCTGGGTGGTTCCTGCAGTTCTGGTTGCAGCCCCTGTTAGCACCGCGTAGTTACTACTTCAGGTGAGAAGCATGGAGGGGGAGCTTCACACAGTAAGATGGCTGCAGGCTGCTGCCGGCCCCCACGCAGGTCCGGGCAGGGATTTCACAAGTACCTTCTCTGTCTGGTATTTGCCATAAACACGGATTGTTTAATATTCCCAAGCAGTGGAAATGAACCAATAAAAGCCACCTCTGGAAAATTAAAAATGACAGGTGCAGTGAGGATCTTTCCTCCTTGTCAGATTTCAATTTGAAATTAAATTGTGGCCCTCAGCACTAAGACAGAGACCCTGACCCCCGAGTAATTACATTCCGATATCATCCTCTTTAATTTGGAGGATGCTGTTATATTCTGGAAATTGTTAGGAAGGCTGGATGCGTGGGATTGAAGCTGTGTCATCTTCAGAAAGCCCTGTTGGGATTTTCCTCCAGTTCCTACCAATCCATCTGCCTCCCCATCCCACCCACCCCTTCTCCCAGTGAGGTGCGCTTGCGCCCACACCCCGCTCCCCTCCCTCACGCCCCTTCCCTCCCCCACACCCCCTCTTCTCCCTCACTGCCACCACCGGGTGAATGACGCTTCGGGCTCCGGAATGGCTGAGGGCGGTGTGCCAGGCAGGACAGGCAGGCCACAGGGAATGGGGGACCCAGCCTTCCCCATGCTGCCCCTCCACCCTGTACCAGGGGCTCCTCCTACAGTGGAGGAAAGTGAGGGAAAGTCCACCCCAGAGCATTGTAGGGCTTCTACCCTGGTCACCCCGCGTGTGCTGGAACAAGCACGAGTTTACCGTAACTCACCAAAATGAGCGCAGGAATCATCTGGTCTCCAGAAAGGAGCAACCATGCAGATGAGTCACACACACACACACACACACACACACACACACACACACACACACACACCACATACCAGTGACCTTGAACGACCTCACCGCTTTAGCAGTCACACAACAAAATCACCCAGAAATCCACGCTCACAGAATCCTGAGCCTGGGGACGACTCACCCTCAGCTAGAAGCTGAGGTTCTGTGCGGACATGCCTCTGAAACATTCTACCTTATGTTCCCTTACAGAGAGTCCTCTCCCTCATCTCTCCTTCCCAGTGGCATTCCTCCCCTGCTGGCGGGCAGACCAATGTGTCACAGGAGTCCTTGATCTTATTCATCCAGACACCCAGAACAAGCGCCTACATTCTCCCCGACTCAGAGAGAAAAGACCAGATTCTCCACTGCAGAGCCGATCAGTCGCGCACACCAGCAAGACACATGGCCAGGTCTCCTGGCAAATCCACCCCAGCCTCTGAAGGGCAAGCAGGTGTGAGGAGGGAAGAGCTGCTCACGATTGGAGCGT
This sequence comes from Perognathus longimembris pacificus, assembly GCF_023159225.1. NCBI lineage: Eukaryota > Metazoa > Chordata > Mammalia > Rodentia > Heteromyidae > Perognathus > Perognathus longimembris. The sequence continues at coordinate 32,083,526 of NC_063178.1, forward strand.
GGGGGTGCACGGGTGTGAGGAGACGAGAGAGCTGCTCATGATCGGACCGTGGGGGTGCATGGGCACGAGACGCAAGGGGCTACTCATGATCAGAGGGTGGTCCCGGCCCATGGCGATCACCGTCTGGTTCACCGTGCGCAGCAGCTGCACCATGATCTCTTGGATGTGGTGGTAGGTGAAGGCCTGCAACACAGTCAGGGGAACCACGTGACCGGCAGAACATGGGCTGCACACGCCCGCCAGAACACAGACAAGGGTGGTCAGATGCAGTGACGGCCAACAGCCTCTCTGTCACCGCTGCTGTTACCCTGGCATCGCCGCTGCTACTCTGTCACCACCACTGTGACACCATGGTCACCCCGTGGTAGTGTGATACCACTGGGATGACATCATCACCGTCACCACCATTACGTCTGCGTCGTCACCATGACTATGACATCACCACCCTTGCCACGATGGCGCCATCACGGCTGACATCCCATCCTCATTCCGATGACGTTAGCAGTGCTCTTCCGCCATTCTCACTACCGCTGTTGCTTTTCTGCCCTTACTTCATCTCTGTCATCATCATACCCTCACTCTGCCCAGCACTTTGCCTTGTGTACCAGAAACTCCACCTATAATCCCAGCAACTCAGGAGGCTGAGATCTGAGGATCATAGTTCAAAGCCAGCCCATGCATGAAAATCTATGAGATTCTTATCTCCAATGAACCACCCAAAGGCCAGAAATGGGGCAGTGGCCCAAGTGGTAGAGCACCAACCTTGAGTGAAGAAGCTTGGGCCCTGGGTTCAAGCCCCAGAACCAGCATACACACAAAAGGAAACTCCACGAGCCCTCTTGGGCGTGAGGTGGCAGTAAAGGGCTTACTTAGACTTTGGCCTCCCTGTCCTCCACCACAGAACCCCACCGTTCTCAATCACCAGCATGTCCACAGGTCAGCTGCATGAGCAACTTCAGAAACAGCACAATCCCGTCCTCCCATTTCTCCTTTGTCCGTCTCAGGTGCTAGAGAATCGGGCTGAGAAGCGCCAAGCAACAGGGGGACAAACGTGCCCCTCGTGCAGCCGTGCGGAATCTGCCTGGGCATAGCAAAGTCAGATCCCTGTGGGGCGGGGGCCGCCTAGGCCTGGCTCCACCAGCACCATGGTGCCCCACCTCAGGGCCGCCTGCAAAAAAGGACTTCTCGTTTTGAGAGGCATCTCCCTTTTTCTAGTCCCCACCATGTGTGTGTGTTTCCATGATAATGGTCATAAAAAATCTGTGATTTTTTTAACCGACGGTCACTAGTGACTTCGATCTATTTTAAGGCTTCTCCATCTTTCTCATGGTGACCCCCTTCTTGGGAAGCCTGGGCCGTGCCTTCCCATGTCACCCATGATCAGTGTGGCAGAGGTGGATGTGAATTTCCAGTTGGGCTTCTGCTTCCTGGCGGAGGAAAAGACAGGCACCTCGTTTTCTCAATTCCCACAGTGCATTCTGTGACCCCGTGTTTAATCCTCGGCTTCCGCCAGCGAGCAGGAAAGCCCTGCCTGGGAGGCTCAGCTACCTGATTCTCCGCACGCAGCCCGCCTTGTCAAGTGCTGTAATTAACTCATCTCGCCCCTAGTCCGCATGCCGTTCCCGGATCCACGCCACAGGCTTTGTTGAAATGAAGTTGCTGTCTGCTCCCAGTGTCCTGAGACTCGGGATGAAGTTGGTGCCTTGGGAAGTTGCTGAAAACTCAGTCAGCTGCTGCTCCTAAATCCACAATAACATCTGCTATATATAATTCAGTATTCCTCCCATCTCCCCTTTCCTACCAATCCCAAGGAAGCCAGGATAACAGTGGCTACAATCAGGACCTGGAGAAACATTCTCTGAACATCTTGAGCTATCTAGCAGGGGACACATTGAAGAATAACTGGGTAGAGGGGCTTCTGCATACAGAAATCCTTTTGTACCCAGCAGGTGGCCTCGGCTAAGTCTAAGTCTCTGGTTAGGAAGGGGGGGGGGGCTCTCAGCTTTGCCTCCCTTGGAACGTTCTGCATGTAAGTTCCTCCAGTAGGCAGTCAGGGCTGATGGATGACGCATGATGCCTCCACTCCATCATGGTGCTGGAGACTCAGGGACAGCAGGGGTCTGTTCAGTTCCTGCCCTTGGAGGTCAGTGTTTGTGCACAGCCTCAGATCAGAGCCCACGCGCGTGTCGTGGATGCAGGGAGGAGATGGGAAGTCCGTGGGGGGAGGGCTGTCTGGCCAGGTTCTGAGGAGTTGCCAGCAACTCCGCAGCCTTCTCCTCGAGTCTCAGAGAAGATCGTCTGTCCTTCCTGTGACCACAGCTTTCAATTCACAAGCCCAGCATTGTAACGGCCCCCTCGGTCCTGAGCAAGCACAAGGTGTATGGGTGGGTGACATGAGTGTGCTGGATGGACGGACACACAGACGGATGGACAGGTGAAAGTAAAGGTGAGCGGATGTTGTCTGAATCTACTTCCTTTCTTCGCACTTCACAGAGTGTGGCACAAAATATAAATAGCATGCTAGGTGGTCCGTCCTCCACACACCAAAGTTGCCAGGCTCCCATTTCCTTCCTTGCTCTGCATCCATCCCTCTTCCTTCCATAAGGACACCGTGCCACTGAGACTAGTCCTCCAGGAGAGATTTCATGCATATAAGTAATTAGTTTGGAGGTGTCTGTGGAAGATTACAACTACTCTGGTCAGACCTTCACTGAAGCATGTAATTCCTTACACCCAGGCAGGAAAGCCTCCTTCTGCTCCTGAGGCCGGCTTTCTTCATAGGAAAAAGCACTCTACTTCCACACAGGTCGACTCAATCAGCACCGCAGAGTTCCTACGTCCTATCTCTCCATCATCCCTTCCTGTGGCCAAGGGAACCTTCTCAAGCCAGAGGAGACACAAGCAAAGCCGGCTGGGATGGCTCACAAAATGTGTCGGGTCAACTATAACCTCGAGCAAAAGTCACCTTAGCTCTCTGTGCACTCAGATGATTCTTCTAATGGATGTAAAGGGTTGTTTGCAAATAGCCATGCTTTGTTCCACAGCCACTACCAGAAAGGGAAATTAAATCATGGGCTCCATGCCTGGTCCTGACGACGCCTCTGACTTCTCACCTCCTGTCGTGCTTCCCGTGCACCGGGTGTTCATTAGGGTGGGCAGTGAATGAGAGAGGCTGTCCTTGGAATTCTGGGAAAATAGACAGGATCAGCACCGTGGTGTGTGGACCCAATCCATTAGCTCTATGAGCCACGAGAAGCAGATGGACACCTCTGATCTGAGCCTAGCATTCAGTCACACAGTAGGCGGCGAAGGCTGTCCACGCAGGCCGGCCTGAGGTCCTGATGGTCACTGCCTGGTGTGTCGCTCCCCATAGACGCACACACTGGGGTCCCCACAGATGCATAAACAACATTAACACCAAGACCACCCGATGCTTTGCTGTGAGATTTCAGGACAACTGCAGCTGACCTTTTTTATTAGATTCTGCTGAGCATACACATAATATAGAATACGCGTCAGCTTGTCTTTCTTGAAAGTCAACTAATTGAAGATGAGAGAATCAATCAGACCACAGAGATTTATTGTTGAGTGTTGACTCAGCATTGGGCCCTGTGCCCAGGATGTGCGGAAATACAGAAGGAAGGCAAGCTGGGATGGGCCCTGCACTGGGAACGTCTGGGAACATTGTCGAGGACAGCCAGAGAAGAGGGGTCTCAGTCAATAAAACCTGGCTCGCCAAGTTTCCAAGAGACAGGGCTGGCCACGTGTCTGCAGACTACGCTGGCTGCATCAGAGACAAACTGAAAGACAGCTGAGCTTCTTCTACGCGCATTGTTGCCATGGTCAGGAGTCCATGACAAGGTGGCTCTCGGGGGCGCGGACCGCCAAGGCCACGGCCTAGACGGGAGGATGGCGGGTGCCATGGCCTAGTGCCGGTGAGCACAGGAGAGCCTCTCGTCTCCGTCATCCGGGCACTGAAGGGGCTGAATGCTCACTGGCTGGCCCCCTGTGCCTGCCGGCACTGACTGGCCTCTTGGACAGAAAGATAACTTCTTAGCCGAAAAGAGAAAGAAAAGAAGCATAGTCTTGTCTCTCCAGGAGTCCTCATGTAACAAGCGCCTACGCCAAGGTGCATGGGGTGGAGTGCTGAATTACAGGGTGAGGCCGCCAGCGTGCAGAGCTGCCTGTACACAGGGAAACCAAGTCACCATGGGTCTCTTCCTGACCCTGTTGGTCAGCTCGCTATCCCGTCCCCTCTTGCCTTGGGGAGCAGGGTGCTTCGGCGGGGCTCACATCCTTGTATTCTGAGCTCAGCCTCCTCCTGCCATGAGAACCTTCCGCTGATGGCCAGCATCCAGCCCTGGGGGACGCTGAGGACCCCCCTCCCCAGAGATTCCTTCCTTTGGGTGCAAGCAGACTTCCAGGCCGTGACAGACAGGCGAACCGTGCTCAGGCTGCAGGTGGGAGATGCTGGGCTGGGTCCCCCCACAGCGGTGTTCTGGAGTGATTCTGCCACTCAGACACCACAGAGGCACCAAAGCCCAGGCCAGGGGGTGGGAGGGGAGGGCCAAGCCCCATAAGAGCGAGCATCAGGCCACTTCTGAGGTTGGAGGAACCATTACCTCCGATTTTACTACAGTTCAACCACAGATTTCAGGGCCGTGGTTAGTTCACGCTCACCTGCCTATTAAATTTTAAAACAACAGACCAAAAAACCTGAGTTCTCACGTTGTTCCCAGGGCCTTTGACCTTTAATTCTCCCCGGGGTGCAGGCGAAAGGGGGAGAGGAACTTGGGCGACACCAGGAAGGGGTTCCGCGCTGACCCTCCCAGGAGGTCAAGCTCATGGGTCCCGGGTGGTGGTGTGGGCATCCTGGGGATGGGCACAGGACCCGGCCGCACACGGGCCTAGCTAGCAGACTGCGTGCCGGGGCACCCCTGCGTTCTCATTCAGACAAGGGAGTCAGCTCCTCCTCAGAGCCCGGCCTGGAGGTCCACACCCCAGCGTGGAGCCTGCCGCAAAACCAGACACAACACCAAGGGCCTGGCGGGGGCAGCTCCCTGCTGGGCCAGCCGGTGGGGGGGGGGGGCGGGGAACCATCCACGGAGGCAGAAGCCAGGCCTTTGCCCCTCACTGGGAAGGGGGGGCGGGCTGGGGGAGGGACTCAACACCATCAATAAGAACCGCTCACCCACGCCAAGGCAGACCCTCCCCCCCACCTCCCCCCAAGCCACCCAGGCGACCCCCACACAATGACAACTGTGACCAGCACCCTGTCCCTATCACCCCACCCCCTGGAAGTATCCTGGGCTGTAATTGCTGTAATCGCTCAGCTGGGCTGTGTCTGGCAGGGCCTGGGGGTGGGGGGGGACAGAGTCTGTAGTCAGGAATGGCAAGGGCCGAAGTACCGTGCCAGCCCAGAGCCAGGAATAATCCACCATGTGCCGGTACCAGCTACAAACCACCAGAGGGAACAGCCAGGACGCTTGGAAGTTGTTTTGTTTTGCTTTGTTTTCATCTAGAATTCTAATGATGAGAAATAGCATGAGGCAGGATAGATAAAGGTGACCCGGGATGTGAGAAATAATAAAGGACCACACTCAAACATTCCAACAGAACCAGAGGTGAAATCAGAAGAATCAAGAGTGGTGAGCCCCACCCCCTGCCTGTCCCCCCACTTCTAACAGCCCCCCTGAAGACCTGAGGTTATAAGAGTAGGACAGGCACTGGTTCCACCTGCCTCTGCCTTCCCAGAGGGGCTGGGGGAGAGACAAAGCTCTGAGCCTCGTCTGCTGTGTCTGGGCTTGGGGAGAGTCCAGACCTCCCTTGGCATGGTTTGAAGGGATAATGTGACCCACCTTGGACAGGCTTCAGGACCCGCCCACAGGAACCCAAGGTCTATAATGATTAGGGGTTGCTAGGTAACTCAACCAGGTGTCTAGATAGGAATTCAGTATGAAATCTTCCAGAAATACAGTGGCTTAGAAGAAGGAGAAAACAAAACAAAACCAAAAAGCCATGGCTGCAGCCTTCCACACCCCTTGGGCCCTGGGGGTGAAGTTCAGGAACAGCTCCCTCTCTTCCCAGACTCTGCCTGCTTTATCTTATCTTATTGAGATAAATAACCCTGCTGAAGCTTCCGCCCCGAGGCCCCTGTCCCGGGAGACCCCTGGGAAGGCCTGTGCTGTGGATCTCTGGTTTCTGGTAGGTTTGACAGGACCTGGGGACTGATGGCTCGTTCGCCGCAGCAGCCCATCCAGAGATCCGGATGTGCAAAGCCTTTGCACACACCACACAACCACTGCCCAAAGATAATGGAATTTTGAGTAGACAAATGTGCCGGAGATTCAGCCATCTTGTGGTTTATAAAATGTAGATTTGAAAGTGCTCAGCTTTATAGACTGGAGAGGGCTCTTAAATTAAGAAGGCAAAGAACTGAGAACGCACCCAGCTGTTCCTCCATTTCCTGTAAATACTGAAGGACAAAGAATAGTACCCCTAGGTCAGCGTCCCTGTACAGCGGAGCTTGTCAGAGTCAGCGTGTGCTCATTAGAGCAGCACCACAGACCTGCCTGAATTCAAACCCACCCTCTGGCCTAGGACCACGATTCAAGGGCAGCTCTTTGGCTCCAGGCCTGGGGCCCTCTGCCGGCGCTGGCACCTTCTGGCCCAGTGCCCTCCGGCCCAGGAGGGTGGGAGGACCAGGCGCGGGGGGACCAGTGCTGAGAATCACCATGCACGATGCCGGGAGGGACTTGGGTCGGACGCTTCTGGACTTGTCATTTTCAGTGTGGTTCAAAGTGATTGTGACCACGGGATGAGGCCTATACCTCAAAGGAGAAGCTGTTGAGAGAGAGAGAGAGAGAGAGAGAGAGAGAGAGAGAGAGAGAGAGCAAGAGAGAGAGAGAGAGAGAGCAGAGGTGGAAGCAGTGCCCCCCACAGAGGCCCCCAGGAGGGCAGCATCCTCCACCCCACTCAGCAGTGACAGCAGCACGTATTCATTCAGCAAAGACAGAGCATGAACACACACAAGTGTGCATACATCCACCTGCGCACACAGGCACGCACACACGCCCATGCACGTGGGCTCACACATCCCTACCTACGCACACACACACACACGCGGAGATGGGCAGGTGTGCATGTTTGTGTATGTCGTGCACACATACATGTACAAGCGTGCAAGCCTGCACACGCATGCCTGTGCCCACACGTACATGCCTTTGTAACTCCAGCACCCTCACTGTGCATGGAGATAGGATGGCAATAGAGACGGACCCTCCCCTTCTAAGTACCTGAGATCAGAGGGATTCGCCGTCCACCGGCTTTGGGGGAAGGGGAGGCATCTCGGGCCAGCGACCCAAGGCTGGACATGAAATTCATTTCCTTGTATCCATCCATCACCGGAAAGCAGTGTATGTATGGCTTCTGGGAATCCTGGATGTGAAATGAGGCCTTGGGGACTGAAATGGCCCACCGTGGCGTCACACTAGTACCCGGGAATTGGCAGACCTTTGAACAGCCCAGATTTGGGTGTCAGCTCAGTGACGCTGTCCCACAGATCGTGACCGCTGACACGGGTGTGTGAGGACATTCTGTAGGACACAGGCAGTGCCTTGATGTCCCTGATGGCCAGCACACACCTGCGCATCCACCCACTGCCTCATGAATGAAAGGATGGATGATGAACGAATGAATGAACCCAGCCAGCACACTGACCCAGTAATAAGAAAAGATGTCTCTTACAGCAGTAAGAAGAAGAAGGAAGAGAGACCACACACAGGGACTTCACACTAGTGGCTGACTATAGGATCCAGGCGATAGGAAATACCATTCCACAGTTGTCTAATGCTATCCAGTCACTGACACAGGACTTCCAGAAAGCTCTATGGAGCATGTTCTAGGAAGGAGAGAGAGGAGGAGACAGGGGCACTGCTTCCACGCCTGCTTAGGAAAGGTTTACTGGTTATTCTATCTTCATAGCCTTCTGAAACCAGGCGCCTAGAAGGACGGACCACTGTGTGGACTTTCAGACAAGTGGAGGCTGCCCAAGAAAGGCAGGCTTGAGCCAGCTCCACCCATCAGCTCTGGCTCCCTTCGGATTCTGCCCTCAGGCAGCCTCACCTTTGCCCCCAGCACAGCCGCTGGGGAGTGAGACCACCCAGCTCTCCCCCTCCGCAGGCTCCCTGTCCTGCCCCCACCCCTTGACCCCAGCCCTCCAGACCCGTCTCTGCACCAGGGGCCTGGGCACCGCTGGCTCAGGAAGAAGATCCAACTGCAGGAGCAAACTCCCAGGTCCCAGATGGGACGTCAGGCATGAGACGCCCTCCACCCTGCCTCCCTGCATGCTGGGCTGGTAAAGCAGAGCCAGCCTCGCCCATGCTCAGCCCACCGGACATCCTGACTCTGCAGGCCCCCAGGCCCCCAGCTCTGAGGACTCACCGGGTCCTGGCCACTCAGCACCTCCAGGAGGCTGTTCAGGAGCTCGATGCAGTACTTCTTCTCCAGGGTCTGGTGCCCCTCTTCCTTCTGCTGCAGCAGCTCCTTCAGCTCCTTCGTAATGACCGGAAGCAGGGTATCCCCGCACTCTGCGGGGACACATGGCATGTGGGGGGCGAGGGCGTGCGGGGCAGGGGGCAGAGGGTGGGGGGCGATTACCTCTATCTTACTGCTGTAGCTCAATGTTCACATTACAATCTCACCTGAGCATTGATTGTGCACAGGCGTCAGTAGACACCTAGCATCTGTTCACAAAGTTTGAGTGTGTTCTATAATTTGATGTGGAAACTGTGTGATATGATTATATGGCGACTTCTCATTAAGTGAACAATTCATAAAGGTGTTCCCCTTGCGAAAACATTAGATATTAATGATCAGGCTAGGATTTCTTTGAGACACCAGTCATGATTCCAGTCCCTCTATGGATCCGCACTCCCCAGATGCAACGAGTAAAAATGCACTGAGTGTGTAAAGCAAATGAGACCCTAACAAGGGAGGGTGGAAACACCACACTGGCTTTTGTTTTTCACAGCTTGCTGGGCAGAGGGAAGTCAGCGGTGGCCCAGAGCCTGACTTCAAAACCACAGTACTGCCCAAAAGTATGGGGGGGGGGGGAACAGAGAGAAGGAGAAAGAAGAGGAAGAGGAGGAGGAGGAAGGAGAGGGAGAAGAGAAGGAAGAAAGGGAAATGGGATAGAGGAAGAGAAGGAGGAGGAGGGAGGTGGAGGAAGGGGAGAAGGGGGAGGAGGAGGAAGAGGAGGAGGAGGGAGAGGGGGAGGAAGTTTCAATCCCCAGCACCAAAATAACAAAACAGAACAAAAACAAAGATGGGACCATGTGCTGAGGGTTGGAACTGGCTTTGGAGCCTCCATGCTGATTGCTCCCTCCAGCTGTAAGCCAGGTCAAGAGGCAGAAGGAGGCAGAGATGCCACCAACAGCCCTGCACTCATGAGCTTGGCCCTCCCTCATTCTCTCAGTCACCTCCTGGGCGTTCGCTGCGTGATGGGCACTGATGTGGGGTGCAAGGGTGGGGGCAGGGGGGACCACAGATAAAGCCTAGAAGCTAGGCAGCAGGATTGTGCAGAGGAGGAAATCCCCGTGCCGCCCCTCCTCCCCCATCCCTGCTCCCAGAGCTGCGGAGCTGTGGTTGGGGTATGAGGAGTCTGGGTAGCTAGTTAACACCAGTCCACGCTCCACCAACTCCTGCCCCCTTGGGTCCCAGGAAACGGTGCTGGCAAACCCTAGACAGCACTGGCTGCCTTGAAAAGCATCAGGACCGACTTAAAACCACACTAAAGCAGGAGAAGGAAGGTCGACTCCCCAGATCCTCTGTCCCAGTGGGAGAGCTGATGGGAGGTGGGGGGTGGGAGGGAATCACATGGAGGGGCTGGACCAAGCGACTGAGATGGCAGAATTCTGGGATCGTACAGTGTGGCTGCCTGCTGCACGCGTGGATGTTCGCGATGCTGCAGACCAGCAGTGTGTCAACCTGAAAGATGTCAGCTCTCTGGCTCAGCAACGTGGGCAGCAGCCCCTTAAGAAGAAGCTCTGGGTTATGGGAATCAGCAAGATTTTCACAGAGAAAGCCATTAATAAGGCAGCCTGCTTTTTTTTTTCTTTCAGAAAGTACTTTGTCTCCTCTTTAGTCATGATTTCTCAGAAACCTCTGGCTCCTCTGCTCTGAGATGAAATAATTTCTGTCATTTGTGAGTGGAGCTGGAAAGCCTGAGAAAGCAGCATTTGCAAATGGCCACTCGACTGTCAAGCAAACAGGCATACACGGTTTCAAAAATAAGTATTGCCAAGACCCAACTCACTCTTCATAGCCAAAGGTCACGGGTACGGGAGACTAGGACACCAGCGTGCGCCTGCCTCGGTCCCGGGTCTCACAAAGGCCAGCAGACCAGCCCTCAGCCACAAATGGAATAGTAATTCTGTCCCCAGCCAAGGGAAGGGAAGGGATCGGCAGAACTATGCCAGGTGACTAGACGGGAGGGGAGGGGAGCGCTTCCTTCCTTGAGGAAGTTCTGACTGGCCGCAGGGGACACCATGGCCCTGTCCAAGTGCCATGTGCTTTTGTAGCAACTTCCTGGCCCACAGAGAAGACTGCATACGAGATGCCCTGGGAGCAGCCACAGAAGGCGTGGGCAGCCACCATGGAGAGCTTCCTGCACAGCAGTCCCAGCAACTCCAGAAAGCTCCGCCAAGCCCCACACCCATGAGGACGGGGCCCGTCTCCCCAGGGTCTCTGCTGCTCCTGAGGCAGACGCCCTCCCCCCAGTGCAGACACCCTCCCCCCCAGGGCAGACACCCTCCCCTCCAGGGCAGACCCCCTCCCTCCAGGGCAGATGCCCTCCCCCCATACAGATGCCATCCCTCCTCCCAGGGTGCCCTCCCTGCCACGTTGGCTCAGCCCTCAAACCACATGCTTCTTTCTTACACACCCAGCCCCCCCCCCAGCTCCCACACCCCCCTGCACCCATCAGGGGGCTCTCCAGTGACTCTGTGCCCTGGGGGGGATTGGCTGCTGTGTCCCTCCGCACCTGCCCACCCTCCGGATTGGCTACCCCCTGCCCTGCTCAGGGCCCCCGTGCTCCCTCCCACTTCCTGGATCTTTGCACACATCTCTCTTGGTTCCAGAGTGATTTTCACTAACTGCCTCACTCTCTGCTTCCAGGTCCTGGTTCAGCGGTCGGCTCTGCCTGGACACTCGGCTGGGACACTCGCTCTCCTGGCACCCAGCTCTCCCTTGCACAAGTCGCTCCATGTCTCTGGAGAGGCCAGAAGCCCCTGTGTCGCCTCTCTGTGGTGGGGACCTTTGTGTCTGCAGGGGCCTTGTGGCAAGTCGGGTGTCTCTGAAGCTCCTTACATTGTTGGATTTGGAGCACTGCCTGCGGCTTCCCCGGGCGGAGCAGGCAGAATGATTTCGTGGGCCTCACAGGGACGGGGCACAGGACGGCTGGTATCGTCCCTGACTGTCGTCCAGCACTGAGGCAGAGGCCCAACAGCGGCCGCCCAGCTGCCCGCCTTGGGGGCGCGACGGGAGGACCCTCGTGGACACTCGGACATTTGCTATCACCACCCCCTCCCCCAGCCGGTGTCTGGAGAAAACTCATCCCACCCTCGGGGCGATCCATCACTACGCAGGGACGCCCCACTCAGGTCAGGGGAGAGCCAGTCACAGCCCTGCCAGCGCCTCTCACCATCTTCCCAGTGCTGCCCGTCTCACTGAGTCACAAAGCCAAAGCCGCGCCTGCCCCACCCCACGCACCCCTGCCCTGGTCCTGGGAGCTAAACCAGGGCTGCCTGGGTGCACAAAGGCCACTGATGCGGGGTCTTCAGGGAGGGGGTGACAAGGGGGGGGAGGGAAGGGAAGGGGTAGAGAGAGTAAAGGGGGGAGAGAATATCATCAAGCAAGGAATCTTTCCGAATTGGAGTCCCGAATCCTGCTTACAGTGCAGACCAAGCTCTTGCTTTTACCAAATCCCATTTCCATATAACTCGAACCTCGACGACGCGCTCACCCTCGAGCGGGGCCCCATGCTGAGCTGGGGGGTACAGCAGGGAATTGGGAAAGTCCAGCAGATGGGTGGACGACGCAGGCCCGCAGCAGGATCTATGTGCTAGTGGAAGGTGTGTGTGTATGTGCACTGTAATAGCTAAGCACAAGCGTGTGCGGTGCCTACACTGTGCACGAAAGTGCTACGTAACCACACCTGTGCATGCATGTCTGTTATTATGGCAGAGAACTGAGGAAGTCAGGGTCCTCACCAGAGGGCGGGCCCCAGGACTGAGGCTCAAGTACTCAGTCTGCTTCTAGAAGGTACTGAGCAGGTGCCCCCCCACCCCACAGTGGGAACCCTGGTCCTCCATAGAGACAGCAGCTACCAGCCACATGTCTGAAACACACTTAGAGAATCCCCACCACTGAGAGAGGCCAATGGGGAGGGCGGCAGCCACAGTGACCAAGGAGAGAGCAGCCCGCCCTCCCCAGGCCCGAGGGGCCCCAGCAACCCTGAGGCAGTGCTTGTGGAGAGGGAGCCTCTGCCGGAGGAGCTGGAGGACTCGGCACATCCGAGCTGCTGTGGAAATCAATTCTGCATGCCTCCGCCATTAGTGCGGTATCTGAACGAGCGTTAATATGCCAGTTATCGTGTTAATCTTTGATGCTGAGTGAGAATGTGTCAACATTAACCCTGCCAGCCTTGCATTTAGCCATACAGGTTTTTTTCCCCTCTCTCTCCCTTTCTCCTTCCCTCCCCTCTCTCTCTCTCTCTCTCTCTCTCTCTCTCTCTCTCTCTCTCTCTCTCTCTCTCTCTCTCTCTCATACACACACACACACAGTAAAAGAAATAGCATTATTTCTTTGGGGTCTCAAAGTTCTTACCTGTCCATGGATTCAGGAACCCATTTCTCAGCTGCTTGACTCTAACAGCCTGTAAGTCACCAGAAGTTGACTCGACCTCCCTGGCTCTTCCTTCGAGCTGATACATTCTCTAGAGGTGGAGCTGGGGGTGGGAGACACCCAGGCTACCAGAAGGAGGCCCACAGCCAGGGGGCACGAATGAACAGGGCCAAAGAGACACCCAAGAACGGCACCCTCAGGCCAGGAGACTGCATGTGGTGTTCAGAGCTCTGGGAGCCACGGACGGCACAGTGACAGCCGAGGAGAAAGGCCAGCTTTGGGTAACAGGGAATAAACTAAGCAATATCGGGAGAGTTACAGAGGTCACGGGGGAAAAATCACCAAGATGTGCAAGCTAGTATGTCTTTCTTCCCATGCAGTCATCCAAATTAGGGGAACTATTTTGATGAATAACTTTAATATTACAGCCTCACTTACTCTCCACATGCTAGCTTTAAACTGCTATAGCAGCAGGAAAGGGGGTGATGTATTGTCCTCTGCTGTCCTCTGTCCCTCCCAGTTATGTCCCCTAATTGAGAACCGAGATTATCAGAAAGAAGAGCCACTTCTCAGGAGGAGATTAAGAGAAGATGGGAAGAAGGTCCAAGACATAAGGTCATCATACAACACCAATCCCTGGAATAAAAGTCAGGTTCGGTTGCCACCCAATGCAACAGCAAGCAGTTTATCATTTAAAACATCAGCAAAAAGACCTACGCTGCATGCTCACTCAACTTCAGGTTTCCAGAAAGAAATCACTTGTAAAATTGTTGGCTTATCTGAGTTTATCATGGCACCTGGGCAGTTTCGTGGTGGGTCCCTAAACTGTCTTTGCTGAAAAGTACGAACTCCGTCCTTGGGCCCATAAATTAGTTAAAAGCAAGGGGATGTTTGGTGTCTGTATCTGCTTTTCTCCTGTTCTAAGCCACCACTTACCAGTCACCTGACCCTCTAGAAAGACACAGTGAAAGAAGAGATCATGGTCAGCCAGGCCACCCCCATGCCTGAGAGTGTAGTTTATTCTTTGTCTATTTAAACCTACAGCTCAGCAGGTCTGGTGGCTCACCCGTCATCCTAGCTACTCATGAGGGTGAGATCTGAGGATCACAGTTCAAAGCCAACGCAGGAAGGAAAGTCCACAAGACTCTTATCTCTAATGAATCACCAGAAAACCACAAGTGGCACTCGTGGCTCAACGTGGTAGAGCACTAGCCTTGAGCAAAAGACCTCAGGGACAGTGCACAGGTCCTGAATTCAAGCCCCATGATGACAGAAATAAACCTAGTGCTCATTTCTGTGCCCTGCAGATGGGGCTGGAGCTGGGGCTGTGCTTGCTCTGCCTCTTCTCGTGGCTGCCCAGTCCATGACGTGTCTCCCTTCCTGTGGCCCACCATCACCACCACATTTTCATGGCACCTTGGGGCCCATGGTTGGAACTGCCCCGGGGCATCTCACGAGTGGGGGCCTGAGCCGAGAAGGGCCCAATCTGGCTTCTGTGTTTATGTTTCCCTCTCAGATTTCTGGCAGTCCTGTCTCGGGCTGTTCTCTAAAGGATCAGGGACAAGGAGGAATCAGGTAGTCTCCCATTTAGATGAGTCATGGCTCCTGACGGGGGGAACCACCATGCACGCGCCCAGCTCGGATCACAGCCCGCCCCATGGCTTAGGGCTCTGCATGAAATGGCTGCCTTGTCATCCGCTGAAATCTACTTTAGAAGGAAGCTTTGCCATCCAGAATCGCTCTCCATGAGCGGAAGGAGACAGCCACAACAGATGCAAGGAAAGAAAAGTGCTCTGATGGAAGCCAGAGGTCAGCTCCCTCCCGGTGACAGAGGAGGGCCGTGCAGGTCTACACAGCGACAGCACGGGACAGATCCCAGGGAGCAGAGAGACTGTGGTCTCCCCTGCATCGACTACTCTGCCCGGCTGCGCTCGGGACCGCCTGTCCTGCAGGGACTGGCCACTGAGCCTAGCGAAGGGCAGAGTCACTGTTGGGATTGGATGAGCAGCGCTGTGACCTTGACCTTGCCAAGGTCACATCCCCCTTGGATGTGAAATGAGGCAGGTGAAGGACAGAGTGACAGCTGAGGGGACAGGCAGGTCTTCTGCCTGGGCTATGTGTCATCTTTACACCGGGTTCCCAAAGTCTCCCCTGATCATCTCCAGTACACGGTTGTGAATCGCGTTTACCTTGTTACAGGGCAGACTTGCTGGGAAAAAAAGACTACAGCTTTGAAAAGGATCTGCTGGGGATGGGAAGATCGGACGCTGCTGTGTGCTTTAAATAAAAGAAATCCATGAAATTGACTGCAGGCTCCGCAAGGGCTATGGGCACCAGGGTTCAGCGCAGAGCCCCCCGAGCCTCCTTTCAAGTGGGCTGCACACCTCACCACCGGCCTGGGTCCACGGAACATGGCCGCATAGAAGGGGAGTATCACTCACTCCAGGAAAGCACCACGTGTGCCAGCCGAGTGAAAGAGGGTACTGATTTCGGGGGATCTGTTTTTGCTCTCTCTTCTTAGGAAAAGAGGTAGTGAGAGGGAGAGAGAGAGAGAGAGATCCAGCCTGTGGTGAACAGTCAGCAGAGCGTATGGAAGCGGCACACAGAAAAGAGTGGCGAGGGCCTCTTCCCAAAGTCCTCAGTGTTGGGGTTTGGACAACCCCTTTCTCCCCCCACGGGGAGAATGGTAACCACAAACTCTATGAAAGAGCACTCAGCCTGGCCCTCCGCCAGCGGAAGGCCAAAGGCGTGCTCACATGGACCTGTGCTAAGTTGAGGAAGGGTTGCTGAAGCCTCCCCTCCCCCCAGTCCCCCCACATGTTACCAAGGGCGGAGGCGAAAAGGAAGGCATCAGGGACACGCTGCGGTGGTGGGAAGCATCTCAAAGACTTTAATATGGAAGGGCACTTATATAGAAGTAATGGCGGGAAAGAAAGGGGGCTGGCCAAAGGGCCAGTCATAGGCTAGGGATCACGTTCATCAAGTGACCTCACAAAACTTCCCTTTGTGGGCGGGACAACCACATCATGGTGGCACGCACGTGTTCACCTCCCAAGGGGTGGAGGCCAGAAGGTGGGAGGGACTTCCATTGTCCCAAAGCTGGGCAGCCTTCCCAAGGCCATAATAATCAGGAGAGACTGTAGCACACCGCCATGCTGCTGAGTATAGCAGTGCCGCGCACATCCCTCTTCACACAGTTTTGCTTTTCTGTCTCGATATGTTGACGCAAACATGACTGACTCATGCAACATGGCTCACCCTTGCGTGGGCTGCTGACCCTGTGCCAATGCTCACCCCGTTCCAGTCCACCCACCCTGCACCCCTGCGCAGGACTGCTCACCCCTGCCCCCCATGCCCATCCGTGGGCCATGGCGGAGCCTCCAAATGCTAAGACCCCCCACCCCCCAATCTGGGGACAGCAGGCATCACCCAGGAAACATCGCATGAACCAGGGGGTTACCTAGGTACAGGCACAGAAAGTATTGCTGGCTCAAAGGCCACCTTCCCTCCTCATGGGGAAGAAATGACAGGGGAGGGGAAGGGGGGAGAGGGGAGGGGTGAAGGGAGGGGGGGCACCACCTGTCAGCTAGCTGCACAGGGAAAAGGGGCTGGGGGGGGCGGACCTCTCCTAAGGAATGTTTCACAAGGTCCACATGGCCCGTTCAACACATTACCCACTCAAGAGCCATTTGCACTTCTTCTATAAGCTAAAATCAGTCCTGCTGATGCCTCCTCAATCAGAATGTCTGAGTGGGACCCGGAAACCTGCACTTTAATAAGTTCTCCAGTTCATTCTCACACTCAAAATCTGCACAACTCAGTAGGAAGGCTCGGTATGGAAAAAACCTTCTGGCTGGAGACAGAGACGGTAGACCACAGAAGGAGGAAAAGCACACAACTGCTCCGTGTGCCTGGAGCCAAACCTACCATCTCCCTCAACTGTCTCAAGGACAACAAGCCGGAGCTTTCCTAACACCAGTATCGGCCCTGTATCCAGGCACCAGTCCGCTAGGTACCCACACTCCCCCAACCCCCCCACCACCCCACTGTCTCCAGACTTCCCAGGAGGCCCAAGGCCACGCCTGCAGCACTCACCTTGCTTCTTGAACAGGTTGCTCTGAACGACCTCGCTCAAGGACTGCACTTTCTGCTTCTGCAGTTTCACGGGAGGGATGCAGGTGTAGAACTCATATAGCAGTTGGCTGAGGGCAGAGTGGGAGCGGTTACACCCCCAGCCACGCCCGCCACACCTCCCAGTCCTGGACCAGGGGCTCCCAGAGCTCCAGAACCCATCCTGATGGCATCGGGCTCATAGGAGCTTCAGAAAATACACAGACACGTTGTGAGTGATGAAGAGTAATGGTACTCAGAGATGTGAAGATCTGAAGGATAAACACAACCAACAACCCTATGCGCTGACTGTGGAGCAGAGCCAGGCTTTATATGTGTATAAACACACATGAGATCTGTGT
The DNA here is from genome assembly GCF_023159225.1 of Perognathus longimembris pacificus. NCBI lineage: Eukaryota > Metazoa > Chordata > Mammalia > Rodentia > Heteromyidae > Perognathus > Perognathus longimembris. The sequence continues at coordinate 32,100,901 of NC_063178.1, forward strand.
CTTTATATGTATCTAAGTGTTCGTATGATGTGTCTTTATATGTGTATAAATGTATGTGTGGTCTGTGCCTTTAAAGTTTCAGATTGTAAACATATAGATCAATACTGAGGTTTGGGCTCAGGGGGCTGGTGGGGGTAGGTGGTAGCTCTCCTGGGGGCAGTAGGGGCAGGTGGGGGCTCCAGCCCTGCCCTCCCTGGCCTGCCCCTCCCTGGCTCCACCCTGTAGTACCTAGACACCCTCACTGAACTAGCAGCCAGACAAGGTGTGAGAAGTTCTTACCTGAGCAACTTGGCGTCAAAGACAGTCTCCACGTCGTGCAGGACAGATGGAATGTATTTCAAAGCCACCACCTGGGTGGGAGGTGAAAGAAATGGGTGAGATGGCCACAATGGGAACGGTGCAGATACAGCTCAGCGCATGGAGACCCTGACACCCTGGAACAGCACAAGACTCAGAGAAGAGAGCAGAGGCTCTGTGCGCAGTGCTCAGTCTCCACCTTCAAGGGGGCAGCCACAGCCCGGACACTGTATTTGTCCACACTTCGTCTGTTCCCATACCTGCTCAGCCGTGTGGCTTGACACCAGACAGCCCCTTGAATCTGTGTCTACAGAGTGGGAGGATGGATCTCTGTGTTGCAGGGACCCCAGGACTAAGCACAATGCAGATGTGTAAGTGACCAGTGGAGAGCCCGGCGCGCCCCAGCGCCCATCAATGCAGGACGTGGAAGGCTTGGCTGAGGTGTTGATGTTTTATGACCACGGTGTGTTCAAGTTCATTGGCTGAACAGAAGTACCAGAACATCATGGCAGATTCCAGCTTTCATCCATCCACACCCAAGACTGACCCAGTCCCTCAGACCCCACTACCAGCTGAGCTGCAGCCAAATGACAGGTCTCACCAGGCCTTGAGCAAGGAGCTCTCGGGGTGAATATCACCCATGAACTCTCAAATCCCCCAGAGGGGGCGGTTACACCCCCCTGAGCTCCCTCCAGTCCTGGTTGAGCAGCACGAGCATGTTTATAAGCACAGTTCCACTTGCCCTGGGCACCAGACCCCTGACATCAAGTCCTGGCGGACCATTTCACCCAGCCACCTCACCCTAACCACTGCTGAGCCACGCCCGGGCGCAGGGCAATCCTCCACCCCATGCCCTGCTCGTGGCTGCACGTGGCTTCACATCTTTCCTAATTACAGAGCACGCAGAAGGAAGATGCTGGTGTTCGTATAACTGTCAGGCTCTCTTAGGCGAGCTGCTATGTTGGCACGGGATGGGCACGGGCATCATAGCTGGTCTGGTCAGATGGCCTTACGGGAAGTGGTAGCAAATTCATCTTTGTCAACTATCCTTTCCCACACAACTGGGGACCTGGGCAGGGCACATACAATCTTTTTAAGTGAATAACTTGCAACTGTACTTTGCAGCTCTTTGATTGCCTTTCCTAAGTGGTTTGTTCATAACTGTTTTTTCCCCTTGTTCTGCTTTCAGGTGGTTTTTCTCACTGCTTTGTGAAGTTTCCTCAGCATCATGAGCAGGAAGGATCTTCTCTCGCTTCCCTGGTTGGTTCTGCATTGCTTTGGCTCTGTTTCTCACCTCTCTCCCTCCTTGCGCAAAAAGATTTTAATTTGCAAGCTGTCAAATTTGTCAGGCCTCTTCTTTAGAGCTATTGGATTTCATGTCTAGAGATCTAGTCATGCTTCATTCAAATCAGGACAATTCGAGAACACACACCTTTCTAGAGCTGGTCCACGAGCCCCCTCCGGGCAGGGCAGGGGAAGTAGGGCTGAGGGGAGATGGGGATGGCTGGTGAGGGTGAAGGCAGGCTGCTGTCCTGCGTGTGGAATGCAGGACTCATGGAGACGGCTGCCGCGGTGCCATCGCACAGCCCGTGCTGGGCGCTTCCTCTCCCGGTGGGTTCAGGGAGCCTCTTTATCTGGGAGCCACGTGGAAGTGGCAATCCCAGTGCGGGAGGGAGGAGCACGAAGCCCACTCTCCTCCTGAACAACGAGCTGTTCTTCTCCGATGATAAAACACAGCAGCCAGCAAGGAAGGAAAGAAAACCCCCAAACGGGGCCGCTAGTATGCATCCTTCCATCCACTTTGCCATCCACCAGCAGACATTCCCCCTCACCGTCCAGCCCCGGAGCACACGAGGCAGAGCCCGGCCTCTGGGACTCTGCGGAGAGGAGGCCCTCCGTGTCCATGTAATTGGACACACGCCATCCCGCAGGGCACCCCAGGGGTCTAGCAGAGATCAGAGCAAAGTCGGGTGCACGGTGCTGCCATCCGCTGACATTAGGCTGGAGAGTGCCGGCCACTGACCGCCGCCCCCTGCTACAGGCCTTGTCAGTGCCCCTAGCGCAGGATCACAGGAACTTCAGAGCACAAGGCTCCACCCACTCCTGGGGCGTAAAGAGCACTGACCTTGGAGTCCAGAGGCCTGAGTGGACTCAAGGTCAGGCTCCACCCCCAGGAGACACCAGGAACCTTCAGGATAGTGTGTCCTGGCCTCCTGGCCTTTCTCCAGCAGAACTGGAAACACTGTTCCTAGGAGCCTAGGGAGCTCGGTGGAAGGCAAGCAGCTGCTCTTCCTGCCTTCTTTGAACTACTGGCTCTCAGTTCTCCAGCTTTGAGAGCACTGCTGCCTCACCAAGGCAGGGCAGGAAAGAAAACCACGGGAGGCTCTTCACAAGGCCTGCTGGGCCTCAGAAGTGGGAAAACAACTCGCTACTGAGCTCAGGGATCCAGAACTTGCGATGGATAAAGCTGAGATTTGACCCTGACCTGCTCTCCTTAGAACTCACCACGCAGACACCAAGGAGTGCCAGAAGTGACTGTGAACCAGAAATGTCAATCAGGGGCTTCCCACTTGGTACCCGGCCCAGCCCCAGCCCCAGGGGGGCCTTGTCCACCTGCCATGCTGGGCTCTCTCCCTGGTCTGCACACAGCCTCCAAACAGGGATGGATTTGCTCCCCCACTGGGTGAAACTCCACAGCAAGCTTATCCTCCTGGAAATGCAAATCTACCCCTTGAACCAAATAACTGAATGTCTTAAGTGGCTTTGCATGGCTGGTCCAGGACCACAAAGGCTCCCCCAGGAGTAAAATGGCCCCCAAATCTCCTCTGTAATAGGGAGGGATAAACAACGAACACTTACTTGAGCTAAATGAAGTAACGCCTTCGTGCATTTCTGACACTACTTGAGCTACTTCTTCTAGTCCTCTAATTCGACATGGGCCAAAGGATAAACCAAGGCCCAGGAACGGAAGTGCAAGGCCCAGGCCACACAGCCTGTGGGGGGCCTGGCTCAGCCCCTGGGCAGCACAGATGACCCCTCTGTGCGCTGACATCTCTTGACCTCAACCTACCTCCTGTCACCAGCGTCGTCCAAGAGCGCAGTAACGCTGGTCTCGAAATCCCTCCCTGACAACTCAGCAACAGGCATGCAAATCAGCAGAGAGCATCCTGGGCTTTATGTAAATCTCCAGGCTAAATTTGATCCTTCAAGCAAATTATACAAGAGATCAAACCCTTTCCAAGGCTCTGGGGTGGAAATCCAGGAGAAGCAAGCACCTGATCTGGGCAGGGCAGGCACGACGAATGCGGTTACCCAGGCAGAGGGAAACTGGATAAAGAGACTTAGCCCTCATAACCGCGTCATCCCTGTCCATGTGTGATGAATCCCGGAACCCCCCTCTCTTAGCCAGGTAGGAAGGTGCGTAGCATCCCACGGCTGCTGATGGGGGCGGGGGGAGCATCATGCTAACCAGGCTCATCTGGACTGCTGGAACTGTGCATCTCTGCTTCCCTGTGCCTCCTGCTTTCCTCTTCCCTCCTTCCCCTGCCTCCTGTCTCCCCAAGACACCTGTCGTCCACACAGTGAGGCAGCAGAGGAGCCCCAAGTAGCTCCCAGATGGCGTTACCCCCCGCCACCTTTCTCTCTCTGGTGTAACTGCTCCTTTTTCCCCATGCCCCTTCTTCCTCTCTTGGTTCTTCATTTCTACCTCTCCACGCTGCATTGTCCTGGTCAACCCCGGTGCTCCGGCACCCCCTACGGCCGTGTGGCTCCCTGGGGGGCTGACGCCAGCACAGGCGTCCCCAGTGCCCTTCAGAACAGGAGTGGGTCCAGGTATCCCAGAATTACTGTACGAGGAAGGGGGAAAGGCTTTCTTAAGTCAGCACTAAGAAAGGGGGTTTGTGGAACTGTAAAAACCACAGTCCCAGCTAATCCAATCCCAGGGCAGCCATTGCTCAGGGACATGTGCAGATCCCAAGGAGGATAGTGATTAGAACACAGTCCTCCCCAAGGGCAGTGATTGGAACACAGTCCTCTCCAAAGGCAGTGACTAGAACACAGTCCTCCTCAAGGGTACTGACTGGAGCACAGTCCTCCTCAAGGGCAGTGACTGGAGCACAGTCCTCCTCAAGGGTACTGACTGGAGCAAAGTCCTCCTCAAGGGTACTGACTGGAGCACAGTCCTCCTCAAGGGCAGTGACTGGAGCACAGTCCTCCTCAAGGGTACTGATTGGAGCAGTTTTTGTGAACCGGGCCGTACCTCTCACCATTCTATTTCCAGAGGCCACATGAACAGCTTCGGTTTCTCATCTAAGGCTGACATCCGGGATGTGCGTGTGTGCGTGCAACCGGCAGAGACTCGTGTCAGGACTCTCCAGGTTACCATGGTAACTGGCAGCAGGACCCAGTCCCCTTCCAGAGATGCACAGGCATGCGCATCCCGGCCCTTGGTGGCTGGCAAGCCTGGGGATGCCAGCAGCAGCGTGGGCCCCAGACTTTGCTGCTCCACATTAAACCCAGCTGGGAGCCTCCACAGCTCCCTGGCCCCGCTCCCCCTCCTGACCAACTGATGATCTTAGGAAGCAGGCGACGGCCGGCATCAGAATCAGGGGTCCTGAAGCAGTTCTGACTGGCCAGCCTCAGAAGCAAACCCTTCCTGGACAGGCCTCCTCTGCCCTCCATGCTGGCCCCTCTCCTCTCCCCATCCATTCCAACCAGAGACCCCCACGCGCCCTCTAACTAGCAGCTGGCGTGAATCACGGTGTGGATTGTCTGAAGCGTGTGTGGGTCAGTGAGCTCGGAGTTTCTTCACGGAGGAGGTGCCAGCCCTCCTCACGTCTGGAGCACCTTCGTGCTGGGCAGCCAGAGGTTCTGAGCGTCCACCGCAAACCATGGCTCCCTTCCACCACTGCTGCTCTGCTGTCTCCCTTCAGGGCCAGCCCCACAGGGGGCTCACTGCTCACAGGCTGCAGATGGGCTCCGTGGATGGTGACACGAGACCGCCTGTTCCCTCCCAAATACCACTGGTCTCATGAGAGGCTCTCTCAGTCCACAAGGGGGCCAGAGCCGGGCAGTGGGAGTGAACGTTACGTGGGAGCCCTGGTTAACACCTGTGTGCACCACTGGGAGGGGATCCATTATGACATCAAGATCATGGAAGAGGAGGCGCCACCATGCCTTGGAGAGCAAGTAGTAAGTGTCTCGGCTGTAATCCTGGCTATGCGGGAGGCTCACATTTGAGGATCGTGGTTCAAAGCCAACCCTGGCAGGAAAGTCTGTGAGACATTTACCTCCAGTTAAACACCAGAAAACTGGAAGTGGTGCTGTGGCTCAAAGGGGTAGAATGCTAGCCTTGACCACAAACGCTCCCAGGCAGCTCCCAGGCCCTGAGTTCAAGCCCCATGACAAGCATGTATCCTCCTTCTGTATCCTCCCTCACGATCCTTCCAGCACAGACGCAGGCCGGGCCTCCCTCCTGCCCAGACTGTGTTTGGGGTAAAGCAGACACGTTCCCAGAACACCTGTGGCTGAGGAAGACCCGAGCAACGCACCTGCAAAAGGATGGTGGTCTTGTGCTGACTCTTCATCAGGTTGTTGATGAATTCAAAGAGCTGCCTCATGGATTCTTTGAACTCTGTCTGTTCTTTGCCCTTGTAAAGCCTGCATGGAAGACAGTGTGCGCACGTCATTGCTCAAGCCCGCAGGCGTCAGTCTCAGCCTTCTCTGAGCAAGATGGGGACGGGAGACCTGCCTAGAATAATTTGTTGCTGATTGCATCTCTCACCATTCCAGCCCCCAGGTGATTTTTTTTTTCTAATAATTGATGAAGTTTCCCCGATATCTGAAGTAGTAACCAGGTACAGATGGCTCACACCTGTAATCCCAGCTACTTAGGAGGCTGAGATCTGTGGGTAGAGAGTTGAAGCCAGCCCGGGCAGGAAGGTCCGTGAGACTCATCTCCAATGAATGGCCACAGAAAGCTATGGCTCAACAGGAGGCAATCCTTGAGCACGAACGCTTACGGACAGGACCCAAGCCCCGAGTTCAAGCCCTACCACCAGGCCTTCTCTTCTGCACCTTGGTGTCTGGAGAGTTCTAGAGCCAGTAGGACAATTGCGTGGGAAGGGTCAGGGGGTTGGTTCTCTGAGAGGAGCCCCAGGCATTGAGCTTCCGGCCCGCCTGCCTGAAAGGCACACTGAGCCCCAGGCTTCCTGTGGGACCCACAGAGAGCCCCAACATTCGCTGTCGTTACAGAGAAGTTGTCACATTTGCCATGTTGCCATTATGGTTTTTGTTCAGTACCTGTGCAGTAAAGCTGTGTTGAGATTTGGGAGCAGCCAAGGAGGCATGGGGTTCAAACATGCCCGGTGTGTGTCCCCACCCTCCTCCCTGAGAGGCAGGAAGGTCAGGAGCGAGTGTGCTGCGGGACTGAGCTGGTGCAGTAGCCAGCGTGAACCGTGACCATGGGCGTGTGGAGGGAGGCTCTGAGGACAGGGGTGGGCTGTGCTCCGCTCTGCTCTGCTCTGGTGCTCACTGGCAGGGAGCCTGTAGGTGGAGCGGGGAAAGGGCCTGGCCAGCAGCAGCACAGAATCGAGGTGGAAGATGTCCATCTCCAACAGGAGAGTGGAGCAAAGACCCTGGGAGGTTACTTCCCACCAACCCGGACTAAGGGGGGATTTTCAGTGACTAAGCTGTCTGTGGAGAGAATGAGGACTTTACACAGACAGACACACAACCAAGGCAGACAGCGGGCGCTTCCAGTCTAGAAAGCTGGCTCTGCCTCAAGGCCTCTGCACATCCCAGTCCTGACACCTCAGTTTTGCTGCTGTTGGGAAAAGAAAAAGAGAGAGAGACACAGGCGGACGGACAGACAGATAGACAGAGAAAGAGAAGATCCAGCCTCACACTGTGCCTTTTTTGTGAAGCAAAGTGAGAAATAAATCCCTGCGCACGGGAAGACACCCTGGCAGAGAAGCCCAGCCTGGCCGGGTGGGGAAGGAAAACCCTCTCCACAGAGAACTCTCCTGGGCTCTTTATTTCTGCTTTTCCCAAAAGCTCAGGGACAGCACCCAGATCCCGAGTTCAAGCCCTGGGACCTGCACACAAGAACAAACAAGCAAACAAAACCCCTTAACTTTCAAACTAGTTAAGGGAGGAAGAAGACAAGGAGAAATTTTAAAGAATTCCAAAGGAGAGGAGGGGGAAAGAACAGAAAAACCAGGAGGAGAAACCATGAGGTTGGTGGGACTATATTCAGAAGGTTACAGGGAAACCCATCCTCTATAACGAATGCCGTCGGCAGCAAATTACGAAGAGAAAGGCGCTTCCTTCGACAGCTGAGAAGCATCCATGATGAAAACCCTATTTCAGTGCAGCCCTGACTGACCTGGACTCTTAGCCGGTGCTGGAAGATGGAGAGGAAGAGTTAGGATTAGAAAGGAGAAATGTCCACAAGTACAGCTGTTACAAGTGCCTCCCTAAGAAGTGCAGAAACACTTCTGCAGAGACTGAACGGCTGGGGAAAGCCCACACTGCAGTCCAGGCACAAGGGGAGGGGAGCGAGCGGGACGCCAGTGGAAACATGCCAACACCAGATGGGCAGCAAACCACGAAAGAGACACTGAAGTAAAGAGAAGCCACTGGCTGTCACCTGGCCCTGATGACGGTGTTCTCACCCATGTGGACGTGACACACGTTAAAATCACCCTAAAATCATTCCACGAACGGCAATGGTGCTGTTTACAAAGCTACTACTGTCATCCAAGGCTGAAATTATATTCGCGCTCCGGAACAGGTATACGTGGGAATCAATGATACTAACATGCAAACAAATTAGCAGCGTGAGAAGCAGGGACAGCCTCGAGCCGGGCACTCCAGCCCCCGCTCTGCACACACAGACGACTGCGTGTGAATATTCATTCACGCAGGAACAATGAAAAGAAACCTCGCCGGCTGTCAAGCAGCGCCAAGTGGAACACGCTTTTGTTTAACAAGGCAGAGGCTGTGTGTTCACTCCATGCGACAGTGGCTGCAGCGGGCCGGCCGTCACCCACACAGCCTTCCTGCCACTCATTCCCGACCCTGGCGGGCTGGAAGAGGCTGCCATTCACAAAGCCCGGGAGGGGAGCTGAGGCAGGATGTGGGCGGAATAGTAGAGATGCCAGACAGAAAACGCCCGCGAGCAAGGCTCAACGCACTACTGCCATAGACCCTTCCAGAAAGGGTCAGGAACCTCCAGCCCTGGGCACAGTGCGCTAGGCAGGGGGTGTGGGCTGTGCACTGAGCTCTGGGGAGGGGCGGCCACTTGTGCAAAGGCACTGTGCACACACTGCCCACGATGGGGAGGGGATGAGGGGGAGGGAGGAGGACTCACAGCATAAAGGCCTTTGTACCTTGGCCCACCTGCCTCACGCCAGGTTCTCTATTCTTTCCTGGGGCACCAGGGTAGAGGCCTGATTATCTGCAGACCTTTCCTACTTGCTTCCTCCACTGATGTCCTACTGTGTGCATGCAGAACCTAGAGCTGCCCTGGCCTTCCCCCCACCAGGAGATTAGGCCGATGGGGGGTAGGTGGGATGAAGGAGGCTGCCCCCTGTGGGCATTCCTTACAAAGCAGGGCTGCTCAGAAACCTCATCCTAGACTGAGCTGTGCAGGCCTCAAGATCTAGACGGAGCAGCAACACCAGCACCGAGCACCAGACCCTGCTCTTCCCACGGCCACTCGAAGCCTGGACTGGATTGAGTGAGGTGAACACCAGGTCCCACATCTCCCCGCATCTCTCTCTGCTCGCTTGAACCGGTAAGAACCCGGCCCTTCCTTCTCAAAGGCTTCTCCTTAGTTCCTGCCGCACACAACCCATCTAATCACACAGAGAGCCAGGCCTAGCCTACCTGGCCTCAGGTGAGGATGATACAAACTGACCTTGAATGTCTCCCGGGACACCTGCCCTTGCTCATTAGCCCAGTGGCTGTGGGATCTCCAGGCCTCCTGAGAACACAGACACTTGCTCACTGGCCCCAACCCTGCCTAGGTGACCCCTGAGTTCTCCTCGCCCGCCCTCTGCCCTTCTCACCCAGCTACAGATTCGTAAGTTTTTCTTGAAATTATCTCACATCGAATGACAGCTGTTACATGCATCAGCAGAGCTGGGAGCCACCGATCCCTTGCTGTGACACATGAACTTGGCGGGTACCAAGTTGCTTTATCGTCGCAGCTCCATAGCTGGAATGGACGGGCATCTCCAAGATTTATGACTTTGTGTTTAAATTAGAACCTGGTTGTATTTGTTGCAGAGGGTTTCTCCCGTCACAAGGACAGCAAGGTTTGCCCGCGGGCACGAGGTTGGTACTCACTGGAGCACACAATGAACTTGAACACGTACTCCAGCGCCTTCAGGGTGCACAGGATGGGCTCGCACTGCTCGCCTCGGCTGGAGGTGTCCGGATACGTCTTCAGCACCGTCATCAACTTCCTTGGTGAGGGACGAAAGCATCAGTGCAGGTCTCTGTCTCTGCCCAGAGTGGCCACGGCGTTGCTTGGCAAATCACAAACGCACTTAAGCGGAGGTGGAAGGGAGCCAGGGGTCAAGCTCGCGATGACAAATGCACACACACGTGCACGCACACACACACCACACACACACACACAATGATAACAGCTGGAAAACATATTAATGAAGCGACAAAGTGAGCCCTTCCCAGCCCTGGAGGATGGAGGGAGAGAAACAACAGCTAGGAACAAAGGGAATCTTCCCACTAGAAAAACGGGGCGAGCGAGGATAAGGCAGAATTGCGGCGGCTACGGGGTTTGCTCAGCTTTCTCTCTGCGTAGAAAATGTCACAGTAGCCATCCTCACTCCTCATCATCACACGCGGCCTGCCCCCCCACCAAGGTGCCCTCGCTGGCTGTGGCCCCCAAACTGGGCCCCGGGCAGCAGGGCTGGGCCCGCGCTCCCTCCGGCTCAAACACGGGACACGTCCACGCGTTGCTGTCGCCCTTCACCCCGCCCCTGCATCCTTCGTAACTTCCAGGGTACCCCAATAACCCACGCTCGGGGTGAGAAAAGGGCTCGAACTCCCCCCCCAAGAAGTCTGTGCAGCGGTCCCGGGTCCGGCCCCCTGCACCTGGGGCCCCTCGGGGCTCGAGGTCCCACACGGGGGACACGTGGATGTCACTCACTTGTAAGCCAGCGTAGCGCTGAAGTGCTGCTGGATGTATGCCTCCAGGATGGTGTTGAAGTGCTGGAACTTCTGGTCCACAATGAGCTCCGTGATGTAGATCTGGGGGAGACTCAAGAGGGACCGGGGTGGGGCGATGCAGGGCGGAGAAATGAGGCTCCCATTCCCCGCCCGCCCCTCTGTCCCTGCTAAGCACCTCTCACCATCCCTAGGTCGGGGGCTGTGGCTGCGATACGGGTGCTGGGTCCAGGGCGGGACACCCTGTGCTGGCCCTGCATCTCCAGCCTTTCCCCACACTCTCGGGTCTCAGGGAGCCCTGGGGACCGGGGCTCTGTCCTCTCCCCCGACGCCAGCCGCGGGGGTGACCCCCTGACTCCCCCGCTCACCAGGGCATTGAAGACCAGGATGTCGTACTCAGTGGTGTGCGAGTGCTCCATCATGATCTTGAAGAGCGTGCCCAGCTTGTCCTGCAGAAACTGGGAGAGAGGAGACGATGATCCTGAGGGGCAGGAGGTGGCCCGGCCCCCGGGGGCTGCATGCCCAGGACCCCACCGCAGTTCTGTGGCAGAGAGAGGTGGAGCCTGGGCAAGGTGGCGGGGGTCCCGTGCCAGCACAGGAGATCAAAGCCCACGTCCACAGGCAGTCCAAGAGCCACGACTCAGGCAGAGCACGGAGGGCTGTCAACCCAGCGCCCAGCACACCCTGCAGCTTTGGACACCTGCACGCGGTGCCCTCAAACCAAGCCACCTTTGGGTCCGCCCTAAGGTCTCTCTGGGTCACCTGGGGCCCTGTCTCCGCTCAGAGGTGGCAAGAGTCAGTGCCCTCCGCCCGGGGTCAGCTCTGAGCTCCACCACCGGTGGATGAATCCAACGGCAGCCACATGTGCTCACCTTCACCACCTCCTCTCCGTCCATGATCTTCAGCTTCTCCAGGTTCTCCTGCAGCAGCTGTGGCTTCGTGCACCACTTCAGCAAGCCCAGTAGGCCCACTGGGAGGGGACGGGACAGGGTGATTTGTTACCCCCAGCCCTGTCCCCACTCCCTCTCCCCACCCCCCCACCCCGGCCCCTCTCCATGGGGCCTTTGCAGCTAGGGCAGTGCATGCACACGCACACACACACACACCTCCGAAGGGTTACGGTTCTGGGTGAGCTTCGTGGAGCACACGAGGGTGGAGATGCAGAAGGTGTCCCGGGAGCTCACGGACAGCTCCCCGACACTGCTGGCGCTCCTGCTGAGGGTGGCCCCCTTGCTCTCCACATGGTGCTGACCCGAAGGCAGGGTCAGGTAGGTGCTGGTGTCCTCCATCTTCTTGCTGTCCCCTGGAAGACAGAGCCTGGGTGACCCCTGGAGTGGAGCCCGCAGCCCCCCCCCCCCCCGCCACCCAGAGCGGCCCAGGGAGATGGCACAGGTGGGCGGGGGTGCTGCCATCCCCTGCCACCCTGCCCCCTGTCCTGCCCCACCCTCCCCGCCAGCCACCTGCCCTCCCCTCCCCTCACCACCCCCCCCGACCTTGAAGACCAGCAGGTCGTGGCACCGTCCTGCAGCATCGTCCTCTCCTCCTTCATCAGCTTCACATAGGACATGGCAAAATTGTACTCGCTTCTGTCTTTAGCTGGAACGTGTGTTGGGACATCAGGAGAGACAGTGGCAGGGGGCCCGCTCCCCAGCCCTTTCCCCAGGGGCCCGGATGCCCTGGCTCGCTCCCTGTGTGTCCCTGGTGGGCGGGTACGGATGCCCTAGAACTCTCCCTAGGGACACGGATGCCCCTATCCTTCTCCACAGGGGCACGGATGCCCTAGAGCTCTCCCCAGGGGCACGGACGCCCCGTCCCTCTCCCCCAGAGGGCACGGACGCCCCACAGTGGGCACTCACATTCCAGGGAGGAGCAATGGCAGAACATGAACCTCAAGTGAATCCTTTGCATGTCTTCAATGGGCACAGCCACCTCTGGGGACACAAACCAGAGCTCAGGAGACAAGCGGGGTGCCCCTCACTCCCCACCCCCTAACAAGCAGCCTGAACACCACCTGCCACTTTATCCCAACACACACACGCACACACACACTCACACACACACACCCCAAGCCTGACAAACTGCAAGTAAATCACAAAAGAACTATCACCAGTGTAATCCACCTGGAAAATTGCATCTCCAGCCAAGGAAAAGAAGCCTGAAAATTACAGGGAGGAAAAATAGTAATAATACGCTCAGTCTCCCTGAATTGGTGTAAAAGTCTCATCATGTTAGCACATCTCCCCCGCATGCTGCACGGGGTGCCAGAACAGAAGGCAGGCTCCGCGGATTTGCAGCCACACTGGAGGGCTCACTGGGGACCTCATCCATGGGAATCAGAAATAATGCCGGGTCCCAGTGGCTCACGCCTGCCATCCTCGCTACCCAGGAGGCTGACATCGGAGGACTAGGGTTCGAAGCCAGCCCAGGCAGGACAGTCTGTGAGACTCTTACCTCCAATAAACTACTCAGAAAAATCTGGGAGCGGAGCTGTGGCTCATGGAGTCAAGCACAAGCCTTGACCAAAAAGAGCTCAGGGACAGTGCCCAGGCCCGGTCAAGCCCCAGAATAAACAAAAAACCAAAACAAAACCCAGGAATCCAGTCATGTCTGGGGAATCCTAGGGCTCCTGTGCTCATCTTTGGCTGAACACATTTCCAGATGTTTCTCCTTCCGAAGCCACTCAATGAGAGCCACCACCCCAGATCACCCCAGTCACCCCAGAATCACACCGCCCAAGGAGCTGTCGGCGGCACTGCTCACTGGGGTCCTTGGGCCTGGCCCTGGGGCACCCCACTTTTGCTGTGCAGCACCGATGCTGTCGGACCAGCTCTCTGCGATACTGCAGTGTGGGAAAGGACAGCTCACACTGTACAAGCCACAGCCATGAGGTTGTGCAGGTGGCCGCACCTCTACAAAGCGGAATCTGAGCCCCGTGAGCGCGTCGAGCCAGGCCCCTGGGGGCCTCAGAGGTCAGGGACCCCACAGATAAGCCCGGACCAGATGCCTCCATCGCCCTGGGTCCCCACAGGAAGCCTGGCTGACACCGCCCTGGAGCTGACCTGGGCTGGCCATGAAGGAAAGCAAGGGAATTCTAGAGCAGGTGCAGGATGCTGGCGTGGGCATTGGGTTCTGGAAACGCCCTACCCCTTGCTGCCTCTCCCGGTTCCCTCTGGCATTGCAAAGAGCACCAAGCAGGCGAGCTGGACGGCTCAGCAGCAGGGGGCAGCGGGCGAGCCGTTGAGGGCTTCCATCCCGTCTCCTCACCATGAAGCGAGGGGATATGCGGGCCACCCCACAGGGCTGTTGAGGATAAGCGGGCCACTCCACGGGCCACTCCACGAGCCCCGGGCCGCAAGTGAGAGGCACGTGTGTGCCACGGTCCCGCTTACCTTGACGGTCTCCATCCAGCATGGCTGCTTGACCTGTTAGTACACCACAGAGCAGTACTTGCTCATCAGTTTGTCCCCGGCCCCCATGCAGATACGTTCTACCCAGGAAAGGAAGCAGAGGAAAACACTGTGGAACCGCAGTATGCCCAGCCAGGCCGACTCTAGGAGCCGGGTCCGTGCCAGGCCCTGAAGGAACTGGCTGGAGCTGGGAACGGAGCCCATGTCACAGCAGGGCTCAGTGGACAGGCCGTGTCACCTGGGCCACGTCACCCGGGCCCCGTCACCCAGGGCCCGGCTCAGCATCACAGGAGTGGCCTTGCTCTGCACATGGTTGTGAAGTGCAAGTGAACTGCACGTGGGCCTGGACAGAGCCCGTCCTCCGGGCATGGAGACCAGGCTCTGCCTCGGTCACTTTCCACCTGGCTGGGCCCCCTGGCTGTCCACAGGGCGGCGGCGGTGGCCTGGGGTGGGTCTCCCGCTGAACATCTAAGTTGAAGGCTGAATACCACGACTCCCGCTTCTCGCCCCAGCTTCCCGGGAGCTGAGAGGGGAAGATGGATCCAAGGAGCTTCCCCCACCATCCTCCCTCTCAACAAGAACAACAAGAGCTCAGCATAAGAGAGCACGCCTGTCATCCCGGCCACGGGGAAGCGTCGATAGGCATGATTCCAGGGCACCTAGTAAGTGCAAGGGTCTGAGTTCAAGACCCAGGGTCACTAAAAACAAGCAAATCCGCACTGGAAATCACAGCACAGGCCTCCCCTCCCTCCTGTCACTGAGTGCTTACCACCTGCCCGGTCCCCACGCCACCGCCCTACCCAACCCCAGGCCCTGAGAAGCGAGTCCCCATCTCGTTTTAGAGAGTAAAAGGGAAGAATTCTGCACGATCCCGCAGGTACTAGGAGAGAATGCGGAGACTTGAACTCGGGCTGTCTGACCACAAAGCTCTCAGCCGGGTCTTGGGACCCCCGGGCATGCCGGTCAGGCCCCCCCCCAGCACACCTGAGGGCCTGGCTCGTCCCCATGGAAGTGGGGTGTGTGTTGCGGGGTGCTTCATTAGGCAGGCACATTTATTTCTGCAAACATGGAAAGAGCAGCCTCCCACAGGCTTCCTCAGAGATGCTCAGTCGTCAGTCAACTAAACTTCCCTGTAACTTCCGCAGGCAATAGAAAGGTAAATCACCACAGGGCCCCTCAGTGACCTTCCCATCTCCACCCCAGCACCCTCTGTGCTGGAGATGCTACGCTGGCCTCCCTGGCCTGGCTGCAGCCAGAAGAGGAGCCGCCATGGACGTCGGCTCTGTCCTCCTGCAGCCGGGGAGGGGGGGGGGGGTGAGGGGATCAATGTTTGAAAATGAGGCTGAGCTTCAAAAGTTCTCTGATCAGGAGGTAGCTGGATAAAAATAGCTTCAAAGCAAGGGTCCATACATTCATGAGATGCAATTTGTCCTGTGGGATAAAAACCCGCGGTCTTCCTTTGTGCTCCTCTGAGCCAAATTGTTTCTCTCTTATTTGAACTTCTCAGAGAAAAGGTTTCAGTAGTAGCCATTAGAGGCCGAGCTAAAGGATGGGGTTTTGTTCAAGTAGATATTAATTAACAGGGAGGCTGGTTTCACCATGCCAAAGGCAGTGATAGGAATTTCTTTAGATTTAAAAATAATTCTGAATCGTCCCAGAGTTCGATAGAAGAGCTAAACAGCCTTCTTTTTAAGATGGAGACTAAATTGGGGAAGCGTTTTTTTCATGGGCATTGTGGTGAAGTTGTTTTTTGTTGTTGTTTTATTTTGCCTGTCCTGGGGCTTGAAATCAGGGCCTGGGTATTATGCCTGAGCTTTTGTTGGTAGCACAAAGAGGAGCTATGGCATGGGCCATAGCTCTGCTTCCAGATTTTAGGTGGTTAGTTGGCGATTTAGTCTCACAAATGTACTTGCCCAGGATGGCTTCAAACCACAATCCTCAGATCTCAGCCACTTGAGTAGCTAGGATGACAGGCTTGCGGCACCAGCGCCCAGCTTGGGTCAAGTGGTTTAGGATCCTGGGTCATTTGTCCCATTTGACAAGGGCTCTGTCCCATGTCTGCCAAGGGTGGGGTGGCCGGGGCAGATCATGGGCCCCGCCCCCTGTGAAAGTCATTTGCCTCCAGTCCTAGGAGGGGGAGGACACCCCCTTCCTACCTCGCTCCCCATCCATACAGCGGCCGACAAGGGCCGCATGCCCAGGCTGGACTTGTGCTGAGAATCATCTCATTTTTGGCCCGCGTGCTGGGAAGGGAGGAAGGGAGAAGCCAAGCCTCCCACACGCTGGCCCGGGCTACCGACAGCTCAGAGGAAACAGGAGTAAACAGACGTAAACACACCGAGGAGAGCCGCGCAGCACATATGCTGCAGAGCAGAGCGGCCACCTCGCTACTCCAGTGCACAGCCAGCCCTCGGGAGGACAATCTGCAAGGAGGGCTGAGCGCTGGGGAGTGGGGGGTGGGCAAGCGCGCGGACAGCAGCTTCCTGGGTATCGATCCTCCTCCACTCAGAGAGTACCTGACACGCCAGCCACCACTGCAGTGAGGAGCCCTCCACTGCAGAAGCTCAGCGACAGTGGACGCCAAACCTACACACGCACGCACACGCACACATGCACACACGCACACATACACGCACGCACACATGTGCGCAAACATACACATGCACGCACACATGTGCACATATACACACACATGCACGCACACACGCGCACATACACACATGCACACACGCACACATACACACACATACGCACGTACACATACACACACGTGCACACATACACACGCGCACACATGCACACGCACGCGCACGCACACACATGCATATGCACACACCACACACATACACGCAGTACACATGCACACACGCATGCACTCACACACACGCACACACACATGCACATGCACCCACACACACACATGCACACACACACATATGAAAGGGACCCAAGCAGGGGGGAGGCAGAGAGGAGGAAGGAGAATAGAAGAGGTGGGGGAAAGGGGGCTAGACATGAAACAACTGTTCTCCTGGAGAGAAAATAAGTAACCACAGGCCTTTTGAGGGGACTCTTCTGGCCAAGGTCGGTCACGTGACTGCAAGTCAGGGAGAGGAAGGAAGGGGAACTCCCAGATCAGAGTGAGGTCGGGGGTGGGGAGGGGTGTGGGGGGGATGCCGCTCCAGGCTCTTACAGGCCTAGTGTCATGCCATCCTCGGAGCACACGCACGTGATCACCTCCACGTTCCACTGCGAGGTCTTGGTGTACTTGTCAAAGTCACCTTGCAAGAGCGTGATGTAAATGTTCCTCACGTCCCCTGAGGCCCGGGGAGACAGGAGAGAGATGGGAGTTGGCTCAGGAAGCGAGAGTGGGGCGCCGCGGGGTGTGGCGGGGGATGGGGGAGAAGTGTTTGGAGAGCTGAGAGAGGGGCGCCCCAAGGAGTCATGGCAAAGGAGGAAGGGAGGCTGGTCGCACACTGGCCCCACGTCTCCCGTCCATCACACATCCCTTCATCCTCGTCCTGTAGCGACACCTGCTGGCCGGGGGCAGAACTGTCGCCGGAGCCCACCTGGCATGATGATCTCGGAAGCCCAGCTTCCGGGCCACCACCTGTCCACCAGGTGCGGGTAGTCCTTGCAGATCTGCGTGAGGTCACCTACCAGCATCTTCATGGTCACCCAGAGGCCTGCGGGGGGAGGGGGCCCATCAAGGTGTCCTCTCGGTCGATCTGCCCCCCCATCTCCCCTCGCTCTGCCCCCAGTCCTGCCCCCGTGGCCCGGCCCGGGGAAACTCCAGGGTGACATCTGTGTGCACCCCGCCGTGTCAGGTGTCCATGTGGACCTCTGCCGTCGCCCTGCTTCCCCGGACCCAGGGGTTCCAGCTCAGGGCGCCGCCCTCCACCTGTGTCCCAGGACCACGAGGGTGAAAGCAGGCCAGATCACTTAGAGGGGCCTGGCAACCTGGCATAGGCGCCAGGCCCTCCCGTGGGCTGCAGGGGGCTGGGGGGGATGGGGGGAACCCAGAATTCCAAGCAGTCTCTGGGAAGGAGGGGTCAGTCACCTGGGGGAGCCAGGAGCAGTCAGAGGCTTCTGGGCTGGAGGAGGCCGCCTAGATTCCCCTGCCCACTTACTCAGCCCCCTGCCCCTGTCCCCTGCCCCTGTCCCCTGCCCCTGCCCCCTGCCCCTGCCCCCTTACCCTGCCCACCACTGTCTCCCTTTGAGGCGGTGACTTTGCCCAGCAGGCTGTGTAGAAGCCTGCCCGCGCCGGCTCAGACCCGCCACAGGGGCTCTGCGCATGGCCATCCCTGGGGATGCACACAGGGAGGGAGGGCCAGCTCCCCCCTCCCCCCCCCGGGCATGGCTTAGGGTCCACAAGAGGAAAGGACTCCTTCCCAAGTCATAGGCGCCTGCCCCAGGAAGCCCGACAGACTCGGAGCCCAGCACACGCGGAGTCCGGCACGGGTCCTCCTACGGAATCTCCCATCTATTGCTGATTGTGTGCAGTTGTCTAATGTAGAGGCTCCAGGACAACAGGGCCTGGTGCACCCCCCCCCACCACCACCACCACTGCCCCGTACCCTGCAGGCTATGGTAAAATCCTGAGCCACCAGGCCCTTGGCCCGGCCTTCCGCTGCCTAGCTCAGAGGCACCTCCGTGGGAAGGGCGTGGCTTTGGGGGAGGGCGTGGCCTGTGGGAAGGGCAGGGCATGGCTTTTGGGGAGGGCGGGGCCTGTGGGAAGGGTGGGACATGGTTTTCAGGGAGGTAGGGGCTTGTGGGAAGGGAAGGGTGTGGCTTCGGGGAGGGCGTGGCTTTGGGAAGGGCGGGGCCCGCAGGAAGGGCAGGGCGTGGCTTTTGGGGAGGGAGGGGCCTGTGGGAAGGGCAGGGCGTGGTTTTGGGGAGGGCGGGGCCTGTGGGAAGGGAAGGGCGTGGCTTTGGGGAGGGTGGGGCCTGTGGGAAGGGAAAGGCGTGGCTTTGGGGGAGGGCGGGGCCAGTGGGAAGGGCAGAGTTTTGATGTCCCCTGCCTCCCGCCCCCTGGCCCACGCTCACTGCTGGAAGGGGATGAAGTGCTGCTTTTCCTCATCGCTCTCTGCCTTCCCCTTGATGATGTCTGTGATGTCCATGCCTGGGAGGAGAAGGGACCTGGGCTGAGGGCTCCTCGCGCCCACGACAGATTCACCATGTGCCACCCTCCCAATCCCAGGATTGCCCTGCAATGGGGTCGAGGTCACAGGGCAGGGGGCAAGGGGCACCCTGGGGGTCGGCAAGCCAGCTAAGGGCCACACCGAGGGGGCAGGCCCTTGCCCACCGCAGGGCAAACACCCATGGGCAGAGCAGCGAGCTTCTGGGCACCTGAGGCTCCACAGAGCCCAGAGGAGAGAGGCAGGGCTGGGCTGGAGTCTGAGGGCTGAGCATACGGTGTCCTTTGACAGGAGCACCGAACAGCCGCAGTACCTGTAGAACACTCTCCACCTGCCACAACCTGAAAGGCCATGAGAAGCCAGTGAACTCCCAGCTCTCCAAAGACCCCCACCCAGCACAGAACCCCCAAGGATTCTGAGCCTCTGAACCACTGAAATCAGCCACCCAAGGCACCACACCAAGGGAGGGGCTCTGCACAGGGCCGGATCACAGGGACGGTGGCGAGGGAGGTGGAGAAAGCTCATCACATAGCAGACTCCAGACACACTCTGAGCACTGGCCAGGGGGCCATCAGGATCGCTTGAGGGCGGGTCAGACAGGAGCGGGGATGGGAGCAAGTGCTCCATGAGCCTGCCTGGCACCTGACCTCCCAGTGCTAACAGGCCTAGGGGCCTTGGGTGGGGCGACCTTCCGTCCTGGCTCCCAGTGGGTCTCCTAACCTAACTAATCCGGCCAATCCGAGCGCCACATCCCCTGCCCTGCACGAAGGCTTTGGGGGCAAGCATGTGGCTCATGTGTGTGCCACAGGTTTCTGCGGACACGAGTGGGCACCAGGCCTTCCTTCCCACTGGGGGGAACTTAGGCCCACACATCTCGTTTCATCTGCAGTGAAACTAGGGCGCTGGAGAAATGCTGGCCCCCCAAGGAGGCCCAGCAGGGCTGGTGCCGGGTTCCGGAGCTGGCCAAGTGCACAGCGCACCCTCTGCTCCATGGCTATGCAAGTCCTGTCAGCTGGGGGGCGGGGGCTGGGGTTACGGAAGACCGAGGCACCCTGACCCATGGTGTGCATGCCAGATGCAACGGGGCATGGGGAATGACACACAGCTCAGGATTAAAAGTGTGCATCTTAATAGAGAGAAGAATGAGGCTGGCATATCAAATGGCCACGCCACAGGGAAGAGAGAGCACCTCCGCATGGGCACCTGTCAGGTGCGTAACAGCCAGATGGGACAAGGCTCAGTGTGGGGAGAGGGATGAAGTCTGGACCTGAGGCCCTCTACTCCACACCCCGCGCTTGCCAGCACTCGTTCTCAGCGGGAATGCCAGGTGGCTGACTCATTGTGTGTCGCTGCATTTCCTGCGCTGGATGTTTCTTTCAGAATGATTTGCTTGTCACATGCTGAGTGGAAAGGAGAAGAAAGGAATGCCCAGGGCAATCTTTTGTGGGGTTCACATCACACCTGGACACCCGCCCATCACACCACTGGCCCTGGAAGAGGAGGAAGAAGGGGGGCCACACCTCTTCTCTGGTCAGAATGCAGAGGGGCAGCAAGGTGACCAGGAGCCAGGGGCCCCAACCAGTGCCACATCCACTTTCAACTAGCAGAAGAGAGGGATGGAAACGTGGCACCTCATGCAGGTGGGATTCCCCACGAGCGAGGCGAGTACCCCAAAGAAGCACTTCTACAGGTGGCTCCTCACCCCCCACTGCCCTCACCCTGAGAGAGAGACAAGGAGGGGGGCGCGTCATATCCACCGGTGCTCAGAGCACACGAGGGGGTACACAGGCCGCTCCCCCGCACTATGACTCCCTCTGTGGGACCTGCCTTGACCCTCCAGCTCCGCTGTACCGGCAGCACCCAGCACCCAGTGTGCCCTCAGCAGGTGCCCAGGGCAGGGCGGGGCTCTGTGTAGGCCGAGCCAGTACCGTGGCCTCTGTGTCTCTGAATGGAGACGTGGTCTCGGCTGCGGACTGCCCAGCCCTCGAGCCCGGCGTCCGGTTCCCGTGTGCAGAGAGGCAGGGGCGAGGCCGGTCGGTTCCCCTCCTCCAACCCCCCACCGCCTGTGGGCTGCTTTCTGCTCCCACTCCCGCCAGGTCTGCCCCCCCCCCCATGCTGGGGAGACAGCGGCCTCCCAGTCCAGCCAGGGGCCGGGGCGCTGTTTATCACGGACACCAACGGTCTCCGACATGCAGCTGATAACAGCAAATGGGGGGGGGGGAAGGAGGGTGTGTGTGGCCCCTGTGAATGCGTCCCAGCCGTTAGACCCGTGGCCTTCGTCTGTGTCTCTGTCCTACTTCTCAGGAGACCATGAACCACACAAGTCAGCTGGGCCCCAGCTCACCACTTCCCCGCCCAGGACGCTGCGTTGCATGGGCTGTCACCGGGAGGCGGCTGCAGAGCGAGGTGGGTTCATCGAGTGTGTTGGTCGCTCTGGGATCCATGCCCGTTGTCCCCCTGGGCCCCCCTCTCCATGTGTGAGGTCACTGGGAGGCCCATGGCCCGGCGTCCATGGACCCCCACTCTGGCGTGGCTCGCAGGGGCTGCCCCACTTCACTCACCATGAAGACCACCTTCAGGTTGTTGAGCATCTCGATCTCCTTCGGAAAGCCGCGGCTGCCCCAGCGCACCAGGTAGTTCTCGCTGCAGGGGAGAGGCCGGGGCGGGGCGCTGGTGGGGGGCTCAGGACTCTACGCACCCCCACCCGTGGCAGCCGGGAAAAGTTCCCCTTCCCGAGCTGAGGACAGTCCTCCTCGCCCGCCCGCTGCCCTTCTGGGGGGATGAGGATTGGGGTGTTTTAATTATCCTTCAAATGCGGGAGGCTCGCTTGACGGAGGCAACGCTGTGTCCAGCCATCCGGGGTCCTCACCACTGGACAGACAGACACTCCAATAACTGGGAGCAGCCATGATGGCTCCACCCTGCCCCCTCCCCCTCCTCCTCTCCCTCCTCCTCCCCCTCTCCCTCCCCCTCCTCCTTCCTACCTCTACCTCTCACCCCTCTTCCCTGCTCTCCTCTTCTCCCTCCTCCTCTCCCCCCACTCTCCTCCTGCCCTCTCTCTTGCCTCCTCTCTCCCGGGGGCTGCCCCGCGCCTGTGCCCTCCTGGGGCCTGCCTGCAGAGCCCACGGCCGGCGCCCATGTGCACCATCTCCTCCTTGATGCACTGGGTGATCTTCTCCGTGGCCGCCTCGTGAGCGTGGAAGAGGCTGATGACGCTGGTGCGGCCCAGGTCCAGGGTGTTCCCGTCCTCGTCGCGCACCATCAGGTCCAGCTTGAGGATCCTGAGGAGGAGGAGCAAGGGGTGGAGGGGAGGCCGCGTCAAGCACTGGGTGGGGGGGGGGGGACAGGACTAGGGACGCAGGGACTCATGGGCACCACCCAGGCCGTTCTGAAAGGTGGCCGGGGACCCTGCCTTCCTCCCAGTGATGCCATCCAACAGCAATGGCCAGCAGCCCTATCCCATGAGCAAGCTGCGGAGAGGACTCCAGGACCCCAGGACCCCAGGATCCCAGGATGCGGATCAGAAGGCAGATGGCAGGGCTGGGGGAACCCAGGGATGGGCACACGCCAAACAGACAAAGAAAAACCTAATTAGTTGTTGAGAGGGAAAAGAGGAGGAGAAGGAAGACAAGAAGGACAAGAGGTTCACAGTTCAAGGCTAGCCAGGGCAGAAACATTCATGAGCTCCTATCTTAAAAAATAACCAGCAAGAGCGAGAAAGAGAGAGAGCTAGAGGCATGGCTAAAGTGGTAGAGCCTGGCCAAGCAAACAAGTGAGCAAGTGCAAGGCTCTGAATTCAATCCTCAATACCATCAGGAATAGTATGAAGTAAAAATTTTGTAAAGAAAATCTGGTGGCTGAGAATATGGCCTAGTAGTAAAGTATTCACCTCGTATACATGAAGCCCTGGGTTCAATTCCTCAGCACAACATATATAGAAAAAAGCCGGAAATGGAGCTGTGGCTCAAGAGGTAGAGTACTAGCCTTGAGCAAAAACAAGCCAGGGACAGTGCTCAGACCCTGAGTCCAGGCCCCAGGACTGGCAACAAAACAAAACAAATAAAGAAAATCTACAAAAATGGGTCTGTAAAAAAACAAAACAAAACAGGTATCACTAGCTACTCTGGAGACTAAGATCTAAGGATCTTGGTTCAAAGCCAGCCCATGCAGGAAAGTCCATGGGACTCTGATCTCCAATTAAGTACCAAAGCAGATGGTGGGGGGAAGGAGGGCATGGGGAGAGAAAGTGGGTAACAGAAATGTGGCTTCATAGCTGCACTCCTCCTGTGAGAACTCAAGTGATATCCCATTCTCTGCCTGTTTCCACCAATGACTTCTGAAGCACCTCCTGCCCACTTTAACACTTAATCACTCAGTGAAAATCATGTTTTCAAGTGCCACATCTTGTGCTATGACAAAGAACACATTGTCTCAAGACATCACCACTTACTGAGGCCACAATACACTTCTGGGGCACAGGAACTGCACAGCCTGCCCCCACTCCCCATTCCAATGGCCATGCTACATTGGCTGCAGAAGCTACCTCCATTCCCCACTCCATTGTAGCTGTTGGAGAAACAAGAGTTTCATATAAGTCTTTCTCTTTCTGACTCTGATACATAACATCATCAGGGGCAATTAGCTGCTATAGGACATCCTTCCAGCTTGCCAAGTTCACCTTCAGGTAATTTTTTTACACAGGGATGACATTCTGCATGCTATCTCCATAGAACAGCTGATGGTGGACAAGGAATAATTAAATGGTTACCTAATTGTTGCTAGATGGTTATCTTTTCAATAGGCCTTTGCTTTTTCATGATTGATTCTCTTATCTGTTATTTGTCACTGGAGCCAACAGATTGAAGGCTGAACATCTTTAGACCACAGCTTGAAAGAAGGCATTATAATATGAACAAGCTCTCAAGTTAGAGCCTCCCCAGAGGTTACATACAGAGGCCTATTGTCCAGATCTTGCCAATATGTGCCTTTAAACTCAGAACCACAGGAACTTGCAAAAGCCTAACAAAATACCTTTCATTTAAAAAAATGTTTTGGGGGCTGGGAATATGGCCTAGTTGCAAGAGAGCATGCCTTGTATACATGAAGCCCTGGGTTCGATTCCCCAGCACCACATATATAGAAAACAGCCAGAAGTGGCACTGTGGCTCAAGTGCCAAAGTGCTAGCCTTGAGCAAAAGGAAGCCAGGGACAGTGCTCAGGCCCTGAGTTCAGGTCCCAGGACTGGCAAAAGAAAAAAAAATGTTTTGTTGTTGTTAGTATAAAGGTGATATATAGAGGGGTTATAGTTACATGATTCAGATAAACAGTACATTTTTTTAGTACATTTCTTTTTTTAACATGTCACACACACACCTTTTCCCTCACTCCGAGTTTTTCCTTCCCATTCCCACCCACAAATTGTACAGTTCATTTTCACACAGGGTCCAGTGAGTACCACCACTGCTTTGGTTCACTCTTTGTCAAATTACCTACTTCTTACATCACCAGAGTTACTACATCCTTAACTTCACCTGGGCAGCAGTATTGAGAACTAGTCTGAAACCAGCTGAGTCTAGGCTTAGTAGGCTTAATTAGTAAGGTCTGCTCTAACCACAGGATTGGAGAGATTAGTTAGTAATGTCTGTCTTGACCACAGGAGGGGAAGCACCATTCTACTACTATTTGCCTTCCCTCCTTTGGAAACCTAAACTAACTTCTCAAAGGAGGAATCGGGGAACCCAGAGATGATAAACTACTTTACTAAGGTCACTGAATGAATTTAGAACAGGAAAGAAGACCAGAAATCAGGCCCCCTCCCCAGACCATTATCAGTGGGGTTCCTTGGTAGAATCAAGTCCAGGAAAACAACAACACAGAGAGATTTGCTTAGCTATAAATCAACAACCCTTCCCCAGTGACATCAGATTTCACCCGAGTAAGCAGACAGTGATTAGCAATCTATGGCCACCAGCCCCTATGAAGAAAATTATAGAAATCATTTCCAAGCACTTAATTTTCTGATGGGCAAGATTCCGCTATGAGGAAGACTAGAAGGAAAGGGGGTGGGGGAGGGGGGAGAGGGAAGTATTAATTCTTGCATGTGCTAAGAATAAAGTTCAGCTCTGACATGAGAAAAACTCCTGATACTTGAAAATTAAAGTCATTGGTATTCCATTATCCCCCCAATTTCCATTCCACAGATGCTATTATCCAATGAAGTCAATTCTCACCAGAGAGTATGGCTCAGAAGTGGGGAGGGACCGCATCAAGTTTCCTAACGTGGGCTTTTAATAACCAGTTCTCAAGCCTGAAATATGAAACAGATTCTAGAATTAAACCAAGATGTTAGGCAGATTGGTAGGGCTGGGGGGGGGGGGCGGCGCGGGGGGAGGAAGAAGGAAGTAATGAGAGCAAGCCCCAAATTAAAAGAAAGATGGCATCACGGTTGGCTTTCCTGCTTGGTCTGCAGCTTTCTGAGAAGCCAGCTGAATGCAGAAACCCTAGAAGCATTCTGTGTCCTTTATAAATCAGATGTCCTGCCCAGCCCCAGAGGCACACTCAGGATGAACTGAGTGGCAGTTCTCTCACTTACATTCTAGCAGATGATAGATAAGTGCTCTTTCTAATGTCAGTGGAGGAATCAAGGAGTTAAAAAGGACTGTTCAAATCATGGGTATGTTGCCCTCAGATAAACTTCTCTCAAATGCACAAGGAACCTCATTTTCTTTTGGACAAAAGTCTTGTCAAGAATTCCCTCCAAAGCCTCCGTGGTGACTTCTGCCAAGAAGATCAATGAGGTACTCTGGGAAGGTTCTCAACAAGGACCAGAGTGACAGGCTGAGCTTAGAACCTGTCATAACAGCTCTGAATGCTCCCAGATAGCAGATTTCCCGGACATCAGTCTGATGCATGCATGCTCTGGGACAGTGTGCAATGAGGACTGGAAGAAAGACGTCAGCCTCTTCCTTCAAGGCCAGCTGCCATTCAAACAAGGAACTGGCCGAGAAGGCCAAGCCCAGGGCTCTGCATCTGCAGGAAAGTAGAACACAAAAGGGCGGTGTGGAAATTTGGCAGGATCTTCCTGAAAGGCAGCAGCTGAATGCTGAATCCTGTAGCACCTAGAAAAGCCTATCGTTGGAAAAGAGCTTCTTTCTGCTGCACCCAGAAAGGAGAAATTTTCTTTAAAGGAAGAACAACCACTTGGCAATCCTTGAAACACCAATCCCATTCATCACCTTTACGCTATTCCAGAAAAAATAAAAGGAAATAAACAAGAATCAAATTACCTCATGAGCCTATCCACACACATTATAGTTAGGAGCTCAGAGGAGCATCCAGCTGTTGCTCTCCTCTCTTTCTGCCCCAAAGCCTGCTTTACTCAATCAATACCTTCTTGGACATGTGAGTAATTTTCTTTGAAAGCTCAGGCCCAACTGGCAGTTGACCTTGACCTCCCTACACATCTGGATCTATAGAAAATGAAAATGAGGACTTGTCCAGCACCTACCACAACTGAAATGTGAGAGCTTTCCTTAGGCAGCGGCAGGTGGTCAAGAGCTCTTAGAGACCTAGCCACAGCTATTCCACAGGAGTGATACATTTGGGCAGGACACATCCCCTTTGCCTCAGGGCTGGGCCAATACAGAGCTCCTTAACCTAAGGAGGCTGCAAGAGACAATGCCCCAGGAAAAAAGAAACAGCCCTCTATTTACTCACTGATAACATCACTGTAGGCTGGCAATTGAGCAACAACCATACTTTACAAAAGGACAAAGGGCTCAGAGATGGAGGTGGTAGATAAGGGACACACAGCAAGTTAATGGCAGAGCTGAGCTTAGGACCCTGGCCTCTTCACCTTGACACTGATACAGGATAGGAATTGAGGAAAGAGATTTCAAGAAAGAAAAACACACTAGATATAGAACTTACGGGGAGGGGAGAAGGCTAGGCTGGCTATCAGGGGTTGAACCCAGGGTTTAGGAAAGAAGCTTATTAATTTTCTTCAGTTTCTGAACAGTAAAGATCTACCATAAAGATCAAGCCAACTCCTCTGGATGGTTTGTAACAATTAACTAGAGTAATTGCTAAGCTCCAATTGATTAGTCCTGTAGCAAAGAGCCCTCTGTGCTTAAGATACCAGAATGCCCAGACAGCAGCATAACATAGAGGAGAAAGGAAAACATCACCCCCCAAAAGTCAACCTCTTCCCTTGAGGCCAGCCAACAGTCAGTTAAGTCTGACCCTGATACACAAATTACCCACTTCCCACTGGACCACTAAAATCCAGTAAGCAAATATGAAATGTCCCACTGTAGGAAGCAATTCAAGCATGCATAGACTTGCCAAGAGATGAGAGAGTTGGAGAGAGGTGATTGAACAGGAAAATGCTAGCCCGAGCCAGGCCAGGGGGGGGGGGTTGGGGGGGTCACACCTATAATCAGTCCTAGCTACTCAGGAGGCTGAGAGCTGAGAATCCTTGTTCTAAGCTACCCTAAGCAGGAAAGTCTCTGTAAGTACAATAACCTACCAAAAAGCCAGAAGTGGAGCTGTGGATCATGGGGTAGAGCACCAGCCATGAGTGAAAAGGACAGCGCCCAGGCCCTGAGTTCAGACCCAGGATCTGAGCATGCACACACACAAGCACACACAGAAGAAAAAAAAAAGCTAATTTAGTCCAAATGCATGTACCCATGTGCACGGACATGAGTGAGTTTCAAAGAGGCAGAAACAATTATGAACACAGTTTGGGCTGCACGAAATACCAGGTCCCAGCAATTCAGAGGGGAGAAGGAAAGCATGTGGCATTCTACCCACAGGCAACAGTGCTCTGGGACATTTTGGGGGATCCCTCTGGAGGGGGCGGGGCACCTCTCTACTGCTCCTGGAGAGTCAAGGGTGGCAAGTTCCTCAAAAACCAGAAATTCACCTTTTACCCCATCCAAGGGACCTGAAGCTCCAAGAGGATCATTGCACTCACTACCTAAGGAGCCCACCAGACCTGAGAAAGAAATAGGATGGGGAAAGGTGAATAGGGAGCCGGGAGGGGCGGTGGGGAGTCCAGGGGTCGGTTGGGAAAGGGATGGTGCTGAGTAGAAACACCAGGATCCGCAGGTGGGGGTGAGGGAGGAGTGCGTAGAGGATGAGGGCACCTGGTCCTACCTTACAGAGGGCATCACACCCAGGAACACAGATTTGCGGACCGGGAACTCCCCCAGAAGGAGGGAGGACCCAGGGGCAGGTCAGGGAACCGGACAGGAGAGGATCACACACAGGACTGATGGTGAAGTGTGGAAATTAGACAAAAATCCCAGACTGGGCACCAAGGAGCCCTGGGTTCTCATTCTGACTCTTACCGAGTGGGCAACTTCCTGTCCTCCTTGGAGCCTCGACTTACCCCATCTTGGGACGTGGGGTTGGGGTGGAATGGGAAGAAGCGCCAACTCTTCGGGCACCTGCCTCTGAGGGCACCAACAGGAGGAGGAGGAGGAGGAAGGAGTCGCAGGTCTGAAGTAAAATCAGACCCCGGGGAGGGAGGAGTGGGATGTACCAGCCACATCCCACTCCCTCAGGCACTCACCTGTCCTGCCGCGGGGACCAGCGCGGCTCCTGAACCCCCCGGGGGTGCCATCGGGCTGCCGCCCGCGGTACAGAGCCCATAGCCCCACGTTGGGCAGGAAGGCCAGGGCCGCCAAGACCACAGCCACCACCTGCAGACGCCTCTTCTCCTGCCGCCTCATCAGGGCCAGTCCGCCCCCTGCCGAGCCTCGCCACTCAACACGCAGCAGCTGTTCAGCAAGGGCGAGCAGGAGCACCGAGACACCGCCCCCTCTCCAACACCGCAGTACTTCCAACGCTGGCGGGCCAGGGAGCCGGATGCTACCACTACGTCGCCGCCGCGGGGGGGAAAGTCGCCGCCGAAGTCGGGCACCGGGTAGCCACCAGCCCCGCGAGACCCTCTTCTAGGCGTGATAGAGAACATTCATAGTCGTTCATCTCCATCTTCTCCTGGGGTTGCCCAGTATATCCAGGGACGACCTGGGGTGGAGGGAGTCTGATATTAGTTCTCCCCCCTCCCAGGTGGCGATGGTACGTTCCACTATGCCCCTGGCTCCCCAGCCTGCAGAGGCGGTGTGAAAGTGCCAGAGTTGGGTTGTTGGGCGCTAACTGGTGGTCGCTGGGTGCTGGTGCACGGGGCGCGCTTTGGCGGGGTTCGAGTGCGCCCTAGGATCCGATCCCGGCCTCCTCTGCTGAGTCTAGTCGGGGATGAGAGGAAGGGAGGGGGGACGAAAGGAGAAGTCCAGCTTCTCCGGCTTTGCCGACAGTGCTGGCGCCCGCTGATGCCAGCCCCCGGAGTCCAGGGATCCCCACTCACCTTGGCCAGAGCCAGAGGACCCCCAAGAACAACTTTGACTCTGGGAATCTCAGGATCTCGGGCCGTGAAATGGGGTGGGGTCGGGGGAAGGGGGTCTGTACTGTGATCCATGCTCCGCCCATGGGCCCTGGGTTTCTTCTCACTGCCCACCGACGCTCCCTCCCCCCCAACACCTGCCTGCCCAAGCCTGTCCGCGCAGGGGGTGGGGGGGAGGGGGGATTCCTCACGCAGGGCCGCTCCCACACATGTACTATGGACACTCGGGCGCGCTGTGAGCCGTGTCTGTCTCCATCCAGCCCTTGCTGGGCAAACCATCACTGGACACCTACGTGTGCCAGGCAGCCCCAAGCGCTGGAGTTGAAATGACTGAGGGCTGAGACACTAAACAAAACACAGTAGCCCCCACATGGGGGGGTGTGCGTGCCATTGTGGGGAAGGGTCTGAAGAGAGACTGCCTGGACCACAGAGAAGCTGAGCCCCCTGTCCCCAGGCTCTTCCCTTAACCTCTTCCTCCCTGATGCCAGGGGCTCTCTGCAACATTCCACAGGTGCCCTCTTTGATTCTCTGCTTCTCCAAAACGACCACTGATCCTGGTGACTTACCACCCATAGCCCTAAGCTCTGCACCCTGAGGATCCTGCCTCCCCTTTCTTCAAGCTCCAGGCTGAGCAGCAGCCAGCGGTTGGTGTTTTTTTTCTGACATCACAGCTTGGGTTTCAACATCTGTAACAAAACTTTGAAGGTTGTTGCTCACATCTGTCATCTTAGCTACTGAGGAGGCTGAGATCTGAGGATAATGGTTTGAAGCCAGCCTGGGTAGGAAAGTCTGTGAGACTCTGATCACCAGTGAACTCAGAAAAGGACAGGAGTGGTGCTGTGGCTCAAGTGGTCGAGCACAAGCATTAAGCATAAAGAGTCTCAGGAACAGCACCCACTGGCCCAGAGTTGAAGGCCCAGAACTGGCAATCATCATCATCATCATCAAAACTCTCGGGCTGGGAATATGGCCTAGTGGCAAGAGCGCTTGCCTCATATACATGAAGCCCTGGGTTCGATTCCCCAGCACTACATATATAGAAAATGGCCAGAAGTGGTGCAGTGGCTCAAGTGGTAGAGTGCTATGCTAGCCTTGAGCAAAGAGAAACCAAGGACAGTGCTCAGGCCCTGAGTCCAATCCCCGGGACTGGCCAAAAAAAAAAAAATATATATATAATATATATATATATATATATATATATATATATATATATATATATATCTCCCATCTTCCCTGTCCTTCCTTCTCAGCTGAGCAGGCAGATCTTTGTACCCAGAAAGCCTGCTCTTTCTCATCGGCGCTGGCCATCTCATTCATTCTTCACTCAAAAGTTGAACTATTTTTTGCTCAAGGCTGATGTTCTACTGTGGAGACCCAGCTCTATTTCCAGCTTTTTGGTACTTAACTGGAGATAAGAGTCTCACAGATGTTTCTGCCTAGGCTGGCTTCAAGCTCCCACCCTCAGTTCTCAGACCTCTGAGAATAGCTTGTATTATAAATATGAGTATTTTTTTTTGTATATATAGTTTATTTCACTTACACTGTTTTAAAGATTCATTCATGTTGTAGTATAGGTCCAAATGTCATTCCCTTTAAAGAATGAGTAATATTCCGTTGGAGGGCTGTACCGCATTTTGTTTATCCAACAATGGACATTGGGGTTGTCTCTACCTTCCCACTACTGTGAATGTCATGAATAAACATTATACGTCTTTTATACTGAGCACACTGCTGTAACAGAGCAGCCAGAGGCATCCTTTCCTAAGAAACCCAGGTGAACTTTGGGGACTTACCTGTGGCTCTCCTTCACATTAACTATCTATGAGAACCATACAGCCTCTGGGGTCCATATGATGTTGTTGTGCCAAGTCGCAAAACCACCACCAAGAAGACCACCGAGACTCAGACATTCTGAAATGCAAAAGCAAGGCAAGGCTTTATTTAAGCAAGCTGCAACTCGGGCCTCGTCCTACCCACCGACACAGCGGAGGTTAGGAGGCAGCCTCGAGCTGTGATTACACAGGGCTTATAAAGGCAAAGAACAAAGTTACAACAATCAGGTGTTCAAGCAAGCAAGGTTAGGATACAGGTACAAATCTGATTGGCTCAGGGTTCGAGGCACCCCAGGGGTGGTCAGAGTTAAGCATTCCCAGCCGTTAGAGTTCTAGACCGACTGGGCCCTAATGGGCTTATCCTGGGTCTGCTCACAGGGCCTGCTTATCACAGGTTCACGTGGTAAAGTGGGGTTCATGTGGTAAAATGGGGTTCACGTGGTAAAATGGGGCCTGACTTCAAAGTCTGGCACTTCAATGTGATCCACTTACAGCTTTTGCTTTCCTCCTAGGTACGCTGATCTTGCTATTTTAGGAAAGAAATTAAAAGGGAAGGGAAGGGAATTTGACAAATCAGGCAGAGCCTTTGCAGATTTCCTCTGCTCTTCTCTAGAAACCTCTTCCTCTAAACCTTTGTGTAGACCTAGATGCTCAATGGCTCCTGCCTGCAATCCTAGCTACTCAGGACATCGGAGAATTCCTGTACAAAGCCAGCCTGGACAGACAAATCTCACAGGCTCTTATCTCCAAGAAACTAGCAAAAAAGCTCAAAGTGGTGGTTTGGCTCAAATAGTAGAACATCCACCTTGTGGGTAGTACTGAGTTCAAGCCTCAGTACTGGTTTACATACACACACACACACACACACACACACACACACACACACACACACACACACACACACCTTTGCATTGTTCTCTCCATCTTCCAGGAGCTAGACCAGAAGTTCTGCCTCAGCAAGCCCTTCCCTAGCCATCTGATCTAAAATATGAACTAGCCTTCCTTACTCTCCTGTTCCTTGATTTTTTTTCTTCAGAGCAGGTCTCAGTTTGGGCCTACCCCCACATAGGATTGTGAGCTCCAAACTCACATTTTATTCTCTAGCATTCTTATCTCTAGCAGCACCTCCCTTTACTGAGAATCAGAAAATTGCCACTCCTTCTGAGCAGAGGGGTTTGCAAAAAGGATTCCCTCTCTTCTCTGAGCCAAGTGCCCCAAGTGGAGCTGAGACCTGAGGATTTTAGTTCAGACACCAGGGGAAGGTAAACTGAGGACCTACCCAGGCTAGGCACACTGTAACTACTGTGTTCTGTAACTAATGCTTGTGCAAAGTATAGCAATCAAGGTCTTAACAGGAAGGAATCTACTTAGAGTCTCTTTCCCTCCCCCTCTCCACTTCTAGCTCCTGAGAGGATTCTGAAGGAAATTGGATTTGAGGTATGTGAGGTTTATCATGGGGTTTTTTTCGTATCTTCCTAGAGTCACTTGTTGATCAAAGTGGCCTACCAGGCCAGTCTTCCCACCATAGGGACTCTGCCCTAAGAACCCAGATTTAATCTCAGACCTCTTTCATCACTTTTACAAAATAGGATGCACCCAGCAGGGAGAGGGGCTTCTGGGACTTTATCCTCCTCTCAGACACAGACTTCTTCCAGGAGGAAAACAGAGCTGACCACCGACTGAATCTGAAACAAGACTGGTACTTTCAGACTGAGCCCTCCTACTGGGACCATGAGATTATATATAGTAAAGGGTTGCCTGACAATGGTGGCTCATGCCTGGAATCATAGCTCTACAGGAAATTGAAGTGTCAGGATTGCAGTTCACAGCCACCCTGGGCAGGAAAGTCCATGAGACTTTTACCTCCAATAAACTACTTAGAAAAAGCTGGAAGTGGCACTGTGGCTCAAGTGGTAGGGCACTAGTCTTGAGTATAAAGAGGCTCAAGATCAGCACCCAGACCCTGAGTTCAAGCCCCAGGACCAGCAAAAATAAAGGGTTTATGGCAGATCTTATCTAATGGAAGGGAGCGCTGGTTAGTATGGATGAAATCAAAGTTGTGCACCAATAGGCCACTGAGAAGGGATGGTCATAATCTCAACATCAGGGTAAAACCCTCTGCTCTGGCCTTTTTTTTGAGGGGGGAGGGGAGTTAGGGCTTGAATTCAGGGCCTGGGCACTGTTCCTGAGTTTCTTTTACTCAAGGCTAGCACTGTATCACTTGAGCCACAACTTCACTTCTGGATTTTTTTTTTTTAGGGGAGTGGTTAATTGGAGATAAGCATCTCCAGAACTTTAGCCAGTCTAGGATGGCTTCAAACTATAATCCTCAGATCACAATTTTTTGAGTGGCTAGGATTACAGGCATGAGCCAACCCCCCCCTCCCCCCCCCCCCCCGCCCGACTCCAGCTATTTCAAGTCTTTTTATCTAAACTTCTGGGGCATGGTTTTGCAAAGCAGGATGGGAGTAGTCAGGTCAAACCAAGAGCACTACTCAAGAGTCTGTATTTAGTGGCATTTTAGATCTTACTTTGAATAAAAATAAGAGACTTTCAGGATATGAATTTTAAATGACCTTTAATTGGGGAAGTTGCTGCTCTCTCTGTGTGTGTGTGTGTGTGTGTGTGTGTGTGTCTGTCTGTCTGTCTGTCTGTCTGTCTGTCTGTCTATCTATCTATCTATCTTTCTCTCCTGGAGTCTACTTTGGTCATTTCTACAATAAGATGCCAATTAAATCAACCAATACTGCCACTGTAAAGGAAAAGTATTCAATCAAGACACTGCAAGATGCCTCAAATCAGCTAATCTCTGGGAAAAACAAACAGAGAAGGCTACCAATCTCAAATAAATAGACTGTGTCATTGAGTGGGTACGTCAGCCAGTCGCGTTAGATGCAAACATTAGGTATATAAAGAGAAGCCGACTCCGGGCCCTGTCACAGAATTGTCAGAACTTAGGAACTGAGAGTGTTTCCTGTCAACTTACTTTTTTTGTTGTTGTACAAGGAAGCACAATGTACAAATTAAAGATAGGTGTGGAAGGCCAACCAAAGGGATCTTCCTAGCAACCTGAGTTTCTTTAAGGGTCTCTCCTTTCTATGAGCATCCCTATAAATGAGGAACCTCAGGCTCCTGCATATTCAGAAAGGCCTTTAAAAACCTTGGATTTTAAGCCAGGCATTGGTGGTTTGGCTCATGCCTGTAATCCTAGCTACTCAGGTGGCAAGGAACTGAGGATGGTGGATCTAAGCTCGTGAGAACAGGGAAATTCCTGAGACTCTTATCTCCATGTAACCAGGAAGTAGCCAGAAATGGAGGTGCGGCTCCAATGGTAGAGTGCCAGCCTTGAGCACAAAAGCTAATAAGGGACAGTGCCCAGGCCCTGAGTTCAAGCTCTAGTACCAGCGCACGCAAAACAAATCCTCATTGTTCCCCCTCTATCCCAGGCTAATAAATCAATAAGGCTGGAACTTGACCCAGCTATCACCCAATGAGTCCTCTCAATCACCATTTTTGAGTGATCACTGTCCCATTCATGGTTTTCTGAGCTCTAAAACACCACTAGGCTTTTTCATTTAAGCAGTAGGTCAGCTACATTCCACTAGATGTCACCTTCCAGCAAACTTCAGCGGGTCCAGAGAGATCTTGCTTTAGTTCTAACACCGAGGAATATACATAATCAGGGCGTGTGGTCTTTGCTGGCAATAAGGGGTCTGCTATGGATGAAAAGACTGAATTTGTTGGATAGTAACTGGCTGATGAGTCCAAAAAACGTTGAGACTGGTCCTTGTTAGAAAACTGACGCCAGGAAAGGAGACAGCTCCATTCCATTCAGAGCTGACTCCACCCTCTCCTGCTGGCTTAGCCAATCAGAACACTCTATTCTCATCGGCTACAGTGATTGGTCCAAGGGGGCAGGGGGAGAATCCTCTGGATACCAGAAGGCAAGAGGTGCAATTCTGCAGGTGTTATGTAGACAAAGTCAAGGAAATAGTAGCCTCTCCAGTCAGATGGGATAGTATTTCACCTAAGTCCCCTGGTGAGGCTTATCCAGGACATTTTGCCTGTGCTCAGAGAGAACATAGAGAATACATGCGTGAGCTTTTTTGCTCGGTTTTCCTGTTGAGTTCAGTCTTGGAGGCAGGAGGGGAGGGGGAGTTGGGGATAAGTCAGGGTTTCAGAGCTATGGAGGTCCTAGAGCCCCATGGGAGCCAAGACTGATTGCATAGTGTATGCAGGGAAAGCCTGATGCCAGCAGAAAACTGCTGGTTTGTGTATTTTCCCTGTCATGTTTACACAGCCCTCTCTGAGTTCATAATATTACACCAGTGATCAGAAAGCATGAAGACCAGCTCCTTTCTTTTCTTTTGGTTGTGGGGCTTGAACTCTGGACCTGGGCACTGTCCTTGAGCCTTTTTCTGTGCAAGGCTCTCGTTCAACCACCTGAGCCACAGCACCACTTCTGGTTTTGGAGTGGTTAATTGGAGATGAGAGTCTCACAGGGACTTTTCTGCCCAGGCTGGCTTTGAACCGCCATCCTCAGATCTCAGTCTCATATGTAGCTAGGATTATAGGTGGGAGCCACTGCCTGGCTGAAGACCTGTTCTTTAGTATCCCTAATCCATACTGCTTTCTGCTACCCTCCTTGTTATCTACCTCTTTGATAGCTTTTTATTTTTTCCAGAGCCAAGAACCAAACTCAAGGCCTTGCACTTACCAGGCAAGTGTTCTTCCACTGAGCTAAATCTCCAACCCCCTGTTATCTATCTCTTGATTCTGGTCTGTAGATCCATAAACTGAGACCACTTCAGGCTAACATATCCTCTCTGACCCATTCAAAGCAGAGGACAGACGCTCAAGCATTCTATCCCCAATTCCCCTCCTGTCTCACTTGACAAATGCATGTCTGTAAGTCTTTCCTACTGTCATGCTATCCCCTGGATAGAATGGGCTCAGAGCCACAGCAAAGTGTTATTTTGTGGTTGTTGGGTTATTTTCTCTCCAGATCTTTAAGAAGGATTATACCACAGACTGTCTATGTCCACCACAAATGCCCCGGCTTCTGTCCCACAACCTTCTTAAAGTCATCTTGTTTCTGAGTTTCCATCACTGCCCTTCTCAACACCAGGCAGGTCTGGGGCTAAACAGTCATTACTATGCCTAGCCTACTCCCTTGTGATCACTGCTACCTTGTCCTGTTGTTCCACTCAGTTCTCACACTTTCCAGGGTGAGAACACCAAGCCTTTAATTTGGTCAAGGTAAAATTTTCCGAGACACACTGGGAGCAAAGTAGAGCTGAGAAGTCACCCCATGCTCCAATTCAACCCCTGATGTCATCTGTGTCGTTATTCCAATGACTTCCCACATTGAACAATTACCTAATAATGCTAATTCTTATTGCCTAATAAATGGAAATTTATAATTCCCCTCTAGGCCCACTCTAAGAGACACATTTCAAGTGTCTGCAGAAAGAATTCCCAATTGGCACCCTGCTCTAAAATGTCTAAATTTTCTGTTTTGGAGACTGGCATCTATCTCCTGTATGGGCTAGATTTTGATCTATAATCTACCTGACTGGGATCAAGAGATCAGGGATGAGGTGAGCCATTTAGACTGTCTCAGACTCTGAGATCAATGAACACCCAAGAAAGAAGGAAGCAATTTACAGATACCAGCTCACTAATACCCATTGAGCCTTTATAAGGTAGGTTCTGTTATCATTGCCATTTTCCAGATGAGAAAACGTAACCAAGCCATCCCCTCTAAGACCCATTTACTCATCCATTCAACATGTATTTAATAAATTACAATGCCTGGCATTGGTGTTCGTGCATGAAATCATAAATTACTTGGGAGGCTGAGATCTGAGGATTGAGGTTCAAAGCCATCCTGGGCAGAAAAATCCACTAGACTCTTATCTCCAATTCATTACCAAAAGATCAGAAATGGAACTGTGGCTCAAGTAGTCAAGAGCTAGTCTAAAGTGGAAAAAGCCAAGTGAAAGAAACAAGGCCCTAAGTGTAAGACCTAGTACGACCACAAAAACAAACAACAAACCTACCACAAACCAACCTGCCACACACCAGGCTCTTTAGCAGCTGCTGTAGATAATGGTATGCAGTCAAATGGATCCCAGTCTTACATAAATAAAATACATGTACAACAGTTGTCTTAGGTAAAAGGAAGGAGAAAAGACATTATGGTTCTTAGGAGCAGATCTCATATTAGAACCCAATACTGTTGGAATCCAAGTTCAGAAAAAATGTTCCATTATGCTAACTCTCCTAAGCTCTTCACCAAGGAAGACACGAGTTTAGCCAATGACCCTCTTGTTCTTTGTTACTGAATTCTCTCTCTCTCTGTTTTTCCTACTCCCTCAGCAAAAGTCAGACCCAGTAGTGTGCTGTGTAAATGCCTTCTGACTTCAGCTTCAAGCAATTTTCTGTACATTGGGCTACACCTTGTTTTTGTTTTATAAATGATCCTGGAGATCACTTCACATAAATGCAGGTTGCCTTATTCTTTTTTTCCAGCTACAAAATACTCCATGATGTGAGCAAAGTTCAGATAATCCCCTATGGATAGATTACTTGGAATTGTTTTCACTCTTGAGCTAATTAAAATAATTCCAGAATCAATAGCTTTGTTTAGATCTTGTTCTATAGCATGAAAGTGAATCCTCCTCTGCTTCCTCCTCTTCCTCCTTCTTTTCTTCTTCTTTTTCTTCTTTTTTGTATTGGTCCTAGGGCTTGAACTCAGGGCCGGGGCACTCTCCCTGAGCTTCTTTGTGTTCAAGGCTAGCACTCTACCACTTGAGCTACAGAGCCACTTCCAGCTTTTTTGAATAGTTTATTAGAGATTAGAGTCTCACAGACCTTTCCTGCCCAGGCTAGCTTTGAATCTCCATTCTCAGATCTCAGCCTCCTGCATAGCTAGGATTAGAGGCGTGAGCCACTGGTGCCTAACAACACTTCTAACTTCTCTTAACATTTACAAGATCTCCTGTGTGCCAGTGGTTCACACCTGTAATCCTAGCTACTCAGGAGGCTGAAGGTCTGAGGACAGACGTTTGAAGCCAGCCAGGGCAAGAAAGTCTAGGAGACTCTGATCTCTAATTAAACATCAAAGAGGCAGCAGTAGAGCTGTGGTTCAGGCTCGAGGACCAGTGCATAAATTTTCAAGATCTGAGTTCACCGTCCTTCATGGTAATTACAAGCTGGGGCAGGAGTAATTTCAGTCTTGATTTTAGAAATTTGAGCTGGTGAAACTTCCTTATGAAGATGTGAAGGCTTCATAAATTCACAGAAACTGAGGGAAGCCTGGAGCCCCAATAACTAACTCTGAGTCCACAGCCCCATGTAGCCTCAAGTAGAAAACAGACAGCAGGAGATGATGAGTATATAGAAGCACTGACAATTCAATATTAAAAGTGGAATTGTTCTTCAGCATTTACTTAACTTGGTATGTATATTACACCACCCCAGAGTTGTTTAAACTGTGACTAATCCACATTCAGCACAGTGATAAATTAGTTTCTGTTCCTTCTCTGCAACACCCCCCCCCCAAAAAAAAATAGCAGGCCCATGCCACTGTAGAAGGATTCAGGAGTTATACTCATGCATAAAATGCGAACTGCTGGATGCTGGTGGCCCGTTCTGGTAATCCTAGCTCCTCAGATGGCTGAGATCTGAGGATGGTGGCTCAAAGCCAGCTTAGCCAGGAAATTCTATGAGACTCTTATCTCCAGTTAACCACCGCAAGCTGAGAACGGAGCTGCGGTTCAAGTGGTAGACCACTAGCTCGGAGCACAAAAGCTCAGGGACAGTGCCCGTGTCCCAAGTTCAAGCCTCAAAACCAGCATACACACACACACTTGCACAAACACAAACCATGTGCCAGCCCCTGATCTAGTCCATCAAGTCCTGGAGCACGTGGATCTCAACAGACAGAACTTGACCCAAATGTGATAAT
Organism: Perognathus longimembris pacificus; assembly: GCF_023159225.1. Taxonomy (NCBI): domain Eukaryota; kingdom Metazoa; phylum Chordata; class Mammalia; order Rodentia; family Heteromyidae; genus Perognathus; species Perognathus longimembris. The sequence continues at coordinate 32,140,146 of NC_063178.1, forward strand.
TGTCTTATTGGAAGAATGTACAAGCTACTGCTGTGAAAACCAGAGGAAGAAACTTACTCTGCCTTGAAGTAATGTAGAAGAAATCACAGAAAGTTGACATTTGAATGTTTAAGAGTTCGGTAAGAAAAAAAAAGAACTATGCAGGCATCATGGCCCATTGTAATCCTACTACTCAAGAGGCTGAGATCTGAGGATCATGGTTCAGAAGCCAGCCTGGGCAGGAAAGTTCATGACACTCCTATCTCCTGTTGATTACCAAAAAGCCAGAACTAGAGCTGTGGCTCAAGCAGTAGTGCTGGTCTTGAGCAAAAATGCTCAGGGACAGCACCTAGGCCCTGAGTTCAAGTCCTAAGAGCAGCATGAAAAAAAAAAGGGAAAAAAGAGATGCTTGGGCCTGAAGGTCTAGTTCTCTATTCACTCAATTTATATGTATATTTTTACATTTTACTTTTAGTAATATGATATTTTCATATGCTTATAAAATGAAATAATACAGACATCTTGTACTAAATGCTTGTAGCCTGGCTAACATTTTTCTCTCTTTCTTACCTTCTTCCTTCCTTTCTTCTCCTTTCTTGCTTTCTTTTTTCTTTCAGTAGTAGGGTTTGAACTCTGGGCATTGTGCTTGCACTCTATCATTTGAGATGTCTGCAGCCCTGCTTTTTAAAAATTGTATTTATTTCTTGTGTTTATGTGGAACTGAACCAAGGGCTTTATGCATGCTAGTCAAGCACTCTACCATTGGGCCACATTCCTTGCCCCCAGCTTTTTATCTGGTTATTTTTCTACCTGGACTGGCTTTGAACCATAATCCTCTAAACTTCAGACTCCCAAGTAACTGGGAATACAGGCAGAAGCCACCAACACCCAGTTTGGCTAACATTTCCTTTTTGCCTTTTGTCAGAGAAGAGGACTCCAACTTGATATCTGACATATTGGTTCACAGCCTGGCGCTCTACCACCTGAGCCATACTTCCAGCTCCTTGGCTAATATTTTCTAAATATATTTGTCACATGCCAAGCCTTTGGTGTACATTGCTTTGTCCCGCACTCCCAAGGTACTGTTTCCTACATTCATTTTACAAATGGAAAACCAAGATGTCAGAGAGTTAAGTGATCAGCCCAAGGTCACACAGCTCATGAGCAATAGAAATGAGATTCTAGCTCGGGAGGTCTGATTCCAGACCCCTGAGAGCACGTTTAATCATCACACTCTGGTGGGTCCTGTCAGAGATGGATTACCTCTGCTCCCTGATTTACACACTGGAGACATTATCTATTGATTTCTTAGCATGATTGATGAGGATTCATATCACTGAGTCCCCCTGTCTCTGTCCACCTATTTTAGACCTACAGGTACTGATGTGTAGTTGTGTGTTAGGGACCTTTGGGGCTTTAAAGAATTCACTCAAACCTCAATTCCATCTTCCTACTCTACAAACAATTGTTGATTGCTTATGTAGAGTCATTTGGGAGTTTAAGAGTGGAAAGACAATCTTGGATTTTTCTTATTATCCATCCCCATCCAGTAGAACACCAGTGGAAACAGGTGCTTGACAAATATCTGTACCAAGGAATGAATGCAGAGAAACTGAGCTCTGAGTGTGTTTGAGGGGAGTGGAGTGGTGGATGACCAGGAAATCTCAGGCAAGGGAAAGGCAAGGTAATTCAAAATGTAGAAAGTGAGAGACTTCATTGTCTTTGAAACTAGACATGAGGAAATAGATGCAGGTATGAGGAAGTAACAAGTATGCCAGGGCTGCTATCCTCTCCTAAGGAAAATAGCTCATCGCTGGTGGGCCGAGATTAGGATTCAGAATCAAAGGCTTTCGTCTAGAAAGGATGATAAACTCGGTGGTGAGCTAGAGAATCTTTGGTTCTGAGGGGCAGCAGTGTCAAAAAAGGAATTTTGATGAGACTTTGTCTAAGATGGAGAGAAACAAATTTCAAAGTTCCCACAGATACCTAAAGTAATTCTTAGTGAGAAGTTGGAAATGAAGAGATCTAAGTGTAAATCTTTACTCTCAGGATCCATTCCTGTTTAGACTAAAGGTAAAGGGATTTACCAAACTCCCTTATGGTCTCCAGATCTAGAAAATAATGTTGTTCCTAACCTAATGGTTGAGAAACAAAGCAGCAAAATATATAAATTATTCAAAGAAAAGAAGTGAAAGCTGTAATAATCAAACTAAACCATATTTGGAAAATAACCTTAAGAATACTAAAGGCAGATGGTTAGTACTCAGCTTGAATCTCTAGCAGTATATGGTTGAGTAAATTGAGTAAATATTTCCTTTGATATAAAAAGACGAAAAATGAAACGCAGAAAAACTTTATTTTCCATTGTAAGATGTCAGTTATTTTCTTAATACACTAGTTAGAAAAGTATATATTTCTCATAAATCAGTTCCTACTTTGACATTTTTATATCTCTAATGGTTAGGATGGGAGAAAATGTCTTTACCTTTGTATTAATGAATCTTTGAATCTCATTTATATATTTTTCCTGACTCTTTTTAGATGTCCAAGAAATGGAGGATGTGATTAAGACCTTCCAGGAAAGTCCAGATGTATGTCTGTGTGAAGTAGCAGTCACAAATAGTAACACAGTGGAGGAAAGAATGAAATTATTGACAACTTTTAATTTGAGCTCAAACTGATTAGAAATAATGGGAATACCTTAGGGATGAGGACTGAGGAGCTCGTTGAGTATGGGAACATGCTTCTCTCTAGTAAGTCTGATGAAATCCATACTGCATATAGGCCTGGTGTGTCTCCTGTAATTGTAAAATCGCTCAAATATTCAGGGCATTTTAGTCAAAATTATAAGTATCCAAATGAGCTGCAGTATTTTGAATATGGTGGTGAAGGGGAGGTATTAAATTCCAAGAACATATTTTGTGGACAAAATCAGGTTTGTTTGGGAGAACCCTCCTATAACCCTAATGAATATAGAGAAGAATGTGATAAGTCAGCTCTCCTTGGTGGAGAAGTACTTCTGGGAGAAAGCAAAACACCTGAATGTACTGTATGTGGAAATACATTCCACTTAAGACCTGTGGTCACCTCACATCAGAAAGTATACACAGGAGAGAATTCTTATACAGGTAGTGGATGTGAGAAATCTTTTAGTAAGGAAATACACCTTAAAAACCTCAGAGCAAATGCCCGGAGAAGTCTAATAAATATATACAATGTGCAAAATTTCTCTCTCAGAAGTCAGACCTGACTTTCCAACTTTAAACACCCACAGAAGAGAAACCCTATCAATATGAGGAGTCAAGAAAATTTTCCACTGACATGCCATCTCTCGGCAGGCATCAGAGAACTCACACGGGAGAGAAATGTTATGAGTGCAATCAGTGTGTGAAGTCTTTCAGACGGAGGTCATTTGTCACTTTACATCAGAGAATACACACAGGAGAAAAATCTTACGAATGTGACAAATGTGGAAAGTCTTTCAGACAGAATTCATACCTCACTTTGCATCAGGAGAACACACACAGGAGAGAAACCTTATGAATGTAAAAATCTGAAAACTCTTTCTCTTGCAAGGCACAACTTGCCATACATCGGAGAACACACACAGGAGAGAAACCTTATAACAGCCTTGGAAAGTCTTTCACCAAGAAGTCAGATCATCAGAGAAGACACACAGGAGAGAAATGTTATGAATGCAACATATGTGAAAAGTCTTTCAGACATAAGTCATGCCTCGCTGTGCATCAGATAAGACACACAAGAGAGAAACCTTACGAATGTAACAAATGTGGAAAGTCTTTCAAATATAAGTCATCCCTCTTTCTGCATCACAGAACACACACTGGAGAGAAACCTTATGAATGTAACAGGTGCAGAAAGTCTTTCACCAAGAAGACAAATCTCACTGTGCATCAGAGAACACACAGGAGAGAAACCTTATGAGTGTAACTAATGTGGAGTGTCTTTCACCCAGAAGTCACACCTTACTTCCCATCAGAGAATGCACACAGGAGAGAAACCTTATAAGTGTAACAAATGTGGAAAGTCTTTCACCCGAAAAGAATTCCTTCAGGTTCATCAGAGAACACACACAGGAGAGAAACCCTATGAATGCAAGAAATGTGCAAAGACCTTCACCCGATGTCAACCCTCAAATCACATAAGAGAATTCACACTGGTGAAAAACCTTATGAATGAAAAATGTGGGAAGTCTTTCAGAAAGAAGGCATACCTTGCTTCACATCAGAGAACACACACAAGAGAGAAACCTTATGAATGTAACAAATGTGGAAATTTTTTCATACAGAAGTCAGAACTTCCTTTGCAACAGAGAATACACACAGGAGAAAAAACCGTATAAATGCAACAAATGTGGGAAGTTTTTCAGATATAAGTTATCACTACTCACTTTGCATCAGAGAACACAAACAGGAGAGAAACCTTACGAATGCAACAAATGTGGAAAGGCCTTCATGCAGAGATCATACCTCGGCAGGCATACTAGGATTCACACAGGTGAGAAACCTTATGAATGTGACAAATGTGGGAAGTTCTGCACCCAGCTCACATAAGAGAATTCACGCACGTGAGAAATTTTAGGAACGTAAATATGGAAAGTCACCTGGAAGAACCCACACAGAATGGACGCATTATGAATGTAGCAAACATGCAGTCTCACCCAGAAATCACAGCTCATACTTCATCCTTGAACACCTACCTGTAGGAGAGAAATTTCATTCATGAAACAAATGTGGAAAGTTTTGTAAGAAATCATACTTGGGTTTGCATCGGAAAGCATATATCTGACAGACACTGTGTGAATGTAACAAATGTGGTAAGTCCTTCACCAAGAAAGCATGGCTGAGTGTTTATAGCCCACACACGAGAGAAACCTTATGAATATAGCAAACATGGAAGATCTTTCACCTGGAAGACATACCTCAGTATTCAAAGAACTGACATCCATGGAAAAGAAAACTAATGTAACAAAGGTACGACTTTTAATTAGAAGCTCATTCTCAGTACACTTGAGAACATACACAAGAGAAACTCTGAGTGTGATGTAGAAAAACATTTAGCCCGAAGTTACATTTCTACAGGCATCAGAGACCTGGACACAGAACAGAATCTCTAAATGTGTATATCAGAGGAAGTCTTTCAAGCACAAGTCAACTTCAGCAAGCATTAGAGGACTCACCCAGGAAAAAAAAAAACACAATTGGAAAGTCTTTGTCAGAAACACCTGTAAAGGGGCTGGGGATATGGCCTAGTGGTAAAGTGCTCGCCTCGTATACATGAAGCCCTGGGTTCGATTCCCCAGCACCACATACATAGAAAACGGCCAGAAGTAGTGCTGTGGCTCAAGTGGCAAAGTGTTAGCCTTGAGCAAAAAGAAGCCAAGGACAGTGCTCAGGCCCTGAGTCTAAGCCCCAGGACTGGGAAAAAATAAATAAACAAAAAAAAGAAAAAAGAAAAAAAAAAGAAACACCTGTAAATTATAGAGTAATCCTTCATGGCAGAGGTAAGCTAGGTATAATGGGAAATCATTTTTTACTCTTGGACACTCACTGACCCAACGTTTCTCATCTTCTTGAGTTGAGTGGGAATGATGTACCTGAGTATTATCCAAAGGATTTGGACATAAGTGGTGGGCATTAATTACTTCTGTGCTTGACAAGTAATGAGAGTTAAGTTGTTGACTTGTCTTTTATACGAAGGAATGGTTTCTCAAAGAAATTTGATAAATTAATCAACAGTAAGAGCTCCAGCCAAGCATGGGTGACTCAAGCCTGTCTCCCTACCTACTCAGGAGGCTGAGATCTGAGAGTCACAGTTCAAAGCCAACCAGGGCAGGAAAGTCTGGGAGACTTTTCTCTCCAATTAACCACCAGAAAACTGGAAGTGGCGCTGTAGCTCAGGGACAGTGCCCAGGCCAAGAGTTCTGGCCCTTTTTAAGATTGGAGTCCTATCATCTCCAAGGTGGTTTGGGGAGTGATAAATTAGAAAAGCCATCATGATTTGAGCCAAGGAACATTGGTTTCTCCACGGCTCCCATAAAGTCTTCCATTCACTGTACATGTGGTCAGTGCATAACAACATGATGGAAGATACCACTACATGTTTAGTATAAAGTGTGCACAGTAGTTTTGTCCCCAAGCTGGTGTATGAAACATTCAGAGAACACAGGAAACACATTTTGGGGTACATTTTCTTTTTGTGTTGATACAAGTCCTGTAGCTTGAACTTCGAGCCTAGGCACTCTCCTTAAGCATCTTTCTTCAAGGCTAACGCTGTACCACTTGAACCACAGTTCCACGTCTGGTTTCTTTGGCAGATAAAGACAAGTCTTAAGCATTTGGTTTTGGATGAGCAACCTCAAAATGACTTTGTTGCTTCCTATATATTAATCACTGGTCCATTCTGTTCTGTTCAGTGCCTTAAAACATCATTGTGCATGATGTGAAAAGCCTGTGTTTTCTCACTCTTCTAGAGGTTGAAAGTGTGAAGTTCTCAGAAAGCAGAATGAATATGTTTATCACCACTACTGTCCCTTTCTCCAGCTCCCTGAAGGTGGTTGTGGATCATAATGTCTGGGTTCATTACAGCCCTCAAACCTCGCAAAGGCAGTAGTCATAGCTCTCATCTTTTGTAGTCAGAGGCCAAATGTGAAATGAGTGTAATTCCCTATCATCTATTGTCATGATTTCTTGATTTGTCCATTGAACATTATAGTGAATACTGCAGCAGTAAGCATGGTTGTGCCAGTAGCTTTACTGTATCCTGGCTTGTAATCTTTTGGATAGACATTCAAGAGTCATATTGCTGGGTCCTGGGGTAGTAGTGTGTTCAGTTTTATGAGGAATCTACAAACTGGAGTGGCCACTCTGATTTAAATATACTTCATGTGTTACAAAGATCATTCGCCCTGAAAGAAACAGGGATGTATTGGGAGACTTCAGAAGCAACATGCTCATGAGACCGGATGTCATGAATGGATTGTTGCCATTACAATGGGCGTAGATAACTTCTTGTGAGGAGGAGCTTGGTAGGAAGGCTGGTTCAGTGGTCAGTTGCTCTCTACTTGGCATCACCGATGCACAACCTTGCCTAATAAGCCTAAGGCTCTGCCTTCAGTGCCTACTACTCTAAAAAGAAAAAAGAAATATCCAGCTAAAACCCCTCAATCATGAACATTTTTTACAAACTAGCTTATTCTTATAAAATTGCAAACAAGATTAGTAAATTTACATATGACATGTTCCACGAAATTTATTTGCAATATGAAAGCAACACTTCAGCAAATAGAAAAAATCATCAAAATACCACTGATTTATGTCTTTGAAAAATGTTTATTGTTTCAGCCATATACATACACACACACACATACATACACACAGAATACAATATGGAATACATTTAAGACTTTAAAATTAACATTTTATTATTAACAGTTATGAAAAACAAATTTCTGTGATAATTTAACTTAATTAAAAATTCTCTGAGCCTAGATTTAACTTTTAAATGTTTTCATTTTTATTGAAGTAAGATTGATATTTTATAAAGAATATACTAAATTGTGATTGGTTTGCTCACCTAATGAACCCCACTAACACACATCTTCATATTCTATGTGTGCTGAGACCTCTTATGACTTACTCTCACCAAATCCCAAGCACCATATACTGCACTTGGAACCTTGCAGAACATTACATCTCTAGAATTTACTCTTCCTGCACTACTAAGACCTAATGTCTTGGTCCACTAACTCCCAGTTCTGGAAACCCCACATGCCTGGAAACTACTCTTCTTCCTTGTCTTTGTGAGTTCACATGGTTTGGATTATAAAGCTAAGTAAGTGTCCACTCTAAGTCAGATCTCTTTGTTCTGAGTCTGTTTCTCTTCCACATAATGCTGTCTAACTCCATAAATTCTGAGGCCAATGTTTTCCTTGTTATTAAAGAGGAGTAACATTTTGGCATAATAACAGTGATATGTTTGTATGGGACTTGAATTTAAAAAAAACTCAGGGAAATTAGAGAATGTTTCTTTAAAATTTTATTTACTATTTAGTGTTTTTAAAATTAAATTACGTATAAATTTAAGGGAAATGTTATCATACTAAGATATTAAATGTTATTAGATTAAGATATTAAAGTAAATTGTTATCTGTGTTCACAGCAAAAGCCATTTGCAAAGAGTTGTATCACAGGCAAAGCTAATCCTATCCTTGTTTGACTGGAAATCTAGACTAAATAACTTTCAGTAGCTATACAGTTTTTCTTACATAAAATGAGACATAGTATATCAAGATGAAAGTGAAATAATTCTCTAAACTCAAATGTCCTACAAGGAATGTTGAAGACAGTTACTTCTGTAACTAAAACAAGTGAGAATAAATAGAAATTGTACAGTTGTACCACTGATGAAAAGAACAAATATCTCCATGAATGTAATACACAAGAATAGATTGGCTAGCAACTGAATTATTGATATTACAGGAAATAAGTAAACTCAAAGTGAGAGACTACAGATTTTCTTACAGTGGTAGTTGTTTCCTTAAAGAGATGCCTGAAGTAAAGGACCAATTTTCAGGGCAGAAGGACAAGATACACGAAAAAGGTAAAAAGATACGTGCAAGATACAAGTTCTGATGAGAGAGATGTCTTAGTAAACACTGGGATATGTTCGCAGCCAAAACTGCAGGAAAAAAGTGGAATCATTGCACAGGAAGAAAAGAAGCTGCACAAGTTCTCATCATGAAAAGCTCTGATGGATTTCATGTCAAAAATGGAACAGAAAACTGTAAGGATAGAGCAATGCCACTGAAATCATGAGAGCTTTTGAGATTTGATGCGAGGCATATTTCTAGAAAATACGTTTTTTTCTCCAATAAGGAAAACACCATACAGAAAATGAGCCAAGACATGGAAGGACTTCATCAATTAAATATGACAACAGGAGATGGCAAGCACATCTTTTACAAATATAGTAATGAAAGAATTGGTGAAGGGCTGTCCATTGAAAGAGAAGGTAGTATGTCCAAACAAAAGATTTGAGTTGTTAGGTTTTTTATTTCAATTATACTTTTAGGTTTTTTTATAATAGTATATGCATACGTGGTTATAAGAAATAACGCAAATAGATCTTAGGTAAATTTTACACTCATCCTTGTGATGAAAGTAAATCTTATGAAACTATGGTACCATATCTCAATTATACTTTAATAGTGTCAAGACACATATCTCCATTTCTACAGTTGTTCCAATGGTTGAAGTTTTTTATGTATTTTTTAATCTTTGGGATATTTCTTTTATCCTCAAATACAATTCTAATGAATAACAAATGAATAGCAAATTCTTTTTTTTTTTTTTTTTTTGGCCAGTCCTGGGGCTTGGACTCAGGGCCTGAGCACTGTCCCTGGCTTCTTTTTGCTCAAGGCTAGCACTCTGCCACTTGAGCCACAGTGCCACTTCTAGCCATTTTCTGTATATGTGGTGCTGGGGAATTGAACCCAGGCCCTCATGTATAGGAGGCAAGCACTCTTGCCACTAGGCCATATCCCCAGCCCCAAATTCTTAAGAATAACAAATCCTATCTACTAAGTTAGATACTAGAAAGTCTTATACTCCTAAAACTGTGATGTCACAACACAAGAGCAAATGACTAGAAAATGAAAGTGGTTGCTCACATTCAGAAAAAAACAGCTAGGTGGTGAAGGGACTTAGGAGACATCCTCCCACCCACCCCCAAAAAAACAGAGACAAAGTGATCAGGATTTGATACCAGCTAAACTGACGTTAGATACTAAGGTCCTGAAATACACGGCATCAAGACCTTTGGGAATATTAATCCTAAGAAGACTTCCACTGGAAAACAGATTTCACTTAACAAAATACCTAGAAAAGCGCTGACTTGGGGAGAGGTGATAGTACCAGCTACACAGTGACTATGTTCAATGAAGACAAAGAATGAGTGGAAGAACCTGGGAGGCGTTGGGCACCACTACGGTGATGAACTAAGTTCTATTTGTTTAGGATTTGTCCTATGATCCATTGTATATTATAAAATAGATCTTAATAGGAAATTACAGTAAGTGAATACTACTTAATATAATAATGTATGAACAGATGTATAAGATTAAAAAGAGAATGGCTAAACTGGATGCTGGTGGCTCATGCCAAGATACTCAGGAGGCTGAGATCTTGAAGATTTTAGTTTGAAGCTGGTCTGGGCAGAAAAGTCCCCATGAGACTCATCTCCAAATAACCACTCAAAAATCTGGAAGTGGAGTTGTGGCTGAGTTAGTAGATTGCTAGTCTTGAGCACAAAGAGGCTCAGGGACAACACCCAGACCCTGCATTCAAGCCTCCTGACTGACCCAGAAAAAGACTATTACATTTTTCATTATTTTAATATTATATGAAATTATATTTATATTATTAATTTGTATTTGTACTATATCTAATATTACTCTTAATTCAGTATTAGCAAAGTTGTAATATTTTAATAGCATTATTTATACTTGGTCATTTAATTATGTTAAGTTATACTTATGTTATATTTAACTTATTTAATCATGTAATTTAATACAATTTTAGTATTGGCATTTTAACCTGACATTGTTTAATTCTATTGAATATATCAATTGCATGTTACTAAATTACTATATTAAATCTTATTTAAATTTTGTCAAATTATTTTTGATATATTTTAATAATAGCTTGCTTCCTTGACAACTAATTACAGAATATAATTTGTTATAGATTAGGTGTGTGTGTCTGTATATCTGCCAATTTTAGGATGACCTTTTAACATTAATATTTAATTGCATTTTAATATATTCAATTGCATATTATTAATTTATATTTTATGATTTAATTAAATTAACTTAATAATTCCAGTATTAATATTTCAATGTAGTGTTGAGGGGCTGGGAATATGGCCTAGTGGTAGGATGCTCGTCTCTCAATGTAGTGTTGATATTTGATTATATTTTAGTGTATTATTATATATTTATACTAAATTATATTTATATTATTATATTATTGATCTAACAACAACAACTAACTCTAAACAATTAAAAACTAAAATTATGGGGCGGGGGGCAGGGAGGGTAAGGCAAGTAACACAGCTCCAAGTTCCGGAATTCAGGCCTCAGTCTCCTCAGATTTCATGTCATGGTTCTGCAACAGAGAAATAGGAATGGATGAGAAGAGATGAGAGATGGGGATTTGGGTGGCTAAGGAATGTGTGGAGGATCATAGGTTCCGCATGCTTGAAGGGAACACCTTGGCCTCATGTAACTCCTGGGTTAAGGATTGGAGGCAGCAAGCCCTTTCTGCTCCTCACAGAATAGAATTCTTTCTGGAGAGAGAGTATTGCACACTATCTCCCAGGAACTAACTGCTTTGGACCACAGCCGAGGAGCCAAGTGAGCAGCTGTGGATCTGATGGTGAACTTGAAAGTGCTGGGAAGGGTACTCTGGGTCTGTAAGGTGGAGATAGTTAGCTCCACACCACCAGGTGTGCTAAGCAGCATGAGATGTGTGGTTCAACCCTGCCACCCACACTCTAAAGCATCCATCTGGAGACCTGGTTAACCACAAGCATACTCTTGGAACCGTTTTCTTTTGTTTGATGGTAATTATCTCTTTAGCATCACCCTCCTATCTGGCCCATACACTGAGAATGAAAGCAAATCAATGGGACTGGGTGTGTATAGGACGTGTAAACCCATCAGGTACCTGGGCGTGGAATCAATCTCCACTAGCAAAGATATACAAAGGGAACATAAGTCACTGCTGAGAGGATGGATTAAATGGCTGACTCTGAGAGACCCAGAAAATGAAGTGTCTACAGTAGACTGACACAGCCAACTTGAGAAAAGATGGTTGAAGAGAGACAGAATTAGGAAATGAATTACATTCTCCTTAGTGGTCTCTCTCTCCATATCCACACTGAAGGACTCGCTGGGGGAAGTGTCATCAGAATCCAGGGAACTGAGATATATGGAGTCATCTGGGGAAAGGAAGGATTAAGTAAATGTCCACACCAGGGCCTCGACTCCTCTTTCTTCTGGTCTCATGGAGACCTGACTCAGAACTCTATTCTTCTCCATCCCTGTGCTGCTATTTCCATGTACCAGTTGGGTTATATGGCAGTGAGGAAATGATCTGGTGCTTTTCCAGTGCAAGACTCTGCCACCAGAGTAGGAAGTGTGCAAGTTTTTCTTTTGCTTGAAGAAGAAGACACTCTATGGACTTATCTTGATGTGACTCACTTCTATCCATCACTCCCCAGGCATACCTAATCTCTTTTCTCCTCCTTCCTAATGAATTTTCTTCTGCAATCCTGAACCTTCCTAGGTTTCACTTACACAGTGAAAAATGAAGTATATAATGCCTCCTTTTGTAATTACTCAGATTCTTTATGCCTCGGGGTAACTGCCATTGACATGGGTTCGCTTTGTTCTCTTGAGGGGAATTACATTCACTACAGGTAGCATGAGTTTTCTCAGGTAGGAGATAAGGCTAGTGACTGGGGAGACATTAGATTATCACAATTCTCTACCTGTCCTTGGGGTTACAGAAGATGGGGTTTGGCTCAAGAGTGGAAGTAAGAAATGGAGAACACATGTGTCACCATTCCCTTCCCAAGGGACCCTCAAAGTGGCCAGGTGCCCCTTAGGATTGGTCTCTATCTCATTACACCTGGATACTGTCCTTTCAATCAGAGAATGTGGAAACAAAAGGGATATTCTAAGCAGCGTATCGACAGCTCACACTTATAATCCTAGCTACTTGGGAGCTTGAGATCTGAGGGTTATGGTTCGACCAGACTGGGTAGAAAAGTCCCCATGAGATTCTTACCTCTGATTAACCACCAGAAAATGAAGTGGCTCAGAATGGTAGAGCTCTAGCCTTGAGTGAAAAAAACTCAGGGACAGCACCCAGGCCCTGGGGTGAACCCCCACAATTGACCGCCCCCCCCAAAAAAAAATGAACAGGAAGTGACGCTCTGAGGCCTGAAAATGCAGAGGACAAAAATGGACTTGTTACTCAATTTTCTGACAGAACTGAGGAAAACTCCAGGTGGCCCTGAATCACAGAGCTAAGCCTGTTCCACTAGACTCATCCCATCATGGGAAAAACATCCCAAGCTATGTCGATCCAAATGCTGTCATGTTTGCCAGAGGCAGAGGCAGGAAGAGGAAAGCTTGTGGAGAACATGATTGTGTAGAGAGGAGCATTGAGACAGAATGTTGGATACCTCTAATCATCTGGTAGCTATTACTATGTCACTAATTATGAAGGGGGTACACACTTCTTATTTTCATTCCATTCTACCTGCTTTGGTCTTCAGAGCAGATGCAAACCATATACTTCCTAGGAACCTTTACCATTGGGTCTTTTGTTAAGGAGTTTCCCTACCTGAATAGTCTTCCTCGTCACTAGTCCAGTCATATTCCTGCATATCCCAGGCTTTGGAGACACAAACAGCTGGTAGAAATTTATTAGAGACACTAAGTCAATTACTGATTCTACATTAGACCACCTTATAGTATATGTGCCCTATGTTGTTTGGATGTGGTTTAAGCCCAAACTGGCACATTTGGGGGTCTTGTTCCTGAGAGTTAACTATGTTGGGAGTTGGAGAGACCTTTCACGGGTAAGGCCTCACACAGTTCTTAGTGCCATGTGGGATTGCCACCCTGGGTGATTTATGTCCTTTGACCAGGTGTTTATTCATTCCCCAGAGTATGATGCACACTAATTACAAGAAAGCCTCTAAATCCATAGCACGTCCTCCGAGTTCATGTCATCTCTCTCTCCCTAATATGCAAGAATATATGGCTAAAGATATCTGGGATCAGAATGGCTAGGCGCACCAAGAGACCAGACACTTGTATGTCTCTCACCATCCATGTCATCCTCTTGCACATGACTCAGTCCATCCTCACTGTCACTTCCACTTCCTCCTGCATCCTCCTGCAATGACAGGAAAGCCGTGCCTCTGAACAGGAGACTGTGCTGTCTCCTGTGCACAGGTGTGTGCATTTGGTGACATCAGAGAGTAGATGAGAAAGAGATCAAGGCATGACAACCCCAAATTTCACAGTAAAACAACTGCTGCAAAGAAGCACAAGATATTCTTGACCTAGGCAAAGTGAGAGCATTAGAGGACTTGAGCTCAGGACCTGAGCACTGACCCTGAACTTCTTTACTCAAGACTAGCACTCTACCTTGAGCCGCAGCACCACTTCCGGCCTTGTCTATATATGTGGTGCTGAGGAATCGAACCCAGGGCTTCATGCCTGCTAGGCAAGCTCTCTACCACTAAGCCACCTTCCCAGACTATGGATAACACTTTTTTTGTTTGGAAGAAAAATGTTTCTCTAATTAAAGTTCATAGTGACATACATTGTAAATGGAGGAGGCCAATTTTGAATGCTGTCTCCAATCAGATCTCAGTTGGGAAATACCTCTCCATTGCTATTCCATTGTGTGTGTGTGTAAGGAAAATGTCATTCATAATACACCTACTCATCCATAAGATACCTATTAAACTCTCCCTATTTGTCTCAAGTGGCAGAGTGTTAGCCTTGAGCAAAAAGAAGTCAGGGACAGTGCTCAGGCCCCGAGTCCAAGGCCCAGGACTGGCAAAAAAAAAACCAAAAACAAAAACAAAAACTATTTTACTACAGAAAAAGAAAAATCAGGAAGCCATGCTTTTATTCCCCGCAAAGACACGACACTTACTGCAGATTTTGTCTGCTTGTCCTCATTTGTTCTGAGTTGAGGAAGAGAATTCTGAATGGCTTCAGAGGCTACTAGGAAGACACAGGTGGATGGTCAGTACAATGACAGCATTGCTTGAGATTATTCAATTATCATTAGTTGGGTTAGACTTGAGTCAAGAATAGAAAGAAGGTTAAGGAGAAGAGCAAAGAAACCTCATCAGTGAAAAATGGGTTTGAGTGTGAGAACACACTAGCTGGGCACTAGTGGCACATGCCTCTAATCCTAGATATTGAAGAGGCTGAGATCTGGGCATTCTAGTTCAAAGCCAGCCAGGGCAGGAAAGTCCCTGAGATTATTTCCTCAAATTAACCACCACAAAACTGGAAGTAGAGCTGTGTAACTCAAAGAGGTAGATTGATAGCCTCGAGCAGAAAAAAAAAGAGCTCAGCAACAGTGCCCAGACCTGGGGTTCAAATCCCACAATGGACAAAACAAAAAGTATGGGGGCGGGAAAACAATGCATGCTCTACTTCAATGAACACCTTCCCTTTCAGAAGCTGAAGCCGATTTCTACTATCTTAGTGCTGTCATATCTGTCCACTCATTTGGAATTCTTACTTTGTATCGAAGGCAACAGTTATTAGGAGAACTATTTTAAACCTCAATAGTCTTTCTCTTCCATATACCTCCTAGTCCATCTTCAAAGGGTAAATGGTAAATAAAAAAAAAATGAACTGATGCCATTAGCAAAATTTATTAACATGTCATTTGGTTACTTACTGATGTGGAAAATGTGTGTGTGTGTGTGTGTGTGTGTGTGTGTGTATACATGTACTTCAAGCAAATAGCCTCCAAACTCACAAGTTTTCCTGGGATTGGGCAGGAGGTAGACAGGAATGCCATCTAACCCAGGTGTCCTAGAGACTGGAAGCTCGGGGGATATACACAGGAATTGCAATCAAGATGAACCTTGTGGGGTTGGGAATACGGCCTACTGGCAACAGTGCTTGCCTAATATACATGAAACTCTGGGTTCAATTCTCCAGCACCACATATATAGGAAATGGCCAGAAGTGGCGCTGTGGCTCAAGTGGTAGAGTGCTATCCTTGAGCAAAAAGAAGCCAGGGACAGTGCTCAGGCCCTGAGCTCAAGCCCCAGGAGTGGCAAAAAAAAAAAAAAAAAAAAAAAAAAAAAAGATGAACCTTGTGCTACTCGTCACTGTAACATGCGTCAGTGTGGGCTGGGAATGTGGCTCCATGGTACAGTGCTTGCCTAGCATGCATGAAGCCCTGGATTCAATTCCTCAGCACCACATACACAGGAAAAGCCAGAAGTAGTGCTGTGACTCCAGTGGTAGAGTGCTAGCTTTGAGCTGAAGAGCTCAGGAACAGTGCCTAGGCCCTGAGTTCAAGCCCTACAACAGACAAAAAAACAAACAAACAAACAAAGAATGCACTGGTAATGGATTACTTTTTAAAACTTTACATTAGTATTGCCTGTGGATGTAGATTTTATAGTGAAATGGACCCTCAAAAATATATTGACTAGGTTTCCATTTACAACCAACCATACACCAAAATGACCTAGCTGCTTTGAGGGGAAAAAATGGAGATGGCCAAAGGTTTTGTTTTTTTTCTTTACCACAGTACTGCTCAGCACAAACTCTAATTCCTCTTTTGCACCAGGAAACTTGCATTGAGATGGATTTTGGAACCGAAGTCCAGTGTTTCTTGGCACTTAGGTGTATCAGAGTGAGTGAGTTGGGATTACTTACAGTTTCCTGATGCTGTGGAGTCCACCTGAAGTTAGAGAAGAGAAGACACAGTGAGAGACAGATCATGTCCAGTTCTGTATGCACAGGACTCTCCTTCAATATAGTGACATTAGGAAACTAAAAGGAAAGACTTGGCACTTCTGTGTATGCCTGGAATAAAAGTATACCAACAAATCATACTTGGGAACACACGAGACTGAGTCTGAATTAGGCAATAGCACAAGAGTGTTGGGAATTGCTTCGTAAACCTTAATGTTCCTAAATCAATCTCATATCTAAAAGTGAAGAGTGAAATATTGATATAACTCTCATTCAATAAGGAAACTTGAATCAGTACAAGTAAGTGACATGGAAAACATTAGAATCCTGAGATATGATGTAACATGTTTAAAACAGATAATCTCACTTCTCAAACATAAGGCATACATATACACACAATGATGCAAAGCATGAAAGGGTATCATTGATCAGCATGACAGAAACTAAATGAGCCAAAGTTAGGAGAGAATATGCAAATGCTGAAATCAATTCAGTAGTGAAACAAAGAGACATGAGAAGAAAGACTGTGTCTTACAAGACAAAGAAGTTAATGAACGCAGTATTTTCAAAGAACTAAACAGATGATAGTAAGAGATTTGGGATAAATTTCAAAAGTTGAGGACCACCCTAGAAGACTGCATGCATAAACAATTGAAGTGCCAGTAAATGAATAGAAAAATATCAACAAAGGTCAAAACCCCAAACAAATCATCAAACTTGTTATTAATTGGTCCTTCTGAAAATAAGGTGATTTGAAACTAATTCTTCAAGAAACAGTACTTATAACTGAAAATGATAAAGGACAGCAAGTCATATTCTACTGAATCATATTTTAGCAAGTCATATCGTAGTACAGTTCTGGGCTGTGAAAAGAATCCTTTGCAGTTTGGGAATACAATAGCAAATGACATGTAAGAGAATGAAGAGAATAACCCTACATTGAGAAAGAAACCCCTGTGTGCTAAAAGGGACAGAGAACACTGAAGACCACATGAGGAGAGATGGGGATAATAAATTAGGTACCAGCCATACTATCTTACCATCCAAGCCATTGGAGACTGGTCGTTTTTATTGTTTGATCCCTTCCACTGGGATAAACAGATTTCTGTCAACAAAATACCTACAGAAGCACAGACCTAATAACAAATGGCAAGTACTAAGTGGGTAGTAACTGTATTCAATATGTCAACATGAGCAATGTGGAGAAAAATGGGTTATGAAGGAAGTATTGCTTTATAATCCAAAAAAACGTGCTACCTCTTTTTAAGTGGATTGTCCTACAAAACTTGTGTATCAGAATTTTATTAAAACATGCAGTAAGGGAATATTGTTTACTATGAACATATTTACAATATGATGAAAGAGAAGAACAAACTTTAAAAAAAAACAAGTTCAAATTAGAAGAATTGATAACGGGTATAGGACTAGTAGGATGGCCGCTCTATGTTCAAGAATTCATGTCTCTTCTGGGTGCTGCGTGGATCACGCCTGCAATCCTACCTACTCAGGAGGCTGAGATCCAAGGATCGCAGTTCAAAGCCAGCCTGGGCAGGAAAGTCTGTGAGACTCTTATCTCCAATGAACCACCAGAAAACTGGAAGTGGTAGTATGGCTCCAGTGGTAGAGGTCTAGCCTTGAGCTTGAAGAGCTCAGGGATAACACCCAGAAATAGCACTTCCCTACCACCCCTGCTGTATAACACATCCATCCTGAGACCTACTAGTTCCACGTGAGTGGTGTCTTGGAACACTGAGTATCCTCAGTATTTCCTATACACCACCACAAATTCTGGCCCATGATTTACAATGTAGAGCTCAATGACAGACAACCAATGGGACTAAATTGACACACTAACTGTAGATGCTTGATGGTCCTTGAGAGTTGAGTGGACTCTCCAAGACCAAAGAAAAGACAAAAGAAACTAAAGACAAGTTTCTGAAAGATGGTGACATTTGGTTGGAAATGGAATGAAGAAGCATAGATATGAGTAATAAGCCTTGAGGAGCTCAGAAAGTTAAATGTTTATTGCAAACCAAAGTCTTGAGAGGAACACTGGGGTAAAGGAGAGGGGAGTATTCTGAAAAGAGAGAACTAAGGAAGAGGAGTTGGCAGATCATAGGATACGCAAAAGTCAGAGTAAAGGCTTACGTTCTCATTGGTGGTTTCTCTCTCCACATCGTCTGCAGCATTGGAGGAGGGTTCCTCAGGAAAGACAGCGATGGTGTCATCTGAGAAAGGAAGGATAAGGGACAGGCCAAATTATCCATTTGACTCCTATTTCCCTGGAATCATGGCGGTGCTTTATCTCAGTCTGAACAGACATAGGCACTTTATGAACTGGCCTTCATAATATTAACTTCTCTCTCACTTCCTTACCCAAAACTTTCTCTTTCCTAATTTCTTTTTTTTTTCTTTTTTGCCAGTCCTGGGCCTTGGACTCAGGGCCTGAGCACTGTCCTTGGCTTCCTTTTGCTCAAGGCTAGCACTCTGCTACTTGAGCCACAGCGCCACTTCTGGCCATTTTCTCTATATGTGGTGCTGGGGAATCGAACTCAGGGCTTCATGTATACTAGGCAAGCACTCTTGCCACTAGACCATTTTCCCAGCCCTTCTTTCCTAATTTCTAACCATCTTCTTTTCCTTGCTTTTTTTGTTGGGGGTGGGGGGAGGATGCCAATCTTGAGACTTGAACTTAGTGCCTGGGTGCTGTCCCTTAGCTCAAGGCTAGCATTCTCTCACTAGTGCCACAGATCCACTGTGAGCTCTTTTGGTAGTTGGGAGGAGATGAGTCTCACAAACATTCATGCCTACACTGGTTTCAAACAGTGGTCCTTAGATCTCAACCTCCTGAGTAGCCAGGATTATAGGTCTGGGCCACAGGCATCTGGCTGGTTGGCTTAATCTTTTATTTTTATTTTTCTGGTCCTGGGGCTTGAACTCAGGACCTGGGCTCTGTCCCTGAGCCTCTCTGGGCTCAAGGCTAGTGCTCTACCACTTGAACCACAAACCCACTTCTGACTTTTTCTGTTTATGTGGTACCAAGGAATCAAACCCAGGGCTTCATTCATGCTAGGTAAGCACTGTACCCCTAAGCCACATTCCCAGCCCTTATTTTTCTTTTTTTTTTTCTTTTCTTTCTTTTTCCTTTTGTTTAATCTGAGATTTTGGACATGAATTCTTTATTTTTTGTGTCATTTGTGGGGCTTGAACTAGGAGTCAGGATGCTGTCCCTGAAATCTTTTGCCCGAGGCTAACACTCTGCCACTCAGCCACAGTGCTACATCCAGTTTTCTGGTAGTTACTTTGAGATAAGTGTCTTATGCATTTTCCTGCCCAGGCTGTCTTTGAACCCTGACCTGAAGATCTCAGCCTCTAGAGTGATTACAGGTATAAGCCAACAGTGCCCAGCAGTACTTGAACTCTATATTTTTGCCTTAGTTTCCTTTTTAAATCTTTTTTATTAAAAAGGTGATGTACAGAGGGGTTACAGTAGGGTAAGGAGTGCATTTCTTTTGGAACAGTGTTACTCCTTCCCTCATTTTCTCCTGCCCTCCCCCAGTGGACTTGATCTGACACTTTGGTTCATTGACTGATGTTCTACCAATGGTGCCACACTTCCAACCCCTAACAATTTTTTTCTCCTTGTGATGCTGCACCACCATAAGGTTCTCATAGATGGAACACAGGATGAAAGTTGAGGAATATAATGTCTTCATTCATAACGACTCTGTTTATTAAAGCTCTGACTATATGGTATTGGCTTAGGTTCCTGTTGTGTTCTGTTGGTTAGAATTACAGCCAACACACCTTTGGCACAATGTAGTTTTCTTAGACCCTGATTCATTCGCTGGAGTATATGTACTCTAACTGTAAAGCCTCTGGATCCCTGTGGTTTCTCCTATAACCTGTAATCTCTCTCCTTGATATTCACAAGTATATATTGTGAAGGAATCTACCATCAGGCTAGCAGATCACAAGAAGAGACAAAGCATTCTTACCTTTCTCACCATGCAGATCAGTCACTTGCATGTGACTTGGTCCATTTTCATTGTCATTTGCACTTCCTTCTTCATCCACCTGTAATGACAGAAAGGAGTTACAGTGAAAACGAGGCTTTCCTGTGTCCTATGCACTGGTCTTTTCATTTGGTGGCATTAGAAAACAGATGGGAAACTGAACAAGTCAACAGAGCCCAAACCCAGTGCCGGTGGCTGAAGCCTGTAATCCTAGTTACTCAGGAGGCTGCGATCTGAGGATCGTGGTTCAAAGCCAGCCCAGGCAGGAAAGTCCATGAGACTCTGCTCTCCAACCAACCACCAGAAAACCAGAAGTGATGCTGTGGTTCAAAGTAGTACAGCATTTGTCTTCAGCTGAAAAGCTCAAGGATAGCCAGTGTCCAGGCCCAGAGTTCAAGCCCCATGACCAAGAGAGAAAGTCCAAAGATATACAGCAAAAGTACCATTGCAAAGAGATATGAGTCTTTTATGGGCTGTGCTTGACTGAAGACATTTTTGTTCTTTCTTTTTGGCAATTACAGTTTTTCAAGGATTTAAAAATGCTGCTGTGGATAAAGTTTATTGTGATAACTCTTATCAATTACTAAAGCCAGTTGTTTTCCTCTTTCCACTCCAGGGTAGCTATCAACCACCTGAGTCACAATTACACTTCTAAAGGCAATTTTTAATGTTGTCCACAATCATATCCCAGTTGGAAAAATTTCTGTCCCTTCACAGTCCCTTAAATGAATATGATTTATCGTACACATTTACAGGATCATACTGTAATAGGTTTGACCAAGAAAATGAGCAATACTTGTATGTCACATAAAGACAAGCACACCTATACCTCAGCTTTCAGTTGATCCTCCTCGCTGGTCCTGGCTTGAGGAACAGAATCCTGTATAGTCTCAGAGGTAGCTAGAAAGGTGCAGATTAATGATCAGTAAAATGAGTGTTGCTTGGGATTATTTAGGATCAGTTCATTGGTATGGACATAAAATAGGAATATGAGGGAAGGAGAGAATAAATGAAAACCTTCACTTTTATATCTAAATGAATCCTACTCCGTGAGGTACTGTTTTAGTGGTGTGTAAACATTAAGATTCATGCTGTGACCATATGCTCAGTAAAGACCAGATCTATCTCCTCTTTCTTTTCAGAAGCTGAACTCCATTTTCATTATTTTGTTGATCACCTCCAAGGTCAGTTTTTCTCTCCCCTCCCCAAACAGTCTCTCATACATTACTCTCACCATATACTCTCCTATGTATTCTCTCTTTATAAGATTTAAAAATGACCATTATTCTTATATTGAGTTTTATTTGAGTCTAATTATTCTCTGCTGACTTCCAATCACTTTTTTTTTTTTTTTTTTTGCCAGTCCTGGGCCTTGGACTCAGGGCCTGAGCACTGTCCCTGGCTTCTTCCCGCTCAAGGCTAGCACTCTGCCACTTGAGCCACAGCGCCGCTTCTGGCCGTTTTCTGTATATGTGGTGCTGGGAAATCGAACCTAGGGCCTCATGTATCTGAGGCAGGCACTCTTGCCACTAGGCTATATCCCCAGCCCCCAATCACTTTTAAAGAATAATTTCTAACTATATAACAATAGTGAAATGTTGCCGTTTGCAAATATTCACTACCAACATGTGATTTGGTTCTTTCCTGATTTGAGCTTCTAGACACAATATGAGGAGTGTTAGTAGAGCCAGGGACCCCAATTCATAATAAACTCCAAGAATGGACATTTCTTCTTGGAGGTTGGCATGGGGAAGGAATAGATACTCCCTAACAAATTTGTCCGGGAGATTGAACCCACCAGCAATGGGCCCTGGGATTGTAATCAAGTAGTACTTTGGGTTAGTTGTTATCTGATCATACCTAGCATTCTGTGTTCTGTTGAATCTGAGTGTTTGCAAGGCAAACACCATCAAATAACCTCACCATGAGTAATGGCACATGTTCTTCTGTACTGTTCTATTCCATGCCTCATCACACACAAACCTGGGAGATAATCCTGACAGTCTGTAAATGTGATGTTGATGACTGGAAAAGTCTGCTCCTACGTGTTCTATGGGGGATGTGACCACTGCAAACTACTCAAATGACAGACAGCACTCTGTAAGCTGTAGCCAAAGTTTAGGCTTTGGAGCTAGACTACCCTGACATTGTAGCTCATAGGATCCATGCTGGGCTCACTCCTGGCTTCAAAACATTATTGTTCATTATCAGTATCAAACTATGTACCATATTTCTCTGCATCATAATCATATTAGAAGTGGTAATACTACTTAACCATTCATTTTAGGTTGGGAGGAGAGTATTAATGATGGTCAGTGTATCTTGAGACTAGATCATTTTTCAAAAATTTATACTAGTATTGCACTACACAGGTTCTAAAATGGGTGTGGGAAAAGAGAGAGACTCTCACAGAGAGGTAGATAATAACTCTACATAGACACAGATAACCTCCCAACCCTCATTCACACAACCACACTCCAGGAAATTGACCACGTTGTTTCCAGGGACAAAATGAGATGGTCAAACATCTTCCTTGTATCTTTGCTCCTGCTCAGTGTGCCTTCATCCCTCTTTTCCACCAGGAAACTGGAATCAAGACCAGCCTCTGAACAAAAACCAGCAAGAAAATCTAAGCTTTCTCAGCACTTAAATATTTCCTAAGCCTGGAAGTGAGTTGAGAATACATACGGTTTTCCAGGACTATGTCATCCACCTACAGATAGAGAAGAAAAGACACTCTGAGAAACAGGCCTATTGTGTACTACGGTGATATTACAATACTAAAGAGGGGGTCTGGCATTGTAGTGTACAGTATGCCTAAAATAAAAGCTTCCTTAAAAAAAAACAAAACAGAAGAGGATGTAAGCCATGTATGGCTTAGGCAAAAGTATCATAGTTTGAGAAAGATGGTCAGAAGATAAAATTTGGCTCTTAAAAGGGAAAGTCTTGATGTCATTTCCAACCAAAGCTTTTATAAGAGAAAACTATGATTCACTACAGAATAATATACTAAAGCATGAAAATTTTGAGTTTTGAAGGAAGTTATGTATTGTAGTATAATCCTTAGAACAGCTAAATCAACGTAAACAAAGGAAACAGATACTTTAAGGAGTACGAAGGAACTCAAAGGAAACAGGTGGAATGAAGAAAAACAAAGGAGGGGGAAACGTAGTAAAAAATCAATGCATAAGAGCATCACAAGGCCCAATAGCTATACCCTTACGAACATATAAGATGATGCTAAGTGAAATGTTAAGGAAACATGTTAAGGAAACATGTTCCATGTTAAGGAAACGATTGTTATATCACATTTGTAACTACTTTCATCATCCCATGTGTATCTGTAGCTTCTATTATTGATGATGTTCTTGTATCACCTTCCTGTGGTTGTACCTACACTATCTCTGTAATCTTATCTGAGTATATTGGAAACCGTGTATACTGGTATTGGAACTAGGAAATTGAAAGGGAATACCAAAATTGAGAGACACAGGGTAAAAAAGACAAACAACTACAAAAGCAATACTTGCAAAACTGTTTGGTGTAAGTGAACTGAACACCTCAGGAGGGGAAAGGTAAAGGGGAGGGGGGAGGAGGGTATGAGGGAGAAGGTAACAAACAGTACAAGTAATGTATCCAATGACTAACGTATGAAACTGTAAACTCTCTGTACATCAGTTTTATAATAAAAATTTGAAAAAAAAGAACTCAAAAAATAAAGATAATAAAAATGTAAATTAAAGGATAAAAAATCAATGCATAGCTTACAAAATTAAGAAAAGTAAGCACAGGGAGGTTGTGAGGAATGGGTAAAATGTTCAAATGCGCAACACTGATCAAGGCAAATTGTATTTATAAGCTGCTGAGTTAAATGACAATTCCTTTGTGCAACAACATAAATACATTGGATAAATAAACAAAATAAAGATAAGACCCTATAGTAAATGATGTAAGGACTGCAAGCAACATTATCAGAATGATAGAAACTCAGAATTAAGGTTATCAATGTCAGCAAAGACTAAGGTATCGCTAAAATAAATACAATAGCAAACAAAGATAAGCTCGGTGAAGGATTTAAGGATTGCAAGAAAGCGGCAAAGAGGTCGGTATTTGCAAAGAAATTAACTGGGATAACCAAAGGTTCCAGATAAAATTGAAAATTTGAAGATAACCACCCTAGAGATGTCAGAAAGTGAAAAGACACCAAAGCAAAGGTATAAGCAAATAATAAAAACTGCTTGCACCGTAGTTTCTACTGGAAGCAAAGTAATGATTTGTAATTGATTAGTTAAGACACAGTTCCCACAACTGGAAAAGACCAACAGCAAGTCATATTGGAATAAGTCATATCTTAGCAAGTAATACATGTGGTATCAAGTAAATCCTTCCAAACTCTGAAGAGTAATGATACACAAGACAATGAGAAGAAACTTCACATTTAGAATGAAAGAGGAGACATGGTGGGCATGGATTTATACCAGCAGGGATAGCTTTTGGTGTATATGCCTTGGTCCCCTGGCCTGAGTAATTGTACTTCTATGATCACTTCTAGTGGACCGACAGACTCTTGTCAACAAAATACACAAGAAACACAGACCTATGGATAGAAAGCAAGTACTATGTGTGTAGTTGTTGTGTTCAATGAAGCCAACAGGAGAGATTTGGAAGAACTGAGTAACCCCAAGACTCAGTTCCATATCTGTGTAAGGGTTGATCACCTCACATATTAGAAAATAAGACAATCAGAATTTACAGTTAAGGAATACTGTTTAATATGATGTAACAAAAGAACAGATACTTTTAAAAACCAGCTAAATATAAATAATTACAATTGGTTCTGTTCACAAGGGGATAGAACCAGGAAGAATGCAGCTCTAAGTTCAAGAATTCAGGTCTCTATTTTGGGACACTTTGCTTAAGGATCTACAATCTACAACACGGACTCAAGGGCAAGGTGTGTGGGGAGACACCAACAGAAGGGAGTAGAACTGAGGAGTGGGTGAAGAAGATTCAGAAGTCCCTTAGCCTTGGGACATGAACTTGAGCCCTGATAACTTCTATGTGAAGGATTGTAGGTGCCTCTTCTGCTCAGTGCTAAAGGTACTTTCTATGGAAAGATCTTGTCCCTATGTGTCTTCAATGAGAACACTGCTATGGGGCAAAACCTGAGAAGCCTTTAGAAGTTATTGCTGTGATGGTGAACTTAAAGTGGAAGCAATGGTACTCTTGGTCCAGGAGACACAGAATTTCAGTTAGCTGAGTCCACACTGCCACCCTTGCCCCATAACTGACTTATTCTGTGACCTGCTGGTTAAACATGAACAGCTTTCTGGGCTGCTTTTTTTTTCCCCAGCATCACCAACAAATATGAACTATGCATTGCAAATCAAAGCAATTCACTGGAGTCAGGTACATATTATAATGGTGGAATCATGTACATGCAAGGGCTCAGGTTCAATTTCCACTACCAAGGAAAGATGAGAAGAACCCAAGTCAAGACTGTGAAAGAGGTTTTCATTGGCTAAAGTAAAAAGTGAAAATACAAAAAGAAAATCAAGTTTCTGTGCAGACTGATTGTGACCCCCAAAAACCAGTAAATGTGGAAGAAACCCAACAGAAAAAAGCTATAAGGAAGTAGTTAATGTGGAAAAGGATATAAAAGAGACAGAAATAGGAAATACATTACATTCTCATTGGCGGTTTCTATCTCCTCATCTTCAGTATCTCGAGACAAAAATTCGGCATGCACCTGGGCTATGACAATGATGGTGTGATCTGGAGAAAGGAGGATAGAAATAATGAATCCATGGAGAACACTTGCACACCTGTTTCTTCTGGGGCCATAGGGAAGACACTCAGAACTGAGTGCTGCCTCTTGCAAGGGCCCCTTTCACCAGGCTTCAGTTAGGTTAGGCTGGAGGGAAGAAAGCATCTAGACCTGTACATTCTTTTGTAGCTCAGATTCTGCAACTGTATCAGAAACTAGTGCCTAGGCCAGGTTGCTTAAAGAATGCAATGGCTTTATGAATTTGTCCATATGAGACTTACCTCCTGTTTACACACACACACACACACACACACACACACACACACACACACAGAGAGAATTATAGTCTGTCTCCGTGTAGCCTGATTTATTTTAAGGTGTGGAATTAGGAGAATGACTAAGGACACATCAGATCTTCATGATCCCATAGCTGAGCTCAGTGGTTACACCTTGTCCTCTAAATGTGAGAATTGGATTAGGGACAGGGTAAGAATGGAGGGGACACTTCTTTCCACTCCATTCGAGATCATCCCAGAGTGTGCAGGATGCCCATAGGAATGTTTTGAATCTCGCCTGGCCTGGCCAGTGCCCATTCAAAAAGGAGAATACAAGAAGGGCAGGATAGGATAGAACATGTTTTCACGGGGCCCAAATTTTCAGATTAGCCAGTTCCGCACAGATGTGAGAACTCTAACTCTGTCTATGTTTTCCCAGGACATGAGACCCAGGCTTGTTCCATTAGATTCCTTCAAACCTGGATCAACATCCCAAAACATGAGAATCAGTGACCTTCAAATGATGGGATGTTTATCAAAAGCAGAATCACAAAGAGTAGGCTTGTGGAGAATATTGTGTTAACATAGTCAAGAAAATGAGCCTGCATGCCCGATATCAGTAATTATCCTGCACCTGCCCTGTTACTCCTAATGCTACTAAATCATGAAGAGAGCCCCTAATCCTTGGGCTTTGTATTCTCTTCTCCCTGCTTTGGGATGCTTTTTTTTTGCCAACCCTAGAGCTTGAACTCAGGGCCTGAGCATGATCCCTGGCTTCTACCACTTGAGCCACAGCACCACTTCCAGCTTTTTTCTGTTTATGTGGTGCTGAGGAATCGAATTCTGGGCTTCATGTATGCGAGGCCAGCACTCTACCACTAAACCACATTCCCAGCCTCCTTTGGAACACTTTAACATTGGTTTCAACTCAAGTAGAATTCTACCTGCAGTGTCTTCTTCTTCACTAGATGAATCATATCGTTTTGTATTCCAGGCTGTAGAGACACAAACAATGCAAATGAAGTTCCTGGAGATGGTACCTCAGTCACTCTGGGTCAGACTAGATTGTGGTATACGCTCTATGTTGTTTCAAGGTGGTTTGGCCCAAAGATTGAATGTTGAGAGACAGGGAAACCTTTCAAAGGTAGGGTCTCACAAAGACAAAAGTTAATTTGGGCACACTACTATAGGAACGATTTAAGCCATTACTCAGGCCCTGTGTTGCCCCATGTAGTTTTATGTATTTTAAATGTAACCCAGGCCTCTGAATCCCTGGGTTTTTCTCCTACACCACATGAACTCTCTCCTTGACAGGCACAAGCAGATATTGTGTAGAAATCTGGGGTCACCGCTGGCTGTCCACGAGAGGAGACAGGCCACTTCCCCCCTTCTCACCATCCAGATTGATCACGTGCATGCAACTAGGCCCATTGTCATAGACATTTCCACAACTTCCTGCATCTCCCTGCTGTAACAGAAAAGGAACTGCTGTAAGCACCAGGCTGTCTCGTGTCCCATGCCGCAGGTTCATTGGTGAATGATGGCTGGTAGCCACAGACATGAGTTCCTTGAGCAAACCCTTCAGAACATGCCACCCCTGCCTGCAGACCCAAGGCTTTGTAGTTGTGTTAGAAGGCATAGTTAGTTCTCTTAGCCTTGGAAGCTAGCACCAAAGCTCAGATAGGTTAATTTACAAGCCATTACATCTTCATGTAAATTGCCCTGGCTGGAACATCTTTGTCAGGAGCTCACTCTCTCTACTTGCCTTTATTTGTGCAAATGGGTGTGTAAATAAATGTGCTGACCTTCAGCCTCAAAGACTTTTGGATGTCAACAGCCCATGGGGGCCCCAGCTTTCCCTATTATGTGTTTGTGTATATTTTCTCAATATCTTACAGTCTTCCCTCAGAGACAGCTTGATTCAGCTGTTCCATGGCAGTTGGCATAAGAAAGCAGAGAAACTAGGGCTGGGAATTATGGCCTAGTGGTAGAGTGCTCGCCTCATATACATGAAGCCCTGGATTCAATTCCTCAGCACCACATGTATAGAAGAAAGCCGGAAGTGGCCCTGTGGCTCAAGTGGTACAGTCCTAGCCTTGAGAAAAAAGAAGCCAGGGACAGTGCTCAGGCCCTGAGTTCACGCCCCAGGACTGGCAACAAAAACAAAACAAATTAAAGAAAGAAGCGGAAGTTAACAAGCCCAAGTTAACAGTAAATTAATGGTTATAAAATTCTTGCTGTCAAGAAACACATGATTTTTCCCATTCTAGAATGAAAAATTATTCTATCTACAGAATTTAATTTTTTGATCCTTTTTTATCTTTAAGCAGTTGCACAACAGAATTTTTATTAAGGAGAAAAAAAAAGATATTCTGGATATGCTCATTGGGATACCCTTTTTAATCTATTGACAGCAATCTTTTTATCGTGGTCAGTTCTCAGTTCTCACCTGGAAAATAACTCTGGCTACATATTACTATAAACTAAGGAAACCAAAGTTTATGAATCGTATACAAGTTTATGTGATCGTAATGTAACTGGGAAAATAAATTGGGAAAATAAATAAATCCCCCCCCCAAAAAAACAAAAAAAAACAACAATGCTTGTATTTCACACTAAGACAGGAAAACTTACTTCTGCTTTTGATTGGTCCTCCTCATTTATCCTGTGATGAGGCAGAGAATTGAGCGAGGTATCCGAAGCAACTAGGAAGAGAATAGACAGAGTGTCAGTAAAATGACAGTGTTGCTTAGGATTATTCAGGATCATTAGTTGGGTTTGACATGAATCAAGAATAGAGAGGAAAGAGGGGATCAGGAAGGAAATGAGAATCCTGAGAAGCTTTAGTGGATAAATTTCTCCGTTACATAAAACACATTTATGAACACCAAGGCTTGTGCTTGGCTTCAATGACTAGGCCCAACTCCTGCCTTTCTCATTCAGAAATTGAATTGTATTTCCACTATCTCATTGGCCACTTCCAAGATATTTTTCTGTCTCAACATGCCCATCTATCTCTCTCTTTCTTTACTGGATTCTTACTTGCTTAAAAGCTACCACTTGTGTAACACTGGATTCTATGCTGGATACGCTTTCTAATTTACAAATCCCCCCTTTGAAGGCTAATTTGTAACTAAACAAGGTCCAAAAACACTGCTGAGATGCTAACATTTGCAAATAATTCCTACTAACACAAGATTGTTTTGTTTCCTGAATGATTTTTTTTTTTGCCAGTCCTGGGGCTTGAACTCAGGGCCTGAGCACTGTCCGTGTCTTCTTTTTGCTCAAGGCTAGCACTCTACCACTTGATTCACAGCACCCACTTCCAGCTTTTTCTATGTATGTGGTGCTGAGAATCGACATATGGATGTTTCCAGAGATGGTACCCAGACGAACCTTGTGCTGTCACTATATCTTGAGTTGGTGTGTGAACACATCAGATCATGATAAATACAATGAAATAACAATGTGATTACTAAACAGTAGGAGCAAGTTCTAACAAAGGGTCACCAGCACTGGCACATGTTAATCTGCACTGTTCTCCATGTTTCTTATTACTCTTATATCAGAAAGGTGATCCCAATCCTATGGCTTATGAATTTCACATTAACCTCAAGAAAGTCTGCTGCTGAGTGTCAGGTGTAGTATGTGAAGACTGTGGAACTTCAAATGACAGATAGCACTTAGCCAAGTTTTAGTAGTGACTGTGTAGGTTCAGAAGCAGGAACTCCCTAACATGGGGACTAGGGATACCAGGACAGAAGGATGAATGCAAATCTATGTATTGCTCAGATGACCAACAATGTGCCCTTGGCTGGCTTCAAATATTCCTTATCCATTTACAGTAGGAAACACCTTGAGAAGATTTTTTTCTGTCTCCTAACCAAGTAGAGTGTGGATAATAATCTTCAGCTGTGCGGAGAAAAGTGTGAATCATGTACAAATGTCTTACAGAAACCTCCCAGCCCTCAGGATCACAAATTGCACACCACCACAATGACATAGCTGCTTCCATGAAAAGAATGAGTTTGCTGGGCACCAGTGGCTCACACCTGTAATCCTAGCTACTCAGGAAGCTGAGATCTGAGATCATGATTCAAATCCAGCCCAGGGAATAAAATTCCATGAGACTCTGATCTCCAATTAACCACCAGAAAACTGGAAGTGGTGCTGTGGCTCAAGTAGTAGAGCGCTAGCCTTGAGCTGAAGAGCTCAGGGACAGTGCCCAGGCCTAGAGTTCAAGCCCCACAACCCATAACAACAACAACAAAAAAGAATGAGATTGTCAAACATTTCAAACACTGTGAAACATTGTTTCACTATTCCTGCTCAGCACACTCTTATTCCTCTTTATCTCCACAAAACTGGAATCAAGGTGGATTTCTGGACAAAAACAGGCAAGAAAGCCCAACCTTTCTCAGCACTTAAGTTGTTTTCTGAGCCTGTGAGTTGAGAATACATACAATTTTCATGGGCTGTGGAGTCCACCTGCAAGTAAGAGAAGACAAGACATTATGAGGAACCACTCATGTCCAATCCTGTATGTTCAGGTCAATTGTTCACTACGGTGACAGAAAAATAAAGGGGATGAACTTGTGTTTCATCACTGACCTGGAAAAGAAAAATTACCAGGTAATACAACTCTGAGGCTAAAGGACTGGGTCTGCCTTGTGCATAAGTACAGGTAATATAGAGAAAACTATCCACTAAAAATACCTGTTACTGTAGCGGACATTGTTTTCTAGAAAGTGGAAGTACTTAGAAAATATCAGGTCTTGAATTCAAACCCATATTATGTCAAAAAGAAAAACAAATAAAAAATACCATGAGGGGCTGGGGATATGACCTCGTGGCGAGAGTGCTTGCCTCGTATACATGAGGCCCTGGGTTCAATTCCCCAGCACCACATATACAGAAAATGGCCAGAAGTGGCGCTGTGGCTCAAGTGGCAGAGTGCTAGCCTTGAGCAAAAAGAAGCCAGGGACAGTGCTCAGGCCTTGAGTCCAAGCCCAGGACTGGCAAAAAAATAAATAAATAAATAAATAAATAAAAAATACCATGAATACAAAACTGCCTAGGTATAATAGTTTGAGAGAATAACACATATTCAACTTTAGGTGGTGTTTTCAGGAAGTACGTATGTTTAGTATTAAGTTCTCTCAAGTCTGTGTCATGAAGTACATTGAAGTTATTAAGAGTGACAAAAGTGCTCGTGTTCCTAGCAATTGCTAACTGATGTTGTCATATTTCAGCACCATCTAGAAAAAGATATCAGAATTGTGGAATTGTTCGCTCTTGGCATTCTCCCACAATGGAAGTTGCAGAGGACTTCCATATTAAACACAAAGATTAAGCTTTTATTAATGCATATAGTAAGTTTCATGCCTGAAATTCATTGGAAAAAATAAAATAAATAAGGTTAGTTCTTCAGACAAAATGGAACAAGTTTACCTCATCTTCTTCGTCCGAGTAATCACAAGGCACTACTTTCATGATGACCTTTGTAGAATCTAGGAAGAAAGAGTGTGACTGTCAGTCCACAGGCTTCATGGCAGAAAAATTCAGAGACCTTCTTCTGTATAGACATAGAGCTTGTGGGGGTGGAGGTAGATGACTCAATTGCTGCCAGGTGCTCCTTAGTAAATTAATTAACTATCTATTTTTGCCATTGCTGGAGCTTGAACTCAAGGCCTGGGCACTGTCCCTGAGCTTCTTTTGCTCAAGGCTAGCACTCTACCATTTGAGACAGAGCACCACTTTCGGCCTTTTCTGCTTATGTGGTGCTGAGGAATCAAACCCAGGGCTTCATGCATGCAAAGCAAGCACTCTACTGCTAAGCCATATTCCCAACCCCCCACGAGACTCTTATCTACAGTTAATCACCAGAAAACTGGAAATGGTGCTGTGACTCGAAGTGGTAGAGCGCTAGATTTGAGTGAAAAAGCTCAGGGACATCACCCAGGCCCTGAGTTCAAGCCCCGTAACTGACAAAAAACAAAACAAACACAGGAATACATCTTTGTGAGTTCTTAAGAGACCATGAGAATAAAATAACCAAGACTAGATTAGAATTAAACAGGTATGTTATATGCCAAATAGGTTGCTTAAAATACATGATAAATTGAAAACCTAAGGCCAGAACCTCTAAAGTGGATAATATGGCATCATCACAGAGATGATCAGTTAACCATTTAAGGTTCACTGGAAAAGTATATCTACCCATCCTGTAGTCTCAGTGTTCCTTTATGAACTGGATGTGACAGACTGAGAAGGGGATATTGCCATGTGATTCAGAAATGAAGGAAGGGGGCTGGGAAGGTGGCCTAGTGGTAGCCCTGGGTTCGATTCCTCAGTACCACCAGAAATGATGCTGTGGCTCAAGTGGCAGAGTGCTAGCCTTGAGAAAAATAGAAGCCAGTGGCAGTACTCAGGCCCTGAGTTCAAGTCCCACAACTGAAAAAAAAATAAAAGAAATATAGAAGAAATAAAAGAAACAGAAGAAACACCAGAATATAGTAAGCCCTCATGTCACAGAGTGGGTAAATTACTACCATGAACATGGTCATCCTGCCAAAAGCCCATCAAAGTGGTATTCTTCAAAGAAGTAAAAGTTAAATTCTAAAATTAACATGGAAATATAAAAGATCAAAAGATCAAAGATCAAAAGCATAACTGAGCCAGACACTGCTGGTTTATGCATGTAATCCTAGCTACTCTGGAGGCTGAAACCTGAAGATAATGCTTCTAGGCCAGCTTAGGTTCTTATCTCCAATGAATGACAAAAAGCCAGAAGTGAAGCTCTGGAACAAAGCAGTACATCACTTGCTTTGAGCACCATTTTTTAGGGAAAGTGCCCTAGTGCAGAGTTCAAGCCCCAGGACCGGCATAAAAAATGCTTTTCCTAAGCATAAACAATACTGGAGTTTATCAAAATACCATATTTGTGATTGGACGTATAGCTAAAGTGGAAGTGCATCAGACTAGTAATCACAGCACCATGAGTTTTATATATATATATATTTTATTATTTTTTTTCCAGTCCTGGAGCTTGAACTCAGGGCCTGAGCACTGCCACTGGCTTCTTTTTGCTCAAGGCTAGCACTCTGCCACTTGAGCCACAGTGCCACTTCTGGACTTTTCTATGTATGTGGTGCTGAGGAATCGAACCCAGTGCTTCATGTATATGAGGCAAGCATTCTTGCCACTAGGCCATATCCCCAGCCCTGAGTTCAATCTCTAGTACCACAAAAATAGTGGATTTTAAGTTATACTACAGAGCTATTATAAAAAATAAAATAAAAAGTAGAATTTTACCAGCAAGAACACAAACACAAAGACTTATGAAACAAAATAGTAGTCCCAGGAATTCAACCACAGAGATACAGCCATTTCTTTCTTGGAAAAGGAGAAAAACACACCATCTTCAATGAATGGCATAGGGAACACTATCAATTTGTAGGAGACAGCAATGATTACAAAATGGATCAAAGATCTGAATGTAGGACGTCAACTATTGGAAGCTTTACAGCAAAATGCACAGAAAACTAGAACATGTACACACAAGGCAATATTTTCTGGACACAGTAAAATATAGAAAAAAAACTGTAGACCATATACATATAAATTATTTTCTGCCTAGAAAATTTAAAAACAAGTATTGACAAGTAACATCCAATTAAAAAGTTTCTGCACAGAAGACAAACAATTTCCATTTAGAGAAAATCATTTTTTTTTTTTTTTTGGCCAGTCCTGGGCCTTGGACTCAGGGCCTGAGCACTGTCCCTGGCTTCTTCCCGCTCAAGGCTAGCACTCTGCCACTTGAGCCACAGCGCCGCTTCTGGCCGTTTTCTGTATATGTGGTGCTGGGGAATCGAACCTAGGGCCTCGTGTATCCGAGGCAGGCACTCTTGCCACTAGGCTATATCCCCAGCCCCGAGAAAATCATTTTTAATGTACAGCATTTTATGTTGTACATGTATCTTCACTTAGGTGATTGTATGAATTAAAATTTGTACATGTTAAATATAGAAGAGCATAGCCTGACACTGTTATCGTTTTCTTTGTAACATAATACATTCTATCTTAGAGTCTTCACTGAATGGACACATGACTGAATTTCCCCAGTACCTTCATTTGGCTCTAGTTCAGGATCTTCACTATTGGGTGGCCAGAGACGAATCCTCCTGCCGTAACAGTCTGGATTACTCGATGATGATCTCGCTCTCACAGGTGGTGAGTCCTCACGACAGCAACAACAACCTGTCAAATATATTACAGTAGATTCAGGGGTGGACATCTTGCTTGGCTAGAGGTTCAGTGGTTAATAAGTAATGATTTGTTCCCATTAAAACATTGAGTTTTGTTTTTGCCCCTAATAATAATTGTGCATATGCTGGAGTATAGTGTGATATTTGAGAACATGTCCATGTGTATAGTGTGCCTTTGGTAGTATATCTTATACTTTAAAATATCTGTCTTGGGGCTGGGAATATGGCCTAGTGGTAGAGTGCTCACCTCGTATACATGGAGCCCTGGGTTCGATTCCCCAGCACCACATATATAGAAAAGGCCAGAAGTGTCGCTGTGGCTCAAGTGGTAGAATGGTAGCCTTGAGCAAAAAGAAGCCAGGGACAGTGCTCAGGCCCTGAGTTCAAGCCCCAGGACTGGCAAAAAAAAAATCATTAGATAAATTGGTATTGGGGAGGATGGAAACACACGAGAACAATGTGGTAAGTAAATTGGAACTAGACAATTCAAAGGGCAGCATTGAGAAAGTCAGCATGTACATACTTTTGCAGCAACAGTTCAAGTTTCCCATCTCGCAGCAGTGTAGGTATCACTCTGAGAGCACCCCAACTGCCTTGGCTAGGAAGCTCAACGCGGAGTGACAGTTGGGTTGGAAGGCATCCTACATCCCCACGGTGACAGGCCCTTGTAGAATGCTCACCATCAGCAGCTGACACACGGCAGTTGGCCATAGGACAGTACAGGTTTTGATTCAAATCTGAATTATCAGACACATAGATACAGAATTCAAGCCCCAGGACCAACTCATGTCTTCGTGACATACTAGAGAGTCTCATCCTTTTATTGGGATGAGACATTTTAGCTCCAGGAAAGGCTTTGCCCACTTAAGTCCAGAAAAACCCATCACTTCATTTCCTGTCCTTTATACCCTCAAGTAATCGAATAAATTCTTTGGACTCACTGGGATTTTAATATTGTGGATTCCATGAACTAGAAACTTGGCCTGATTTCTATACTGAGCAATCAAAAAGACTCCGAAATCAAGAATTTGCTTTGTAGAATAAAACTGAAACAATAGCATTTGGTCAGCTCAACCGGATCCTCCTTTAAGCATTAGCCTTAAGCTGTTTTACTGGACAAAACTTTAGTCTGCATGAAATAAAATAGCCCCAGAAGCTCCTATAGCTTCAGGTAGCTGCCAATGATCCAGATTGTCCCTTCATGTTTCCTTTAATCTGTTGGAGAAGAATAGGTCCTAGGATTCCTTCACACTTCTTTTCATAACTATACCCTCATCTTTACTGGCTCAAGTCCAGATTTACAATGAGAATCTGAGAAGTCAAGAGTATACTTCATATGGCATATTATAACCAAATTGCATCTTTGGGAGAGGGAAAATTCTGAACACTTCTAGAATATGTACCAATGAAAACTTCATTTTATAATCATTATGATTATTATTAGGAGGAGGAGTAACATTAAGTAGTGGGACAAAGGAGTTGCCATTTGATAAAGAAGTTTATCAATACAATATCAATATTTTCAATGTCACCCCTTTCAATATTCGGACCCATCCCTCCTCTACTCTTCTTCCCCTCACTCTTCTTTTTTTATTTTTTTTTATTTTTGCCCGTCCTGGGGCTTGAACTCAGGGCCTGGGCACTGTCCCTGGCTTCTTCTTGCTCAAGGCTAGCACTCTACCACTTGAGCCACAAGGCCACTTCTGGCTTGTTCTGTTTATGTGGTGCTGAAGAACCGAATTCAGGACTTCATGCAAGCATTCTACTGCTAAGCCACATTCCCAGCCTTAAAAGGGATTCTTTTAGATGCTAAACTATACTGTGCATATAGTAACTGTTAGGCCCAACAGCATGAATTGTGGTCCAATCTGAAAGTTCTGTGACATATTGTTACTAGGGTGATGTGATCATATACATATTTTCCTGGTATTGAATGCCACTGTCTCTGTTGAGTTGTTAAATCTCAAGTAGCAGAGACTTTTTTGTAGCAGATTGGTTTCATTGCCATAATTTCACTATAGGAAACTTAATTTGCTGTGGAAAAGGTATGTTGGTATTTCCCATTTAGTGTTGTCCCTTTAATTGGATTAGTTAATATGTCTCAAAATACTACTCTAAAAGTTTCTCTGAATTATAACAGAAACTTAAAATTGTATTTTAGTGTTATTTCATTATTCAATTCATGTATTTGAATCTTCTATCCAATACCTTGTCTTTAATCATTTCTTCATTAATGATATATATTAATTCCTAATACAAACGGCACTAGTGAAGCTTTCCCAAATAAATATTTCAAAAAGTAAAAAATGACAAACTACTTTATTTTATGCAGCTCTAGGGCTTGAACTCAGGGACTAGGTGCTGTCCCTGTGCTGCTTTTCAAGGCTGGTGTTCTATCAATTGAGCTACAGCTACATTGCTGGCTTTTTGGTAGTTTATTGGCGACAAAAGTCTCACAGACCTTACTGAGACTGGCTTCAAACCATGATCCTTAGAACAGCCTCCTCAGTAGCTAGGATTGCAGATGTCTAGGCCACTAGCACCTGGAAATAGTAATGCAGGCTTCCACATAATTTAGATTCAATAAATTGCAATAATTAATTTCAGCAAATTGGTATGAATACAGAGGGAGGGGGTCATTTTGAGACTTTGGACATAACAGAGCATGCCTGTTTTGTGTTCTTCTAGTTCTTCCTAAAGAAGAATCAGCAATCCAACAGGGAGAGGTAAGATGACCTTTCTTAGTTTTAGATACAAATGTTACTACCATATTTTAAATGTTTTCATTAACATAATATATAAGAATAAGAATGGTTGTACATTTACTATGGTAAGGGTATTAGGAATCTTGTCACACAATCCTCAACTAAATAGAGCAAGGAAAATTGTAGATATGAGGTCAGGATCACATTAAGAGGCCTTTTCATTTGAAAAAGAAAAAAGTCTTATTCTTATTTCAAGTTAAGTGTTTTATCTTTTTGTTGTTGTTTGCCAGTCCTGGGTCTTGAACTCAGGGCCTGGGCACTGTCCCTGAGCTGCTTTTGCTCAAGGCTAGTAATAGTGCTCTACCACTTAAACCATAGCACCACTTCTGGCCTATTCTGTGTGTGTGGTACTGAGGAATCTAATCCAGGGCTTCATGCATGCTAGGCAACACTCTACCACTAAGCCAAGAGTTTCATCATTTCCACTCAAATGTTTTCAGATAGAATAACCATAAAAAGTGTTAGCCTTTGTTAGAAGTAGCTCAGCGTGTTTGGAGTGTAGCCTAGGAATAAAGTACTCAAAAGGGACTCCACTTCTACAGAAGGATGCACCATCAGCTCCAAATCTGGAAAGTGAACACAGTGGGCCTAACAGAGCAGGGCTTGCCCTGATGCTCAGATTGGCTGAGCTCATGTCCATCTGCAAAAGGATGATATATGGCTTAATTAACAGTAGGCCACAAAAATTCAAGGAGATTCAAATAGGATGTCTTCATTAATGTGCAGCTTTAAAGAGATGTAACTAAAATGTAACTACCAAGGGCCAAGTCACCTAGCCAAACTTTTTTTTTTTTTTGGCCAGTCCTGGGCCTTGGACTTAGGGCCTGAGCACCATACCTGGCTTCTTCCCGCTCAAGGCTAGTACTCTACCACCTGAGACACAGTGCCCCTTCTGGCCGTTTTCCATATATGTGGTGCTGGGGAATCGAACCGAGAGCTTCATGTGTAGGAGGCAAGCACTCTTGCCACTAGGCCATATTCCCAGCCCACCTAGCCAAACTTTTTAGAAAAAAAACAACAACAATAATCCCCACAAGGTTAATAGAAAAGAATCCAATTCGTTGGATAGAAAAGACACATGTTTTCCATAGATGCCCTCTACTATTGCTTCTGGGGCTTTGGTGATTTGACCTTGTTCCCCAAAAGTTCATGAGTTTCATAGCACAATATGCTAGCATTGTGGCTATGGAACTTCAACCCAGGCTTGAAGGCTTGAATAACTGAATAGGACAAGACTAATGACATCAATACAGTATAAGTTATTGTTCAAAAGAAGGGCCATTATAAAGCCATAGTCACCACACATACTCAGACATTTCTCTACATAGCTGTTGGCACTTCATTCTCTCTGCCATGTTGTGCTATTGTGTTAGGGATCATCTCAGGAGGCCAAACAAGTGGGGCTAACTGATCTTGGGCATTGAATCAACAAAGGGATGAACTATACATTCTTTAAAAAGCATCTAACCTCTGACATTTTCTTTTGACACCAAATCATAAGAGACTATTTCGGGGGGCTGGGAATATGGCCTAGTGGTAAAGTGCTTGCCTTGTATACATGAAGCCTTGGGTTCGATTCCTCAGCAGCACATATATATAGAAAAAAGCCAGAAGTGGCACTGTAGCTCAAGAGGTAGAGTGCTAGCCTTGAGAAAAAAGAAGCCAGGGACAGTGCACAGGCCCTGAGTCCACGCCCCAAGACTGGCAACAAAAACAAAACAAATAAACAAACAGACTATTTCAAGGCCACTGATTTGGATACTCTTTTCCATCCCAGTTACTTCAAAGAATTTTGCAAACAAGACTCACCAAGATCTAGACTTAGTCTCTCTTTATTTCTGTAATTGCAGGTGGCCTCAAGGAAGAGGAGAATTTGTATGTATTCTGGAATCACTAGCTGTTGATATGCAGTGTGTAAAATATACAGTGTGTAATATACATTGTGTAAATATTGGCTTGCTTTTCTTTTTGTTTGTTTTTTTGTTTTTGTTTTTTATTTGGCCAGTCCTGTGCCGTGAACTCAGGGCCTGAGCACTGTGGCTTCTCTTTTGCTTAAGGCTAGCACTCTGCCACTTGAGCCACAGCGCCACTTCTGGCCATTTTCTGTATATGTGGTGCTGAGGAATCAAACCCAGGGCCTCATGTATATGAGGCAAGCACTCTTGCCACTAGGCCATATTCCCAGCTCTGGCTTGCTTTTCTTGAGCACAACCTTGATGTGACTTTCTGGTGGGAATAAGGGTTGGGAGTTTGTACAATTTTCTTTTTCCTTCTTCCCCCCTCTCCCCACCCCCAATCCTGGGGCTTGGACTCGGGGCCTGGGCACTGTCCCTGAGCTTCTTTTTGCTCAAGGCTAGCACTCTACCTCTTCAGCCACAGTACCACTTCTGGCTTTTTCTATGTATGCGGTGCTGAGGAATCAAACCCAGGGCTTCATGCATGCTAAGCAAGCATTCTAACACGAAGCCACATTCCCAGCCCTTCACTTGATCATGAGAAGTACTCACTTCAGTGCAGTTGACAGTGAGGGATGATGGTGGAAGAAGTATACACTCAGTCCTCAGAAGACTTCAGTTGGAGGAAACAGCCATATTTGAGAACCAGGATGGAAAGCTAGAGGGAAAGTATGGTTTAAGATGAAGACTATGCCCTTCTGAGAATATCAAAATCGAGAGACAAAGGATAAAAAGACAAATGACTCCAAAAGCAATACTTACAAAATCGTTTGGTATAAACCAACTGAACAACTCATGGGGGGAGAGAGGGAGGAGTAAGGGGAGGGGGGAAGTGAGGGAGGAGGTAACAAATTGTACAAGAAATGTACCCATGGCCTTACAGATGAAACTGTATCCCCTCTGTACATCACTTTGACAATAAATAAGTAATTATTCAGGAAAAAAAAAGAATATGCCATTCTCCGAGAAATCATTTCTTCTCCCTGTAAACTGAGATGTGAAGATCTGAGGAGAAGGTGGGGAGTCCTCCCCTGGTGTACACTTAGCCCAAGCCATCAGGCACCAGATTCCATACTCTCAGTCACTTTGTCTTTTGACTTTCTGTACTGTCTCATCTACAAAGAGTTACTGTCCACCGATGAGTATATTAAATGCACACTAAACTCTAGGAAAGCCCCACTCTGACTGAAATGACTGTTTCAGTCCAACAGATACCCAGATCAAAAGGTTAAATCCGTATATTTTCCCTTTGGTTTTCTACAGTTAGGCTGACTTAACTTTTTTTTTTCTTTTAGTTGGTCATGGGGGCTTGAACTCTGGGCCTGGGCACTGTCCCTAAGTTCTTCGGCTCAAGGCTAGCACTCTACTACTTGAGCCACAGGGCCACTTTTGGTTTTCTGGTGGTTCATTGGAGATAAGAGTCTCACATACTTTCCTGCCTGGGCTGGCTTTGAACCCTTATCCTCAGATCGCAGCTTCCTGAGTAGCTAGGATTACAGGTGTGAGCCACCAGCACCCTGCCCTAGTTGTGTTTGTTGCTATTGTTTTGATCGGCCATGGGGCTTGACCTCTGGGCTTGGACACTGTCCCTGAGTTCTTCAGCTCAAGGCTAGTGTTCTACCACTTTAAGCCACAGTACCACTTCCAGGTTTCTGGTGGTTCACTGGAGATAAGTGTCTCATAAACTTTCTTGCCCAGACTGTCTTTGAACCTCAATTGTTAGATCTCAGCCTCCTGAGTATCTGGGATTACAGACAAGAGCCACCAGTGCCTGGCTTAACTCTTTTCTTTTTAAATATATTTCTCAGTATCTACTTTTACAAAATGCTTCCAAAGAAATTGTAACAAAGTCATCCCAGAGACCAAAATTCCAGTTGTCTTCACCATCCATGTACAGCGACAAGCACATGATACTACTGAAGGTACTGTGGACATTCAATCATTAGCTTGACATCAGAACAATACTTATGTGATTCCCTGTTTCCAATAGGAAAGAGGAAACAAGGAAGTGTTTAAGTAATATTTTCAATATGTGACATTTTCCATTTACCTAACCATTAATGCTATCAAGGCAGATTTAGAAAACACAAGGTTGATTCTCATGTAAAACAGTAAAGAACATTTTTACCTAATGTCTATATGTTACTCAGTTGTCAACATTTGCCATTTATAGGTTTTTGCAACTGTAGTGCAGTATTGTTAGTATTAATAGACTATATCTATAAATGGTTGGAACTGAAAAAAATATTGAATAAAAAGACACTGAATTCACATATACTTCCCACTTGAAGTATATTCACAGTCCAGCGTCACACATTCTCCAGCTATTTAACAGAAACCTGTTTTATAAATCAGTGTGCATTTAAGATTCCATTGTGTCTTTTCTTTAATTATGTCAGAGCTTCTGTCTTCAAACACAAACCATATGGGTAAATGAAAATTGTCCATTTCCCTGGCACTGGACATATTTGCTTCCAGTCTGGGGTAGAACAGTTTGTATAAAATTAACTTTTCATGTCAATGGATTAAATATGTAGGAGCCTAGCTATTAGATTGAATGATTAACAGATGTTTCCTTCCTTAAGTGTTTTGTAGCTTCTTTCAATTCAGTTTTCTGGAATTGGTGATTTCTTTTTTGTAATGTAATGAATACTGGCTCAACTAATTTAGAAGTAGATGTAATTCAGATGATTTCTATTTGAGTGAACTTTATGAAATGTAGTATGCCAAGAAATTGTTTCATTAAGGATATCACTACAGCAAGCATAAATATGTTTATATGTTTGAGTTTCAATATCACTGGGGTCATTTGAACTACCTCCATTACATTTATTACTTTTTACCCAAATGACCTTCCTTCATCTAGATCTTATCATTGACCTTCTCCCCATGACAATTATAATCTGAATCCACAAGTGAATCATTCCCACATTGGGTCAGATCACTCATGAGACAATTTTCTCTACAAACTGCTAGGCATCTTTTGTTTATTTGTTTTTTGTTTTTTTTCCAGTCCTGGGCCTTGGACTCAAGGCCTGACCACTGTTCTTGGCTTCTTTTTAGCTCAAGGCTAGCACTCAGTCACTTGAGCCACAGCACCACTTCTGTCCATTTTCTATATGTGTGGTGCTGGTGAATTGAACCCAGGGCTTCATGTATACGAGGCAAGCACTTTTGCCACTAGGCCATATTCCCAGCCCCTGCTAGGGATCTTTTACTAATCTCATTGGTGTTTCTCAACTCAGCAAAGAAGACAGACTAGACTAACCATCATATGTAGCTTGACTAGAGTCTCATCTTTTTGATCATCTCAAGGAACTAGCTTTTGGATCTTGTTGCTTTTGTAATCATTTTGTTTAAAAACTTTATAGGTGTGCATTTGGTCTACTTGCTAATGGGGCATTGCTCTACTGATAGTATCTCTGAATTAAAGTCTTCAATTCCTGACTTTACTAAATGAATTCTCCTTGCATTGCTGCTTGTGATGAGAGATTACTAATGTCTATGAAGTGTACTGAGCTTTCTTGAAATTTTCTTTATATATATTTTAAATTTCTGAGTAGCAGTTCTGGTGTTAT
Source organism: Perognathus longimembris pacificus (assembly GCF_023159225.1). Classification (NCBI taxonomy): domain Eukaryota; kingdom Metazoa; phylum Chordata; class Mammalia; order Rodentia; family Heteromyidae; genus Perognathus; species Perognathus longimembris. The sequence continues at coordinate 32,183,306 of NC_063178.1, forward strand.
ACCTCAGGGCTGATGCTTGGTAGACAGGGACATTGCCACTGAGCTGTGATTCTAGCCCTCTGATTTTCTAGTGATTTCCTATAACCAGTAATGATGCAAAGCCTTGTCATGGAACTCTGTTTTTGTGTTGGAGAAATGCTTCAACTATTGGCCTATTTAGAAATCTACCTGACATTTCCCTTCCTACCTGTTTAGAATTCCCATGTCAACTGAAATTGAGTTAGGAAGGAATTCCCAGGCTTCTCTGATCAGGCTCAGTATATATGAAAAGTCCTGAAACAACAGAAATAAGTAGAACTATAAGCCAACACTATTAACATCCACTTTTTCTTTTATGTATTATGTGTCCCAACATTTATCCTTTACCTCAGGAAACCACAAGAACATCATTACACATAATTATTTTAATGAAATCTCAGCCTAAAATATATTTTTTCACTTAGGAAGTTTGAATGGTTTCAAAGACAAACAAATATAAAGCAAACAGACCAAATAATGTATCTCCTGAAAATAGGCTTTGCGTTAGTGTCATTGAAGTCCGGCTCCTAAGCACTTGGTATCAATGGTTTTGGTTTGCACCACGCATGTGATTAGTACTTCTAGTTATTACCACAAAAGCATGGAGTGCATGTTGCTACAAGATAATATGCCACAAAGCATGTGGCTTTTACTGAATTCAGATTTTCTTCTTAAATGAATCATTTTTGAAACTGAACAAAGTTTGAGAGAATTTCAAGAATTCTGACCCGCCTTAAGATGTATTGAGGAGGAGAAAATTTTTGTCACTTTGTATTCTGCTGTGTTCACTCATGCCACTCCACAAACCATAGTCATTTGAATGTTTAGGATCACAATGGCAGATTCTCTTCAAGAGATTGTATTAGTTGCTGTCCAGAATAAATTATAGCTTGGAGAGCTTCACCATATTAGAACATCTTATGTCCAAACCCAAAGCAATTAATGTGAACATTTACAGACAGTCAATTTCTTGTTAGCTTGCATTGCCACTAGCAAAATGTTCAGGGATCAGTTTCCCATTTTGTTCTTACCTCTCATTTTGTGCCTTTCATTGAGGGAAATCCTCTACAAAAAAATCTATTTTTGTTTTTATTTATTTCATTTTTAATTGTTATTGTAGTGTTGATGTACAGGGGGATACAGTTACATGAGTCAGGCAATGAGTAATGAATACAATTCTTTTTTGAACCATGTTTCCTCTTCCCTCACTTTCTCCCAGTTTTTCCCTCCCATCTCCACTCAGAAGATGCACATTTCATTTTACACACACACACACACACACACACACACACACACACACACCACTCAGTGTGTTTACTTGTAGCTTTACAGCCACATTCTAGTTTCCTCAAACAAGGGAAAACATTGATGACCCTCAGTGGACAAGTGGATCAAGAAAATGTTTACCGTTTTTAGAGTAATAACTCACACGCCATCCTGTGGACTAAACTCATCAGAGTTATTTGAGTAAAGTATGCATCAAATGAGCAATGAGTAACAGTTGAGCTATTTGTGTTTCTAGCTGTCTTGAAATGCTCAATTGAAAAGACACATAAAAAGAAGGATGATATGCTTGAGGGGTTGCTGCTCACTGAAATGGTAAGGCACCATTTCTTTGTCTGAAATAGGAATCTTGATTTCTTTATTTGTTTCTACTAAACTAACATCTATAATTAAAACATGAGCCAGGAAAACCAGGTTATGTCTGTAACCCTAGCTGTTCAGGAACCTGAGATGAGAAAGAGAATGTTCCTAGGCCATCCTATGCAAAAACTTCATGAAATCATCTGAACCCATGAACAGTTGGCTGTGGTAATATGTGCCTGTTTTGTCTGCTACATGAGAAGCATAATATAAGCAAATATAACTCACTTGTGAGGCAGCACTAAGCCCGAGTTCAAACCTGAGGACAACCAAGATGAATAATACAAACAATAAAAACTTGAAAGTAGGGCTGGGAATATGGCCTAGTGGCAAGAGTACTTGTCTCCTATACATGAAGCCCTGGGTTTGATTCCCAAGCACCACATATATAGAAAACAGCCAGAAGTGGCGCTGTGGCTCAAGTGGCAGAGTGCTAGCCTTGAGCAAAAGGAAGCCAGTGACAGTGCCCAAACCCTGAGTTCAAGCCCCAAGACTGACAATAAGTGATTTCAACTTGTTTGTTAGAATGATATCCATATTACTTTTGTAAGTTTCATACACCTGGGTTAAAGAAAATTAGTCCTTAGCCAGGTGCTCTGTGAGGAGCTGGGAATGTGGCTTAGGGGTAGAGTGCTTGCCTTGCATGCATGAAGCCCTGGGTTCAATTCCTCAGTGCCACATGCACAGATAAAGCCGAAAGTGGCGCAGTGGATCAAGTGGTAGAGCACTAGCCTTGAGCACAGAGAGGCTCAGGGACAGTGCCCAAACCCTGAGTTCAAGACCCAAGACTGACAATAATAATAATTATAATAATGATAATAATGCCCTTTGCAAAATGCCCAGACATCAGTTTTACCTTACTTTCCTATCTGTCATTCTAGTTCATAACAATACACCTTACATACCACACTGTGGACTAATTTGTGCTCTTTGAATTCATTATGCTTAGCATTAGCAATAATTAAAAGTCAAACTGTTTGTGTTCCTAGATTTCTTGGAAAGCTCAGTTATAAAGGGATCTTCTGAAAGGGAGGAAGATGTCCTTGAGGAGTTATTGCTGGCTGAATTGGTAAGATATCCTTTCCTTCTTTTTTTTTAAATTAAATTTTATTGACAAGGTTTTGTGCAAAGGAGGTACAGTTATATAATAAGGCAGTGAATACATTTCTTGTGATATCTTACCCTTTCCTTCTTTTACTTTAAAACAAACAATTAAACATGAGGCCATTACACTAGCTCATGTGTGTAATCTGAGCTACTCAGGAAGCTAAGATGAGAAAGTGTTTCTAGGCCATCCTGGGCAATAGATTCATGAGATGTTATCTCGGCCAAAGAAAGGATGGATATGTAATCAATGCCTATCTTGTCAGCCACTTGTAATATGTAATTATGAAAATTATTGTCTAAGTGATACAAAATAAGTGATACAAAAGAGCTTCTGGTATGGATTTTAAAGTGGTAAAGGAAACCTCACAAATGTGAGCCCCTGAGTTCAAACCTGAGGACCACCAACATGAACAATACAAACAAGAATTTCTTTAAAATATTCAGTGTAGAGCTAGGAATGTGGCTTAGTGGTAGAGTGCTTGACTAGCATGCATGAAGCCCTGGGTTTGATTCCTCAGTACCACATATATAGAAAAAGCCAGAAGTGGTGCTGTGGCTTAAGTGGTAGAGTGTTATCCTTGAGCAAAGAGAGGCTCAGGGACAGTACCCAGGCCCTGAGTTCAAGTACCAGGACCACCAAAAAAAAATTCAATGCAAGCATTTGAATGTGGTTTATGGAATGATTCCTCAGTACCCCATAAACAGAAAAGGTCAGAAGTGACACTGTGGCTCAAGTTCTAGAGTGTTAGACTTGAGCAAAAGAAGTTCAAGGACAGAGCCCAAGCCCTGAGTCCAAGTCCCAGGACTGGCAAAAAAAAATTGAAATCTAAAGATCACAGTTGAAAGCCCAACTAGTTAGGAATGACTGTGAAACTGTTATCTCCAAATAACTACCATCAAATTTGCCACAAGTGGAGCTGTGATTTAAGTGACAGAATGATCACTTTTGTTCCTTTAGCACACATGTTCAGGGACAGGACTCATCCCCTGAGTAGAAGCCCTTGAGTAGAAGGACTGGCACAAATTGAAAAAACAAGGTGGTAATGATCAAAGTTGAGTTTAGTGATACATATTCCAAGAAAGCTCATTTTCCTACTTTGGGCACCCTATCTTACCATGTTTCTCATAACATTTCAATACTCGTAAACAAATTAAAACGATGGGGGCTGGAGATATAGCCTAGTGGCAAGAGTGGCTGCCTCGGATACACGAGGCCCTAGGTTCGATTCCCCAGCACCACATATACAGAAAACGGCCAGAAGCGGCGCTGTGGCTCAAGTGGCAGAGTGCTAGCCTTGAGCGGGAAGAAGCCAGGGACAGTGCTCAGGCCCTGAGTCCAAGGCCCAGGACTGGCCAAAAAAAAAAAAAATTAAAACAATGTGCAATAAATTCATAACACAACAATGTCATCATTATATCTTTCTCTAGTTTCAGGTCCCCACAGTACAAGTGGAATATGGTAAGTGAGGAAAACAGTATAGATAATAAGATGCATGTGGTAAACTTAGTACCTTCCCTTTTGTACTGCCACCCAAATGGTCATTCTTTCTGATGGACGAATAGAATTTATATGTGTGTGTGTGTGTGTATACATATATGTATGTATATGTATATATATATGTATCACATTTTCTTGATCTATTCATCCACTGAGGGACATATCTTGGCTATGGTAAATAATGCTGTAATGAACATGGTTGTGCTTTAGTGTGGCCTGGTTTTTGGCCCATTGGATAAATGCCCAGGAGTAAAATTTCTAGGTCATAGGGAAGCTCTATGTTTAGCCTTTTAAGGGACCTTTATACAACCTTCCAGAGTGGTGGAACAAGTTTACATTCCCACCAACAGTGTAACAGAGTTCTCTTTTGTCTACATCTCCACCAGCATTTATTATCGTTAGTTTTCCTGATAATGGCCATTGTAACCGGAGTGAGGTGAAATCTCAGTGTTGTTTTGATTTGCATTTTTATGGTCAAAGATGTTGAACACTTGGTGTGTCTATTGGCCATTCTTTGTTCTTCCTCTGAGAAGTCTCTCTTTAAGTCTTTAGCCCATTTGTTAATTGGGTTGTTGTGTTTTTGAAGGTTTATTTTAATTTTTTGAGCTCTAAGTATATTTTTTCTATGAAGCCCTTATCTGATTTATAGCTAGTGAATATTTTCTCCCATTCCGCAGGCTTTCTATTTATCTTGATGGCTATGTCCTCTGCAGGCAGAAGCTCTTCAGTTTGACATTTCATGTATCTAGTCTGTCTGATTTGTTGTGATTCTGGATCTCAGTTTAAGTTTTACCCCATGCTGAGTAGGCTAAGAGTTTCCCCTACCTCTTCCTGTAATATTTTCACATTGTGGTTGATTCTGGTGCAAGGTGATACATAGGTATCTAGCTTCAGTTTTCTGGATGTGTATAGGCAAGTTTGCCAGCACCATTTGTCAAAGAGGCTTTCTTTCAACCTGTGTTTAGGGCCCCTTATCAAATATTAAGTGGCCATATGTTTGTGGGCTTATTTCTGGGTTTTCTATTCTGTTCCATTGGTCCTCAGGCCTCTTCTTGTTTCAGTACCAAGCTGGTTTTGGCTTTGTAATAAAGCTCAAAGTTTGGTATTGATACTCCTCCAGCGCTGTTCTTCCTGTTTAGGATTATTTTTGCTATTCCATATGCATTTTTGGATTGATACTTCTATTTCTTTGAAGAAAGTTGCTGGGATTTTGATGGGTATTGCATTAAATTTGTAGATTGCTCTGGGCAGAATTACTATGTCTACCATGTTCATTCTTCCCAACCAGGAGCACGGACTGCTTTGTCATTTCCTTAGGTCTGCTTCAATTTCTTTCTTTTTTTTTTTTTTTCAAGTTTTCACAATAGAGTTCTTTCACATCTTAGGTTAAGATAATTCCTAAGTGTTTTATTTTTGAAGACTTGAAAAATATTATATTAAGTGAAGTACGCCAGCACGCGCACACACATGCGTGCGCGCACACACACACACACACAAATAGGCTACATGGCTTCCCCCATTTGTGGTAAAAATAGAATATACCTATAAATCTATGAGTAAAACATACTGAATGACAAAAATAAATAAAATTGGAGCATGATAAATTATATAGGTCCCTGGTCATTAACATACAGAGGCCAAAGAAGGCTAAGCATAGGAGTGGTAGGCAAAGGATCAATAGCTATGGACAGATGATCCTATAAAATAATACTCTATGAAATGAACTCCAAGAAAAGGAAATAGACACCCTTTAGTTGCCATTGTTGCTGTTTTTGTTTTCTTTTCCTTTTGCCTTGTTTGTTACTTTGCATTTGAAAGGGTCAGGGAGGGCACATAAAAGGTGGAACTAGGATGAACAAATACAGCAGTGATACTCACTAGACGCTATGTAGAAAATGAACTGAGTACCTTACGAGTGGTGATAGGAGGGAAAGTTTGGGAGATAGTGACAGAGGGGAGACATGTATAAGATATACAAAAACAATTATAAGAAATGAAATGACACCCGAATTCTAGATTACCAGAAGGTATAAATATAGTATAATCGTTGGATGAAAGTTGATTCTTTGGATAAAGAATTTCTGTGGTTTCCTTGGTTGTTGGATGGGTTGTAATGGTGCCCTTCTGTTTATTGGAGGCTGCATACTTGAAGACTGATGGGACTTTGGTGTAAGTTTATGTTTGGTGATTGTAAACATATATGTGATTGTGTATCTGTGATGTTTCTTGAACATATTTGTATCTTATACAGCGAAAGTTCCTCAATAGCTTCCTAAAGAAAAAAATCCATCACAAACATATTTTACACATTACACCAAATATACATTACATTATCTAGTCATCTTGTACCTGGAGTTTGGTATGTTGTTTCACATTTCCAGGTAATGAAGCTATCAATATTAATACCTCAAGCTCCAAAGTTAGTACATTGAAAGACAAAACAAAGGCCCATGTGAGTATGTCTATACTGTTTGTCTCAGCTAATGAAATTAATTTGGGGCTCACTAATGGACACATTAGCCCTTGTGCAAAGAAGTTACCATTCCTGTATAAGCCTAAAGTATTGTATCCTATACAGTCACTGTCCCTAAATTTAACTTATTTAATGTCAGGTAAGCCAGTATAATGCTAGAGTTTTAAACAGAGTTTGGTACCTTCATTCATGTGAAATATACATAAATATATACCTTTATGTTTCCAACTAGTTCATAGGTCCTTGCAGAGGTGCAAGTTATTATGTAGGACAATGTGGCCCACATCTTAAAGTTCTGGAATGATATCTTAAAAGACACATAAAATTTGACTAAGTATTTCAGTATGCTTTATATCGGCAGCATGAAAAACAAAAGTCTCAATTGTGACCATTTAAGACACTAGAAAAACAACAAATTAGGACTTCAGTTTGTTAGGATAATCCCCATATTACTTTTTTTTCCTGACCTGGAGCTTGAACTCAGGGCCTGAGCACTATCCCTGGCTTCTTTTTGCTCAGAGGATGGAATACACTCACTATAACAAGTCTCATGGACTTTCCTGCCCAGGAAAGCTTCAAACCGCAATGCTCAGATATCAGGGAATGCACAAGTAAGTTAACAGGTGACACTCAACATTTAAAAATCTTTAATTGGGGTGGAAATATGACTTAGTGGTAGAGCACTTGCATAGCATGCATGAAGCCCGAGGTCTGATTCCTCAGCACCACATAAACAGAAAAAGCCAGAAGTAGCTCTGTGGCTCAAGTGGCAGAGTGCTAGCTTTGAGCAAAAAGAAGCCAGGGACAGTGCTCAGGACCTGAGCCCAAGCCCCAGGACTGGCACAAAAATGAAAAAAAATCATTAGTGATCACTTTTTTTCTTTCAGCTGCCTTTTTATTTATTAATTGGTTTTTGGGGGGATTTTTGCTATTATTCATAAGACCTTGCTATTTTTGCTCAAGTTTCTTTTTTTTTGGCCAGTCCTGGGCCAAAATGTTGTGCCAAGTCGCAAGACCACCCCCAAGAAGACCACCGAGATTCAGACACTCCGAAATGCAAAAGCAAGGCAAGGTTTTATTTAACGAGCTGCCAACTCGGGCCTCGTCCTACCCACCGACACAGCGGAGGTTAGGAGGGAGCCCGGAGCTGTGATTACACAGGGCTTATAAAGGCAAAGAACAAGGTTACAACAATCAGCTGTGCAAGCAAGATTAGAACACAGGTACAAATCTGATTGGCTCAGGGTTCGATTCTAAAATGGGGTTCATGTGGTGGGGCCTGACTTCAAAGTCTGGCACCTCATTTCCCCCTTTTTCTTTTTGGTACCTTGGGAGCCAATCATGGCTCCATTCTGTCCATTTCAATGGCTTGCATGTCTAGGGGATGATATAGAGGTAAGGCATGGGCCAATAGGGCCCAAAGTAGTAACCAAAGCCTGCCCTCAGCTTCCCAAAAACAACTGCTGGGGAACTGATCTCTGATGACTTAAAAAATGCCTACATTACCTTTGCAGGTCTTTAACAGATAAGGACACAATCTCAGTTCTACAAGCTTTCTTTCCTAAACAGATGTATCAGCTTAAAATTCTTACTGCCAGTCAGAGCTTTGAGTAAATGCGGGGGGTTGAGATTTTAATCTATCCTCTCATTTGACAAACTTCCCCTTACTAACCACTATCACAGATGACTGGCAAGTTCCTGCCCAGTAGACAGACATGGGCATTGGAAAGGCATGCTTATGAACTATTCTTCTAGGACTTCCCGGCTTTGATTAACTTTTGAAAGGCCAAATAGGAGTGACTCTAGGATCTGACACCATCTCTGCCATCCAAGCAGTGGCTTACTGCCTCTGGATGCTCCATCACTTTTGTCCCAGGAGAAGTGACTTCCCACTGGACTTGGACTCAGGGCCTGAGCGCTGTCCCTCAGCTCTCCAGCTCAAGGCTAGCACCCTACCACCTTGAGCTCCACACAACTCTGTTCCCAGCACTCTGCTGGCTGATTAGAGACAAGTCTCTCACAGGGACCTTTCTTTGCCCCGGCTGGCTTCGAACCGCAGATTTCAGATCAGAGAGTCTTACAAAAGGCCACTTTACTCCAATTAGAGGCAACAAGGTGGTCCACACAGAAGTAGTTTTTAAGCATGCTCTTACCTGGAACTTATTAAGGGTCAGTATTAGATCTTGACAAACTTGTAGGAATCACTTGTGCTTCTCTGTGGGCCTGCTGGAAACTGTTACAAAAAACCTACAAAGAAGCTGGAATGGCAATTAAACATTTTGGTAGCCATAATTCTCCTTTTCTCACTTTTGCAATAATTATTTAGGACGATTTTACTTCCAAATTTCTTATCTAGAAATGTATTCTTGATTTCCAAAGCCTTTCTAGCACTAACACAACACTTTAGCTTTTATCTGCATCGGAAAAACTGAAGCTCACAGGCAATCTGAAACCAGGTGCCGCCCTTTGCTTACGGGCTGCTTGTTTCAAAAAGAGCCTCTTTTTTTTTCTTCTTCAGTCCCAGTTACTGCATGGCATGAAGACCTTTGAATTTAAATTTAGTTTTGCATCATACTGCAGTCTTGAACATGTTCACACTCACACATGCACACACACATACATTTTCAAAAGATCTTAAAGCGCGCTGAATAAGCATCGGCCATACATTTTAAGACAAAAACCTTTAACAAATGATTTTAGCATTCTCCAGCCTCATTTTCCAGGGCTTGATAGTTTTAGTAAAACATTTTTAGTCTTAGTAAAACATTTTAGCGCACCAAACAATTTTCTGCTTAAGAAGGCTGGGTGGGGGTCCCCCTAGAGTTCTTTCTGTGGACACTCACACTCTGATTGTGAACCATCGCCTGTACATCTTTCCAATGAGCTATGCAGGTTTGACACAAAAGAGACTGTTAGACTTACAAACAACACAGAGATGACAGCGCAGCATGGTAAGGTCACTCCCTGCCACCTGTGGGTGGCTTGGGCTGGCCCTACATCCACCCCGTCGGCGGCTTCGGGTCAGGACTTGGACTTGGGGCTGATGCGTCCGTGTCCTGGGCTGTTGGCGCCGGCGAGTTGACTGGGCAGGACCCTCCGGAGCGGAGGGCACAGCTGAAACATTTTCCTCAGAGTCCTCCTCTTGTAGAGTTAACTGGGGTGGGAAGTATGGAGCGGGAAACATTTCCTCCTCCGTGCTTCCTCCCTGGAGGACAGGTGAGTACAATTTCTCTGGATGGCCCGAACGAGGGGTGTAGATTAGGCGTTGCAAAGTCCTGATCTTACCTATGTCAAAGCTCCCTCAATTTCCTCAAAGGTGGACCATTCTGACTTGCACAGGGTGATCCACTTTTCCTTCTTAAGGGCCACACCTTGGTTCTGAGCTATCTCCTTAACCTCCCTCCAGTGAGCTAGGATCAAGTCTAGGGGGCTAGATGGAGGTCCTCAAGATAGAACATTATCCATAGCTCTGATCAGAAGTCCAAAAGACTACAAAAAACAAAACAAAAAAGGAGGAAAACACACCTGAGAACAAGAAAAGCTACGAGTTGGAGATCTCCCAAGCTGGCCCACAACCTCCTACAAGGGTGCAGAAGGAATGGACCCGAGTTGGCCCACAACCTCCTGCAAGGGTGCAGAAGGAGTGGACCCGAGTTGGCCCACAACCTCCTGCAAGGGTGCAGAAGGAGTGGACCCGAGTTACGAGTTGGAGATCTCCCAAGTTGGCCCACAACCTCCTGCCAGGGTACAGGAGGAGTGGACCCAAGTTGGCCCACAACCTCCTACCAGATAAGCAGAAGGAGCAGACCCAAGTACAAGGTGGGCGGGTTGAGTCTCGTTTAGGAGGCCCTCCTGGTCCGGCCAAAAACCAAACTGACTCGCGCCCTACAAGTAATGGCAAAAGCAAAACAGACAGACAAATTACAGGACAAGACAAATGGACTCAGTGCTCAGGGCCTGAGCACTGTCCCTGGCTTCTTCCCGCTCAAGGCTAGCACTCTGCCACTTGAGCCACAGTGCCGTTTCTGGCCGTTTTCTGTATATGTGGTGCTGGGGAATCGAACCTAGGGCCTCGTGTATCTGAGGCAGGCACTCTTGCCACTAGGCTATATCCCCAGCCCTCAAGTTTCTTTTTTATCCTCTGGAAAGTAGCTTGCACTACAACTTGGGCAGATCAACTACTGGATATTTTAATTTGTTTCTTCTCCTAGGGCTACAACTCAGTCCCTGGTCACTGATCTTTATCTCTCTCTCTCTCTCTCTCTCTCTCTCTCTCTCTCTCTCCCTATTTTTGGTGGGTGGCGGTGATGATGGTTGTTAGGGCTTGAAATTAGGCCCCGGTGAGTCACTCTGAGGGTTTTGTACTGAAGTAGTAGAACTCTAGCCTTGAGCAAAACACCTCAAGTTTAAGCTCTAAAATAAGGTTCATGGACTTTCCTGCCCAGGTTGCCTTAGATTTCAGCAACCTGAACACCCAGGATCACAGGTGTGAGCCAACATTTAAGAATCTTTACCTGGATCTTCTCTTCCTTCATTTTCCTTTTATTTATTAATTTATTTTTCCCCTTTTTGGATGTTGTTCTTAGGACCTAACCACTCATGTACATTTTTTTTCTGTCCAAACTAGCTTGTGCTACTATAACTTGGGCCACAGCTCAGCTGCCTTTTTTTATGGTTAGTAGGAGATAAGAGTCCCATTGGTAGTGAAGTGAACTTCAGAGAGGCTTGAAAACTGAGGATCATGGTTCAAAACCAGCCTGGGTAGAAAAGTCCATGAGACTCTTATCTCCAATCAACTACTTAGAGGCAGTAAGTAGTAGAGCTCTAGTTATAAACAAAACACGTCAATGTCAAGCTCACTTGTGACACACATGAAAATAAATCTCATGGACTCTCCTGCTCAGGCTGCCTTCGAACTGCGATCCTTAGATTTCAACAACTGGGAACAGTTTGTATTACAGGTATGAGTCTAGATTTTAAAACATTTAATTGGATCTTCTCTTCTTTTTACCATTTATGTATTTACTTAAGTGTAGATTCTCCAGTTTATATTTAGGGCCTTGCCAGTCTTGCTGAAGGGTTTGTGTGTGTGTGTGTGCAGTAGCAGATAAGAGTCCTATGTTAGGCTATGCTACCACAAGGTCCTGAATTGTGCTGATCTTGATTCAATGTCAACTGCTAAGAAAAGTCCATGAGACTCTCATCCAATTAACCTCCAAGAGACCAGAAATGGTCAAGAGCCACCTTTGAGCAGAAAGCTGTAGTTCAATCCCTGAGTTCATATCGCAGAACTACACACACACACACACACACACATACACACACACACACACACTCACAAATGTGAAGTGGGCTTCCTGTCCTGGATGGCTTTGAAAAGTGATCCTCAATTCCAGTCCTTTTAGTAGCTAAAAT